>NW_025999808.1:0-1200000 GCF_019419815.1 Pyrus x bretschneideri | reverse complement strand
AGGTTAACTCAAAGCTTACTGAATCACCTGGTTTGGTAATTCATCTTCCTTTTTGCCTATACTTATTATTTTTCCTTAAGCAATGGTTAGCCTTCTTTCAATATTCTTCAAATATTCATTATATATACTCCGCATGCACGTTTTGATAAAGTACTGTACTTTTGTTGAAACAGTTTGACATGTTATGTTGCTAAACCGTTAATCGATTTTGGGTTTATTTAGATCAATTCGAGCCCCTATGAAGATGGATGGATGATCAAGATCAAGCCCAGCAGTCCATCAGAGCTAGAATCCTTGTTGGGACCTAAAGAATACACGAAATTTTGCGAGGAAGAAGATGCAGCCCATTAGATATAGGCATGCAGTGAAGACCCTACAATCTTGAACTAACTGATGTTCAGCTGTTTAAGGTTCAATTAATGTTTGATTAAGTTGTTATTATTATCAAAGTACTGCAACATCTAAATCAAATGTGCTTTATTTATTTCCCTTTCTACTGTCCCATACATCAAGTTTCAACCTTCTGCCTACATTTCATGTGAATAAAAGTACTCGTTCAATCAAAACCCCAAAAGGTTCATGGAATCGTTTTCATACCACAAAAAAATATAAAATTAAATGCAATTAGGGTGCGTTTGTCGCATCAAACTTTCTGGGACTAAATTAGTTTTAGGGATCAATCTGAATTGTATTGGTTTGGACTAAACAGGATAAAAATAGTGAAGTGTTTGGTGCAGTGCTGAATTAAGTTTCTAACTAGAATATTTTAAACCCAATATTTTTGTTAGTAGGACAACAGGAAATCAAGAAACATAAATTTTCGATTGCAAATCACACATTCAACTGGATACAGACTATTCCAAATTTATTCGGTTTGCCTTATACAAGAGCCTTGAAGGCCTGAACAGAGGATAAAACATTAGAATTGTAAAGAATCTTTCCATAAAGTTTCTCACAGTCGATCTTGTACTGAACAAGAATAACAGATCCAAAACACAAAGCTTAGCAACTCAATATGTCGATTAAAGATTATCAAAACTACAACAGTTCAGTCAAATGAGGGTACTGGATTTAGTCTGTGACAATGCCAAATCCATTCACAATCAAGAGGAACAACCAAAGGTCCTTCAGAAATTTGGGACTCTGAATGTTTGGCAAGCATCGGGAGCCAACAAGCATTTTACCTGTAATTCCAATTTGGCCAGGCGAAAAATTTCGATTGCAAAATACACGTAACGTTGTTTCATGAACTGAATCCCACAAATCCCAAATGGAGATTGAAAATTAAATGGGCTTCTAATTTTCTGGGTGAAATTCTCTCTGTTCAGGATAATGAAGAAACAGAGAGAAGAGGAAGAGAGATTCCTAAGGTGGGCTAGCTAGGATAAAGGGATATGGGAAGGACACAGACTCACAGTGGGAGGGATCTCTCTCTCTCTCTCTCTCTCTCTCTCTCAGAGCTTTAAGCACAGGAGAGCTTTAAGCACAGGAAGGGATGAGCGTTACATAAAAGCATTTTCATTTCTAAGAATATGAAAGCAAGTCCATGCGAACTTTAACGAAAAGTTCTCAGTACTATTTATTTTAATGAAAAACCACATTTTTATATAAAAAAGTCAATCTTGGTACTGTTCACTTTACTCTTTATTTTATTCTTATCGTTAGAACTCAAAGTTTTCAAGTATTTTTCATTAATTTTCCTCTCAAAATAAGCATACACCTTGCTCCGCAATGATACAAAAACGAGAACACAAACTATTGAAACCAAGTTCTAAAATATCGATGATATCGGAAATTTCGATGGAAATATCGAGATATGATTGATATCGATAAAAATTGAATAAAAACAACGGAAATTGTAAGAAAAACTTGGAAATTTTTATTGAAACTTTGCATGATGTTTATTTAGTCAATTATCTATTAGTTTATCACAAAAAATTGGAAGGAAATGCATTGCTTGATGGATTTAACTGATTTAAGTTGATTATATAGCAAGCTGGCAAACATTGTGAGTGTAGAAAATATATAGTAAGTAATGAAAGAAGTTTAAGCACACCATAATCATTTATATATAATGAATTAGTACAATATTTTACACTTTATACGTTGCATGGTAAGATACATGAGTGGCTTAGTACCATATAGAGTTCCTATGAGGTTCAAAATTTTCACTATCTTCATCATCTCTATGTGTAGAGTAAGTGTATTGTGAAGAGTAGTCATCAAATGATAAATCCCCAAAATAGTTTTGCATGTAATTGTTAACATGCCACCCATATGGATCCGAGATTGGTTGACGTTGTCCATAAGCAAAATCATTTGAAGATTGAGTCTTAGATTCTTTCCATGAGTCACTCAATTCCATCCCAACAGGAATGAGATATGAAGGGTAGGGAAATGGTTGGTTATAAGTATAACCATAGTTACTACTTCCCACTCCAATAGAGTCTAAAGTTATAGTTAACGAGTCATCTTCTTGACTTGACAAAGTCCCCTTGCCTCTTTCTCTACGAGTATAGTCCTTCCCTATGGCACCAATTCCTGGTCCTGCCTGCCTACTGCCATGGTCCTCATCCTATGTTGCATGCGTGAAGTTTGCCTCACCAGTGAAGGGGCTCATAAATCTGGGAGGTGGTCCAACATAGTTTCCATATCCACCACTACCTCCAGCTTCACTATATCATTCATCATTCCCACCTCCGGTGGTAGGTGAGTCTCCTGATCTTGTACTAGAGCTATCATTAGTATCAGCAGGATCTTGTGGTTGTGTAGGATTGGAAGAAGGTGGAATTCTAGTGTTTCTTGGTCTTGGGCGCAAAAGTTCTTCCAAAGAGTTAGCGCTACTAGATCCCACCTCCTCCTTTAATACTCTTTCTACATTTATCCCTTCATTACGTGCTTCTTCAACAACTCTTAGAGCTGGGTTGCCTTCATCATAATCTAAATGAAGAGGTCTAATCCATTGATAAAGTTGGTTACCCTCTGCATCATCATCTTCAGCAACAATATCAAACACATCTCGTGGGTCACCACGGTTGACATGATCTATTTCTTCTTCCTTTTCTCGAATTTGAAGCTTCATGTTGTAGTAGCAATAAACTAATTTTTCCAACCTACTATGAGCCAAACTATTTCTTTGCTTTGTGTGTATGAGTGCAAATGTACTCCAATTTCTTTCACAAGCAGATGAGGAAGTTGTTTGTGATAATACTTTGATTGCTAACTTTCTCACAGTTGGTGCATCAGTCCCATACATGATCCACCATTCAACTATAATGAAAAACAATGTTGATAAGCCTAATAACTCCAACAAATTCTATTATAAACTGATAGTGAAATATGTTTACACTCACTAGGAGACATTTTTGTTCGAGCAGCAACTGATGTTGGTTCTCCAAAAGTTCTTCTTGCATCTTTAAACCATGTTAGCTGAATTCAATAAATCGTGTTAGTTTAATCCAACAATGTAATTATTATAATTTAAGTAATTGTGTACCTCATTTCCATATTGGCCAACTGCTGGTGATGCAGGGTCTAATTTAGAGTATACATTATGTACAACACGTATAAGGGTACCATGATTTCCAACACTGGGTCTGTATTGGTATTGAGGATTCAACTAATATGCTATTCAAAGAAACACATACTCTAATAAGAGAAATAATACTTATGCAACTAAAGAAATGAATTGCAAATTATAACATAATTTATACCTGCTGCATGCAAATCGTGGTATAATATTTTATACCATCGGTCATCAATTATCTTTATGACCCACCTTGCACCATGTTTTCTTTCCAAGTCCTCCTTCACTACACGCATAAACTCATATATTGCCCTCATAGTAGGATGCACTTCTGTGTCAATGATCCGTAAAACTTTGTAAAGAGGTTCAAACACTTGGCACACATGTTCTGATTGAGTTCAAAAAGCATGATCAAGCACTATACTTTCCACCATACAACCTGCATTTGAGCGGTTGAAATCGTGGTTGGCCCAATCGTCACTAGTGAATAGTTGCTTCAACCCTGCTTTCTTCTTAAGTAGGCTATCTAATGCAATATAGTTGGTGGCGAATCGAGTGGTAGTTGGACGAATAATTTCTCCTTTGCAAAATTCACGCATCTTTGCCAACAACCAATTGTGATTGTAAATATAATTTGTGATCGTTCTAGCTCTTTTTACGACATTAGCAATATTCTCTCTCTTTCCCATTGCCTCAAACATGAGATAAATACAATGTGCTGCACATGATGTCCAAAACACATTATGATGCTTCATTAACTTTTTTCCAGCTTTGACAAATGCAGAATCGTTGTCGGTCATGACTTGGACAACATTATGCTCTCCCACCTCCATGATTACATCCCTTAATAATTTGTAAATATACTTGTAGTTCTTTATATGGTCTGAAGCATCAACGGACTTCAAAAAAATTGTCTTTCCCTTAGAGTATACCATGAAGTTTATGATAGACAATCTGGTCAGGCCAGTCCATCCGTCACACATGATTGTGCAACCATTAGTTTCCCACTTTGACCTCAACTTGTTAACATACTCGCCAATGTCTTTATACTCCATTTCCAAATATTTGTTTTTTACCTCATAGGGAGTGGGAGGTTGTACCAACATCGGCCTGTTGATATCCCAATACCATATTTTTGAAATAATGTGTTGATGCCTTCTCAGCAGGGACATTTTCATAGATAAAGAACTTGCTAATTAGACGCCCCATTCCCTCCTTCACATTACCTCCAGTGAAATAACTCCAAACACTCTTTTGACGTGCTTTGGATGACTTATATAAACTTGCGGCTATTGGTGGTGTTGGTTGTGATTCTCTAACACTTGCTCCCCGTCTCATTTGTGCACCACCACTTGTCCCGAAACCTTGTGCTCTATTAGAAATTTTATGAAGGTGTTCTCTTTCCCATGCTGACTGTTTGGAGGCACGTAATGCTTGTTTGAAATTGCGTCGTTCTTCAAGTCCCATGTCATCATCACATTCGCCCTCATCGTCATCATCATCACTGTCAACTACTTGGCCAATGACTTCTACTCGTAGCCCATCTCGAATATTTTCCATTCCATGTGTTTTCTTTTCCTTTTGGTGTTTTTTATTTTTTAATAATGTGGTGATGAATGCCTTCACTTATGGGGGGACATTATCGCATCGTTGGACATTATTTCCTGAATTAATCCACTAAGATGGTACTTAAGTCGTGTCACTCCGCCACTCTTCATTACCCGACCACAATATTTGCAAATTGTGCCATGTTTGTTTCCATCTATTGGGTCTCCATGTTCCCAAGTTGGATCACGTTTAGTAACTCCACTAGACATCTTAAACATACCTATATTTATTTTTCATGGAAATTAGGCAATTGTTTTTTGGCCAAAAAATATAGTAGTGATGGTTATATAAGAGAACCTAAATAATAAAGTTATTCTACAGAAGAATTAAATAGGAAGTAAAGAAAATGATTGTAAGAATTTAAGTAATTATAAAAATAATATGGAATAATAAAACCTAATATTAATGAATAATAATCCAATTTGATAATAAAATAATAAATAACATTAAACATATTAAAATTATCGTAGGGAATAATTATACAACATTACTTAATTACTTCAAAAAAATTAACATGCAAGTATTATTTGGTTCTTAGATCACATGCACATGCCCACACAAATTTTTTTGTTGTTGTATAAATTACAATAATATAAATATAAGTTTGTAAACTTACCTTAAATATGGAACCCTTTGTGTAAAGGCCAAATAGAATCTGCGTGGACCAACAATAAAATAATAATTACACAAATGTGATGAAAACATATAAAGTCTTTAATAATGAATTAAGAGACAATAAACACACATGTAAGTGACCAAATAAAAAATAGAAAAATTAAAAACCACATGCCATCGACTAAGTAATTAATTGACACAATTTAAAATATAATACCACCAAAAATTTGGAATAGATAATAACAAACATGCAAATTAAATAACAATAATGAATGAGAATAACTTACTATAGTTCAGTTTTTTTTTAACTTGGGGGGAAATTGAGGTTGATAGATGTTGAGAATAACATGAGCATTATGTTTTGTTTTGGAGAGATGTTGAGAATAAGGGACGGCATGGGACCATTTGATTTTATTTGTATATATAGAAATAGAACTACCTAACCATATATATAGAAACATGACTACAACTAATTAGTTAGGTGAGTGAACGTGGTGAGTAGTTCAAAAGTAGATGCTTGAAAAGAAATTGTCAAACATTCATTGTCATGTGCAAATTTGTTTCTTGCAAAAAGAATTCAAAACAAAACCATATATATAAATATTTTAGCATATTTTCACTAAAAAATAAGTGATATGGTGGTCAAGGTGTTGAAGAAGTAAAATGGGAGGGGTTCGAAGTCCCTTGGTGTTTTTTTAAATATAGAAATTTATCCTAGATAATAAATATTAGCTTGTAAGCCTTGCAGACATCTTAACGACCATATAAATATTACACGCTGAATATGTAATCACAAACACATCTGTAGCGAGTTGGATAAGGCCCAGGTGCGTGGTTGACAAAGGGAGGGGTTTGAATCCCTCTATGCTCAAGATTGAGACTTTTCAGCATTTTTCAAGTATTTTTGGGTTTCATCTTGCGATATTATCGATATATTGCCCAAATATATGCATTAAAATGCTGAAAATATATTGACGATAATTAAGTGGATATGTGTGAAAATATCGCCCTCTTAAAAAAACGATATTATCGGCATTTAATAGACTTATAATTATATATGGATTTTGATAGATTTATATGGATTTCTATTATAGATTTCTATAAATTTGTATGAACTTCTTTAATGAATTTCTCAAGATTTTTAAAATTTTCATGAATTTCTTAAGAGTTCTATGTATTGGTGCGTAGCTCTAAGTAAAACCACGATTCACTTTCGACAACAGTTGGGGATACTAAATGAGCTTACATGATGAAAGAGTGGATATAGATAGTATTTGGGAGTTTTAACGAAACACTTTCGGTACTGTTCACTTTTAACAAAAAAATCATTTTTACTCTAAAAAGTCACTTCCGGTACTATTCACTTACACCATATTTTTGTCTTTTTGATTAAAACTCAAAGTTTTCAAGCAATTTAATTGGTTTTCCTATAATATTTTTCTACTTGCAGTACTTGAGCAAATGATAGAGACCAAAATCTCAAACTTTAACCAAAATCAATAGTTTCCAATTTCTAGGTTTGCAATGGATACGAAACCAAAATCCATTTTCTTTACCAAAAATTGCCAAATTTGTTTTATCACAAACTACAAGCACATAACAAACGCAAAAGATTCAATCTTTTCTTAGCTTTCCTACCATCCAAACAAAATTAAAGAAAAAAAACGAAGACAGGAAATGAAAGAATTAACCTTCAGAACTCCACGGCGGTATTGAATCGAGGATGGCGAGTGCGGGATCTTCCTCGTTCAAAATTTTGGGTTCGGGGCAAGGATGAGGGAGAGAGTGGTGGTGAGCTGGTGGTCGTAAGACAAGCATTTTTTTATTAATTATTTCTATATAAAAATGCCAAGAACCATCACGTCCATTTGGATTCATCATCCTTGTAATATGAAGGTTTATCGCACTAATGACACCAGGAGTCTATCAATGTAACTAGACTCCTTGTACAGTTGTTATTCACACGCGTATTAGTTCGGAAACACAACAAATATATTTACAATTTCTGAAAAAAGAGTAAGTCCACGACTGATAACGCCAGCGTTGCTGGTAATCCTTGGGGTTTTCAAATCGCAAACGCTCAAGTTTTGATATCGGGGGATTGCACATTAGAAATAGACATCAGTTCAGAGACATTCTTCTCATGTCCATCCCCGTGTGCCACCACAACCCTGTCTACCACAGCCAGAAAACTCAGGTCGAGAACCTGATCTGGTACAGGGTAAGATATTGCGATAAGCAACTCCCTGGCCAGCTCTTCAGAAACCTCCTTGCAGAGTACTCCATTATCCATCAAATTCCGAATCTTCCTGCATTTCAAAAACCCAACTGTTATCAAGCTGTGATAAGCTTCGGCAAACACCAAAATTTTTGCTATTCTTTTTCTATGACCTGCTCTAGTACTGTGTCCACCCAAAAGCTGTTCCATAGTTATCCAGCTGCTGTGCATAAACCAACTTTGAACGTCCGTTTGCATATGACATTACAGACACCACCGGTTAAGATGCACACTTAAGAGAAATATTTGTTACAATCATCATGATTTTGGACCTTTTAACTATCCAAATCCAACTGTGGTAAAACGTTAGATAGGAGAGATTAGAAATGCATCATATAAGCTATACAACGGCACGTTGAAGGAATTTGTAATGGCTCCTTTTGAGTCACATTGCCAGTTTAATGCTCATAATTTGTTTATCAACTTGACCTCAATCTTATTAGTGTATAAGCTGTGAGCTAAGTAAAGTTTAAAGTAAATAAGCCTTGTTTCTAATTGTGTATTCACTTAGTCTTAGATTATGACAAGTGTAAGGCTGAGATTGTATTGTTGGTGTGTGTATCCAGCTAAGCCTTGTTAACAGAGTTATTCCCTTTTGCACGATTGTGTGTGCTGTGTGGAAAAATACTTTTACAAAAGAATGAAAAGGTTCCTCTGTAACTTGTAGAGAGAATAGCAGCATTTCTTCATTCTCAGTGCATTTTTTCCTTCTTCCATTTTCAAAACGCTAACATGGCCTCAGAGCCAGGATCGATTGTTTGAGATCTGGGCGTAAAACCAATCGAGCTACACTCGAACTCGTTCCGGGTTGGGTGACGTTGCTAGAAATTTACAAAACTCGATTTCGATTTGTATTCGCATCATCAAAGCTCGAAGATGGCTGGACCTGGAAGTTCTGAGGTGAGAACTCCGATCTTCTCCGGTGAGAACTACGAGTTCTGGAGAATCAAGATGGTGACGATCTTCAAATCTCATGGGTTATGGAAATTAGTTGAAAAAGGGATTACGATCTCAGAAACAAAGAAGAAGAAGAAGGCTGAAGGAAGCTCGGAGGAAGAAGAAGACGATGAGAAAATGGTCGCAGCATATATGCAAGATGCAAAAGCTCTGGGTATTATTCAGAACGCAGTCTCAGATCAGATATTCCCTAGAATAGCCAATGCAGACTCTGCGAAGATGGCATGGGATCTGTTATATGGTGAGTACCATGGTGGTGATCAGGTAAGATCTGTGAAACTACAAAATCTGAGACGTGAATTTGAGTATGCTAGGATGCGTGATGATGAAACTCTGTCTGGGTATCTTACTAGGCTAAATGAATTGATCAATCAGATGAAAACATTTGGTGAGAATCTGTCTAATGAAAGGCTTGTACAGAAAGTGCTCATTAGTCTCAGTAAACCATATGATCCCATATGTCTAGTTATTGAAAATACCAAGTGCTTAGAAACTGTAGAACTGCAGGAGGTTGTAGCAATTTTGAAGAGTCAAGAACAACGATTTGATTTGCATAATGTTGATGTCACTGAAAAGGCTTTTGCCTCATTCTCTGTGAGTTCAAAAGGACAAACCAGTGGAAATGCTCAATCTGGTACATTCAAATCCTATAAGCACTTGAATTCGAAGGGAAAGAAATGGGAATCTAAGCCTAAGTTTCAACAGAGGTCATTCACTAATTCTACACAGAACTCAAACTCTTCTGGGTATGTGAAGCAAGATATAGTTAAACCACAGTGTAAAGTGTGCTCTAAGTTTCACTTTGGAGAATGTCGATACAAGGGGCAATCCAAATGTCACAACTGTGATAGGTTTGGACATTGGGCTAGAGAATGCACAGCAGGCAAGGTTGTTCAGAAGGCAAACTGTGCTAATCAGGCAGAAGTGACAGGAAATCTGTTTTATGCTAACAGTGCAATTACTGAGGTCAAGGTGAATGAAAACTGGTACATTGATAGTGGTTGTAGTAACCACATGACTGGAAATGTTGAGCTACTTAGGGATGTAAGGACAAATGTCACTGGAAAGGTACAAATGCCCACTGGAAATCTGGTAGATGTTGCTGGAATAGGTTCACTTATGATTGATACAAATTCTGGTAGTAAATGCATCAAGGAAGTCATGTTTCTACCTGGTTTGAAGGAAAATCTGTTGAGTGTGGGACAGATGGACGAACATGGATATTATTTGCTATTTGGTGGAGGAGAGTGTTGTATCTTTGATGGTCCTTCACTTGATTGTCTGGTTATCAAGGTTAAGATGAAAAGTAATAGGTGCTACCCTTTGTTTTTAATGCAAACTGATCAAGTTGCATTGAAAACTAGTGTAGCTGAATGTACCTGGACTTGGCACAAGAGACTAGGACACCTAAATCTTAGAAGCCTCAAGCAGCTTAGAGAAAAAGAAATGGTGCATGGTCTTCCGCACCTTGAAAATGTTGATGGTGTGTGTGCAGGATGTCAAATGGGAAAACAACACAGAGATTGGTTTCCAAAAGGACAAGCTTGGAGAGCCAATAATCCTCTAGAATTGATACACACAGATTTGTGTGGTCCCATGAATAATGAATCAATTGCTGGGAATAAATATTTCATGTTGTTTATTGATGATCACACAAGAATGTCATGGGTTTATTTCCTACGACATAAGTCTGAGGCACTAATCTGTTTTAGAAAGTTCAAAACAATGGTGGAGTTACAATGTGGATTTAAAGTGAAATGTCTAAGAAGTGACAGAGGGGGAGAATTTCTCTCAACTGAATTCAGCAAGTTGTTGGAATCTGAAGGCATACAAAGACAGTTATCCATTGCTTATACTCCACAGCAAAATGGAGTAGTGGAGAGAAAGAATAGAACAGTTGTAGAGATGGCTAAGGCAATGCTTCATGATAAGAGCATGCCATACTCTCTGTGGGCAGAAGCTGTACATACAGCTGTTTATATTCTGAACAGATCGCCTACAAAAGCTCTTGAGAACATGACTCCTTTTGAAGCCTATAGTGGGAGAAAACCAGGAATTGGTCACTTAAAGGTGTTTGGATCACTCTGTTATGTTCATGTACCAGCTGAAAGAAGACAAAAGCTTGATGCAAAGTCTGTCAAAGGTGTGTTTGTGGGTTATGCAACTTGTGAGAAAGGGTACAGAGTATTTGACCCATGTTCAAGGAAGCTAATTCTATCAAGGGATGTGGTCTTCGATGAAACTATGTCTTGGAATTGGAAGGAGAATTCAGAGAAGTCTATTGCAATAACTAACATTCAAGATCAGTATAGGACTGTGAATGATTTCAGTCTACAAGAAGTGACAGAAATAGTAGACAGTAATCAAATGGAAGAACAAGATAGAGATGTCTCTGAAACTGTTGAGATCACTAGTCCATATGACCATACACCAGTTAAATGGAGAAATATCAGTGATATTCTAGCACAATGCAATCTTTGTATTGTGGAGCCAGAGAAGTATGAGGAAGCTGCACAAGATAAAGCTTGGATAAAAGCTATGAAAGAAGAATTGTCCATGATTGAGAAAAATGAGACTTGGAAGCTTGTAGACAGACCAAGTGATAAGCAGGTTATTGGTGTGAAATGGGTGTTCAAAACCAAACTAAATTTGGATGGCTCAGTACAAAAGAACAAGGCAAGGCTGGTTGCTAAAGGATATGTGCAGAAACCAGGACTTGATTACAATGAGACGTTTGCTCCAGTTGCCCGATTGGACACCATCAGAACACTAATTGCACTTGCTGCACACAGAAGCTGGAAGCTATTTCAATTAGACGTTAAGTCTGCTTTCTTAAATGGAATATTGCAGGAAGAAGTATATGTTGATCAACCTGAAGGGTTTGTGATTAGTGGCAAGGAAGATAAGGTTTACAAGCTGCACAAGGCTCTTTATGGCTTGAAACAGGCGCCTAGGGCCTGGTATGGAGAGATTGACAGCTATTTTGCTAAGTGTGGGTTTGAGAAAAGCTTAAGTGAAGCAACTCTATACACTAAGACAAGGGGAGAAAAGGATATACTAATAGTTTCCATATATGTGGATGATATTGTGTATACTGGAAACAATCAAGATATGCTGGATGAGTTCAAAGATGATATGAAGGAGAAGTATGAGATGTCAGACTTGGGTCTTCTTCACCATTTTCTGGGAATGGGGGTGATTCAAACAGAATCTAGCATCTTCATTCATCAAAAGAAGTATGCCTCTTCTCTGTTGGATAAATTTGGGTTGAAAGAATGTAAATCTGTCTCTATTCCTCTTGTGGCTACTGAAAAGTTAAGTAAAGAAGATGGAAGTGGTGCAGCAGATGAAGAGAAATACAGAAAACTTGTAGGCAGTTTATTGTATCTTACTGCTACAAGACCAGATGTGATGTATGCAGCTAGTTTGTTAGCTAGATATATGCATGGCCCTTCTAACAAGCACTATGGGGTAGCTAAGAGAGTGCTCAGATATATTAAGGGAACACTGGACTATGGTTTGCATTATATGAAAGGCAAGAAGGCAGTTTTGGTTGGTTTCTGTGATAGTGATTGGGGAGGATCAATAGATGACAGCAAGAGTACCTCAGGCTATGCGTTTTCTTTTGGCAGTGGAGTGTTCTCATGGGCTTCTGTGAAACAAAATTGTGTTGCACTATCCACAGCAGAGGCTGAATATATAAGTGCTGCCGAAGCAACATCTCAAGCTATATGGATCAGGTTTGTTCTTGAAGATTTTGGAGAATTACAAGCTGAGGCAACTCCTCTGCAGTGTGATAACACATCTGCAATCTCAATATCCAAGAACCCTGTGTTTCACCAGAAGACAAAACACATTGACCGGAGATATCACTTCATCAAGGATGCCTTGCAGCAAGGGATAATTGACTTGGTTTACTGTCCTACCAAAGAACAAGTGGCAGACATTTTCACCAAGGCATTACCAAAGGACAGATTCAACTATCTCAGGGACAAACTTGGAGTTATATCTGCTCAAAGCTTAAAGGGGAGTATTAGTGTATAAGCTGTGAGCTAAGTAAAGTTTAAAGTAAATAAGCCTTGTTTCTAATTGTGTATTCACTTAGTCTTAGATTATGACAAGTGTAAGGCTGAGATTGTATTGTTGGTGTGTGTATCCAGCTAAGCCTTGTTAACAGAGTTATTCCCTTTTGCACGATTGTGTGTGCTGTGTGGAAAAATACTTTTACAAAAGAATGAAAAGGTTCCTCTGTAACTTGTAGAGAGAATAGCAGCATTTCTTCATTCTCAGTGCATTTTTTCCTTCTTCCATTTTCAAAACGCTAACAAATCTGTTTGGATTTTGAAATCCTTCAGCCAAATATAGCCTGAAATCTGACTTTGTTTAGCAACTTTAAGAATGTTTGATCACACCCCAAAAAAGAAGGCAACCATTTTCATTTGCTCAACACAGCCTAAAAATTATTTCTCTTTTCAAATTACCATTAAAAATTTCATCAAAAGTTCGGGGTGTGAAAGAACTAAATTATTATCAAACGATGAGATACTTAAATTCTGCTCCATATGAATGCGGATTTTTACTTAGATCTGCACGTCAACTTAATATCCTCTTTCCTTAACACAGATTGTTACTCTAATTCTTCTAGTTTTATTAAAAAAACCATAGATCTATAAACCCCCATAAATAAATATTTTATATATTACATACAAAAAAAAAAAAGTTTTGAGCCTCCACCTCGAACATGGGAATGATCAAATTTTCTTTTCTTGGGAGCCAAACAAAAGCTAAGGCCTACCATGAATTATCAACAATAATAATAAATTAAGAGAAAAAGAATTCATAAAAAGTAAATAAAATAAAATAAATGGATAATCGGTAGTCGTACCTGGGTGCCGTGCGTTTGTCTGCCTTTTTTTCCTTCTCTCAATCTCTATATTCCCCTTCTCTCAATCTCCATCTCTGCAAATTTATATATATATTTTTTAATTTGCAAAATTACGGGTTTGCCACTTTTGTTCTGTTACAAATTAGTTTTGCCGCCTTTAATTAGTAAAAAGTTGATTTCTCTCGACCCAATCTCAAATTCTCAATGCCACTTTCTTTTATTGTTTTTTTTGGTTGAATTGTTGGTTTTATTGTCTAATTCTCTTGACATCTGTTACGATACTGTAAGATTCAAACACATGTGCAAGAGCTGAGCAATTATCTTTATTGTCTAATTTTCTTGACAAAGCTTTATACAGCTAAACCTCTATGAATTAATAATCTTAGGACTAAGAAAAATTGAACTACTAGATTATTCCATTTTATGAACATTTGACCAAGCAAAAACTCTATTTAAATAAACAAAAGTCATGGTAACCGGGAATTATTAATTTATATATTACGTGAGACATATGGATTCTTAACCAAAAAAAGTACTTTATTAACTTTATTTAACGGTTAAGACAAAATCTTATCAATTTTTTCCTTCCAATCTTAGATTCTTCATAAGTCTCTCGTACGGTAATGAAATCATGCAAAGTTAGAGGCTACAAGTTTGTATCGAGCCCTCTTGCTTCTAATACAAGACCCACATGTTGAAACTCAATGTTTAGGGAGATTGAGCTCTCCAAAAGTGATGTTTTTCCAGCGATTTTTTTTCCAATTTTCGACCAAACCTAATGGAATTGGTTCTCGATTTAAGAGAGATGTTTAATCCCTCCTCATGGGATTCCTTTCCATGTAAGTGCTTCCTCAAAATTGCTACTTTCGGATTTGGCTAGAAATAGTAGTAGTGTTCATTTTTAGAAATAGTGACATTTTTACAAATGCAGAAGATTCAATCTTTTCTTAGCTTTCCTACCAACCAAACAAAATTAAACCCAAAAAAAAAAAATAAAAAAATACAGGAAATGAAAGAAATTAACCTCCAGAACTCCTCGGCGGTATTGAATCGAGGATGGCAAGAGTGGGATCTTCCTCGTTCAAAATTCTGAGTTCAGGGCAAAAAGTGAGGGAGAGAGTGGTGGTGGGCTGGTGGTGTGACCTCTCTGGAGTTGGCAAGTGGTTGTGGGATGGTGGCTGCCGGTGCACAAGAGAAAAGAGAGCAGAAAGAGGATGGGAGTAGGACGACGACGGAGCAGACGAAGTTTTTAGCAGTCCCACAGTTTTGGGGGCCTCTAGCTGATAACACCTTCTAGCAAGGGAGTTAGTCGTAGCAAGTCCCATTTAGTCTCATTAAACTTAATTTGTGCATGAAACAAACATGGGACAACACTAATATCTCAAAAGTAGAGTACCAAATCCACCAACTGAAGCTGAAAACAAAATTTAAAAACCTGAAAACTCAATTTTCCACTTTCTCTTGGATTTACAGGCGTTTTAGTCCTAATTAATGGAGCTAATCGGGCAGCTAACACAAACCCTCTTTTTACGTAGAAATTTTGGACTTATGTTTGGGTTTTGGCTAGTAATATTTTCCCTTATATTTCACAATATACCAAGCATCTCTCAACAGAATCTTTGTGGCTAGTAATTATTGGCACTGATGACATAATTAATTTGATGAATAAAACGAAAGGGATCATACATATGTAAGGATTTGTAGCTCAGTTTGTTAATAGTGTTCAATAATAGTGTTCAACCCCTTCACTCGATTTAGAGTTCAATTCCTCTTTTTCACGATAGAGATTTTTTGTGGTATACTAAATAGTATGAGATACTCTGAGTGTTTTACGTGTTAAATATACGAAAACCAAGATCTTTGTTTAAAGATACATAAATCAAGACCTAACAGTTAAAACACTTAGAGTATCTCATACTCTTGAGCACCCTAGAATTTTTGTTTATGGTAGAAAAGAAACCATACTTCATCATAATCTTTACGATGTGATTGAGGTTAGAAAAGTAACAGGGAGATAATATTCGTTCCCCTTTATTAGCTAACTATACCTCACTGTTAGTTGAATGAGAGGATAAATTTATCCTTTTGTAAACAACCTTTGATTATCGAAGTAAAATGGATTAGAAAAATCAAATCTTCATATACTGCGTTATGACTACAACATCAGTAGTTGGTATGTGAAAGGAATACGATCTGTCGAGTTCTTATAAGATCAGTAGGTCTATGAGAGAGCACAAATCAGTCTAAAAACCCATTAGCAACTCTCAGTTTAGACTAGATTAGAAAATCGCATGAATAAAAACGCAAAAATAAAAAAACTACACGAGGAATAAAGCAATTCCAACTCGCATGACAAGGATATGTTTATTGATCATTTCTATATAAAAATGCCAGAACCAAATTACGTCCATTTGCTTTCATCATCCTTGCAATATGAAGGTTTATCGCACTAATGACACCAGGAGTCTATCAATGTAACTAGACTCCATGTACAGTACTTATTCACACACGTATTAGTTCGGAAACACAACAAATATATTTACGATCTCTGAAGAACGAGCAATTCCACGACTGATAACGCTAGCGTTGCTGCTAATCCTCGCGGTTTTCACATTGCAAACGCTCGAGTTTTGATATCGGGGGATTGCACATTAGAAATAGACATCAGTTCAGAGACATACATCTCATGTCCATCCCCATTTGCCACCACAACCCTTGTTAGTGTGTAAATTGATGAACTGATTAGTGAAGATTATAAGTATTTCATTTGTGTTATGCCTCAGCTCATAGGCTGAGTTTGTGTGTTAAGATGTAATGTGTTGGTTAAGTCTCATAGGGCTTAACATTGGACAATTGTCTTAATCTCAGAATAGGATGTAATGGATGGCTGAGATTGAATTTAGAATTGTGTCTATCTCTCTCTCACCTCCAAGGGTTATAATTGCTAGTGTATGAGCTCATATGCTTAGTGTGAATGCCCAAAATATATGGAAGAATAAGAGGGATATTCTCTGAGATTTTATGATCCATTTTCCCTTCTTCTTCTTCCTAAAACTTTCTAAGACTCTTCCATAACTACTGCTAGAATTCCCATTTAATTTTAATCCTCTAACATGGTATCAGAGCCAGGTTAGGTCTGAATTTCTAGGCGTCGTGTTTGTGAGAGGGTGAGCTCGGATTCATAGCAAAAGCTCATTGCAGTGATTCAAGTTCATATCAGCGATCGAGTCTAACATGGCTGGATCTGGAGGAGGAGAACTCAGAGCGCCAGTCTTCAATGGCGAGAATTTTGATTTCTGGCAAATCAAAATGAAGACCATTTTCCATTCACACGAACTGTGGGATCTGGTTAAAAATGGGTATGAAACTTCGGTGAAGACGGAGGAGGAGCTCACGGAGGCGGAGAAGAAGCTGATGCATGAGAATGTGGTCAAGGACGCTAGAGCACTTGGAATCATCCAAGGTGCTGTTTCAGATCAACTTTTCCTGAGGATCGCAACCCAGGAAAGTGCAAAGGCTGCGTGAGACATTCTGAAACAAGAATTTGTTGGAGATAAGCAAGTAAGATCCGTGAAACTTCAAGGTCTTGGACGAGATTTTGAGTATACTCGCATGAATGATAGTGAATCTCTTTCTGTGTATATTGCTAAATTGTTCAATCTGATTAATCAAATGAGGAGCTATGGTGAAGATCTGAGTAATCAAAGAATTGTTTAGAAGTTGTTAATTATTTTACCTAAATCCTATGATAGTGTTGTAGCTGTGATAGAAAATACTAAGGATTTAGACACCATAGATGCTCAAGATGTAGTTGCAATTTTAAAGGGTTTTGAACAAAGGCTTGATAGACATGGTGAGAGTAGTATGGAGAAAGCATTTGCTAGTTTGAACATTGCATCAAAACCAAATAGATTTAATGGTCAAACAAACAATAGCAAATACTAGAAAAATTTTATGCCAAAAGGGAAATAGTGGTGTAACAAGGCTGATTGGGGTAATAAGGCTAGCTTCCCTATTAAGAATGATGCAAATAACACTGGGGATAAGTGTAAATTTTATGATAGACTTCACTATGGGGAGTGTTGGGTTAAGAACAAGGTCAAGTGTCACAAGCGTAGCAAAATTGGGCATATTGCAAAATTCTGTAATGCAAAGAAGGCTATGCAACAAGTGAATTTTGCTAATCAGGTAGAAGAAACTGGAAATCTATTCTATGCCAATCACTCTGGAGAAGTAAAGAAGATAAGTGATGAATGGTACATAGATAATGGATGTAGTAATCATATGACATCCAGGGAAGATTTGCTTGTAGACATTGGCAGAAGGGTCAAAGCCAAGGTCTAAGTAGGCACTGGAGTCTTGGTTGAAGTGGCATGAAAAGGAACACTGATCATTGAAACAATGAAAGGTAGGAGATACATAAAGGAAGTTATGCTTGTACCTAATCTTGCAGAGAACATGCTAAGTGTAGGCCATATGATTGAGCATGGTTACTTCCTTTTATTTGGAGATTATAAGGTGGATGTGTTTGATGACAGATCTCTAAGAAATTTGGTGGTCAGTGTGAAACAGAAAGGGAATAAGTGTTTTCCTTTAATCCTCAACACAAACAAGGAGCTTGCATTGAGAACAAATGTGCAAGAGTGTGCAAAGATATGGCACAAGAGATTTGGTCACCTAAATTTCAAGAGTCTCAACCTATTACAGAGTCAAGAAATGGTATTGGGGCTGCCTGAAATTCAAGATAGTGATGCAGTGTGTCAAGGGTGTGCAGTGGGGAAAAATCACAGGGAGTCATTTCCCAAGGAATCAAATTGGAGAGCAAAGGAGTCACTAGAATTAATACACTTAGATGTGTGTGGTCCTATGCAAACACCAAGTCAGAGTGGTAATAAGTACTTCATTACTTTCATAGATGATCATTCAAGGATGTGCTAGGTCTATTTTTTGAGAAACAAATCAGATGTCTTCCATGTGTTTAAAAAGTTAAAGCTACGGTAAAGCTTCAATGTGGATACTCTATGAAGAGGTTAAGAACAAATAGGGGAGGAGAGTTCACTTCAAATGATTTTGGGAAGTTTTGTGAAGACCTGGGGATAGAAAGACAACTCATTGTTGCATATTCTCCACAACAGAATGGAGTTGCAGAAAGGAAAAACAGGACTGTTATGGAGATGGCAAAATGCATGATTCGTGAGAAAGAACTCCCGTACAATCTCTGGTGTGAAGTAGTGAACGCATCTGTGTATCTGCTAAATATAAGTCCTACAAAGGCTTTGGGGAACATTACACCTTTTGAGAAAATTAGTGGAAGAAAACCTAGGATTAAACACCTGAAAGTGTTTGGTTCAGTGTGTTACTTACTTATTCCAGGAAATTTGAGGCACAAATTAGAAGAAACAAGTGTCATAGGTGTTTTCATTGGATATGGTGCTTGTGAGAAGGGGTATAGGGTGCTTAATCCTACAACTCAAAAGGTTTTGCTCTCTAGGGATATAATCTTCGATAAGAATGGTAAATGGGACTGGGAGAAGCACAAAGTCAAAGAAGTATGCATTCCATTATCTGCAAATGAATCTCTAGAAATGAATGGAGTTAATGATGATGTTGTATATGGATGTTCTCAAGTCCAAATTGAAGACTCTCTAGCTATTGTCTCTAGTAAAGCAAGTAGTTCAAGTCCTTCATCTTAGTATGATCATACTCCACTGAGGTACATGAACTTGAGTGAGATTTATGAGAGATGTCATTTATGCATTGTTGAACCCGAAGATTTTAATGAAGCTGCACAGGATGAGGAATGGAAAAAGGCAGTAGAAGATGAAATGAGCATGATTGAGAAGAACTATACATGGGAATTGGTCAGGAGACCATTTGATAAGCCTGTGATTGAGGTAAAATGGGTGTATAAAACTAAGTTGAACTTAGATGGCTCGGTTCATAAGATTAAGGCTAGGCTAGTTGCAAAAGGCTATGCACAAAAGCTTAGGATAGATTATAATGAAACATTTGCACCTGTGGCAAGGTTGGATACCATAACAACCTTTATTGCACTGGCTGCAAAGAACAATTGGAAGTTGTTTCAACTGGATGTAAAATCGGCTTTCTTAAATGGTGCACTTGAAGAAAAGGTGTATGTAGATCAGCTAGATGGATTCATTGTGCAAGGAGAGGAGGATAAAGTGTACAAATTACACAAGGCTTTATATGGTTTGAAGTAGGCACCAAGGGCTTGGTATGGAGAGATTGGTTCCTATCTTGCAAAGTGTGGTTTCAAAAGAAGTACCAGTGAGGCAACATTATACACCAAGTGTAGAGGAGACTTAGATTTGATCATAGTGTCTATTTATGTTGATGATATAGTCTATACTGGAAGTTCTCAGGTGTTAATGGAGGAATTCAAGGCTGGCATGATGCACAAGTATGAAATGACAGATTTGGGCTTGCTGCACCATTTTCTAGGGATAGGAGTTATGCAAACTGAAGACTGCATATTCATACAATCAGAGGAAGTATGCCTTAACTCTGTTGAAGAAGTTTAGACTCCAGGATTGTAAACCTGCGAGTATTCCACTAGTACCAAGTGACAAACTAAGAAAAGAAGATGATAGTGGAGCTGCAGATGAAGCTCAATACAGGAAAATTATGGGAAGTTTGCTGTATCTCACAGCAACAAGGCCTGACATAATGTATGATGCGTGTTTGTTAGCAAGGTTCATGCACTGCCCTACTAACAAGCACTATGGGACAACAAAGAGAGTCTTGAGATATGTTCAAGGGACTCTTAACTTTGGTTTGGAGTATAAGAAAGGTGAAGGCGCAATTTTGGTAGGATTCTATGATAGTGACTGGAGTGGTTCAGAAGAGGATATGAGAATCATATCTGGGTATGTTTTTACATTTGGTAGTGGAGTTTTCTCTTGGGCGTCTGTCAAACAACAATGTGTTGCCTTATCCATAGCTGAAGTATAGTATATCAGTGCATCGGAGGCAATTGCACAAGCCACTTGGTTAAGATATGTACCGGATGATTTTGGTGAAATGCAATCTATTGCAACACCACTGAACTGTGACAACACTTTAGCTATTGCTATCACTAAGGACCCTATATTTCACCAGAAAACCAAGCATATCAACAGAAGGTATCATTTGATCAAGGAGGCATTGCAGCAGGGAGTGATTGACTTGGTTCACTGTTCTACAAAAGAACAAGTTGCTGACATTTTCACACAGGCACTGGCGAGAGAGCAATACACTTATCTTAGAGATCTTCTTGGAGTGAAATCAGTTCACAATTTAAAGGGGAGTGTTAGTGTGTAAATTGATGAACTGATTAGTGAAGATTATAAGTATTTCATTTGTGTTATGACTCAGCTTATAGGCTGAGTTTGTGTGTTAAAATGTAATGTGTTGGTTAAGTCTCATAGGGCTTAACATTGGACAAGTGTCTTAATCTCAGAATAGGATGTAATGGATGGCTGAGATTGAATTTAGAATTGTGTCTATCTCTCTCTCACCTCCAAGGGTTATAATTGCTAGTGTATGAGCTCATATGCTCAATGTGAGTGCCCGAAATATATGGAAGAATGAGAGGGATATTCTCTGAGATTTTCTGATCCATTTTCCCTTCTTCTTCCTCCTAAAACTTTCTAAGACTCTTTTCCATAACTACTGCTAGAATTCCCATTTAATTTTAATCCTCTAACAACCCTGTCCACCACAGGCAGAAAACTAAGGTCGAGAACCTGATTTGGTACAGGGTAAGATATTGCGATAAGCAACTCCCTGGCCAGCTCATCAGAAACCTCCTTGCAGAGTACTCCGTTATCCATAAAATTCCGATTCTTCCTGCATTTCAAAAACCCAACTGTTATCAAGCTGTGATAAGCTTCGGCAAACGCCATAATTTTTGCTATTCTTTTTCTATGACCTGCTCTACTGTGTCCACCCAAAAGCTATTCCATTTATCCAGCTGCCGTGCATAAACCAACTTTGAACGTCCATTTCATATGACATTACAGACACCACCCGTTAAGATGCACAGTTAAGAGAAATATCTATACAATTATCATGATTTTGGACCTTTTAACTATCCAAATCAAACTGTGGTAAAACGTTTGATAGAAGAGATTAGGAATACATCACATTAAAAGCTATACCACTGCACGTAGGACGAATTTGTAAATGGCTCCTTTTAAGTCACATTGCCAGTTTAATGCTCATAGTTCATTACTAACTTGACCTCAATCCCTTTGGATATAGAATTCCTGCACCCAAATATTGCCTGAAATCTGACTTTGTTTAGCAGCTTTAAGAATGTTTGGTCACACCACAAAAAAGAAGAAAATCATTTTCATTTGCTCAACACAGCCTAAAAGTTATTTTTCTTTTCAAATTACCATTAAGAATTTCATCAAAAGTTCGGGGTGTGAAAAAACTAAATTAATATCAAACAACGAGATACTAAAATTCAGTTCCACATGAATGATGACTATATTTTCACCAATTATGCTTAGTTCTAGACGTTAATTTAATATCCATTTTCCTTAATACAGATTTTTACTCTAATTCTTCTAGTTTTATTAAAAAACCACAGATCTATAAACCCCCATAAATAAATATTTATATATTACATACAAAAAAAAAGTTTGAGCCTCCGTCTCAAACATGGGAATGATCAATTTTTCTTTTCTTGGGAGCCAAACAAAAGCTAATGCCTACCATGAATTATCAACAATAATAATAAATTAAAAGAAAAAGAATTCATAAAAAGTGAAAAAAAATAAAATAGTTGGATAATCGGTAGTCATACTTGGGTGCCGTGCGTTTGTCTGCCTTTTTCTCCTTTTCTCAATCTCTATTTTTTTCCTTTTCTCTCCATCTCTCAAATTTATATAATTTTTTTTAATTGGCAAAAATACTGTTTTGCCACTTTTGTTTCCGTTAAAATTTAGTTTTGCCGCCTTTAATAGGTAAAAAATAGATTTCTCCCGATCCAATCTCAATGCCACTTTCTTTTATTGTTTATTGTTTTTTTTTTTTTTTGGTTGAATTGTTGGTATAATTGTCTAACTCTCTTGACGTCTATTATGATACTATTGACCCTAAAAATTATCAAGCCTACGTGATGCGCAAGCCGAGTAACTAATAAGCTAACTACGTCATTCGGCTGAATGCGGGGCGTGCCAACTCGTTGGCCGAGCTCGGCCGAGGAGTAAAATTTGTTGATGTTGCGTTGAGCGCGTTGCTGACTTCTTTATCTTGTGACTGCGGCCGAGGAAGGAACAAATCTCGGCCTTTGGATTTTAGAGCATGAAGACAAGGCTGCTAGGTCTATGAAGTTCACAAATCGTCGGCGCTGGATTCGGTCATAGTGATTATATTCGTGAGAGTATAAGCACGTCGAATCGACACCAGACTGTACGGACACAAGTATTCAAGGGTGATGTATGTCTTGATGGTGAATGTGGTTCGGCCGTCAGAATGCCGAACTCTGAAACTCACTTGTGAGTATCCAATCATAAAATCACTCGGCGTTCAATGCGTCGAATGTCGTAACCCGTAACACCTTACTTCGCCGAGAAGGCTAATAAGATGACTTCTGCCAATAAGGATTCGGAAACCCTTCTCGACCGAGACTTGGATAGGTAATTAGTCGGCCTCAACGCAGTGCTGTTTATCCAAACTGAAGGTGCTCCTCGGTCAACTGATTCTACGGTAACAGTGCTGTTTATCCAAACTGAAGGTGTTCGCCGGTTGCCTTCACAGTGCTGTTTATCCAAACTGAAGATGTGTCGGCGGAAAAAGGAAAAAAAAAAATCTCAAGATGTTTGAGAGGTTTTGCGCAGGGCAGTTGTGTGTTGAATTGGAGGTCCCTGAATTGCACCCTCATTTCTCTATTTATAACAGCAAAACCCAATCCTAACCATACTCGAACTAGGACTCCTTACCCCAATCCATCTTATCTCGGCCAATCCCACTTCTATTAGGATTTTAAATTCAACCTCTTACTAGGCCACATTCACTTCCACTTTTCGGTATCCTTATCTGGCCGAGAATCTTTACTGCATCAGGATTTAACCACTTCATTCATCTGCTTCGCAATAGGGCCTACCTACTTCCTATTCATCTGGAACATTCTTTTCCAAACAGGGCTTGGCCGACTTGTAGTTAGGCGGCCCATGAACCGGTTGGTTTGTAGAAATCTTCGAACATAGCTTCTGGGCCGAGAATAATTCCACACTCGGCCCAACCCAATAATTTTGGGTCCAAACATTGCCCCCTCGCTTCTGAGGTTGTCGACCACCAATCCTTGATCGAATCTTGACCTTGAAGAAGCAAAAACGTCCTTTGCCTTTAGACTTAACTATCTCGATAACCATCACCATGCGCATTTATGAAATATGATTGCACGATCTCTGTTTTTCCCAATGTCCTACCATGTGTCGATTCTCTAATAAACTTAGCAGCCCTTAATCATGGCCCTCGAAAACGTGTGCCCGCTGAAACGTCTTTTCCTCATCAATGCATTAAATTTGCCGCCGCACGCAATCATGCGTCCTAAAACGTCGAGAACCTCGATCCTATCCTTGGAGATTCTCGAGATATCTGAAATGATTGGCCATTTCCCGGTCGATTTTTCCCTTAAATTTGAAAATCTAGCGCTTTTGAAGATTAAACGTTTGATCTTCTTTCTGAAATGCCTATAAATACCTGAAATCCTCCCATTCGTACATTTCACGCCTCCAGAAACCTTCGAAAAAATCTCTCCGCCATTTTGCTTTTGAAATCCTAGAAAAACAAACTCTTATCTCAGAAATCCTCCCAAGCATTCCTCTAAAACTCTTCCAGGCTTTCCAAAATGACTTCCAACACCTTTATTTCCAAGCTCAACGACGAATGCAGCAAATGCAAGAGCTTCATCGACCGGAGTGCCATCAAAACCCTGCGCTTCGAGAGTGACCTGAGTACTACTCATCAAATCCTAGGGCCACTCTTCAAGGATGCAGTACCTTCGTCCATCACCACCCTCTTCAAGGCTCACTGCCTGACACCCTTACTACAAGGGTTCGACTGGTCAAAGTGGGACCTATCGAAGCCCCAAGGAGCCTGGCCTAAGACCAATGCCAACTGGGCGGCTTAGGTCGTCCGAATGGAAAATTTCTTCGGTCAAGAGTGGAAGGCTCTTGGTATCTACGATGCCATCAAACTCTCGACCATGGAGCTAGCCATGGATAAAGAACTCCTTATGGCGGTGCTGAGTCTCTGGTGCTCAGCCACCAACACCATGGTCCTCCCCTTTGGCCGTCTCGGCCCTACCATCCTCGATGTCTCGGCTATTCTTAGGACTTTTCCCTCTGGCATCCTGATAGATGCCACTCTTTTTGGACGCCCGTCGAATCTCGACCTTAAGGCGCTTTTTGATGATCGAGCCGTCGAAACACTGAGTCGAGGTGGTCAAGATCCTTCGAAAGAAGAGGTTCAGAAGCTACACAAGAACTTCTTCAACTACAACACCCTCATCCTCCACTTTGCTGGCCGAGGCGAGGTAAGTCTTCGGAAGGAAGAACACGAAGCCTTCCTATTCTACTGGTACAACAAATTTATTTGTTGCACCCGTTTAAACAAGTGTTTGGTCGAGAACATGCCAGTGGCCGAAGCCTGGCCAGTGGTCATACTCTAGTGCTTAGCTTGGCCGTTCTCGCTAATCTTCTCTGCTGCCTGGTCAAGGTGACTATTGGAAAAATTGACCCAAACCAGAATGGTTCCCTCTGGGTCTTCCAACTTTAGCTACAAGTCTATTTTGCCACACTTCGGCCAGACATCTCTGCCTTCCAATCTATTACATCGCTTGGCCTTCAGTTAGCATCTCGGCCGCCGCCTCCTCACCAGGCCAAAGAAGTCTTCAAGTACCTCTTCGGCCTAGAAGTCCTCTCCGACGATGAATTTTTAGTGTGTCGTCGTCAAGAGCACCCTTACTCCATCAGGCTTCCAACATTAGCCTGGAGTGAAAGTGAAGATGCTGCCCTTAGCCAGAATTGGGGGTCGATCGTGCTAGCACGCGACCTTCCCCTTGGTTGTGATTCTCGCCTAGTGAGTTGGGAAGTCTACCACCCCCACTTCACGGCTTGACAACTTGGATACCTTCAAGGTTATCCGGTACCTCTACTCACTTCCTGTTCCCTCTAGCCGAGAACGCCTTTCTGGCTCATCGGAGAGGGAGCGCAGAGACTCTGAGAAAGAGTTTCAGGATCGATGTAAAACATTTGACCTCCGACCATCTCTTCCTGAGTCTTTCGGTACAGACACCTTCGGCGACTGGTGGGAAGAGTACACTGGAGCCTTCTTTGGGGTTGCGGTCGAAAACATCACCGACAAAATTTTAGGTGATCGGCCAAAGAAAATCTCTGCACCCCAATCCAAAGAACTGACCCGAGGTAAACGACTACCTTTTCTTCTATTTCTCTTTTCTATTGTCACTAATCCTTGCTAATGTGATCTCATTTTCTCAGATGGTCAGTCGTCGAAGAAAGCGGATATGATCGCCGCGGCTGCGGCCAAGAAGAAATCTGCTCTCTTTAAGAGGAGCAAAATCACCGTGCTACCTTCACAAGGCAAACGTCCTCATCTGGAAGTTGAAGTGGCCGGCGAAGCTCCCCGACCCTCAAAACGTGTCAAGAACTTGGCGAAGAAGGGGGAACCGGAGATCCACATGATTTCCAGCCATACTACTAAGACAACGGCAACTAGCAACTCTCCCCCCACCCCGGTCATGCAGGCCCCAACGGAAGAACGGCCAACGACATCCTGCCAAGCAACCCGGGTTGTCCCTGGGGTCGTGGCTGATCTAAGGACTGCTCCGCTGGTCGAGGGACCTGTAGTTCTGGGGCCAACAGCTGCGCCTATCCTGAGAAAATAACCCCACCCGTCGGGATAAATTTCCCGAAGAAACAGTCGACGATAATCTTGGAAGAGGTATGACTATGTCACTAGTGACCCTTCTTCATTTTATCAAATTTACAAATCTTAATAGCTTTTTATTTTAGGACGATGAGAGCGACAAGGGTAACGAGATTCCGCGGGCGAGTCGCCCTCGACCAACCATACCTACTTCCGCCAATCCTCCCCCCGTGGTTGAGGTGGTTGTTTAACAACATCTTTCCGCGGTCGATCGCGGGAAAAGACCCTTGGTCGAGCCTGAGGCGACGGTAGAAATGCCGCTCCATCCAAAAGATGAAAACCTCAACATTCCTCCACAAGAAGTTACCTCGGCTTTTGTAAGGCTTGCTCCCCTTTTCTTCATTAATTTTATTATGACGCATCTGAACCCAGGAAAATATTAAATGTCAGGTGCCCGAACGTTCATTTCACCGACAATTCTATGCGCCGAAGGGTGTTATCTATATTTCCTAGCCACCTCAGTGGCCATCAAATGTGGATAAACTCCATCGGCCACGTGAATTGAGAAGCAGTCTTAGACACTGGGCTTGGCCATTAAGTTCTCTAGGTTCGAGCAATGAACCAGAGGGCATGGCCGAAGTCTCCTCTCGGCAGGTTTAGAAACAAATTCCCTTTGTTATGCATTCCATATAATTTTCCTTCTGTTTACAAATTTTTGTTTTTCTGTGCAGCCTTCGTGGGAGGTCGAGCTTGACGCTCTTCTGTAGAGCACCACTGGCACAGTTGGTTCTTTTGCAGCCTCCGTCGAACCAGCGGAGACTGTGGTCGAGGCCCAAGCTTTTGTTAGGCTGTAGGAGCTTCTGTCCCTTTCTGCCTCTCAAATCCTCCAATGCAATGGTCTTGTCTCCGTAGGGGAATGCCTGAACGACCTTGCAAACGGCAGTTTCTTGAGCACGGAGAATATCGCCTATTTATTTGATCTTCTGGAGCGGACTCGGTAACACTTCACCATTTTTGAACAAGCTCTACGGGCCGATGACGACCTGAAGACGGCAAAGATTGCGCATGAAGCCAGTCGGTCAGGGGTGGAGGCCATAAAAGTGAAGAATGCACAGCTGATCGGGTTTGATCGCCAGATTTATGAGCTTCAGCATCAAATCGCTGAGCTTCAACAATAAAGGTCAGTTGTTGCTTCAGAGCTTGAGAGGGACTTTGAGGCGAATAAGGCTCGGCTGACGACTTTCGCTGTCGGCGTAAAGCACATCCAGCAACTGCAACTTAATAAGAAAACGAGGCAGGCTGAGATCATTTTGAGCGAAGTAAGGTGGCTGGAGTTAAAGGATGCTCTTGATATCT
The DNA here is from genome assembly GCF_019419815.1 of Pyrus x bretschneideri. Taxonomy (NCBI): domain Eukaryota; kingdom Viridiplantae; phylum Streptophyta; class Magnoliopsida; order Rosales; family Rosaceae; genus Pyrus; species Pyrus x bretschneideri. Next base: position 1,171,875 of record NW_025999808.1, on the reverse strand, counting down.
TTCTTCCCTCGACCCCTTAGAATTTTTAGGACCCTTTTATAAATGTATCTGTACGTCCTTTTATGAATTCAATACAATGATATTCATTCTTGCATCTCCCATGTGACTGGATAGTATTTCTTTAAGAATTTTCCGTTGATTGGTAGTTTATGAACTAAACCAGTTCGATCTTTAAGGTGGTATGCCCCCTTGCCGAGAACTTTGTAGATGATGAACGATTCTTCCCAATTCGGCAACCATTTACCGAACCTGGGGTCTTTAATCCCTGCGGGCAACATAGTTTGCCAAACCAACTCTCCCTCGCCAAATGTTTTTTGTCTGATGCGTAGATTATAAGATCGCTCGGCAATTTTCTTCTGTGCTATTAATAAATTACACGCGTCGAGCCGAATTTCTTCCAAGTCTTCTAACTCTTGTCTCATGGCTTGACTGTATTCGGCACTGAACAAACTACTTTGCGCGATCACTCGTAATGAGTTTATACTTAGCTCGACTGGCAACATAGCGTCGTGTTCGTAAGTTAACGCGTAAGGAGTTGTTCCGGTGGTGGATCGGGGTGAAGTTCGGTAGGCCTATAATGCTTCATTTAGCTTTAAATGCCACATCCCAGGCCTATCTCTTACCGTTTTTTCAAGAATGTCGATTAATACCTTATTGCTTGCTTCGGCCTGCCCATTTGCTTGTGGGTAATACGGCGTAGACTGCTCAAGTCGGATATTCAGATTCGCCGTGTATTCCTTAAACCTGTCAGCTGTGAAGATCGTTCCATTGTCGGTTATGATCGTTTCTGGCACGCCGAATCTGGTCACAATATTTTCTTCTACAAAATTGAAAACTTCTTTGGTTGTTAATTCGGCGTATGATTTTGCCTCGACCCACTTAGTGAAAGAGTCGGTTGCCATTAATATCCACGCGTGTTTCGCCGCTCCAGAAGATGGCGTGATTTTGCCGATTACGTCCATTGTCCATCCTCTGAATGGCTATGATTTGGTAACAGAGTGGAGTAATTCGGCTGAGGCTCTCTGTATAGGTCCGTGAATCTGACACTGTATGCATCCCCGTGCGTATTCGATGCAATCCTTTAATATACTCGGCCAGAAGTAACCGTGTCGTCGGAGCAACCAACGCATTTTGTGTCCGGATTGGTGAGCTCCACAAATTCCTTCATGTACTTCGGCTAGTGCTTGGACAGCCTCTTATGGGCCGAGGCACAGTAATAGTAACCTATCCTTACCCTTTCGATATAATTCATTCTGGTATGACACGTAATTCGTGGCTTGGACCCTCGTTCTCTGGTCGTGTTTATCATTGGGTTATCGCGATATCGTAAAATCGCCCTTCTCCAATCGTCTGGTAGTGTCTCAATAGCACATACTTCTACGGGGTCTCCTTACTCTAGTAACAATGGTAACGACATCACTCTCGTGTGTATCACGTGATTGCGCTGGAGAACTTGTTGATTGTCCAAGGCTAGGTAAAATCGCAGGACTGTGGGTGTTACCCGGCCTAGCTTGCCCTCCCGTGAGTTGTGCTCCGGAGGCGATTTGGGCGAGTTCGTCGGCGTAAGTGTTTCGAACACGCGAAATGTGCTCAAATGTAATTCTTTCAAATGACTCGGCCAAATAGGTGGCGACCATGTGATAGGGTGCCAAAGTACAACCCATGCAACGAAAAACGTCGTTGAGTTGGTTAATCACCAGTTCAGAATCACCGAGGACGAGGACACGGGTTGCTCTTAAATCATGCAGGACGTGAAGGCCGACGATGAAAGCTTCATACTCGGCCTGATTATTCGTATAACCGAAATCTAACTTGAGAGAGAAATACCAGCGGTAGTGGTTGGGGGATTGAATGGCGATACCAACACCAGCCGAGGTAGCGATGCTAGATTCATCAAAGTGCATCGTCCAATAGTTGTCGCGTGTTTGGACTAAACCGATGTCGACTTCGCTGCCCCCAAAACCATAAGGAGAGAGGTGCTGGGCCAAAAAAATCGGTGAAGGCTTGTCCTTTGATGGCCTTTTGGGGTACGTACTATAAACTGAACTCTGATAACGCCATTGTCCATTTCCCAATTCGACCTTTGACGATAGGCCGAGTAAGCATGCAACGAATAACATTTATTTGGGCAATGACCTGTGTAACTGATGGGAGCATGTAATGTCAAAGTTTTGATGCGGCAAAAAACAAAGCTAAGCAAAGTTTCTTGACGGGTGAATAATTCATCTTCGACGAATTCAGATTTCGGCTGAGATAAAAGATAGATTGTTCACGCCCAGCATCGTTATCTTGTGCGAGGAGACAATTGATGGACTCGTCGGCTGCCGAAATGTATAGTTTGAAACGCCTACCGCGACGAAGTGGTACTAGCACTGGTGGCGTGGTAAGGGAGACCTTGATTTTTGTGAAAGTCGCTTGATGTTCTTTGAGCCACTCAAACTTATCGAAGTCCTTAAGTTTCAGGAGCGTAGAGAAAGCTTTCATTTTTCCTGCCGAATTAGCTATGAAATGACGGAGAAAATTTATCTTCCTGAGTAACGACTGGAGTTGCTTCTTGGTCGTCGGGGGTGGAGTGCTAATAATTGCGCAGGCTTTATTTCGTCGACCTCGATGCCACGATGGTGCATAAGAAAACCCAAGAAATTACCGACCGATACACTAAAAACGCATTTGGCCGGGTTCATTTTTAGATTATGCTGACGCATGCGAAGGAATGCTTGCCGAAGATCATCTAGATGTGTTCGGTGGCTTTTCAATTTTACAACCACATCATCGATATAGACTTCCACGACCGTTCTGATCAAATAATGGAATATCGTATTCATAGCTCGTTGGTATGTGTCTCTGGCGTTCTTGAGGCCGAATGGCATGACGACCCATTCGTATGTGCCAAGTGCCCCCGGGTAACGGAAGACGGTCTTGTGAACATCGACCTCAGCGATAAAGATTTGGTTGTAGCTTGCATGGCCGTCCATGAAGGACAATATTTCATGATTGGCTGCGGCATCAATTAATAAATCTAAAATCGGCATCGTATATTCATCCTTGGGAGTTGCCAGATTCAAATTACGGAAGTCGACGCAGATGCAGAGGGCCCCATTTTTCTTTAGTACTGGGACAATATTAGCCAACCATTCGACGTACCGAGCGATCCCAATAAACCCGGCTTTCAGAAGCCGAACTAATTAGTCCTTTATGCTGAGCTGTACTTCGGTCGAGAACCGGCGTGGGGGTTGTCAAAAAGGCTTACACCTCACTTTGATGCGTAACTCATGTTCGACGAGGTTTCGGTCAAGGCCTGGCATCTTATGATAATTCCACATGAAACAATCTTTAAATTCATGGAGCAGTTTACAAAGCTCGACCTTCATGGGGGGTGGCAACAATGCACTAATGAACAACAGTCGAGGCTCATCGGCTGTGCCATTATTTATTTCTTCTAATGGGTCCTTGACTTGGGGCCGATTATCTTCGAGTTCAGCTGGTGCGGCCTGAACTTTGTCGAACGATAAAACGGGGCCATTATCTGCTTCGGCCAAAAATTCGATTAAGTTTATGCCCTAGTGTGGTTGCTTGGCAATGGCATACCAATGAGCCAGCAGACGTTCCATGGTGGATGAAACCGCAGCCCGACGCCTTTCTTGTTTGGCGACGTCAGTCATCGGTGTTGGTAATTAGATCTGCCAAGTCGAGTTTCACCGAATCATGTTGTACAGTCTCGGCGCCTACCTTGATGGCTTTCTGAACTGAAATTCGAGTCGGTCGTCCGTCCTCGTTAAAACCCTGGAGGGTGATGTAGCCGACATGATCGTCATAATAGCGAGCCTAGATCATGTTGGTTTCAAACGGCTGGATAAACTACGACCGATTTGCCATCCCAAAAGATGAGAACTTGGTATAGCGATGAAGGAATGCAACTTGTTTGATGGATCCAATCGCGATCGAGCAATGCATTATAGTCAGTCTTTGAGTCAATTATAAAGAATGCCGTCATGTGGTTGCAACCGGCAACGCTGACTTCTAACGGGAGTACTCATTTGGTTTGAGACTTGTCATCGATGAAGCTGCTCATCATTATCCCTGATAGTATAAGCTTGTCATTGGAATGACGTAATGCCTTCATGATGGAAATCGGCATGATGTTGACTGTGGCTCCACAGTCGACAAACACCTTGGAAATGGGGTATCCTTCAATATGAGTAGTGACATATAACGACTTTAGATGTTGGAGATTAACAGAAGGAGAGCGGGGAAACAATTCGGCCATGGTTGCCTTAAGTTTGTCGCCTTTACTGATTTCCCCATCTTCCTTAGTAGTGATGAAATCCACTTGTGTTGCTTCTTCGGCAACCACGTCCCAATCCAAAAAATTTGACTAATGGGTTCTCGGTTGAAATTCAGCCGGTAGGACATAGACCATGCTGATTTCCAGATTAGTAAATGTAATATCAGTGTTTGGAGTGGCTTCAATTGGATTATTTAGCGGCTCGGTATGTACCTGCTCCTGGGGCGTGTGGACTGAATCTATTCCATTTTGGTCATCTTCCTCGAGCCTGTTTATTGCCGAAGAGTGATTTCGTTCTTGTAGTGCTTTACCGGCTCGTTCTTCATAGGCGATTCGGGCGTTCCTTGTGTCCAGGTATGCATCTAAATGCGCCACACGGCCGAAAAGAGACACGGTTGAGAAGACCTCGAAATGATATTGCAGATTCTGAAGGTCTTCGAGTGAAAAAGGTAACTCGGCAGGGTCTATATCTGTGTATGGGTAGACCTCAAAGTCGAGGACTCGAGCCTCACGTATATGCTGGAACCTAGCTTTTATTGCCGGATCAGTGGTTTTCTGGATAATTTGTTCAGCATCAGGGCAAGTTAGTGCGAGGTCGAAGGCTTCCTAACATGCCTTGGTCAGTTCGTAAAAGTCATTAGCGGAATATTTCTTATGAAATTCCTGCATATACTCAAAGGATTCACCAAGGAATTGAGGGTGCAGATTATGCCGTACTTTTATTAATGGTTTCTGCGGTGGTAACGGGGGAAGTTTACTTTTAGCTTGTTATCTGAAATGCATGAAACGAGCTCTCATCTCTCCAGGCCGAAGAAGAAGCTTGATGCGTTTCTCAAACTCTTCAATGGTGGTTTCAAAGTCGCGATCAATATCCTTTTTCTCTTGAAGTAATTCGGCCATAATGGTCGGGGTAGGCCGGTCGTCGCCGCTTCCTATTGCCTCTTTTGGCTGCCACCGGGTAGTCGAATTATCTTGTGCTTCTTGTCATCGAGCTATGCAATCTGTCTGCTGGCGATGACGTTTTTGAGACTTAGATAATGCCGTATATAGGCTAGTTAGAGAATTGTAACTGTACCAACGTTGGTCACGTGGCTTAGGCGGCTTGAAGGTTTTTCGACCTACTGATGAACTCGAGCTGCCGGAGTTGCGCGAGTAATAATCCTCATTATAGAATGGCGTGTCAAAGTCAAGACGTCGTTTGACTGGGTTTAGGTCTTTTGCTTGTACTTGTGGGCTGAGTCTCTCAAACCTTTGCTGTCGTTGACTGGCACCGAGTTCTTTCAGCGGTTTTGCTGCGGCCGTGGACGGCAGACATGAAGTTGGTGCTGGAGATGCTCTCTTTTTAGGTTCAATTCATGTTTTACAGTGGTTGTACAAAACCATTGATTCATCAGTTTCTTCGGAACTAAAACTTGACATGGGTTCAACGATGGCTGGACCTGAAGGCTCCGTGGGTGGTGCATTTGAAAATAAATCAATCTTAAGTCTCGGATGACCACCCTACTTACGTACATGCTGTACCGGGACAGATTCGGCCTTCCCTTTTCCTTTGTTTTTAGGGAGATGAGCATCTATTATACCAATTGTCATCGAGGGGAAGGGATTGACGTCAACCGCCATCTGTTTCTCAGGGAATTTTAACTTACCCTTCTCAATCCAACTTTGAATTGCATCACGGAACACGACGCAATTATTGGTAGCATGCTTGTTTGAATTATGGTACTTGCAATATGTTTTGGCTTTCAATTTTTCGGCCTTAGGGATGTTGTGTCCTGGCCGAAGTTTGATGATCTTTGCTACCAACAACTGGTCGAGAATTGCATCGGCCTTGGTGATATCGAAAGTGTAAACTTTTGATGTTTTAATCATCTATTCAGAGGCCGAGCGGGTCTTGGCATCTTTGGGACTGATTTGAGCTAATGCCTTGCAAACGTATGGTTTATCTATCACTATTTCAGCCGCGTCCACACTGGCGTATTGGGGGTCCTCGCTTTTGGCCAATGTGTAGCTGACCGTGGGATTCTTGTATATTGTTCCCCGGGATGGGGACTTTGATATTTTTTCCTCTCGGAGCAAATAATCATACTGCTCAACGTGCTGAGCAAGTTCGTACATATCTCGAATATTTGCCCCCAGGAATTTCCTTTTGTATTCCACGTCTAGGCTGTTTAGGGCAATTCTGACGAATTCAACTTCAAGGAGAGGTACTCGACACCAATTCCTGGCCTACTTGAACCTTGTTAAGTATTCCATTGGCGATTTGTCTGAAGCTTGAGCTATCATAGCTAACGATGAAACAGACATTTCCATTCCTGGTCGATAGAATTGTTCATGGAATTTCTCGACCAATTCCTCCCAACTCTGGACGGAGTTCGGTGAGAGATTGATGTACCAAGCAAAAGCTGAACTTGTTAGTGAAAAGTTGAATAGCCATAGTTTATGGAAGTCGCTATTAACGTCTCCACATTGCGCAGTGAACCGAACTACATGTTCTAACGAAGATAAGGACGATTCTTCGGCGAAAAGACTGAAGTCGGGGATCTTGAAGCTTTTAGGGTATTCGAACTTTTCCACATAAGCCGGGTACGGATGGATGAACTTTGGGAACTTCGGCCTTTTTTTTTTTAAGGCCGAGTCGATCATTCTTTGGACCTCAGTCATATTGACGGATGCTGCTTCTACTCCCTGGTCAGGCCCATCAGATCTACTGCTTGATTCGCCTTTTTTTTCCAAGTCAATTGGTTGTAGCCGAGCGGATCATTTCTCGGCTTCTAATGGAACATTCTTAAAAGGAGGCTGTCGAGGTTGGCTGACGTGGCCATCTTCGAAGGCTTTACTGACCAATAATTCAAGCATCCTGGTCTGTGTATCACTATTGCTTCGTATTGTGTCAAGCAAATCATTCATTTTCTGGCCAATTGACTGTTCGACCTGCCGAGATTGTTCATCAAGTCGTCTTCGAAGAAATGACCTAGTTGGCGTATCAGAACCCTCCCCACCATCTTCGTCTCAATCTTCCACTATTCATTCAATGAAAATGCTTACCGTTTGGTTGGGAATTTCTGGGTTGCGAGGTTGTCCGTCGAGACAAATTTCCTTCTCTCGGCGTATCGTACTTGTAGCCTCGGGTGGCACAACAATGAGGGGATTTTGCGCTTGAGATAAATCTTGTCCAGGGCCTTGCACTGGTAAGTCGGTTGTTGACTTTTCCATGATTGTTTTCTTCTTTACAGACCATGTCTCAATGGTCATGAACTCCGAAGGTCTAACACAATGTCCCACTGGGCATGCCAAAATATTGACCCTAAAAACTATCAAGCCTACGTGGCGCGCAGGCCGAGTAACTAATAAGCTAACTACGTCTTTCGGCTAAATGCGGGGCGTGCCAACTCGTCGGCCGAGGAGTAAAATTTGTAGATGTTGCGTTGAAAGCGTTGCTGACTTCTTTATCTTGCGACCACGGCTGAGGAAGGAACAAATCTCGGCCTTTGGATTCTCGAGCTTGAAGACAAGGCTGCTAGTTCTGCGAAGTTCACAAATCGTCGGCGCCGGATTCAGTCACAGTGATTATATTCGTGAGAGTATAAACACGTCTAATTGACACCAGACTGTACGGACACAAGTATTCAAAGGTGATGTATGTCTTGATGGTGAATGTGGTTCGGCTGTCAGAATGCCGAACTCTGAAACTCACTTGTGAGTATCCAATCATAAAATCACTCGGCGTTCAATGCGCCGAATGTCGTAACCCGTAACACCTTACTTCGCCGAGAAGGCTAATAAGATGACCTCTGCCAATAAGGATTCAGAAACCTTTCTCGACTGAGACTTGGATAAGTAACCAGTCGGCCTCAACGCAGTGCTGTTTATCCAAACTGAAGGTGTTCCTCGGTCGGCTGATTCTATGGCAACAATACTGTTTATCCAAACTGAAGGTGTTCGCCGGTTGCCTTCACAGTGTTGTTTATCCAAACTGAAGATGTGTCGGCGGAAAAAGGAAAATAAAAAATCTCAAGATGTTTGAGAGGTTTTGCGCAGGGTAGTTGTGTGTTGAATTGGAGGTCCCTGAATTTCACCCTCCTTTCTCTATTTATAGCAGCAAAACCCAATCCTAACCATACTCGAACTAGGACTCTTTACCCAATCCATCTTATCTCGGCCAATCCCACTTCTATTAAGATTTTGAATTCAACCTCTTACTAGGCCACATTCACTTCCACTTTCTGGTATCCTTATCTGGCCGAGAATCCTTACTGCATCAGGACTTAACCACTTCATTCATCTGCTTCGCAATAGGGCCTACCTACTTCCTATTCATCTGGAACATTCTTTTCCAAACAGGGCTTGGCCGACTTGTAGTTAGGCAGCCCATGAACCGGCTGGTTTGTAGAAATCCTCGAACATAGCTTCTGGGCCGAGAACAATTCCACACTCGGCCCAACCCAATAATTTTGAGTACAAACATCTGTAAGATTTGAACACATATGCAAGAGGTGAACACATTTTTATTGTCTAATTTTCTTGATAAAGCTTTTTGCAGCTAAACCTCTATAAATTAATAGTCGTAGGACTAAGATATCTATTTTTTTTTTATAACCAAATAATATATTAAAGACGGAAGCCTCGAATAAAGTCACTAGCCCTATAGTCGAATCTAAGGGCAATCATTGCCTTAGGACTAAGATATCCATTGTGTTGAATATAGGCTACTGTCACATCATTTGCCACGTCACCAATGTTAATTACACTAGTAGAAAAAACAGCTTTTGCGACGAAATTTTTTTTGTCACCTAAGTGGCACTTGCGTGACGAAAATATAGATTCATTGCGCAAAAATGGCACGATGCAAAAAAAAAAAAAAAAGAACTTTATGCGACGAAAATAATCGTCCGCAAGAAAAAGCAGGAAATTTTTTTTTTTGCTGCCAAATGTTTGCGCGACTAATATTTCCACACATTCGTCGGGCAATGTTTCACTGAAAACGGTCAGATGCCCTTTAAACACTCCCATTTAGTTTGCATTTATAACGCATTTTGCACGACCAAGGGGTTCATCACGCAAAGTGTTACGGGTTCTATATAAACACATTTCAGAACCCTAGTTTTCAAAGGTTTTGTTTCAAAGGCGATGCCCAATTCAGTTCCTGATTCAATGAAAAGTTGCGAGGGAAAAGGCTCTTGCGATGGGAAAGGGAAAAAAGAAATTTATTGTTGAATTAGTTGTCTCATATTTGATATGGTTGAAATTATTATTTTTCAATAGTCTATTACTTTTAAAATTTTGTGGTAGAAAAAGAAATGAGGAAAGCTATGTTGCGAATAGAGAGGTACCGTCATAAACGTTTGCCCTCATTTGAAGACAAAAGTAAGGTTGATGCGTATGCCGAACTTTAGTTTGATATTGGGGGTTTGGTGGGGAACCAATGTTCTACCGAGTTGAAGTCTTGGAAAATGGTGCTTGAGGAGTTGAAGTCCATGGTGGGGGAGTTATCGGTAAGTTTGTATTAAAGAATATATAATTATTTTTGTTAAAAAAGTAGCATTTTTTAAATTACTAATATATTTTTATTGGCATTAATACAAGTTCATTGGGATGTTGATGAAACTGATGAGAAGCAGCAGAAGTATCCGGATGACCTTTTTAAGATGCATTTCTGGTAGTGGAAGTTCGATGTGTAGCGAGCTGCGGAGCATGGGGGAGTTCTCGATGCCCCTGCTAATGCCCCGGATGAGGAGGATTGAAGTTTATTTATTTTTATTATTTTTTATGAAATAAGATATATTTGGACGTCATGTTTGACTTTATTTAACAAATTTATGTTATATGGATGACCATTAATATTTACACTAGTTATAATATGTATTTGGGTTAGTAAATTAGTTTTATTAATTATTTTGGTAATGTTTAATTAGGTTTGAGTTTTTTATTTAGATTAAAAAAAAATTTACATTAGTTTAAAAAAAGGAAAAAAAAAATTAAAAAATATGCATGTTGCGCGACCAACAAAGTACTCTTCGAGCACTTGTTAACATTAATTAATTATAAAGAAAGCGAAAAAAAAAAATTTAGATTTGCACGACGAATATATAGGTTTGTCGCACAAATGTATTTTGCATGACGAACACTATATTCATCTCGGAAAATGATTCGTGCAAAAGTAATCTTTATAATGTGACTTCAGCATTCGTCACTTCGATTTTCTCTCAATTTCATCATCTAATACTCCCTCTATCTTCTTCTCTAGGATGATTGAGCTATCTCGGTGTGTCTAGTCAGCGTTTTTTTTTGGGTAAAAGTATTAATGTCAATTCATACTAACGCCATGAAATTCATTGTTTATAGGGATATTGTGTGATTAGCGATTGGCGGAGAACGATTTGGAAGGTATTTTCTTCGTTTTATTTTAAAAAAAATATAAAATTAATTCAATTATGTTGTTATGTTTATATTATGCTGTGAAATTATATTTATATTATGTTGTTAAATTTGTACGTGATGTACAAATATGTGTTGTAAGGACAGAGTTAATTGTAAACCTGTTTTTATTTTTATTTTTTATTTTATTGTAAAACATAATTTCCTGTTCAAGGATTAGTTGGATTTCACGCATGGATGCGAAAGCATGACTGCGGTCCAATTGATTCTTGAATTGTCCCATTATTTGGATAGTTTGGGAATGCACAATTATGGCGCGTAGTTTATGGTTCAAGGATTAGGTTTCAGTTGTGGGGATTTCGATGTCATCTTTGTACGTTCTTTGGGTGGCATATAGGTATTTCATATCTATGTCGTCTATCTGAAGAACTGTACAGAGATGTTGCCGAAATTCCTCTACATTGAAATCTAATATGATGTAGCCATAAATTATGTGACATAACTTTGCATTCTTGAATGGGATAGGGCCTTTACCGGAGGTTTAAGGTGACAATATCATGATGAAGTTGTTGTGATTGTTGTACTGTTATTGTGGTTGTAGGAATTATGGATAGAACGTGGATACAGAACCCAAATAGATGCATGGACGAATACTTGGATGGAATCGAGGATTTTATTGACTTTGTACGTAAACACAACCATAGTGCAACCATAATCCAGTGTCCTTGTAGGAGGTGTAACAACACGTTAAGGGACACAATTGAAAATGTTTGATTTCATTTAGTAAGGAATGGAATGGTAGAGACCTATAATACTTGGAACCATCATGGGGAACAATTAGACAATGCTTCGTCTTTAAACGCCACAAGAGTGGGCAATGTTGAACCTAATGTGGATCCTAATCAACAAGTCAAGGATATTTTAAATGATGCTTTTCCATTTGCATCAACAAACACCAATCATGAAGGAAAAAATGATGTGCCTACAACAATGGACAGTGCAGAATTCGAACATTATGAAAAACTATTAAAAGGTGCTAACCAAGAGTTATACCCAGGGTGCAAGGACTTTTTGGTTCTCATGGCCATTATGGAACTAATGCATGGAAAAATAAAGTATCATATGTCGAACCAATGTTTCGATTACTTTTTGGGGCTTTTCAAGAGAATGCTACCAAAGGACAATTGTTTGTCGAAAGGCCATAGAAACATGCAGAAGGTGCCACTGACAATTGCAAAAACAATTGTATTTTATTCTATAAAGAGAATAAAGCATTGGATAAATGTCCTATATGCAATGAGTTGAGGTTCAAAATGACATCTCATAATAGAACGACTAAGATCTCATAAAAAGTTACGTGTTATCTGCCTTAGAAACCTAGGTTGCAGCGATTGTATATGTCGACACTTACTGCCACTGACATGAGATAGCATAAGGAAAAATGGGTAGACGATGATGTGATGAGGCATCATGCAGATGGGGAGGCATGGAAAAAGTTCGATTGAACGTTCCTTGAGTTTGCTGCTAATCCCTGGAATGTTAGATTAGGACTTGCCACTGATGGATTAAATTCGCTCGGGGTTCTAAAACAACACCACAACACTTGACCGATTTTCTTATTTCCATATAATTTGGTGCCTTGAAAATGCATGAAAAAAGAATACATGATGATGACTCTTTTGATAACTGAGGATCCTGGTAGGTCAATCAATGTTTACTTAATGCCATTGGTTGAGCTAAATGATTTATGGACAAACGGTGTGTGCACATACGATAAGTGTATTGGGAAGATGTTCACTTTGCGGGCAGCAGTTATGTGGACTGTGAACAATTTTCCCACATATGCAATGGTTTGTTGGTGGAGCACTAGGGGTTATATGGCATGCCCTGTATGCAAGGATAATGTACCATCTGGTTGGCACGCCGGAGAAGTTTGTTACCTTGGTCATTGGAGATGGTTGCCATAGGACCACAAGTGGTAGGAAAAGGATAAAAAGTTTGATGGGAAAACAGAGCCTCGCCTCAGACCTAGGGAATGGTCCAGTGATCAGATTTTGAAATAGCTAAATCGTTTGGATTTTGCTCCGTTCGGGAAAACATTGAGTAGGACCAAACCTTCTACACATACAAACTGGACGCACAAGTCTATGTTTTTTGAGCTCCCGTATTGGTTGAAATTAAAATTGAGACATAATCTCGACGTTATGCATTTTGAGAAAAATGTATTTGACACATTAGTGGGCACCATTCTAGATATCGAGGGTAAGACAAAGGACACGATCAAAGCTTGTCTTGATTTGGAATGAATGGGAATACGGAGGGGTTTATGGATGAATAGGGATAGTGATAAAGCCAGAAGAGATCTTGGTTTTTTTTTTTTCCATGAAACGGAATTACAAAAAAGAGTTTTTAAATTTTTTATTGTTTGTAAAGTTTCCTGATGGGTATGCTTCTAATATGGTGCGTTGCGTGAATTTTGACAAGGGTAAATTTGTTGGACTAAAGAGCCATGACTGCCATGTGGTTATGCAACGCCTACGTCCTGTGGGTATTCGACACCTATTGCCAGAGGATGTAGTGAAGCTAATGATGTTGTTGTCTAGATTTTTTTCCCAACTAACGTCAAGAACGTTGCGAAAGATGGACGTTAATCAGTTACGCCATGACATTGTCCAAGTCCTATGCAAGTTTGAGATGATATTTTCTCTAACTTACCTCACAAGTACGATCCACGTGATGGTTCACTTGCCGGAAAAGACATTGCTTGCTCTTGTCAACTATCACTAGAAGCATCCAATAGAAAGGTATACAATCCTCATCATTTGTTTATTCATCATTAATTGATGCTTACTAATTTGTATCGTATCATTTTATTTTGGCAGGCTTCTCGGGGAGTTGAAAAAAAGTATACGTAACAAGGCGAAGCCCGAATGATCAATTATAGAGGCTTGGGTGGCATATGAATCGTTTACATTTTGTGGAATGTATTTAAAAGATGTGGAGATGATTTTCAATCATCCTCAATGCAATAATGATGGGTTTGTGAGAAAGGAGAAACTTTCTGCTTTTGCCCAAAGTGCAAGACCCTTTGGAGATCCTGTACGAGGTGAGTCATTTTCCAAAAATGACATGAAGGTAGTGCATTGGTTTGTACTGAACAATTGTGACGAGACAATGGAATACATAGATGAGCATGAAGAGATGATGAAGCAAGAACATCATTCACATTTGTGTGCCAAGAAACATTGTGAATTGTTTCCACAGTGGTTTATCAAATACGTAAGCTATAAGTGTTTTGTATTTGACATATATATTGTAGTATTTAATTTTCTCAAACTAACAGGCTTATGTTTTTTTATAATGTTAGGTGAATCAATTGAAAGCATCGAATTCCCCCACTTACAGTGAAGAGTTATACAACCTGGCTTTTGAATCGATTCGTGCTGAATTGTTCTTAGGTTGCCATGTTAACGATTCAAGTTTTTGGGGGCTGCACAAGATGACAAGTTGTGTACGCAAAACAGCGGTGCCATGTCCCAGGTTGAGGCGAAAGTACATACATTGATTTCTATGGCAAACTAACAAGTGTCGTGCAATTGCTTTGTAAAGACCGATGCCAAGTGTTCATGTTTAAGTGTCGATGGTTTGATACAAACCCAAATATGTAGGGAAGTGTTAAAATCCACCATGGCTTACTATCAGTGAACACTAACAGAAGTTGGTACTATGGCGACCCTTACATTTTGGTCAACATGGCAAAACAGATTTTGTATCTAGATGACCCTAAAGCCGGGATAGGTTGGAAAGTTGTTTAGAAGATGGATTAGAGGAATGTGTATGCTATACCAAAATCAGATCCTACTGACGATGACGTCGACAACGTTGCTGACCAACATTTAGAATCTTCAATGGAAAATGATGCAGAAACACTCCGAGATACAAATCTTATCCAAGAACCGTTTCAAATACAAGGAGTGGCTTCAATCGAATTACCGATTTAGTCAATTGAAATTGACTTTGGTAATCTTTCACGATACGATGCTGCAGTGGACCTGAACGGCGACGGTGACATACCTATCGACGAGGAGGAATGCGAGATTGAAAATGATGATAGCGACGATAGTGAAAGTTATTATAGTTCGGATGATGAATAATGCAATTTATCTGTGACTTGCTTTGTAAAACATATTAATGATATGTTTTGTAATTTATTTATCTTATGTTATAAATAAATTGTTTTTATTTGAATAAATTTAAATTCAAAAAAATTTGACCCGGCTAAATTAAATTTTCTGCTCATTGCACGACGAGCATGAAGGTATTCGTTGCGCAAATGTTCTTTGCATGACGACTATCTTCCTGTTTGTTGCATAAGGAGCTGAAAATTTGACTTTTTGGGCTGGCACCAAAATAATTTCGTGAAAATTTGAATTTTTTGCGTGACAAATACCATTCTCTTCCTCGCGCAAGAATCTCAAGATTTAATTAAAATGCCAAACACCTTTTCCCCTCAGTTCTTCCTCTCTATTTTTCTCGACACTGGAAACTCTCTCACTCAACCTTTGTCTCCTTTCTTCCTCTGACAACTCTCTCTCTCACTTAATCTCTCTCACCCTCTCGCCCTCTCACCATCAGACCCACTCGTAGTCTCTCTTCCTCCTCCGACAGCCCTCTCTCTCACTCAATGTCTGTCACACTCTCTCTGAGGTAATTTTTCAATTTACTTAATTCTAGTGTTATACTTGTAATTAGGGTTCTAGGAAGTAGTAATTGTAGGATTATTTCTTAATTTCAAATTAGGGATAGGAATTTGTAATTTTAGGATTTAGTAAAGTTAGGAATTAGGGTTCTAGAAAATTTTAGGAATTTGTAATTTGCTTGATCCTATTGTAACTACTTTGTATGTTTCCGTACGTGAACAAAATTTTAGGAATTTGAAAGTTCACTTCACCCCCATTAGTTCTTTATTCAGTTTATTTGCTAATGGATCTGCTTATGTTTATTTTGATTAATTTATCTTTTTAAATCATTGTTTGGAGTTTTATGTTATAATTTCTTCCATCCGTTGCCAGATTATATGGATGTTTGTGTCTTTCTTAATGAAATGCATATATTTAATTGAGAAACAAACTTAATCTATTTTTGTTTAATTGAATGGAGAAATGCATATAGGTTAGTGGATTGGTTTTTTGTTTCTCCCTTAATGAAATGCATATACGTCAGTGGACTGATTTTTTATGACTTAGGTCAATATTCCTAGTTTTTATATAACAGAGAAATAAAAAAACATATGATGATGTTAGTTGTGTATCAAGTAGTCTTTTCGATTACTTGACTAAAGATTGTGAAATCAAAGAAGGGTTTAAACGTGTTGCGTTTTGCCATAGCCAATAACTTTTGATTTATATTAGTTTCCGAAGCTAAGAACTCCCACTTATTACTAATTTTTACTAGTACAACGAAAGTGGCAACCAAAGCCAATGCCTTAACCCAAACACCAAGAAATGAAGCATACAATCATTAAGTGCAAGCACCAAACACTAAGCATAATCCCATAATATAAGAAAACAAGTTATTCCAATTGGAAGCAACCGTTGTTGGGAAGACTCAGAGCTCAAGATGCTTTTATGGTTTAATTGCTGATTTTATGCTTGATTTCAGATTTAGGGATTCAGTTAATGTTTAACAGTATATATATGGTTTAATTGCTTGATTTAGTTATGAGTGGGGTTGGCGTGAGTGATATGCCACATAATTAGGCAAGTGATGGGATTTATGTATACTTAATGATTTTTTTTTTCTTCTGATTGTGCAAATGTCGCATCTTATTAGAAGTTGTACGGCAGTGACAACTACACCCCGTTAGATTCCCCCGCCTCTTACTTCAGTTGCCACTGCTCCGGCAGAATTGGACACGAGGCTGGTTAATCCAGTTGGTCCCCGGGTCTCCCAGGCACCAGCGTCATTGACCTTTTCAGTCGTGCTACTTGTTAGCGCCAGGCGTGTTCACGGCCGCCCCCCGCACGCTCGACACGACATCGGCATCCACTACTGATGCCTCGAGGTCACAACCAGGTAAAGTTAAATAACTTCCTTTATTTCCTTGTGAATTTAGTTATTCATATATTAAGTTTAATCAAAATTGTTACATACTGCAATTGTGCGTTTGGTCTAAATTTGGCTTAATCAACTATTGTGATTGTTGTTAGTTATCATATATTATTCATTACAATGTCCAGGGTTTGGGAAATGCTATAATTTTAGGGAGCTTCTGCCGAAATTTTGGTATAATTTGTAGTGTTTGTTTGACTTGTTTTTTTTTTTTTTTCAGCAAAGAAACATACCTTGGAACTTTGTCGCTAGTTGAAGACGGCGAAGGTCACCCGAGTAACCAACGAATGTATCACGATCGGATATGACGACTAGCATCAGGCTGCACCAACAGCGGAGTAGCATAGCGCATTGGCCCATGACATTCGTCTTGTAGTTCGGACCTATTGCCCTATGCAATGGAAGTCTTGGAAGGCGATGCCGGACAAGGTGAGGACGAAGGTGCGCGATTATTTGTCGGTAAGTATCTTGACTTTTTATTGTTTTTCCTTTAAAGTTTATATATTTATATTAATTAATGTATTTAATTAATTTGTTACATTGTAGATGGACTACAATTTTGATGACATCAACGACAATATGTTGGCGTACATCAACATGTTATTCGCTGAACGGTACAAGTAATGAAAGAGCGACCTGTACCAATATTTTGAGACGTTTGATGATCCACAGGTTGCTCTTGAGGAAGGTTCCCTAAAGGAGTTTGAGGACCGGGAAGAAAATTGGGTGTGGCTCTGCAGTCGTTAGTATTTTGGTATCATGCCTGTTCTTATGCTGCATTTTTGATCGATAGGATGCCATGTAGAAGTCTAAACATGAAGTCTCCTTATCAAGTTGTATTTGGTGATATTCCTGATATTAGGAATCTTAAAGTTTTTGGTACTACAATATATCGACTACTAAGAGCATTTAACAATAACAAATTGGAGTCAAGATCAATTCAACGTGTGATTCTTGGGTTTGCTCATGGTCAGAAAATGGATGTAGTGGCGGATATACTCTAAACTCGACAGAAATTGTGTCGGATATAACCGACAGAGAATATATTAATAATGAATAAATAAAAGAATTTTTGTTGGCTAAAACTGACAGAAAATACTAAAACTGACAGAACTTGTGTCGGATATAACTAACAGAGAATTTATTAATAAGAATAAATAAAAGCATTCTTGTCGGATAAAACAGACAGAAAATATATTAATAATAAATAAAAAATATAAACCACTTTCTGCATTTTCCATATTCACTGCACTTTCTGCATTTTCCATATCCATTGCATTCACTGCATTTTCCATATTCAACCTATGTTTCAAATCCTTTCTCTCTGATGACAACATGTTTGATGGGAAGAATTTGTATGGACACACCAAAACTGTCACAGTTACTAGAATTCAATCTAATAGATTTCCTTGTCGGAGCACTTGAATCCTCCGAGCCAATAACTTTTGCATCGATTCTTCCTAAGCTACCGGAGCATTCACCAGCTTGCCTAATACCCAAAATTTCAACCAAAGATTGCTGAAGTTTCGACAACAAAGTGGAAGGATATCCTTTCCACACTAGATTCTGTGTTGGTACCACCAAGGTCAAAATATTGGCTGATATCTCAACTTCCTCCTTGTTGTACGGGTCATTGATGTACTCGTGTAATGGCATCACAACTTCCTCCATGTTGTACGGGTCATTGCTTTGAATATCATCTGTGCCTCTCTGCACTTGACCATCTCTCTGTCCGGAAAAATTCAATACAATTACAAATAATGTGCGAAGGAGAAATACAGCACTTTAACAGAAATATACCAAAAGTGCATGAGAGCTGCGGAACCAAAAAGGTCAACTAGGTCCAAGCAGTACATAACCAAAATAACATACCCGGGCAAAAAGGTCTTCCCTCATCCATGGAACCAAATATTTCCATGGCCAAATATCCAGCGTGCTAACTCCTTTAGTCTTTGAACGTATACGTCTTGCCAAATCCTTTCCCAAGGGCTCTCAGTTGCAAGTGCTGAACTGGAAGTAAATGAGGAGAGAAGAGAAGGAGAAGGGAATGAGGAGACGAGAAAAGGGGGAAGGAAGGGGGAAGAGAGAAGGCACCGACGCAAGGAAGAGATGGACGGGTTTTATTCTGGAAAATTTCATTACTATCGGTTAAAACCGACAGAAACATTTTTTAAAATATAAACCGACAGAAAATTTTCATTACTATAGGTTATAACCGGCAGAAAAAAAAATCGTGGCAAAATTCCCTCCCAAAATTTTGTTACGATTTTAAAAAATAAAATAATAATTTTTTGGTTTAATAAATAAATAAATAATACGTATTTAAATAGAATACGTTTTTAAAAATTAAATAAATAATTGTTTGGTTTAATAGATAATAACCCATGCAAAATATGCAATAAAGAAATAAAAAGATAATTGTACAATGAAAATGTCATCACACAAACTAAATATTGTCCAATCAATAGTTGAAAAACATAAATAAAAATTTAGCACAAATTACTTTTCCCACTTAAAAATTTAGGCAAATTTAATGGAGATATGCATTCTACGAAACTAGTTTCAATGATCTAACCGTCAGACTTGTTTGTAGATACTACAAGATCGCATATGTAAAAAATCGCAAAAAAAAAAAAAAAAACATTCAAAGATTAGGTAACGGAACAAAAGTTTTCGATGGTTATAAATGAAAAATCACAATTTAATAGTTATTTTAGGTCCGGTTTTGATGATTTTTTTTAGAGCTACACTCCTCAACCCTATAAGAATGCAATTAATGAATTCGATCTTCACTTTAAAATATTTACACTAGTGGATACCACAAAATCTTATTTTATACTTGATGGAAGTATAATATTAACTCTAAGTGTTTGTTTAATCCACCGTTTTGACACGATATGCGTTCTATGAAACTTTTTTCAACGATCCAACCGTCAAACTTGTTTGTACACACTCCGAGATTGCATACGTAAAAAATCATAAAAAACAAACATTCAGAGATTACGTAATGGAACAAAAGTTTTTGACGGTTACAAACGAAAAATCACAATTTAACAGTTATTTTAGCTCTGATTTTAATGATTTTTTACAGCTACACTCCTTGACCCTATAAGAATGCAATGAATAAATTTGATGTTCAATTTAAAATATTTACACTAGTGGATACCACAAATCTTATTTTATACTTGATGGAAGTATAATATTAACTCTAAGTGTTTGTTTAATCTACCGTTTTGACACGATATGCATTATACGAAATTTTTTTCAACAATCCAAGTGTTAAACTTATTTGTACACACTCCAAGATTGCATACGTAAAAAATCGTAAGAAACAAATATTCAGAGATTACCTAATGAAACAAAAGTTTTCGACGGTTATAAAAAAAATCACAATTTAATAGTTATTTTAGCTCCAATTTTGATGATTTTTTACAGCTACAGTCCTTAACCCTATAAGAATGCATTGAACGAATTCGATCTTCAATTTAAAATATTTAAACTAGATACCACAAAATCTTATTTTATACTTGATGAAAGTATAATATTAACTCTAAGTATTTGTTTAATCTAGACCATGAGAGTTGTATAAACTATAAGTTCTCTGATTTAGTGAGTAATAAAGTAAAATTATACGAAGGATTTACACAGAAAAAGATTTTTATACTTTCAAGTTTGGATTACATATTGAAAAGGAGATTGAAAAGAAAACAATTTGTAAAAATGCGGTTATTTAAGATAAATTTAAGAAGGGAATTGTTATTGGCACTCCAAAATTCTCATTTTACACTCCAAACTTTCTATATTTAGAAAGAAAAATATACTTGTGAGGAGTGTAGAATGAGATTTTTGGAGTGCCAATAACACTTTACATATCAAATTGTGTATGATCTCCAATTCGATGTGTCTCAATGTTGTTTAATTTATATGATGTATGAAAAATATATCAAGATCGGCAAAATTGATCTTGAGTTTATATAGTAGTTTAGGAAATTGGAAGGTTTGGGGATGTAAATGAGAAATGGTCAGGGAGGAGAAGCCAATCAAGAACAAAAAGAAAAAAGAAAAAACTGTGTATGATTATCGTTTGAAGGGAAATGCCGAAAAGAACTATAGGTCCTGCAGATCAGTATCCCATAGGTCCATGAGTGAAAATAAAAAACATTTAAACCATGTGTTTATTTATTTATTTTTATATGTTAAAAAAAAAAAAAAGAATTCAAAAATACTGGCGGTCATAATAATTTTATGGCAGTTGCATCCGATACTAAATATCCGCCAGGAATTTATGTCGGATATAACCGATATTATTTTATTATTATCCGACACTAACTGAATGATGTGTCAGATATCTTTTATCCGACATAATGACTTATTAAACCGCCGCCATCATCCGACCCCTAAAGCTAATATTGTAGTAATGACACAAACCCACTTTTTATGTAGAAATTTTGGACTTATGTTTGAATTTTGGCTAGTAATATTTTCCCTTTATGTTTCACAATATACCAAGCATCTCTCAACAGAATCTTTCTGGCTAGTAATTGTTGGCACTGATGACATAATTAATTTGATGAATAAAACGAAAAGGATCATACATATGTAAGGGTTTGTAGCTCAGTTTGTTAATAGCGTTCAACCCCTTCACTCTATTTAGAGTTCAATTCCTCTCTTTCACGATAGAGATTTTCAATGGTATCCTAGACAGTATGAGATACTCCGAGTGTTTTACGCGTTAAATATCCGAAAACCAAGATCTTTGGTTAAAGATACAAAAATCAAGATTTAACAATTAAAACACACAGAGTATCTCATACTCTTGATAACCCTAGAATTTTTGTTTCTGGTACAGACAAAAGCATACTATATCATAATCTTGACCATGTGATTGAGGTTAGAAAAGTAAAAAGGGAGATTATATTCGTTCGCCTTTAGTGTTAGTTAAATGAGAGGATAAATTTATCCATTTGTAAACAACCTTTGATTATTTAAGTAAAATGGATTAGAAAAATCAAATCTTCATATACTGCGTTATGACTACAGCATCAGTAGTTGGTATGTGAAAGGAATACGAGCTGTCGAGTTCTTAGAGCAACTCCACCCCTATCTACTTTGCGCCAGCACCCAGTCCATTTATCCACTTAATTGAACAGTAATAGACCCAATGAACAGTAATAGGCCAAAGCATCTCCACCGCAAAAAAAAATGTGCTGGCACCTAGTCTAAAAATGCGCTGGCACAAACGATCTCCACCCCTACAAAATGCGCTAGCACCCAGTCCATTTAAAATATTAAATAATTTTTTTATAAAATAATAAAAAAAAATAGTTATAATTTCGGATAGGATTTTTAACCAATCTCGTCACGCCACGTGTCATTATCCGAACGTACTATTTTTTGAATAGATTTCCGCTAAGATTTTCAACCAATCCCGACAACCCACGTGTCACTTCCTGTTTACAATAATTTAGGCAAGATTTCAATAAGATTTTTAACCAATCTCGTCACGCCACGTGTCATTATCCGAACGTACTATTTTTTGAATAGATTTCCGCTAAGATTTTCAACCAATCACGTAGTGCCACGTGGCATTGTCCAGAACCTCATCTTCTTTTTTTTTTGTCCATATAAACCCTACATCCCTACATCCATCCTCACACTAAACTCAATCCTTTTTTTTAGCTCAGAATTCTTCTTTATCGTTTTCAAATCTTGAGTTCTTACAACGTCTTCTTCAAGGAGAGCGTATAAACAGTTGCAAGAGCAGCAGAAAAGGTTGTTGGCACAACAGGAAGAATTGGTCAATCTTGACCAAGGTGGAGGTGGAGATGAGGCCTTCGCAATGGAGGAGGATGAGGATGATCACCATAGAAGGCGGATGGCCTCACATTCCCGCCGTATCATGGAAGCTATGGGTCAGATAGCCAAACCCGGACATGCGGCAAACATCGATAGAAGAAGGGAAAGACGAGGTAAAGATCTCTTGGAAGATTATTTTATTCCCAACAGCGTTTTCCCTGATCATGTTTTTAGACGTCGTTTTAGAATGCAATGAAGTTTGTTTGCTAAAATCATGAGTGATGTTTGCAACCATGATCCATATTTTGTGCAAAAAGAGGATGCTTTTCATGTTCTAGGTCTTCTTCCTGAGCAAAAAAATTACGGCTGCCTTGCGAATGCTTGCATATGGAGCATCTGCAGATCAAGTGGATGAGATCGCAAGGATGGGAAAAACAACAGTTCTGGAGTCCCTGATGCGGTTTTGCTCTGCAATTGAAGCCTTCTACACCAATGAGTACCTTCGGCAACCCACGACAAGGGACATGCGAAGGTTTCTGAGGAAGGGTGAGATGCGAGGCTTCCTTGGCATGATTGGAAGCATCGACTGCATGCACTGGACATGGAAAAACTATCCAAGTGCATGGCAAGGAGCTTATGGCGACAGAAAAGGAGCCAAAAGCATCATTCTAGAAGCGGTGGCTTCTTTTGATACATGGATTTGGCATGCTTTTTTTGGTGTTCCAGGAGCTCAGAATGACCTAAATGTCCTTGCCCAATCTCCAGTGTTTGACGAACTGCTACAAGGGCGTGGGCCGAGATGCACATATTGGGTTAATGGTAATAAATACGAGGGACCATACTACCTTGCAGATGGTATTTACCCAAGGTGGTCAACATTTGTCAAAACAGTGCCACACCCGCAGAGTGAAAAAGAGAAACACTTCGCAAAGTGTCAAGAAGGGTGTAAGAAGGATGTCGAGCGTTGTTTTGGTATCCTGCAAGCTCGTTGGGCCATTGTCAGGGCTGCAGCTAGAATGTTTGATGTCGAGGCTCTTCGATCCATCATTATGACGTGTATTATTCTCCACAACATGATTGTTGAAGACGAGTATGATTATGATGCCGTCGATGAATACGAGCCGGATCCGATGAACAACTCAAGAACACAAATCTACTATGCTCATGACCGGACCGAAGATCCTGTGCAACACGAGCCGTTGGAACGAGATGGACGTTACAATGAATTGATCGTTCAACGATACACTTCATTGCAAGAGCCATACTGGCACATAGCCCACCAGAATGACTTGATTGACCATCAGTGGAGATTGCACGAAGGCGAAGATAATTAAAATAAGGCTTGTGGTTGAAGAATAAAGTGTATTGTTTTTTAAGTAATCTTATTTAGTGTGTTTGCTTTTTTTTTTTTTAAGTTTAAATGGTGAGGTTATGTAATTTTATTTGGTGTTTTAAGTTTAAATGGTGAGGTTATGTAATTTTAAGTTTAAATGGTGTTTTATGTAATTTTATTTGGTGTTTTAAGTTTACATAAGAAATTACATAAGAAATTAAATAAAGTTCTAAAAGTAAATAAGAAATTACATAAGAAATTAAATAAAGTTCTAAAAATAAATAAGAAATTACATAAGAAATTAAATAAAGTTCTAAAAATAAATAAGAAATTACATAAGAAATTAAATAAAGTTATAAAAGTAAATAAGAAATTACATAAGAAATTAAACAAAGTTCTAAAAATAAATAAGAAATTAAATAAAGTTCTAAAAATAAATAAGAAATTACATAAGAAATTAAATAAAGTCTGTGGAGTTAGGATATGTGGTGCTAGGATCTTGGTTGCTAGGATTTCTGTAGCTGGAACCCCCTTGACTTGTTTCGGCATCTCTTGCACGCCTCCTTCGCACGACATCTCTTTTTTCTGATGTCCAAAAATATTTTGAATTCGGAGACAGTCCTACTAGAGACTTGTTCATAGTGTCACGATCTGTTTGAGCCATCCTTTCTTCTCTAAGCATCTCATTCTCTCGATGAAGTGCTTCTCTAATCATCTCGTTCTCTCGATTAACTATTTCTCTTTGTCTCTCAGCCGCCGCATCACGAGCCTCAGTAGCTGTAATAATTACTGCCAGGGCAGCAGCTTTTTCCTCATCTCTAGTCTTTTCCCATGCCATGTTCAGTTCACCTTGACGAGTAAGTTCCTCCATATATTTAGTGTAGTCATTTTTGGAAGAACTACCTTTTTTCTTTGATGCCTTTTTACCTTGAGGCCTGAGGGACTGACGAGTCGGTTGGGTCTCTGGCACTTGTTCAGGCATCCCTTCCGTGTCTTCAAATGTGTTGGCTTCTTGTTCGGCTGTGTCTGCTTCTGGCGAACTGTGTAGACCCATACCGTGTATGACAACTTCTGGACCGGTTGCCACAATTTTGTATCTAGGGCAATCTTTGACAATTTGCCAACATTCCCATTTGTTGAATGATTTGTTATGGTTCTTTGCATTGTAGAATGCTTGTGCTTGTAGTGTCTATTAAAATTACATAAAAATTACATAAGAATTGTGGAATGCATAAAAATTATATAAAAATTACATAAAAATTACATAAGTATTGTGGAATGCATATTACATAAAAATTACATAAGAAATTAAATAAATTAAAATATTGATGTGGGTGGAATGCATATAAATAAATAAAAATATTGTTACCTCATCCGCTAAACTTGTCCCACTACGCAAATTACCAGAAGCATGAGAGAGGGCGTTTTTCCAACAAGTAAAGGATGCGTTGAGTTTTTTCCAACGACCTTGAAGACCTTGACTAGATCTTGCATCTTTTCCATGTACATCTTTTCCATGTACATCGTTGAACGATTTCGTAATTTTACTCCACATTTCTCGCTTATCCATCTCATTACCCGTAATCGGGTCATGAGTAGTGCGAACCCAACATTCACACAACGTAACATCTTCACTGAGCTTCCACGAAGTCATTTTTTTCTCTCAAAGTGTACAAAATATTCAAATGTAGAAAGTGTAGAAAATATTGAAATGTGGTGTAAGGTGGAAGATGAGGGTTAGGTATTTATAGAAAAAAAAAATTAATTTTTTAAAATTTTTCTGTATTTTTTAAAAAAAAATTGACATTTTTTAATTAATTTTTAATAAATTTTAATGTTGTAATTAATCTGGACCGTTGGATTTGAAAAATAATCAAATCCAACGGCCAACACGCTGCCACGTGGCCAACGGTCAAATTTCTAACCGTTGGGCCTTTTTTTTATTTTTTATTTTAATTTTTGGTGAAATAAGCGTGGACCATTGATCTGTGATCGGACGGTCCAATTTAAAATTGAAATTGAATTTTTTTTTACCGTTGGAAATCCAACGGCCTACAAAAACTAGCCGTTGGAAATCCAACGGCTCTGAGGAGGGCCACGTAGCCCTCAGCCGGATGACTGCAAGTTGCCCTGCACGCGGGCCCCACCGCCTGCAAAGCCTGTCAGCTACTCGCCTGGACTCCCGCGTGTTGTGCACGCGCCAAGAAACGGACCGGCCTCTGGGTCTGTCCATTTTGGGCTGGGCTCTTGACTGGCACGGGCTGGGTGCCAGTCACTTTTGCGGGCTGGAGCTCATTCCATGCGTGCTGGGCCATTTTCTTCACTTGGTGCCAGTCAATAGAAGCCGGGCTGGACTTGCTCTTATAAGATCAGTAGGTCTATGAGAGAGCATAAATCAGTCTAAAAACCTGTTAGCAATTGCAACTCTCAGTTTAGATTTGACTAGAAAATCGCATGAATGAAAAAACAAAAATAAAAAAACTATATGAGGAATAAAGCAGTTCCACTTCTTATGACAAGGATATGTTTATTAATAATTGCT
This sequence comes from Pyrus x bretschneideri, assembly GCF_019419815.1. Lineage (NCBI taxonomy): Eukaryota > Viridiplantae > Streptophyta > Magnoliopsida > Rosales > Rosaceae > Pyrus > Pyrus x bretschneideri. Next base: position 1,145,433 of record NW_025999808.1, on the reverse strand, counting down.
ATGTAAAAATGCCAAGAACCATTACGTCCATTTGCATTCATCATCCTTGTACTATGAAGGTTTATCGCAATAATGATACCAGGAGTCTATCATTGTAATTAGGCCTGGTTTGGTACTGAGGTGATTCTGAAAAAAATTGGTATAAAAAAAAACTGGGAGCTGTTTTTGTGTTTGGTAAACATTCGACTTCAGCTTTTTTTCACAGTTTTGGGTGAAAAAAAACCAAAAACAAAAAGCTGCAAAACTCAGCTTTGAAAAACCGGTTTTTTTTCACATCTATTTTACATAAAAGTTTATCAAACACTATAATACTGTTTTTTTTTTTCAAAAGCACTTTTACAAAAAAGTTTACCAAACACTCTGCTGCTTTATTTTACAGCTGCTTATTCTCACAGCACAGCAGAAGCAGTTTTTTTTCAAAGCATAGCAATACCAAACCAGCCTTAGACTCCTTGTACAGTAGTTATTCACACACGTATTAGTTCGGAAACACAACAAATATATTTACAATTTCTGAAGAAAGCGTAATTCCATGACTGATAACGCTAGCGTTGCTGCTAATCCTCGCGGTTTTCACATTGCAAACGCTCATGTTTTGATATAGGGGTATTGCACATTAGAAATAGACATCAGTTCATAGACATACTTCTCATGTCCATCCCCATTTGCCACCACAACCCTGTCCACCACAGGCCGAAAACTCAGGTCGAGAACCTGATCTGGTACAGCTTAAGATATTGCGATAAGCAACTCCCTGGCCAGCTCATCAGAAACCTTCTTGCAGAGTACTCCGCTATGCATAAAATTTCGAATCTTACATTTCAAAAACCCAAATGTTATCAAGTTGTGATAAGCTTCGGCGAACGCCAATTTTTGCTACTTTTTTTCTATGACCTGCTCCACTGTGTCCAGCCAAAAGCTGTTCCAAAGTTATCCAGCTGCTGTGCATAAATCAAGTTTGAACGTCCATTTACATATGACACTACAGACACCACCCGTTAAGATGCACACTTAAGAGAAATATTTGTTACAATTATCATGATTTTGGACCTTTTAACTATCCAAATCCAACTGTGGTAAAACGTTAGATAGGAGAGATTAGAACTACATAATATAAGCTATACAACTGCACGTAGGAGGAATTTTTAAATGGCTCCTTTTAAGTTGCATTGTCAGTTTAATGCTCATAGTTCGCTACTAACTTGACCTCAATCCCTTTGGATTTGGAAATCCTTCACCCAAATATAGCCTGAAATCTAACTTTGTTTAGCAACTTTAAGAATGTTTGATCACACCCCAAAAAAGAAGAAAATCATTTTCATTTGCTGAACACAGCCTAAAAGTTATTTCTCTTTTCAAATTACCATTAAGAATTTCATCAAAAGTTCATGTGTGAAAAAGCTAAATTAATATCAATATGAGATATTAAAATTCAGTTCCACATGAATGAGGATAAAATTTTCATCAATTATGCTCAGATATGGACGCCAATTTCATATATCCCAGATTATTTACTACTGTAATTGTTATAGTATTGTTAAAAAAATCATAGATCTACAAACCCCCATAAATAAATATTTACAAATTACATAAAAAAGAAAGTTTGAGTCTCCGTCTCGAACATGGGAATGATCAAATTTTCTTTTCTTACGAGCCAAATAAAAGCTAAGGCCTACCATCACTACTACAATATAGGCTGTCACCGGTGGACCAAAAACCGACAAGAAATCTGATTTATGTTGGAAATTTGGCAAAAATCCGACATAAAACAATTGTAAACACGAATTTTCCTGAAACAAGAACATGTGTACAAAATAATATTTTGTATAGATTTTAGGGTTACAATCTCTTTTACAATTTGATCATCTGATTCTGTCTTCGTAAGGTGTAGATTTGTGAATGAGCTGTTGATCCAAAGGGCCATCGGGGCTTGGTCTAGGGATGGACAGTTGTGTGGATTTGTTGATGTTGTTGGTCCAAAGGGCCGTCGGGGCTTGATCTTAGGATGAACGGTTGATGAACGGATCTTCAAGGGCTTTTGGGCTTGATCATGAAGAATGGATTTGTTGATGTTGTTGATCCAAAGGGCCGTTGGGGCTTGATCTTAGGATGAACGATTGATGAACGGATCTTCAAGGGTTTTTGGGCTTGATCTTGAAGGAGGATTTGACGAAGAACGAAGAGGGCTTTCTTGATCCTTCGGGATTTGCTTAAGAGCTTTAGAGTTTCAAAGCCTCAAGATTTTGGTGTGATGTCAATTGGTCTTCTCCTCCTTTTTATCCCTTGATGGACAAGCCTATTTATAGGCTTTGAGAATGAATCACCACCATCCATTTTTTTGGGTGAAGTGAGTGGATTTTGTAGGTGAAATTAGTGGAGTTTGTAGGTGAAGTAAGTGTGTGATGTTGGTGAAGTAAGTGGAAGTTGTAGGTGAAATGAGTGGAGTTTGTAGGTGAAATGAGTCTGTGATGTAGGTGAAATGAGTGTGTGATGTTGGTGAAGTAAGTGGAAGTTGTAGGTGAAATGAATAAAGGTTGTAATTTTAATGCATTGGTCAACATTTATTTCACAGAAATTTCGATGTCTACAACAATGTAATGTCGGATTGGAATAACGACACCATTGCTAGCGCCACTAAAGGGCTTCAGTGTCGATTTGTTCACTTAATCCGCCACTAAGCAGCGTCGGTTAAAAGCGACACTGATGTTGACGTCGGTTTAAAGCGACGTCAGATAACAATTAAATAAATAAAATATGCAAACTAGTGACGACCTTAACCGACACCACCTTTGTTAATACTAATAAAAATATTTCAAAATCTGTCTCTGCATTGGTTTTCAATTAATTCATTTTCAATGAATTTCCAATCGACATCTCTTCCATGAAGTACTGCATTAGTGACTTGTCCATTAAAAATACATCTGAGAGAAGAAGCCAAAATAAATATCAAAATTTGAAGAATTTGTAAATAGAAATTGCACGAGGGAAAAGCAAAAGGACTCACAATTTGGATCTTCGGCCATGAACCGTTTCTAATCCAATGACTCGACGGTCTGCAATTTCGGGGTCGTGTTCCCATTGGGCTCGCTTCTTTGCATACTCGCCGAGCCGCCCTCCGCCACATTTTCCTCCTTGGCCTCGCCTTCAATACGAGATGACGCCGTTTCCGTCTCTTCCACGACTCCCTCGGCGCTCCCAATGACAGTCATCTGCCTCAACTCTACGGCCCTGTGCAAATTCTGAAACTCGGGATCGATGACCTCCGTCGTGATGGGTAGGAGCACGGTTTGGGCTCTGTTGAATTTGAAACGGCGATTGCTGCTGCTGCTGTTGTGGCTGTGAAGAAGGAGCTGCTTTGCTGAAGGGGCTGTGTTCTCTTCCTTTATATTTAGAATTTTGTGCGGGAGTCTACTGGAGTGGTGTGAAAATTTCAAATTTTAAAATGTTTGAAATTTTGCAAAAGTTTAGTGACCCGCCTTTTTAAAATTTTTTAACTTAAGTATATATGAATTTGGTAGATAACAAAACGACACCGGGTTTTAAAATATTACTAGTGTCGGTTTCAAAATATTAAAAAAAAAACTAAAATCTATGTCGCTGAGAACCGACACAGGCTTTAAAATATTTAACAACAATAATTAGTGTTGGCTAGAAGCAACACTCATAGGTTATGTCACTTAAAAGTGACACTAATTAATTTAAGCAACACCAATATTTAAAAATTATTAAAATGTATGTCGGTTATAAGCGACATTAAATGTTTATGTCAGTTAAAAATGACATAGACAGTTTATGACGTTTACAAGCGACAGTAAATCCGACGCCATGTTCAGTAGGTGTCGCAAATATCTAATCTGCCACTATATAATATTAAATCGACACCACCTACTGACACTATAAGGCCCTTTTGTAGTAGTGCATGAATGATCAACAGTAATAATAAATTAAGAGAAAAATAATTCATAAAAAGTAAAAAAAGTAAAATAGTTGGATAATCCGTAGTCGTACCTGGGTGTCGTGCTATTGTCTGCCTTTATCTCCTTCTCTCAATCTCTCTATCTGCCAATTTATATAGTTTTCTTTAATTGGCAAAAATACGGTTTCGCTACTTTTGTTCCGTTAAAAATTAGTTTTGCCGCCTTTAATGGGTAAAAATACTTTCTTTATTGTTTATTGTTTTTTTGGTTGAATTGTTCATTTTATTGTCTAACTCTCTTGACATATATTAATATGATGATGTAAGATTCCAACACATGCAAGAGGTGAACAAATTATCCTTATTGTCTAATTTTCTTGAAAGTCTATTGTTTGTTGTACTAGATTATATTAACAGTAATGCAGAGAAGCACAAAAATGCAGAAAGAACATGTATTGAAGAAGAATAGCAAGAAGGAAATGAGAGAGAGAGAGAAGTAAATTGTATTCAGTAAGATTGATCGATGCAATTGTATTTTGTTAGCCTTGTATTTATAGGTTACTACACCTTACTCACTGCACTTTCAACCACCTTAGAGCACTTACAGCGTGGTGGAGGCCTCCTAGGGTTATCCACTATGCTATCCACCCAGTGAACAATAACTGCCCTTAATAAACAATAATTGCCTTTTGCATCTCCACCCCTACAATGAATAGCCCTGGCAATTGGCAATAAAATATTACTATTTTTCTATTTATAAAATAATACAAAATAATTGGGGGTTGGATTTAGTGATTTTGGGGGTTGGATTTGGTGATTTTGGGGGTTATCTTCGTCTAAATCCGAAATTCACCCAAACCCAGGTTTAGGTTGCAGGGCCGAAGTCGATGTCCCTCTGCCTCTCTTCTCGTGCTACTACAGCAACCTCAACGACATTTCCCCCACCCGCTGCCTGCAACTCCTAGATATGGAGGTAAATTTGGGGGTGGGATTCGGTGAATTTGGGAGTGGGATTTGTTCAAATCTAAATTCCCCAAACCTAGGCCTCCAAACCCAGCGCCTCCACAAATCCATTTGGATTGCTGTTTGGCTTTTGCTCGATTAAATACTGCATTTTGGGCGGATCTGAAGATTCTGCATAATTTTTTTTGTTGGAGCAGGTAGCTAGAGAAGATGGGGAGGATAGACTGACAAAAAAAATATAAAAAAGGCGGCTGATGTCGCCTTGACATCAGCCCATGTCAGACTGCCTTCAGGCGCTCGGGCCGGCACGAATCCATGGGCCTCTCCCTCGGCAATCAAGCCCTGTTCCGCAGCCTGTCCCTCGAGCACGAGCTCCCGCTGGAGTTGCTCTTAACTAACTTCCTTTTATCTCTATAATTTGTGCTGACTTGGCAACTGAGCTGTCCTTTGTTGACTTGGTAGCTGAGTCCTCATTTCCTTTCAGCCAACATCCCCCCTCAATCTCAACTGGGTTTCCTAATTTAAGATTGTATGTGTGTTTAAGAAATAGTGAACTGTGAAGACCTTTAGTCAATATATCAGCAGTTTAATCTTCAGTTGGCAAGTACTGAACTATGAGATATCCTTGTTGTACACGCTCCCTTACAAAATGATAGTCTGTATCCAGATGCTTAATTTGCGAGTGAAAAACAAGATTAGCACTTAGTGCAATAGCAAATTTGTTATCACAGTAAATCACTGGAGGTGTTGTTTCTTGGATTGCCATGACACTGGATTACACCCAATGTAAACAACATAGCCAGTCACAGATCTTCTGGTGTTTAAATCTGCAGCCCAATCCGAGTCACTAAAAATTGTGATGCGTAACTCTGTGTTCGCTGAGAATGTAATGCCACGACTCATTGTACCTCGTAGAAATCTTAATATACGTTTGATAGCTCCAAAGTGTACTTCAATAGGTGATGCCATGAATTGACAGACTGTATTCACTGCAAAGGCTATATCAGGCCTTCTAAAAGTGAGATATTGTAGTGACCCCACTAAACTTCGATACAAACTTGGATCAGTCAACGGTTTTCCTTCATTTAGTAATAAGGGATTATGAGGTTTGCATGGTGTGTCTGCAGGTTTACACAAGTCCATCCCAGCCTTATGCAAGAAATCTTTAATATATTTGGACTGATTGACAAAAATATCCCCATTAGCCTTGTATTGAACTTGCAAACCAAGAAAGTAAGTCAATCTGCCCATGTCTTCTAATTCAAACACTGCAGCTAATTCAGTTATCACTGGTTGTACCTTCTGTGAGTTAGAACCAGTCAATATTATATCATCTACATAAAGGAGTAGAATGATAACGTCTACACCATCTTGTTGAACAAACAAACTAGAATATGAGGATGAAGCTTTGAATCCTAGTACTGGCAAGTAACTAGTGAATTTCAAATTCCAAGCCCTTAGAGCTTGTTTTAAGCCATATAGTGACTTAATCAATTGACATACATGTGTTGGATGACTTGGATCGACAAACCCCTGAGGTTGTTTCGTATACACTTCCTCTTGTAAATCTCCATGTAGGAAAGCATTCTTTATATCCAATTGTCTTAACTCCCAATGGTTGATTGCAGCTAATGCAAATAATATCCTTACTGTTGTATGTTAAACCATTGGACTAAATGTTTCAGAAAAGTCAACTCCTTATTCTTGAGAAAACCCTTGAGCAACTAATCTTGCCTTGTACTTGGAGATTGATCCATGACTTTATAAACCCATTTACTACCAATTATGGACCTATTTTTAGGTGGTGGAACCAACTGCCATGTACCTTGGGCTCTTAAAAGAATCATATTCCTCTTGTATTGCTAATTGCCAATGAGGTATAGTTGTTGCTTTTCTGAAAGATGATGGTTCTACAACATCATTAATAGAAGCAACAAAGGAATATCCACCAACAAGAGGTTCTTCTTCTGTAATCTGCAAGCTTTATAGCTTAGGCGATGAAGTAATGTAAGCTTTATAGCTTTTCTGTATGATTGCCCCACTTTTGAGTCTTGTAACCATTGGATGGACATAAGTAATAATGTCTGAATCATTACTTTGTGATGATAATGAAGTAGAAGAAATAGGGAGAACTACATCTAATTGTGCTTCATTATGGACAGGTAACATTGGTGATGCACCAGGAATTGGAGTGAAAGAGTGATGGGAATCATTGGTTGATGAAGATACATGTGACCTTGATCCATTTTCTGACATAATACTGTTATGAGACATAGAAACTAACAAATCATTTTCAACTGGAGAAGGATTCTGTACTTGTGAATTCAAATGCCTTGGTAGTTATGGTATTGGAACTTGAATTACTATTGGTGTATGAGACTGGATTTGAGAGCCTTGAATATCTTTATTCTGCAACACTGTCTTTAACTTATATGGAAATTGAGACTCATCATGGATAATGTGTCTGGAGATTTTGAATTTACCAGTTGTAATATTGTAATAGACAACCCCCTTGTATCCCATAGCATATCCCAAGAAAACACATGGAACTGATCTTGGTTGTAACTTGTGATCATTATATGGTCTGAGAAGAAGATACACTGTTGTCCCAAAGATTTTCAAGTATTGAATATCTGGAACATCATTATGTAACTTCTGATATGGTGATTGCATTCCCAAAATCTTACAAGGCATCCTATTTATTAAATATTCTGCATATGAACAAGAGTGATACCAAAATGTAGATGGTAAAGATGCTTCTGACATTAGAGTAAGGGCAATCTCAATTAAATGCCTATTCTTCCTCTCAGCTAGGCCATTTTGTTGGGGTGTATAAGGACAAGAAATCATGTGTACAATGCCTCTTGACTCCAGAAAACTAGTAAACAATTTACTCATGTATTCACTCTTCCATCTGTTTGGAGACATTTAATTGAAGTATTGAACTAAGTTGAAACAAATGCACTAAATTTCACAAAGGCAACAAATGCATCAGATTTATTGACTAAGGGAAATATCCATAAGAATCTTGAATCTTCATCAATGAAACTGATATAATATATGTATCCTTCTATTGATATCTTTGGAGAAGGCCCTCATACATCTGAGTGTACTTTTTGGAACATACAACTTGCACTATGTCTAACATCAAAGGACTGTCTACACATTTTACTCTGAACATAAGAAGAACAGATAAATTTAGATGGATCTATACTAACTGATCTATACTAACTGAGACATTAGAAGCTTTTAACATTGCTTACAAAACTTCCTTAGATGGATGTCGAAGCCTCTTGTGCCATATTGATGTCTTCACCACTTTACTAATCAAACCAGCCTGTAATTCTTTATTCATTCCCGCAGCACAAAACTTCCTTGAAAATACTGTCACAGGTATAGTAAACAGATCCCCATCACTCTTTCCTTGGTACAATATCACCTTTGTAACCTAGTCCTGTATGAAAAACACAAGATCATCACATATAAACCAGCATCCATTATCATGACATAGTTTCTTAACTGATAAATGATTCACAGTTATACTAGAAACATGTAGTACATTCTTTAAATGTAAGAAACGATCATGGGTAAATAGAACTGTTTATCCAACATGTTTTACTTCCAAACCTTGACCATTGCCTATAATGATTTTCTCTTCTCCATTATAAGGCCTTGTTTGATTCAGATTCTCCACATTTGTTGTCATGTGGTGTGTTGTATTAGTGTCGAGCACCCATGTGTCTGCACCATTGAAATCATGCACTTGTTGTGCATCAGCATTAGGATTAAATGCTTGAGAACCTTGAGCTGTCATTGCAGTTATTGAAGTAGGTGGAGTTGAAGGTTGATAGGAATAATTATTTCGATGGTAGCACTCAAGAGCAATGTGCCCTTTCTTCCCACATATTTGACAAATCATAGGTGAAGCATACAAATTGTTCTGAGAATTGGTTGTTCTAAAGTGACAATTTGGTGCAGTGTGCCCCCTTCGAGAGCAGATTTGGCATTTAGGTGACATCATCGATTTATAGTTTGTATTACCACTCCAACTTTGCCAATTACTTTCTTGTTTAGAACCATTAGTGAATGTAGAGCCAATAGAACCATTAAACCCAGATTGATTGAAGTCATTGTTACCCTTGTATTGATTTCCAGAATATGGCCTTGTAAAATTATTCCCAGAAGCATATCTGCTAGAACAATTAGAGGATTATTTGTTCTGAGATGAATAAGGCATTTGACTTGAACCCTTTTGATAACTACCAGACCCCATGTTTGAGCTTTATCCTTGATATCTTCCTTGTTCCCCATTACTCCTTGATATTTTAGAGCACTCATCAATTGTGCTCTAAAATCCTTTAATGAAATTGATGTCTCTCTTGCCAATATCACAGTTTTTATCATATCAAACTCTTGTGGCAGCCCTATCAAGGCAGCTATGACCAGATCATTATTAGAAACCTTTTCACCTGCAGAAAGAAGTTGATCTTGAATAGATTTCAATCGCAGTAAGAACTTATCAACTGAATCTGTTTCTTTCTGTGCTGTGTAAAATTCAGTCTTCAATTGATTAATTTTTGTAACAGACACTGACGCAAATCTATCTTGCAGGCAAGTCCAGGCTTCTTTATAAGTTTTACAACCAATAATATGCTTCATTGCATCATCAGATAAAGTTGCAATTAACAAACTGAGCAATGCCACATCCTTTTTAACCCAGCTTTTATATGCATCAATAATCTCCTTCGTAACACCCGTTTCAGTATCGATCACAAATTTGGGCGGACATGGATTATCACCAATAAAGAAATCAAATAGATCATATCCACACAAGACTGACTGAAACTGAAAACTCCATTTCACAAAGTTGTCATCTTGCAATTTCACAGTCAACATTCCTAGAAGACCTTCAATTTTCATAGAATCCACTGTATTCCTAGAAATTTTAATGACCATTTCCAAATTCTACTTCATATACAATCAAGAAATTCAATCAGAAACTTTCCAATCAAGAAACAAATTCAACAACACCTTTGCACTTTGACAGTCAAGAAACAAATTCACTTCGGCAATCAGCCTTGAATAAACAAGATTCAATCAAGAAATAAAACCATCTTCGGCAATCGGCCTTCAAAGAAGAGAGACGACAAGAAAAAAATTCAACATGGCAATTGGCCTTCAATCAAGATTTCATACTCTGACAATCGGCCTTTAATGGAGTGTCACGAAAGTATAAAGCAACAAATAACGACTATCAACTTTGTAATTCTTCACAGTTGCACAGAAATGATGGTAATCGGCCTTGTAATTCAACAAACAAAGAAGGAAATACTCACTGAAACAAATCAACAAACAGGTAGAGTGCACAGACCTTTGCTCTGTTGAAATACCATCATTCGAGCACCCAGAACCTTCACCAAGTATAGAAAATCACCCAAATCAAGTAGAGCAACAACAAATCATGCAGCGGAAGAGCAACAAATCACCATGGACCAACTTCCGGCGATGATATCATATTAACAATAATGCAGAAAAGCACAAAAATGCAAAAAGAACATGTATCGAAGAAGAATAGCAAGAAGGGAATGAGAGAGAGAGATAGAGAGCAAGAGAGAGAGAGAGAGAGAGAGAGAGAGAGAGAGAGAGAGAGAGAGAGAGAAGTAAATTGTATTCAGTAAGACTGATCGATGCAATTGTATTCAGTTAGCCTTGTATTTATAGGCTACTACACCTTACTACACTTTCAACCACCTTAACTAACTTCCTTTTATCTTTCTAATTTGTGCTGACTTGGCAGCTGAGTCCTCATTTCCTTTTAGCCAACAAATTATTCCAATTTATGAACATTTGACCAAGCAAAAACTCTATTTTAATAAACAAAAGCCATAGTAAAAGGGAATTATTAATTTATATATTATGTGGGACTTTTATGAATTCCTTATAAGGAAAACTAATGATAAAAAACTTCAAACTTTGTATCTTAACCAAAAGTACTTTAATAACTCTATTCAATGGTTATGACAAAATGTAATCATTTTCTTCTTTCTAATCTTAGATTCTTCATAGTCTCTCTCACGGTAATAAAATCACTCAAAGTTAGAGGCTACAAGTTTGTATCAACGCATTCTTGCTTCCAAAGCAAGACCCACACGATACGTTGAAACTCAATGTTTAGGGAGTTCTAGCTCTCCAAAAGTGAAGTTTTTCCAACGATTTTTCCAATTTTCGACCAAACTATAGAATTAGTTCTCAATTCAAGAGAGAAGTTTAATCCTCTCTTCATGAGCTTCCTTTCCAGGTAAGTGCTTCCTCAAAATTGCTACTTTTAGATTTGGCTAGAAATAGTAGTAGTATTCATTTTTAGGAAGGTCTAAGGGAATTGTTATTGGCACTCCAAAAATCTCATTCTACACTCCAAACTTTCTATATTTGGAAAGAAAAATACACTTGTAAGGAGTGTATAATGAGATTTTTGAAGTGCCAATAACACTTCCCTTTTAGGAATAGTGATAGTTTGTAGTTTTAGAAATAGTGGCAGATTCAGTTCTAGAAATAATTGCAGTGACAATGTTCTATTCTAGAAATAGTTGGAGTCTTTAGTTCAAGAAATAGTTGTAGTGCTCAGTTCTAGCAACCGTGGTAGTGTTCAGTTCTAGAAATAGTGGCAGTGTTCAATTCTAGAAAATAGTTGCATTTGTTGGAGAAGCCATTTTCATTAAAACTTTGCGTCCATTTCATTAAACAAAGTTATTATGGTGCTTTTAGTTAAAAAAAAGTTTGGAGAAGTCATTTCATTAAAACTTTGTCATTTTCATTAAATACAATTATTAGAATGCTTTCGGTTAAGAATAAGTTCTGGGCTCGGGGCAAGGAATGAGGGAGAGAGTGGTGGTGGGCTTGTGGTGCAACCTCACTGGAGTTGGCGAGTGGTGGTAGGTTGGTGGTTGCCGGTGCTCAAAGGAAAAGAGTGCAAAGAGAGGATAAGAGTAAGATGAAGACGAAGTAGATGAAGGTCTTAGCAGTCCCACAATTTTGGGGGGCTCTCGCTAATAACACCTTCTACCGAGAGAGTTAGTCGAAGCGAGTAAACCTTAAGTCTCATTAAACTTAGTCTGTGCACGAAACAAACATGGAACTACACTAATAGCTCAAAAGTAGAGCACCAAATCCCCCAACTGAAGCTGTGAAAATAAAATTCAGAAACCCAAAAACTCAAATTTCCACTTTTTCTTGGATTTACAGGCCTTTTAGTCCTAATTAATGGAGCTAATCAGGCAGTTAACACAAACCCTCTTTTTACGTAAAAAATTTGGACTTCTGTTGGAGTTTTGCCTAGTAATATTTTCCCTTATGTTTCACAATATACCAAGCATCTCTCAGTAGAATCTTTCTGGTTAGTAATTGTTGGGACCGATGACGTATATAATTAATTTAATGAATAAAACGAAAAGGATCATACACATATGCAAGAGTTTGCAGCTCAGTTTGTTAATAGCGTTCAACCCCTTCACTTGATTTTAAGTCAATTCCTTTCTTTTATGATAGAGATTTTCTATGGTATTCTAGTCAATATGAGCTACTATGAATGTTCTACGCGTTACATATACGGAAATCAAAATATTTGTTTAAAGATACAATATCCAAGAGTAACAATTAAAACACTCAAGAGTATCTCATACTCTTGAGCACTCTAGAATTTTTGTTTCTGGTACAAGGGAGATCATACTATATCATAATGTTTACCACGTGATTGAGGTTAGAAAAGTAAAAAGGGCTATATAATCGTTCCCCTTTATTTGCTCACTAAACCCCACTTGTTAATTGAGCGAGAGGATAAATTATCCTTTTGTAAAACAACCTTTGATTATTGAAGTAAAATGGATTTGAAAAATCAAATCTTCATATACTGCGTTATGACCACAACATCAGTAGTTGGTATGTGAAAAGAATACGAGCTGTCGAGTTCTTATAAGATCAGTTGGTCTATGAGAGAGCATAAATCAGTCTAAAAACCCGTTAGCAACTCTCAGTTTACATTAGATTTGAAAATCGCATGAATAAAAAAGAAAAGGAAAAAAAAAGAAAAAAAAAAACTATACGAGGAATAAAGCAATTCCAACTCGTACGACAAGGATATGTTTATTAATAAGTTCTATATAAAAATGCCAAGAACGATTTCGTCCATTTGCATTCATCATCCTTCTAATATGAAGTTTTATCGCACTAATGACACCAGGAGTCTATGAACGTAACTAGACTCCATGTACAGTAGTTATTCACACACGTATTAGTTCGGAAACACAACAAATATATTTAGAATCTCTGAAGAAAGCGTAATTCCACGACTGATAACAGCGTTGCTGCTAATCCTTGCGGTTTTCACATCGCAAACGCTCAAGTTTTGATATCAGGGGATTACACATTAGAAATAGACATCAGTTCAGAGACATACTTCTCATGTCCATCCCCATTTGCCACCACAACCCTGTCCACCACAGACAGAAAACTCAGGTCGAGAACCTGATCTACAGGGTAAAATATTGCGATAAGCAACTCCCTGGCCAGCTCATCAGAAACCTCCTTGCAGAGTACTCCATTATCCATAAAATTCCGAATCTTCCTGCATTTCAAAAACCCAACTGTTATCAAGCTGTGATAAGCTTCAGCAAACGCCATAATTTTTGCTATTCTTGTTCTATCACCTGCCCTACTGTGTCCACCCAAAAGCTATTTTAGTTATCAAGCTGCTGTGCATAAACCAACTTTGAACGTCCATTTTCATATGACATTACAGACACCACCTGTTAAGATGTACACTTGAGAGAAATATTTGTTACAGTTATCATGATTTTGGACTTTTAAATATCCAAATCCAACTGTGGTAAAACGTTAGATAGGAGAGATTAGAAATACATCATATAAGCTGTACAACTGCACGTAGGAGGAATTTGTAAATGGCTCACATTGCCAGTTTAATGCTCATAGTCCGTTACTAACTTGACCTTAATCCCTTTATGGATTTTGAAATCCTTCACCCAAAAGAAGAAAATCATTTTCATTTGCTCAACTCAGCATAAGAGTTATTTCTCTTTTCAAATTACAATTAAGAATTTCATCAAAAGTTCGGGTGTGCGAACAAACTACGAGAAATTAAAATTCAGTTCCACATGAATGAGGATTAAATTTTCACCAATTATGCCCATATCTGGACATCAGTTTAATATCCCTTTTCCTTAAGACGGATTTTTTACTCTGATTGTTCTAGTTTTATTAAAAAATCGCAGATCTACGAACCCCCATAAATAAATATCTACATACATACTCCTTACATATTATATACAGAAAAAAAGAAGTTTGAGTCTCCGTCTCGAACATGGGAACGATCAAATTTTCTTTTCTTGGGAGCCATACAAAAGTTAAGGCGTATAATAATAAATTAAGAGAAAAGAATTCATAAAAGTAAAAAAAAAAAATTAAAAAATTAAAAAAAAAAGGATAATCGTTAGTCGTACCTGGGACCTGAGTGCCGTGCCTTTGTTGGCGGCCTTTAATTGGTAAAAAGTAGATTTATCCCGATCCAATCTCAATGCCACTTTCTTTTATTGTTACTTGCTTTTTTGGTTGAATTGTTTGTTTTCTTGTCTAATTCTTTTGACATCTATTATGATACTGTAAGATTCAAAATCGTGTGCAAGAGATGAACAAATGATCTTTATTGTCTTATTTTCTTGACAAAGCTTTATACAGCTAAATCTCTACAAATTAATAATCTTAGTACTACGAAAAATCTGTTGTTTAATGTACTAGATTATTCCATTTTCCCTTTGATGAAGACTAGTGTTTGTCAATCTTCAAGGCTTCCACAAACCATAAGTGACACTTAACAGTATGTTATGACTACCCAAGTTAAGTAGAAATGGTTGTAGAACCTATCCAATTACAACTACAATGCAATACGGTCATTCTCTAATACAATACTCTAGATCACATTGTTTAAGGGATAGTTTGTTTCTTATCTATTATATAATGTGATATTTCTCTATATGACTCAATTGAATATGATTTGGAACATTTTTCCTAAGTCATATTCATATGCTTTGCCCAAAGACTCCCAAATCATATCTCAGAGTATTCTCCTTCAACCATGAAAGGTTTGACATCTCTTGTTGTAGATTCACATGCCTACATGATTTGATAGCTTGACTCCAACAATATCGTGGACACTCTCAATAGAATGCATTTGACATAGTCAAAGATCAGGGACCTAACCATTAGACAACTATGATGGTCAAAGGATTACTTTGCATATTGCAGCTTATGAGTTCCTACATGACAAGTATGTTCGAACTCTCTTTTGATCATTGTTCAATGTACTCGATTACCCTTCCAAGCACCTATGTGTTTGGCTTAGTGTTCAATACTAAATGACTTGAGATTAGTCATATTCACGCTTGAGTTAACATAAAACATACTAACCTTAGTGGATTGGCAACGCCCAATTGGCAATCCTATAGCTAGGAACGTTTTAGGAATGAATATAAGAGAGGTCTCATTAATCTAACTTACTTAGATTACTTATCTCTTAGATCGAATACATTCCTTGGATCCCCTATTGCTTAAACACATGATACAATAAACAGTGATTAACAATAAGTTTTGCCTTTCATTAAACAAATAAAAGTACATAATGAGTATTCCAAAAACTATTACATCAAATAAGTGGCTTTATGGGCACACTTCCAACACTCTTCACGTTGGACATTGGCAGAAACATTAGACAATGACGGCAACTCAAGACTCTCGACAACATGACTTTGAAGGTCTTCATAGTCAGAGTCAAGGCTGGCAAGCAACTGAAATATTGTCTTCTTCAGCTCTTCTAAGAGAGTCACTGCATCGGCAGTATGATATATCGCAAGCTCATCCGACATAATTTTCAATTTTCCAAGATGCTCAGTGAAAGATCTTCCTCCTTGAGTAGCTTCAGCAATATCCTTCTTAAGCTGGAAAATTCAAGCTGCATTGTTTTGATGCCCATACATATCTTTAACCGAATCCCACAATTTCCTAGCAGACTCAGAGAAAGTGAAAACCACTGCAACTTGAAGTCCATTGAATTTAAGAACCAAAAGAGAATAATTACATGACAAATGTTCTGTCTAGGAACGCTTGGCAATTTGTTTTAGTAGCTTAGGGTTTGGCTCAACCATGACCAGTATATACCTCAGATAGATAAAAAATAAAATTGATACAAGTAAATGTCTTCTTCAAAGGCAATATGCACTAGAATAAATAATTTTAGTCGGTTATTTCTACTGCAAATACATTATACAGGCTAAAGAAGGCTTAGTTACTACAGTTAACATTTGCAAAGAACCCTAAATAAATCTATCTAACGCATTTCACTTTCACCTACAACTTTCAACACCTATTCTATCCATTTCAAGTGTACAAGTTTAGTTACGCCAGACATTGTGTCTCTTTGTGTCAAAGGCCACTCCATCATTTAGCATGTCCTGAGCATCAGTCTCCATTCCGAGCTTTGAGAGTGCAAGCCCCTGCAAGTAGAATGCAGTCGGCCACTCTGGTAGGCATACCTGTGCCTCCATCGCATCTCTTAAGGCAAGCTCTGCTTGGCCATTCATCAAGTAGGAGAAGGCTCTTCTCCCAAAGACAGTTGCTGAAGGGCCAGACATCATGGCGACTAACTGTTCATTGCAAAGAAAAGGTATCCTTGAATAATTGTGTTATCAAAACAAACAATAGTCTTGATTTTCCGTCACAAAGACACACATGTCTGTGTTCAAGAGACCATAGCTTATGGATGTTGGCTATCGTTGTTTACAAATTTTGGGATTTTCATTTTTAGAACACTACATTGCAAATAAATAGGCTGAGTAACACAATTTCATCCTGGTACTCTAACTTAACCATGTACCTGGTACCTGTGCACCGTGCACATTCAAGTTGTGGCACTACGATCCCATAGCTCTTGCTTAGCCAATAGCATATCGAACTAAATCGTCACACAATATCACCCTCTTGTTAAAAGATGAAATTCGATTGAAGGAGAAGAAAAGAGTGCACCTACCTCGGAATAATACTCGATTGCTTTCTTGAAATCCTTGTCCCTAAATGCAATATCCCCAAATTTCTTTGTGTTCAACATATCTTGGACTTGTTGTGTCCATTCTTGAAACGAGAGCTTGAATTAAATAGATCACATTGTCAGAACATAAATGAAGTGAATTCATAAGCCCATGAACATAAAATAAGAACAATCATGAAAACTATGATATGCTTATTGGAGAACAGACAAATAAACAACCATGAGACTCATGCAACATCAACATGAACACATGGGAACTTCCAAAAGAATTGGGCAAAAACAAATCTCTAGTGAACTACTGGCAGCGTTGTTCATTCTCCTCTTAAGAGTTTGCATACAATCAATTTGTACCAAGAATTTTTTCTCTATTAAGTGCTTTACCACATGGGAAATATGAAAAAAATTTTTGAATATTATCTACAGCTTTTGATTTATGCAAAAGCGGGTTGGATTCCCAGTCTGCAATAGGATGTATGCCAACGTAGATTGGAGTATTCATGCTACTCATATCAAATCAATGACACAAAAAAGACATCCGTATTCAAACTTAGAGGTAATTCAAATTATATGGGCTGTAACATTTTCATTTTACAAAAGAAAGAAGACTTCAAGCAAAAAATCCAGAAACAAAAACATAAAAACTCCAAATGAATTTACTACATCTCAAACTTGGGAAAACCCCATTAAGTTAGCATTTCTGATTGGTTTATGCCGAGATTCTTCAGACTATTTAAGAACTCTGTTTCAAACTGTTAAGGTCATAAGTGCAAGTAGAATAGGATATTCAGTGTACCTCATTTTCGGCACCTTCCTCGTCTTTATAGCCTGTTTTCAGCAAAATATCATGCACAGCAGTAAGATCCATCCTTGCACAGGCCTTTCCAAGAGGAGAAAGCATGGTTGGTACTTCAACAGTGTTTTTTGGGAGGCCCATTAGAACATGAGATGCCACCTTAACCAACCATTATGAGCAATCAGAGCATGTAAGGATGGAAAAAAGAATATGTTCTAAAACAAAGTAGAAGGATTCCATGTCTCACAAAACAAAGATATAACAAACTGGTGTTGAATTATAAGTCTCTAGCTGATTGAGTATTAGAAATAAGATGAGTTTAATGTGTGTATTCACTTGAGCATATTTGTCAAGTGTAAAGTTACAAGTTGTAAGGCCATGAGTGCCATGTGGTGTGTGATCCATGTAATTAGTTAGATGAGTGACTAAGATTAAAAGTAGAGTTTTGTGTGGTCCTAAAGCTAAGGCCATCAGTTAATGTAAAGGAGTGTTAGTGCTCACTTTTCGTAGCAGTACAAAAATATTCCTCTGCAGCATTTTGTGCAAGAGAGAAACAAGAAAGAAAAAAATTTTCGTTTCAGCTTCTTCCATCTCTGTTTTCATTTTCTGTTCAGTTCTTCCTCTTCGTATAAAATCCATCAAATCGAGTTACACTAACATGGCCTCAGAGCCTAGTTCGATCATTTGAGATCTGGGCGTAAACTGTGAAGCATTTTGAGCTACACTTAAGGTCGTTCCGGCTCAAGCGAAGTTGCCGAAACTCCATAGATTCCGATTTCGATTTGTGTTCGTCTTGTCTAAGCTAAGAGATGGCTGGGTCCGGAAGTTCTGAGGTGAGAACTCCGATCTTCTCCGGTGAGAACTACGAGTTCTGGAGGATTAAGATGATGACGATTTTCAAATCTCATGGGTTATGGAGATTGGTTGAAAAAGGGGTTACGATCTCAGAGTCAAAGAAGAAGAAGGCTGAAGGAAGCTCAGAGGGAGAAGAAGACGATGAGAAAATGGTCGCAGCATATATGCAAGATGCAAAGGCTCTAGGTATTATACAGAATGCGGTTTCTGATAAGATTTTTCCTAGGATTGCCAACGCCGACTCAGCTAAGGTGGCATGGGATCTACTGTATGGAGAATATCATGGTGGTGATCAGGTTAGATCCGTGAAACTTCAGAATCTTAGAAGAGAATTTGAGTATGCTAGAATGCGAGATGATGAATCTCTGTCTAGTTATCTTACAAGATTGAATGATTTAATTAATCAGATGAGAACATTTGGTGAATCCTTTCTAATGAGAGACTTGTGCAGAAGGTTCTGATTAGTCTAAGTAAACCTTATGATTCCATCTGTTTAGTTATAGAAAACACAAAGTGTCTAGAGTCTGTTGAGTTGCAAGAAGTTGTTGCGATTTTGAAGAGTCAAGAACAACGATTTGACTTGCATAATGTTGATACCACTGAGAAGGCTTTTGCATCATTCTCAGTAAGTCCAAAGGGGCAAACTAGAAGTGGAGTTCAATCTGGCTCATCAAAATTCCAGAAGAATTGGAATGCTAAGGGAAAGAAATGGGATTCGAAACCTCGATTCCAACAGAAACCTTTCACTAGTCTTGCACCAAATCCATATCAGTCACAGTCAATGAGTCAAGAGACTGTCAAACCACAGTGTAGAGTGTGTTCTAAGTATCATTTTGGTGAATGTCGATATAAGGGGAAGCCTAAGTGTTATAATTGTGATAAGTTTGGTCATTGGGCTAGAGAATGCATTGTAGGGAAGATTGTGCAAAAGGCAAACTCTGCAAATCAGGTGGAAGTGTCAGGAAATCTGTTTTATGCTAATAGTGCAATTTCAGAAACAAATATCAATGGAAATTGGTATGTTGACAGTGGTTGTAGTAACCACATGACAGGGAATGCTGATCTCCTTGTTGACATAAATACAAATGTTGCTGGAAAGGTGCAAATGCCTACTGGTGTGTTAGTGAATGTGGCTGGAATGGGTTCATTGCAGATTGACACTAATAGAGGTAAAAGGTATATCAGGGAAGTCATGCATCTGCCAGGTTTAAAAGAGAACTTATTGAGTGTTGGGCAAATGGATGAGCATGGATATTATCTAGTGTTTGGAGGAGGTTTGTGCAGCATATATGATGGACCTTCACTTGAAAACCTTATCATCAAGGTTAAGAAGAAGGAAAATCGATGCTATCCTCTTTCTCTGGTGAAAAATAATCAGTTGGTTTTGAAGGCTAGTTTGGAGCATTCTACTCAGTTTTGGCACAGAAGACTAGGCCACTTGAATTTCAGAGGGCTTCAGCAACTCAGTGAGAAGAATATGGTGCATGGTCTTCCATACCTAGAAGCAACCAAGGATGTATGTCAAGGATGTCAATTTGGAAAACAGCACAGAGAATGGTTTCCAAAAGATCAAGCCTGGAGAGCTAGCTGTCCTCTGGAACTTATACATGTTGATCTCTGTGGTCCTATGCAGAATGCATCATTGGCTGGAAACAAATTTTTCATGCTATTCATTGATGACTGTACAAGGATGATCTGGGTGTATTTTCTCAGATACAAATCTGATGCATTCAATTACTTCAAAAAATTCAAGTCAATGGTGGAGCTGCAGAGTGGTTTCAAAATTAAAAGTCTAAGGAGTGACAGGGGTGGAGAATTTTTATCTTCTGAGTTCACTAAATTCTGTGAAACTGAGGGCATTCAAAGGCAACTCACCATGGCTTATACTCCTCAACAGAATGGAGTAGTGGAGAGGAAAAATCGAACTGTGGTTGAAATGGCAAAGACTATGCTTCATGATAGAGGTATGCCATATGTTCTTTGGGCTGAAGCTGTACACACAGCTGTATATATTCTAAATAGGTGTCCTACAAAGGCACTAGGAAATACAACCCCCTTTGAAGCCTATAGTGGCAGAAAACCAGGTCTTGCACATCTCAAGATTTTTGGTTCCCTGTGCTATGTTCATATACCTATTGAGACAAGACATAAGCTAGATGCTAAGAGTGGTAAAGGTGTATTTGTGGGTTATGCTACATGTGAGAAGGGATACAGAATATTTGACCCATGTACCAACAAGTTAATCTTGTCAAGAGATGTGGTTTTTGATGAATCTATGACCTGGAATTGGAAAGAAAATTCACAAAGTTCAGCTGCTGCAACCTACATTCAGGATCAACCTGAAAATGTAGTTGGTGTGAATTCATATGAGATGAGTGCGATTGAAGAAAGTTCTCTCAGTCCTAGTTCTTTTTCTCATGCACAAGAACAAGAAAGTTGCACTCCTGAGTCTGCACAGATTCCAGAGACTTATGATCACTCACCTCTAAAATGGAGAAATTTGAATGATGTTCTTGCTCAATGCAACTCATGGATTCTGGAACCAGAAAGTTATGCAGATGCAGCTCAAGATAAATCATGGTTAAAGGCAATGTGAATTAGCTATGATTGAGAAGAATGGCACCTGGAAACTTGTGGATAGACCAACTGAAAAGCCTGTTATTGGAGTTAAATGGGTCTATAAGACCAAGTTGAATCTTGATGGATCAGTTTTAAAAAACAAAGCTAGATTAGTTGCAAAGGGCTATGCTCAAAAGCCAGGTCTAGACTACAATGAAACGTATGCTCCAGTGGCAAGATTGGATACTATCAGGACCCTTGTAGCTTTGGCAGCACATAAGAGCTGGAAATTATATCAACTTGATGTAAAATCAGCTTTTTTGAATGGTGTATTGGAAGAAGAGGTTTATGTGGATCAGCCTGAAGGATATGTAGTCAAGGGAAAGGAAGATAAAGTCTATCGATTGCATAAAGCCTTGTACGGATTAAAGCAGGCTCCAAGGGCTTGGTATGGAGAAATCGATGCATACTTCTCACAGTGTGGTTTTGAGAAAAGTTTGAGTGAACCAACACTGTACATCAAAGCAGGGGGGCAAGACATTCTGATTGTCTCTATTTACGTGGATGACATAGTCTATACTGGAAGTGATAGACTGATGCTTGATGAATTCAAAGAAGACATGAAGAGAAAATCTGAAATGACATTTGGGTCTTCTCCATCATTTTCTTGGAATGGGGGTAATTCAGACCAATTCTAGCATTTTCATTCATCAGAAAAAATATGCAAGTTCTTTACTAAGCAAGTTTGGTCTGAATGAGTGCAAATCTGTGATCACACCACTTGTGGCAACTGAGAAATTAACTAAAGATGATGGAAGTGGAGCAGTAAGTGAAGAGCTGTACAGAAGCATTGTGGGAAGTCTTCTATATCTCACAGCTACTAGGCCTGACATCATGTATGCATCCAGTTTGCTTGCCAGATTTATGCACTGTCCCACCAGCAAGCATTTTGGAACTGCCAAACGTGTGCTCAGATACATCAAAGGGACTCTAGACTATGGTTTGGAGTATACAAAAGGCAAGGAGGCAATGTTGATTGGCTATTGCGACAGTGACTGGAGTGGATCACCAGATGATAGCAAAAGCACATCTGGATATGCATTTTCATTTGAAAGTGGAGTTTTTTCTTGGGCTTCAGTTAAGCAAAGTTGCGTGGCATTATCCACTGCAGAAGCAGAGTACATAAGTGCATCAAATGCCAGTGCACAAGCAATCTGGCTTAGATTTGTTCTAGAGGATTTTGGGGAACTTCAAACTG
The DNA here is from genome assembly GCF_019419815.1 of Pyrus x bretschneideri. Lineage (NCBI taxonomy): Eukaryota > Viridiplantae > Streptophyta > Magnoliopsida > Rosales > Rosaceae > Pyrus > Pyrus x bretschneideri. The sequence goes on along the minus strand of NW_025999808.1, from coordinate 1,122,980 downwards.
AAGCAACTCCATTGCACTGTGACAACACCTCAGCAATTGCAATCACCAAGAATTCTGTCTTTCATCAGAAGACCAAACATATAGACAGAAGGTATCACTTCATTAAAGATGCATTGCAAGAAGGAATCATTGATTTGATCTATTGTCCCACAGAAGAACAGATGGCAGATATTTTCACAAAACCTTTGGCTAAAGATCGGTTTAATTATCTCAGGAGCATGCTTGGAGTTAAATCAGCTCAAGACTTAAAGGGGAGTGTTGAATTATAAGTCTCTAGCTGATTGAGTATTAGAAATAAGATGAGTTTAATGTGTGTATTCACTTGAGCATATTTGTCAAGTGTAAAGTTACAAGTTGTAAGGCCATGAGTGCCATGTGGTGTGTGATCCATGTAATTAGTTAGATGAGTGACTAAGATTAAAAGTAGAGTTTTGTGTGGTCCTAAAGCTAAGGCCATCAGTTAATGTAAAGGAGTGTTAGTGCTCACTTTTCGTAGCAGTACAAAAATATTCCTCTGCAGCATTTTGTGCAAGAGAGAAACAAGAAAGAAAAAAATTTTCGTTTCAGCTTCTTCCATCTCTGTTTTCATTTTCTGTTCAGTTCTTCCTCTTCGTATAAAATCCATCAAATCGAGTTACACTAACAACTGGCGATTTCAGGAGAAAACAGTATATCACCTCTTTCTGCTTTTGGAATGGTGCAACGGCTGTAAGAAGAAACTTAATATCTCCTCTATCCCTAGCCTCAGACTGAAGACATTTGGAAGCAAGTTCAACCAATTTCATGGCATCATCATTCGCATACTGCCCTTCCAATGACGAATCCATCAACAACAATACATTTTTTCCTCTTATCAAGTCCAATGCCTGGAGATACAATAATCCCTTAAACAATTTTCATATCTATCAAAGTAATGTCACACATCATTTAAGTAAACTAAACAGAATCATTTGCCCACTTTCTATTCCTAAAAGAGTTTGGATTTAACGAAACCTGAGCTTGGCAGAAATCATAAAGGATGCCAAAAATATTAAACATAAAAGTAGAGCTTCAAGTAAACGAAATGAACATACACTGTTTGTGGTGTCCAATTCTTGTTGAATTTGAGATATCAATGATGCCAAACATGTCAAAATTATAAATCAAGTGCAGGACATAAATACATACTAGATACAACGAAGACGAAAGCGTTCAAAACAATAGGAGCTTCACAGAATGCTAATGAAAATTCTAGATGTGGGATCCTAAAACATAGTTTAAGAACCTAGATTTGGAACCCGGAGATCATGCACCAAATAGTATTTGCACCAAGGCAGTAGGGAGCCTTGGTGCTAGAATTGTCAATGAATCCACAGGGAAAAGAAAAAGAATAATCCCTGAAAGAAGAATAATGTAAAGGTTCAAGGAATGTTAGTCCACTTACATGGCTTGGAGGAATATGCTTCCCACTCAAAAGGTCAAACAGGACAGTTCCATAACTGTAGATTACACTCTCTGGAATGACACTGCCTGCAAAGTTTGACTCTAGTCAAATATACTGAAAATCGGTTTTCATATCTCGAGGCATATGAATTTATCAGCCAAATATGGGAAAACTATCACACTACCATGGGTAAATGCTATGGGAGTAACTAGTTGTTAGGATTCTAATGGGATTACAAGTAGCTAAGAGTAGTTATAAAGCAATTATAATTGTGCCAGATGTCATCATCTCAGTGATTGAGCTGTAATACTTGTAATAAGGTTGTTAGTATAGCTGTAATTGGATAAAAGTAGTTAGGGAGAGTTGCTATATAGATTGGTTTGTAAGTAACAGAAAGGCAGTTATGAAATAGTATTGAAATTCATTTGTCATTCTCTCTCTCTCTCTCGTTCTCTCATGGCTTCTCTAAGTTAAGGTTGATCAAGGATCTATCATTGGTATCGAGCTAGTCTTGACTCCTCCATCCCTTCTCTGCTACCATATGACTCGTACATCGACGAAGAAAGCTATGGAATCGCATAATCATCTTGCTGCGATAAACAGCACTCTCAGCACGCTACTCCAAAGGTTCGACACCATGGAAGGGAGTCAAGATTCATCAGATACTTGAAAAGCTTCATCCTGATTTTCTGGAAAAATGTGAAATGGGTTGTCTGGGAGATTCATCGGATGCAACTCAATCTGACCCCCGTCTGCATGACGATTCAAGAACTCAGCATCTCAACCGCCATGATTCGAGATTTCAACCAAGACCCCCTTTGGTTAGACTTGATTTTCCTAGCTTCCAGGAAGGGGATGATCCTCTTGGGTGGATTTACAAGGCGGAGCATTACTTTGATTACTTTGATATTCCAGCAGACAAGAAAGTTCGTATGGCTTCCTTTCATATGGAAAATGAAGCACTTCAATGGTTTCAATGAGAATGAGTGAACTGCATCAAGAACTTTACCTTAAATGGGAAGATTTTACAAAGATTTTTTTGCAGGGAATTTGGTTCTTCTGACCATATGGACTGCACTAAAAATTTGGTGAAGCTTCGCCAATCTGGATTGCTCAAAGACTACATCATGGAATTCCAACAGTTGGCAAATCGCACGGTGGAAATGACCCTGGACCCTTGAAAAGCTGTTTCATCGGAGGTTTGAACCCAGAAATTCGCCATGATGTCAAGATTCTGAGACCATTCGATGTTTATGAAGCCATTGCTTATTCTCAACAAGTGGATGCCAAACTGGCAAAATTGAAGGTTCGATCTTTTTCAAGAAGCCTTCCCTCGGCATCTCAATTCAAGCCTACACAGTTATCTGATATCACCAACACGCCAAAGATTGAGCATTCTTCAAGAAATGAAAGTTTTAGGTGCTTAACACCAGCAGAAATTGAATTTCGAAGGAAGAACAGGTTGTGTTTTAACTATGATGAAATTTTTTCCAGAGAGCATGTGTGTGCTGGTCCAAAACGTCATGTGCTACTCATGGATGTGTACGAAAATGGAGACCTTATTGAGCATCATTCTGATGACAATGAAGAGCCTGAGGTAACTGCTTGTGCAGTTTATGGAATGCCTACTCCAAAATCCATCAGAAAAATGAAAGTTAGTGGGTTAGTACTCAATTGTCCTGCTATTTTTCTGGTAGATTCAGGTAGCTCACATACTTTCATTGATATTTCATTAGTCAAACAACTAAAGGGTCATCTAGATACCACACACCCATTCACTGTGAAGATTGCAAATGAGGGATCCCTTACTAGTACTGGATGTTTAACTCAGGTTTCTATTCGAATACAAGATTATGCCACTGTGCTTGATTTCTATGCTCTTCCCTTGGGTGGATGTGATATTGTTTTGGGCATACAATGGTTAAGAACATGGGGACCAGTACTATGGGACTTTGACAAGATGATTATGCAGTTTGTAGTTGGCAACACCACTTTTTCCATCTCAAGTCCTCAACCCCAAGAACCTCAATCCATTTCTTCCTTACAAATGGATAAGTTACTCAATCATGAACATTGCTTAGGAGCTGCTTTATTTGTTTTGCAAGTTAGTGCAGACAACACAACTCCATCTACTCATTCTCAGTTGGATTCTCACCAAGATAAGGATTTGCAAGTTCTTTTAGCAAAGTATCAACCTATTTTTCAAAGTCCATATGGATTACCTCTATCTAGGCCCCATGATCACAGAATACCATTGTTGGAAGGATGCAAACCACCTAGTGCTCGACCTTATAAGTATGGTCCCTTTCAGAAAACAAAAATAGAGAAATGTGTCAAGGAGCTACTGGAATCAGGTTTCATCAGGCCGAGCCATAGTCCATTCTCCTCTCTAGTGCTTTTAGTGAAGAAAAAGGAGGGTTCTTGGAAGATGGGCATGGATTATAGGGCACTTAATCTACTCACAATCAAAGATAAGTACCCTATAACATTGATTGATGAGTTATTGGATGAGCTCTTTGGTGCAAACTATTTTTCAAAACTGGATCTTAGATCCGGTTATCATCAAATTCGTATGCACCCCAAAGATATTGAAAAAACTGCCTTTAGAACTCATGAGGGACATTATGAGTTCCTAGTTATGCCCTTTGGCTTAACAAATGGCCCTACATCTTTCCAAAGCCTTATGAATGAGATTTTTAGGCTTTATTTGAGGAAATTCATCCTAGTTTTCTTTGATGATATTCTGATATATAGTGCTTCTTGGGAATTGCATCTGCAGCATTTGAGCATTGCTCTCAGTTTACTCCAAACTCATCACTTGTTTGTGAAACTGTCTAAGTGTGCTTTTGGGAAACAACAAATTGAATACTTAGGCCACATTGTTTCTCAAAATGGAGTAGCTGCTGACCCTTCAAAACTGAAAGCCATTGCAGATTGGCCTCTCCCTACTTCTGTGAAGCTGTAATGGTTTTTTAGGCTTAACTGGTTATTATAGGAAGTTCATTCCTTAATTTGGAAGAATCAGTGAACCTTTGACTCAACTCACTAAGAAGGATGGGTTTAAATGGAGTTCTACAGCAACTGATGCATTTCAGGAATTGAAAAATGCAATGTTGTCTCCTCAGGTTTTAGCACTACCAGATTTTTCAAAACCATTTGTTATTGAAAGTGATGCTTCAGGCACTGGGATAGGGGCAGTTCGACAACAAGAAGGTAGACCTATTGCATTTACCAGTCAAGCTTTAGGATCAAAGAATCAAGCACTATCTGCATATGAAAAAGAAATGTTAGCTGTGATTCATGCAATTAAAAAGTGGCAGTCCTATTTACTGGGAAACCACTTCATTATAAGGACAGACCATCATAGCCTCAAATATTCTCCAAAATCGAGCTAATTCTCCTTTCCAGCAAAGATGGGTTTCCAAGTTACTTGGATTTGATTATGAAATCCAGTATAGAAAGGGCAGTGACAATAAGGCAGCTGATGCATTATCTAGAATGTTCACTTCTCAAGTTAAATCAGCTATTGGTTCAGGCAATGAACTTGCTATGGCTTCAAGCATGGTTATGAGTACTGGTCACAGCAATATTGCTCCAATTACTTTGGAATGCACAGACTTTGACAATGATTTACTTGCCTTATCATACCCTTATATGTCTTGGCTCGATGATCTACGGAGGCATGTTGAAAAAGATGATAGGATTTTACAGAAGTCTCAAGCTGTTTTACACACCCCCATATTCGACTCCATTAAATTTTCTCAAATATCAGCTTGATAATGGATTTTTGAAGTATAAGAATAGGATTGTTATCAATCCTACAAGTCAGTGGAGAACAATGATATTTGAAGAACACCATTGTACACCATCTGCAAGCCATGAAGGTTTTCTTAAGACCTATAAAAGGATATCTAGATCTTTTTATGGGGAGGGTATGAAGTACAATATCAAAGAAATGATTGCTGGATGTGATGTTTGTCAGAAGAATAAGTATAAGACACTTTCACCGGCTAGACTTCTTAATCCATTACCAATCCCTCAAAGAATTTGGTCTGATATAGCTATGGATTTTATCACTGAACTTCCTCCCTGCAAGGATAAATCAGTTATATTTGTCATTGTTAACAGATTCTCAAAAGCTGCACATTTTTTACCCTTATCTGATCCATATACAGCACATTCAGTGGCCCAAGTCTTTATTGATCAAGTGTTGAAATTACATGGAATGCCTACTTCCATTGTATCTGATAGGGACCCAATTTTCATCAGCACATTTTGGAAGGAATTTTTTAAACTTCAAGGGTCCAAGCTCTGTCTCAGTTCAGGTTTTCATCCTCAAACTGATGGACAAACTGAAGTTCTAAATAGATGTCTGGAAACATATTTGAGGTGTTTTTGTAGCTTGCAACCCAAGCAATAGTTGACATGGCTTCCTTGGGCAGAATGGAGCTACAACACCTCATACCATTCTGCAACTAAAATGACACCTTATGAAGTGGTGTATGGACAGTCCCCACCACATGTTACACTCTATGAACTTGGAACAACAAAAATTGATATGGTGGACTAGTGCTTGAAAGAAAGAACTAGAATTTTATCTCTGTTAAAGACCAACTTAGCAGCTGCTCAAGAACGGATGACAACTCAAGCAAACAAACATAGAATTGAGAGATCATTGCAATTGTTGACTTTGTCTACCTCCGATTGGTTCCCTACCAGCAGAAGTCACTAGCTTTGCATCCTTTCCATAAACTGCATCCTCGATTCTATGGTCCCTTTGAGATTCTTGATCGAGTTGGGCCTGTGGCGTATAGGTTGAAGCTACCAAGTCACTCCAAGATCCATCCAGTTTTTCATGTTTCATGTCTCAAAAAGAAGCTGGGAACTTTAGTCACTACTACTATTCCCTTACCAACAGTTCAAGATGCTGGCTTAATGCATGATGAACCAGAACCAGAAGCTATTTTGGACCGAAGAGTGATTCAAACAGGATCAACTTCAATCACAAAAGTGTTGGTGCATTGGAAAAATCACCATGCTGCAGATGCATCTTGGGAAAGCTTTGATACTCTACAGTCGAAGTTTCCTAACTTTCAGCCTTGAGGACAAGGCTAATTTCAAAGGGAGGAGTAATGTTAGGATTCTAATGGGATTACTAGAAGCTAAGAGTAGTTATAAAGCAATTGTGATTGAGCCAGGTGTCATCATCTGAGAGATTGAGCTGTAATACTTGTAATAAGGTTGTTAGTATAGCTGTAAATGGATAAAAGTAGTTAGGGAGAGTTGCTATATAGTTTGGTTTGTAAGTAACAGAAAGGCAGTTATGAAATAGTATTGAAATTCATTTGACATTCTCTCTCTCTCTCTCTCTCTCTCTCTCTCTCATGGCTTCTCTGAGTTAAGGTTGATCGACGATCTATCACTAGTTGCACATTCTTCAGGACTCATAAGCATGAAAACATTGTGAGTTACGTACGGTTTCCATACATCGATACCTCTAAAAGAACATAACAAACTCAAAGTTGGTGTTAATTGATACATAGAAATGACTATTCTTCTCAGTCCAACACCATTCATTATAATGAGCGGAAAAGCTTACAGTTTCTATGCATATACTTTATCACATGATATCCAAGTAGCCTGAACTCGACACTGATGTACAAAAACAACTATGCTTCGCAATCCAACACCTTTCACTCTAACATAGAGGCTTACAATTTCTACGTATTATACTTCATAAGATATCTAACCAGCCTGAGTACGAGACAATGTAATCATTCTTAATATTTTTCTTACAATTCATAATATGAAAGGTTTGTAATTTTGGTACCTAAAATTTAGGGCGGGTCCCATCTCAATACCTGCCCTTAAGATCTGTTATCAGACTAATGGAAGTTTGATTTCACAAGACTTATTAGGCACAAAAAGATTAATTTAGGTACTAAAATGGGAAATATTATAGTTTAGACTTCATATTACAATATTTTGCTATTCCAAATGATGCAGGAGATATTATAGACACAATTTTCTGTCACCCATAAGGGCATATGTTGTGAAGTAATTTACCTGTCCGTAGAAACTCAGGTGGTGTATAAGCTAAATTGGTACTATAGCTTTTTCCATCCCTACTATTTTTCATAAGGCCAAAGGCTGACAAACGAGGGTCACCGTCCTGAAACAAGTTCATTGGTCAGTTATAATGTAATTACAAAAATCTTACAGAACCTAGTCTAATTTATACAAAATGTTTACTATCACAACCAAGTGTATTGTTACAGGAAAACGACTAGCAGTTATCCATACAACAGTAAGATGTTTAAGGTAGGAACAATAACAATCAAGAATAGAGAAACTATGCGATAGTCGCTGCAAAAATAAAGAAAGTTTAAATGAGGTCAATGTTAGCAAATACTGAAACACCTGTAGAAAGAAATGGGCAAACTGAGCGCTGTTTGAGTAGTTGTAAAAGGCCTGGTTATTTTTTCTCTTTCTGGCTAGGCAAGGCCATTTAAAAGATTCTTTTACTTTTGACCATTCTCAAACTTGTTTATGCAGTTTAGAAAGATTATACACAGGAAAACGGCAACTTATATGACACATGTCAGCACAATGCTCTAATATGATTTTGGACAAGACGTAAATGAAAAGCACAAGAACATATAAGTGTATAGGTACTGTAGTCTTTTCATTTGCGTTCTGGGAATTTGGATACCTTAACAGTAGATGGAGCAAACAATATTTGTCAAAGTTAGCAACCAGTGCAATGAATTTGCCAAGATGAATGATAAATCAATGACCAACCAAAGCAACAATCCAGGGCATAAATTAAACTATTCGATGATCTTTCAGTAAGAAGCACATATGCAGCAACAAATGCATACGCTGTTGGAATGCAAACATAAAAGTCTAGTGCATCCAAATGGAATGATCTGAAGCCATAAGACGCACCTCATCAAAAAGAACTCTATATGCATTCAAATCGTGATAGATCTTTCGGTTTTCTGTATTACAATGATCAAGTGCTTCTGCAATATAGTATGCAACTCTAACGCGCATTTCCCATGGCAATGGCTTCTTGTCCCCTGTAAGAAGCCATAAGAAGTTAATAATAATAGAAAACATAATGGCCTGAGTAGGGATATCGTTCAGTATACTGATCACCAAGTGTAACACATAAGTCATAGATACGCAGGAATCATCAGCAGTTTTAGTTGCACTAGGCAAACAGTAGTCAAATAAAGTGAACTAAATGTTTTTGCCTTTGATTGTGCGCAATTCTTCAGAAAAGTACGGTAGGAGAGGGTTTTTATTATAGGTTCACAAAAAGTGTTGGACAACAGTAAAAATGCAACGGCGAAAAAAAGAATTTGATCCTAGTGCACAACAAAGTGTTCAAAAAAGCTAAAAGCAAAAGGATGGTTAGTTACAAAGTCAATGATATGCACTAGAGAAAAGAAAGCAACAGGGAAGTGATTGAGTGGTATTACAATGGAAGAGATACTTGGAAAGAGTATCATTGGGCATATACTCAGCCACCAAGAGCCGTTCGTCTCCCTCGGCAGAGCAACCAATCAGATTCACCAATCTCTTGTGCCTCAACTTCACCACTCCAGAAGCCTCAGCCTGCCCAATCATATTCATTAACATCAAACTCAGTGAAACCATCCAATAATGCCAAAACTCCTCCCTTGTTTGTTTTTAAGAAATAAAGGGACAATGAGGGGTTATTTGAAATTCGATTTCAGTTTTGTAACTGAAAATTGAAAGTAGTTGCTAAACAAATTTTCGGTTTTCAATTTTGAAGAAAAATAAAAAGTGAAAACTAAGAACGAAGTAGTTATCTAACGTACTTTTGTCTACTACAAATTGTAGAATAATCGGAATCCCAAAATATTACTTTACTTTGTCTTTTCCATTTCCTCAGCATTACCAGATAGTTCAGCCCCAAATGAAAACCCAAGTCCCAAAATACTCTGTTATAAAAGCTATTTTCTTCGTCCTTCATTTTCTCAGGAACCAAACAGAAAACAATGACCTTGTACTCACCACGAACTGCTGGGCGTCGGGCCAAGACTGCTTCGAGAAGCGTTTAACAGCGACAAAGCGACTGCCATCAAGCTTCCCTCTGTAAACAACATTCGGAGCTTTTTCGCTGCTTTCGGAAACAATGCAATCGGAGCTGAACCCATTCGTGGCCTTCCGGAGCTCGTCGACGCTGTACTCTTTGAACGCCGGCACCTGGGGCTCCGCCGCCGCAGCTTGATCCCCATTAGCTTCAAAACCAAACAAAAACAAGAAAACCCATAAAAAATCAATGCCGTAAAAAGAAGAAACAAAGAGGACCCAGGAGAGGTAGAGACCTACCCGGGTCGGGTTTGTGGGTGGGTAGAGAAGAAGGGTGGTCGGGGGAGCGAAGGAGGTGGGCGGTTTTGGAGTGTAAGCAACCCATTTGACTGGTAGTGGTAGTGGTAGTGGTAGTGGTAGTAGTTTGTGTTGGAAGTGGGGCTACATAGAAGAAGGGGGATGTTAAAGCTCTGAAGTGAAGAGCTTTGGAAATGGAGAGACAAGAAACGACAAGGGTGTTGTGTTCCTGCAGCTTAGGACAAAGGTGACAGTGAGAAGTGAATCTGTGAAAACAGACAGCCGGGGAGAGAGAGAGAGAGAGAGAGAGAGAGAGTTTGTGTCTCTGTGTGAGGAAGCGGAAGAAGGGGGTCACGTGATGGTTCTATCACGAGTCACGTGAGGGTTAAGTGTTAGGGGTGGGGGATGAACTGAGGGAGCAGTGAAGTCACTGAAGCGACCTGTGTCTAGGGTTTTATGTTCAAGTCCTTCAATAAGAAAAAAAATTAGGTATCGTTTAGTACGCCGTATAGTACCATCGAATAGTAATAATAATACAAAATGGGTGTTTGGTGAGCTTCGTATTAAATAAGTACCAGACTATTTAATCTGCCTCCACTTATTTTACACCCCTCACATCCGATTATTTATCGGTAGGATCCCTCTTGTTCACTCCCTCCCTCACTCACAACGCTCTCCTTCCACTCTCGCATTGTCTACTCTCTCTCTCTCATATGGATACTAGGTTCGTGTTCGTCGTCTTCTTCTTTTTCTCTCTTTGTTCCTCCCTTCTCCTTTACACACACACACACCTCCCACATCCTCTGTTTGCCCTTGATCTCTAACAACAACAATTCTAATTAAACTTTCCATGGGTTGAAAGAGGAAGACAATGATTCAAATTCTTTCGATCTGGGCTCCAACAAGGAGGAGGACAACGAGCAAGGGAGCTGGGCACTGACGAGAAGGGCAAAGACAAGGAAGGGAGCTTGACTTTCCCTAATTATGGTTGAAAATATTTAATTTCTGGGCTCCGATGAGAAGGACGAAGACGAGGAATGGAGCTTGACTTTCCCCGATTATGGTTGAAAATATTTAATTTCTAGGCTCCAATGATCTGGGCTCTGACCATTGAAATATTTAATTTCTGGGCTCCGACGAGAAAGACGAAGACGAGGAAGGGAGCTTGACTTTCCCCGATTATAGTTGAAAATATTTAATTTCTGGGCTCCAATGATCTGGGCTCTGACCATTGAAAATATTTAATTTTTGGGATTTTTGTTTTTGGTTGATCTATGTGTGGATTGTTTTAGAAGGATCCTAAAAGTTGGATATTTCCATAAATTTCTGTAATTTTTTGGAATTTTGCTTAAATTTATCTATATATTACTGAAATTTTGTATCAAATGTATTCAAGTAATGTTGTATACCAAACACAGTATAAATAATACGATCATTAGTCCGATATTACACCTAACGCCCAACTAATATAGTCAGTACTATCTGATGATTATTTATCTTATCCGACTAAATAGTCAGTATAGTTTGAGCTGCTAAACAACGCCTTACATACACATACACAACTGATTTTATTTTATTTTTTTCCTCTTTCAACCCTAATTGAAGGCACCATAGAAGAAAACTTGAAGCTGTACTTTTGAAGTTTTTTTTTTTTTTTTTTTTTTGGGTGTGGGGGGGGGGGGGGGGGGGGGGGTGGGGGAGGAGATTGTATGACAGTAAGTATTTTTAACTCAATTCATTAAGAGTATTAATCTTACTACTTTATGTCAACTTTCATCTTTCTTGTATTGTGTGTATCAAAAAATTTAAACAAAAGTGGTATGTTCCATTCCATATGGTTATACTTGGCATTCGCGTCGTGTTTTTCATGTTAAAGAAAATATACTTCAACTTTTGTGAGTGGCTCAACTTCGTAATTCACCACTCTAATCATATAAACTATGGATGAAAATTTAACTATTGATTGTTATTTACATTTACTCTCCAGTCTTCTCACCAAATTTTGTTTTCTTTTTTGAAAACATGATCTTTTAGAGGATGCAGGGAGATAAACGATTTGGATCGTTGATATTATGTTCACAGTTTTACCATTAGTGAAAATATTGCTCGGAGTTTATAAAGTCTTTAGAAACTATATAACATTGACCCATATTTCAATTAACCATAAATATCAGAACGGGATATCAAAGATCCAAACAATTCATTTTTCTACATCCGCTACAAATCAACTTTCATCTCTCTAGTATTGCATGTATCAAAAAATATAAACAAAAGTGGTATGTTCCGTTCCATATGATTAGACTTGGCATTCGCGTCATGTTCTCCGTGTTCGTGCCGTTTTTGTGCCATATATGATATCTTAACGAGTCGTGTCATGTAACACCTATTAAAATGAACGGGTAATATGATCCGACCCGAACTTAACCCCTTAATATTAACAGGTAATATGATCCAACCCGTTACCCGTTAAAGAAAATATACTTTAAACTAATAATTAATCAAATGAAAAATATAATACTAAAGTAGTATATACACACCACATTGTCACTTAAATATTACTTCAAAAAGAAAATATGAATCGACCCGTTACCCATTAAAGAAAATATACTTCAACTTTTGTGAAGGGCTCAACTTCGTAATTCACCACTCTAATCACATAAACTGTATATCAAAATTTAATCGTTGATTGTTGTTTACATTTACCCTCCAGTCTTCTCATCAAATTCTGTTTTCTTTTTTGAAAACATGAACTTTTAGAGGATGCATAGAGATAAATGATTCGGATCATTGATATTATGTTCAAAGTTTTACCGTTAGTGAAAATATTGCTCGGAGTTTATAAAATCTCTAGAAACTATATAACATCGACCCATATTTCAGTTAACTGTAAATATTGGAACGTGATATCAAGGATCCAAACAGTTCATTTTTCTACATCCGCTAAAAGATCATGTTTTCAAAAAAGAAAAATCTAAAAAACAAAATATGGTGAGAAGAATAAAGAGTAAAAGACAATCGATGACTAAATATAAATCTAAGATTTATGGATTACAGTGTCGGACTTTTGAGTTGACACATTCACAAAAGTTGTAAAACTTGTCATGATGAGTGATTGTGTGTGTCACACACACACACAGACACACACACATATTTTATAACATTTTTAACACTTCTACACCACTTAGTACTACGGTCTAGTGGTATTCCTCTTCACTTGTAAGTGAGAGATCCTAGGTTTGATTCTCGCCAAAGGCGAATTTGAACCAAATTATTGCTAGTTCATTGTGAGGCTAAACCCACCCCCACCCCCCATAGTGTAGATAATATCGTTTTTTCAAAAAAAAAAAAAAAAAAAAAAAAAAAAAAAAAAAAAAAAAAACACTTCTACAATAATTATTATGAATTTTATTAATTTTGCACTCAAATAAATAAATAAATAACACTATTTATGAGGATGCAATAACGAGTGTTTGTATAGTCTTTCACATTTTTCACACTTGTACATTAATTATTATTTATTTTGAACTCCACTAAAAATGCTATTCACTAAGGTCTTAAAGCATAGAAGATGCAGCACACGTGTTTGCATATTTTTTGGCATTTTTTGTACTTGTAAATTAACTATTATATGACACACCCGGACTCGGAATGTCTACATGGACTCCAAATTGAGTTGTGCTGGCCAACACCAGAAGGGTGACGAAGCCATAAAGTGTAGTGATGTGAAAAATGAGAATAAATTTAAACCTAAAAGTGCCTAAATATAAGAGTGTGCTTGTGAGCAGGAATGAAACCATTTCACACGTGATGTCAAAGCATAAGTAAAGTACAATAAGGTAGGATGAGAATCATACCATCGAAGGTAACCACCTATACCAAGATTTGCCAAGAATCCTCTTCGACACGAAAGCTCAGCACTAAAACCTGGAAGGGCAAAAAACTAGGGTGAGTGGGCCTAAAAATAAAGTTTTATAAAAACCTTTTTGAAATAAACTCGTATCACATACAAGTTCTAATTGCCTATAGCAATCTAGGACAAGACTAGCACCTACAATGGATCCAAAGTGAGCATACGGTGTGATGTGAACATACACGTGAAATACTGGTCTTGGCCCGGGCGAGTAATAACACCAGTGCAGCAACGATGAGCAAATAACGTAAATAAAATCATACAGCGATAAATTAATAATTTATGTCGACATAATACTATTTAATAAATATTAATCATGGCCATAATTAAAATGCCACAAAAGTACAAATACTTGTGCATCTCGTAGGATTTAGGATAATTTCGTAAATTCCATCCTTTTGGTAATTTTTATAAACATTAGACTAATCTAGGCATACGTAAGAAATTCCTTTTCAAATATATAAATGGAAATTAAATAATTATATAATATTTAAAAGCAAACACCCACTCACAGATATTTGCGAGGTCTCAGCCGTTCGAACTAGTAAAGCCGGAATCTCCGATAGTAATCACACCTAACCATATTATTGGACCCATTAGTAAAACTCTACTAAAATGATTAAATTTGAAGAAATGGATGGTGGATTTGGAATCAAACGTTGAAATACGCTAAGGAGGGTCTCGGACAAATTTTGTAAAGAGTTAACGAAAAGTCAACGGTCAACCCTAAAAGGTTAATCGAGATGTCCCAATGGTCAACCACGTTAAAACTTCAGAATTTCACTAAATGGATGTCAAAAACAGAATCGAGGCATTGAAATTAGCCTAGGAGGGTTATCGAAAAAATTTCGAAAAAGTCAACAAAAGTCAACTAACGGTCAACATTTAACTTTAACGGAATATTCCATTCTCATATGGAATATTCTGTTAAAGTTAACTGAAGGTTAATAAAATATTCCAAGATAATCCTCCAAATCTGAAATGGATCCGGGTTGGATTTAGGTTTGGGCAGGGTCGAATCTGGCCACGAATCCGGATTGGCCCTTTTTTTTTTTTTTTTCCTTAGGTCGGGTTGACCCTTTTGGGCTCGTAGGCCAGTCAGACCCATAGAAGAAGAACACAGGAATTAGGCTGATTTGGCCGGGAAACTCCTGAGCTCCATTCAAGCTCAATTTTTAACCATTTCACTTTAAAACTAAACCAAAATAAAGATGAAAAGACAGAGGAGTCGAATCTACCTCACCCAAGTAACATAGGTGGCCAGTGAGGCTTGAAAATTGCCTATAAAATCATGGTTCTTGCCAAGAAACTAGGAAAAAATCTCCCCGAGTTGATCTCTGCACCAAAACCCCCATATAAAGACACTAGAAAGGTTAGAAACATACACCAAAACACAATCCACGAAGTTTTTGGTGGTTTTTGGAACTTACCATTGTCAGAAATTTGAAAACTCACTGGAGGAAAATATGAATAGTGGTGGTGCCACTGTGCAAAGAAATGAGGAGAGAGTGATTGCATTCCAGAGCTTGGGGTTGGCGACTTAGTGGTCAGGTGGTGTGTGGTGGCCGTCTCGCCGAAGTGGTGACGTGAAATGGTGATGAGTGATTTGTTTGCAAAGAAAGAGAGAGATGGTTGAGAAAGTTCACGAGAGTTTGAGAGAGTTTGAGTGAGGGAGATCTGAGGAGAGAGAGAGCCTAGAATTGTAGGGGAGAGACCCACGAGGAAGAGAGGGAGAGGGTGAGTTGAGGTGTGGGCCCCACGGGCCACAACATAAATTAATAAAATTATAAAATATCCTTTTAAACAAATATTAAAATAAAGTTATAATAATATAAAATTTTGGATATATATAAAATATAAAATAGTAATTTTTACAAAAGTATTTTCGTATTCATAGTTTCGTAAAATCTTCATCGTAACTCCGATTTTGATTCCGCTTAAGCCTACGTATTTGCACTGTCGAGTACTTCGAGAATACAGTAAAATAGTAGCTCGTCCACGTCACGAAATAACGGTCAATGAAAGTCAACAATCTCACATCTAGGGCATTTTTGTCAATTCACTCTTTTACAATTAATAAAATTGTAAAAGTAGGGACGGGTTGTCACAATCTACCCACCTTAAAAAAATTTCGTCCCTGAAATTTGAAATAAGTTGCTAAAAGCTAGAGCGGTTGCATAAAAGAGAATGTCATTCCGTCGCGATCGGATTGCAATGATTTCTCTTTCATTTCGTCCCAGAAGGTAACGTAACCATAAGAGTAAGTGATGTGAAAAAGTGACTGAATTAAAACCGAACGAGGACTAATTTAAACTAAACAGTGAAAGAGTGCGCAGTCGTGGGAAGAACCCACTACAATTATTCAGAGCATAATAGACAGTACGACCACAGTAAAGTAGTCAAAGTAGTTAAAGTACACTTATTACACAACAATGGATAAGTTCATACTTTTAAGCAAAGCTAATATCAGAATTGCCGAAGATTTCTTGAGTGCCACGAAAAGTATAGCTATCTAGGTCCTGGAGAGGCGAAAAACAAAGTTACATGGGTTAGCAAAACAACGTTTTTAAGAAAAACCTTTATTTTCGAACATAGTAACCTCTCGCTGTTAAACAAGTATAGTTTCCATAAAACATACTACTTAGTATGTAAACAAAAGTACAACAGTAATAAAACCAGAAATATGCCAAGTCATGATATATCAAATGCCGCAGTAATATAATCATGTGATAATCAAGTATAACCAAGCGCTCATCCATCTAAGCTGACACACAAGTTTGTACAGATAATTTCTGACATGAATAGGATTGGGTGTAATTAATACGCTCTAGTACTACGATCATGTGAAGGTTGGTGTTGAAGCATGGTCACATACGAGTTGGAATTGCCTAATGCAATTTGTACGACAGGACTGGCACCTCACTTGGATCAAAGGCAAGCGAATGGTGTGGATGTGAACATACACATGAAGGACTGGCTATGGCCCTGGGGCGAGTACTAACACCAGGATACAACAATGATGAGCATGTACAAATATGTATGAATGTCATGACAGTAATATCCCAACCATATAGTAGCATTTATCACATTTAATATCACAATAATGATACTTGGCAATATAAGCATAAAAATGGAGTAAATATGCATTTATGGAAACTATAACTATGTATAGATATAAAAACAAACTGCCCACTCACAAATACGTTGTCGGATCGTAGCCTCCGAGCCTTGCCTGACCCTATATGTCTTCGGGATACATTTCCCCTGTATGTGAAATAACTATTTTAAATTAATTAATAACACATATACGGAAACTTAAATAAAACCCCCATAGTTTGCTCAAACCGAGGGTTTAAATATACAAAATCGATCTACTCGATGTCGCGGACCTACACAAATTGATAGAAGGTAAAACAAAGGCCATACTTGCCTTCACGCGCCGCATAGGGCACGGCTATACACGCCACCATGTGCAGGTAGAGGCTGACTGAGGCCCTAACGGCTGTTAAGAATATTCTGTTAAATGGTAACGCCATTAAGATATTCCATTAGAGTTGATGGATTATTCCGTCGTCTTCTCTGGTGGTCCTCGCTGGTCGCCACCATCTGAACTCGCCGGATTCAGGAAAAAGTTGTTGGTTTCTAAGAAAATTTTCCAAACTTCATAACTTGCACATTTCTCAACCATTTTTCACAAAATTTATATGGAAATGAAGCTTATGAGGAGTAGAACAAGATTATACCTCTTGGAAGTCCAAAAAGTGGACGGAGGTGGCCTGAAAAAGCCTAGAAAGGTATGGTCAAAATTGGAACTTCTTGAAACCAGGTTGTTTCTCGTCAAAGTTTCCTCAAACTCGTCCTAGGAGGCTTGGGGATTTGTAAGAGAGCTTCCCCGACCTTCAAAACTCCTTGACTCTGCCTGAAACTCTCTGAACCCAAATGTACCGATTTCAGACCTTCTGAGTTCGACATCCAAAACTTGGTCGAATCATGATCTGGCTACATGGTTGTGTTCGGTAATGGTGAGGGGAGTTCGACCATGTAGTTTTCAAGTCACGTTGGTGAGGTTTAGTGTTTGTTTGAGTGAGTTGTAGAGTGAGAGAGCTCAGTGAGGGAGAAAGATAGAAGAGAGAGAAAGTGAGTTTCTTTCTGATTGGGTGAGAGGTGCGAGGCAGTGGTCTGATTGGTGTAAGATAAATTATGGTGAAGACTTTTGATTGGTGGTGAAGAGGGAAACCGGGAAAGGAATGGAGGAGAGGAAATGAGGGAAAGTGATTGGCTGTTTGTGTGAGGGAGAGGGAACACAAATGCTTTTTTTTTGTGGAAAGGTTTTGACTTTTTGATTTTGTACAATTTTAATGTACAAATCTGGTTTCTTACAGTGTTTCAGACACTGTAAATTCGTACATGCATGTACAAAATATCTATGGTTAACGTACTTTAACGAAGTGTAACTTTTTCATTACAGATCTGATTCTAATCTAACATGCGCTCACGCGTTTGTAACGACGAACACAATTTAAGTACGAAACCTAGGTAAAAGAAATAATAGTAAAAAACATAGTCCATGTCAAATTACTCTTCTCCCAGAAAGGGTAAAGTGTCAAATTACACAAACAGGAAGGAAATTACAGTGAAAATTAGGGACGGGTCATCACAACCTACCCCTTTATGAAAATTTCGTCCCTGAAATTTCCACAATATTGACAAACTAGTTAAAGAACAATCGTGGATAAAGATCCCGCATCTGCTCCTCTGTCTCCTAAGTAGCTTCCTCAACAGAATGGTTTCTCCACAAGACTTTCACAAACCGAACAGTCTTATTGCTGAGAACTTTTTCTTTCTAGTCGAGAATCGTCACTGGTACCTCGTCATACGTCAAATCTGGATTGATTTCCAGTGGCTGAGGAGGAATCACATGTGGAACACATTATGCACCCTCGACAACTGTGGAGGTAGATCAAGTCGGTAAGCAACTTCACCAACTCGCTCAATGATCTGATACGGTCTAATGTAGTGAGGGATCATCTTCCCTTTCTTTCCAAATCGTACAACACCTTTCCACGGTGACAGCTTTAAGAAGACCCAATCACCAACCTTATATACTATGTCGATCGAATGTCTATCAGCTATACTCTTTTGCCGATCTTGGGTTGCTTTTAGGTTAGCCTTTATCACCTGAATGTTCTGTGTCGTCTCATCCACGATCTTAGGGCCCACCAAAACTCTTTCGCCTACCTCAGACCAACACCTCATGGTACGGCATGATTTCTCATACAACACTTCCAATGGTGACATACCAATGCTACAATGGAAGCTATTGTTGTAGGCGAATTCTATCAACGGAAAACGCTTGTGCCATGCGTCTCCTAATTGCAGAACCGAAGATCTCAACATATCCTCTAGTGTTTAAATAGTTCTCTCTGACTGTCCATCAGTCTGGGGAGGTAGACGGGGTTGTAGAGTAATCTCGATCCCAAAGCTTCTTGGAAAGCCACCCAGAACTTCGAAGTAAATCTGGGGTCCCTGTCAGAAATGATACTAACCGAGAACACCATGACACTTGACAATTTCAGAGATGACCAGTTCGGCCAACCGACTCAACAAGTAGTTCTCATGAACAGGTAGGAAGTGTGCTAACTTGGTAAGTCAATCTACTATCACCCAAATACCGTCATAGCCATTTCACGTATGAGGTAGCTTGTACACGAAATCCATAGTGATATCTTCCCATTTCCACTGGGTATCGGAAGTGGCTGTAGCAATCCAAAAAGCTTCTTTCTTTCCGATTTGACCTGCTAACAGACAGAGCAACGACTCATATACTCTGCAATTTCTCTTTTCATTCCAAACCAATAGTAGAAAGGTCGGATGGTATGATACATCTTGGTACTCCCAGGATGCATCGTATAAGCTGAAATATGCACTTCATCTAGAATTTCTTTCTTTAGTTCTTCCAAGTTTGGTACATACATCCAATTGCCTTGCATCATCATGTCATCAGGCTTTTGAATCTTTAGATCTCCCTTTTTGCCTTTCATCACTGCCTGTTTTAACCCCTGGGATTTTGCATCATTCATCTAGGCTTCGAGAACACGATCCAACAAAACTGGCCTGACTTGGAAGCTAGCTAGTAGAGCTCATTGGCGATCCATTTCTAAAGTGGCTACAGTAGATCTTAGATCAGTGAGAAGATGAACACAATATGCATACAGAGCATTAAGTCGGCCATTAGATTTCCTGCTTAGGGCATTTGCTACAGTATTCGCACGACAAGGGTGATACTCGATAGTGCAGTCATAGTCACTGAGCAATTCTATCCATCTCCCCTGCCGGAGATTAAGCTATTTTTGAGTGAAGATATACTTTAGGCTCTTATGGTCAGTAAAGATTTTACATATTTCCCCGTAAAGATAGTGCCTCCAAATTTTCAAAGCAAAGACAATAGCTGCCAACTCGAGATCATGAGTAGGATAATTCATCTTATGGGGCTTTAACTGTCGCGAAGCCTATGCAATTACATTCCCATGCTGCATTAACACACATCCTAGACCATTCAGAGATGAATCAGTGTAGATCTCGAAATTCCTATTGTTGTCAGGAAGTGCTAAGACAGGTGCATGAGTGAGATAGTGCTTCAATTGTTGAAAACTCCGCTCACAATCATTACTCCACATAAATTGAACTCCTTTCCTAGACAACTTTGTCAGAAGTAGTGCTACGGCTGAAAAGTCTTTCACAAAGCGTCAATAGTAACCAACAAGTCCAAGAAAACTTCGTACTTCCATGACAATCTGAGGTTGCTCCTAATTTTCGACTGCTGCTACTTTTTGAGGATCCATAAGAATACCTTGAGTTGATATCACGTGACCCAAGAAAGATACCTGATCCAGCCAGAATTGACATTTTGCTGAACTTGGCGTACAATTGATTCTCCCTTAGCTTCTTCAAGACCAGACACAAATGCTTAGCTTGGTCAGCCTCACTCTTAGAATACACTAGTATTTCATCGATGAAAACAATGACGAACCTGTCGAGTTACGGACGGAATACTCGATTCATTAGGTCCATAAAAGTTGTTGGAGCATTCGTTAACCCGAATGGCATCACAAGAAACTCATAATGACCATATCGAGTTTGGAAAGCTGTTTTCGGAATGTCATCACTTTTGATCTTCAATTGGTAGTTACCAGACCTTAGATCAATTTTTGAGAAAACATTAGCACCATAAAGTTGATAAAAAAGATCATCGATACGAGGTAATGGATAATGATTTTTTAATCATCACCCTGTACAACTGTCTGTAATCGATACACAACCTCAAGGTTTCGTCTTTCTTCCTCACAAACAGAATTGGAGCTCCCTAAGAGGAAGTGCTTGGCTAAATGAAACCCTTGTTAACAAGTTCTTGCAACTGAGTTTTAAGTTCCTTTAACTCCGCATGAGCTATACGGTAAGGTGTAAGAAAAATAGGATTTGTACTTGGAAGTGGATCAATGGTGAACTCCACTTCACGATCTGGTGGGAAGCCAAGTAAATCATTGGGAAAAACATCCAAAAAGTGTCTGACTACTTCGAAGTCTTCCACAGATGCAGTAGTCTTTTCCGTTAACACTACGTGAGCTAATTAACCTTGACAACCTTTATTCAACAGTCGCCTCGCCCTCATGGCAGCGATAACTCCATGTTTCAGACCGCTACGTTCACCAATAAACGTGACAGTAGGCATACCTGGTCGGTGAAAGGTAACAATCTTCTGATAACAATCCAAGTTGGCACGATTGTAGTGTAACCAATCCATGCCTAAGATAACGTCAAAGTCAACGATATCTAAAGGAATAAGATTAGCCGGCATGACTACATCTTGGATAAGGATGGGACATCCTTGATACTCCCAACTAACGTAGCAGGTTTTACCTCTAGACATCAAGAACTCTAACTCGTAGCCAACAAATGGGGTGTGGTTGAGTCTTTTGAGCAAACATATGGGAAATAACCGAATGTGTAGCACCTGAATCAATTAAAATTCTAGCAAAGTGACCTAGAACATTCAACGTACCCATGATTAAGTCGGGATGACCCTGAACATCATGTAGGGTGATGTAGTTGACTCTTCCCTGTGCATGCTACCTGCTTCTATGACTTCTGTTCACTTGAGTTTGATTGCCTCTTCCCTGGTTGCCAAGACCCTGGTTGGGTTGATTTGCCGGCTTACATGTGCATTTACTGCTAGAAGCTATATCTAGATTCATGTACTGTCCCCCAGTCTACATATGTGCTCCGCCACCCTGATACGACGTATAGCCTCCCTGAAACTGTTGACAACTGCCCTGGTAATAAGGAACCTCAGGTAGGTACTGGTATGCTCTCCCTTGGTAGAGGCTACATCCCCTGGTAGTGAAAAGCTTCACCGTAACTTGTTTCATGATAGGCACCAGGTGCTAGAATTTGCTATAGAGGAACTGTAGGTGGTAGAGTAGCAGGCTAATTCCTCTGGTTTTGAGGATAATTATTGGCTATATGCCCCATCTATCTGCAAGTGAAGCATCCTCTATTTCCTTTCTTACACTTGCCAAAGTGACGGGTGTTACACCTGCGACAGAGCTGAGCACCAGAACTGCTGGAGTTTCCTTGACTCTGAAAACTAGAAATGCTAGTCGATCTGCCGCCTCTACGAGGTGTATAAGAGTTTGAACCTCTACTGGATGATCTAGAGCTGTTTCCACTTTTTTTGAAGTTCTGAGTCTTTCAAGGACCAAATGACAATTGCCCCTTGTTACTGTTCTTTTGGGCATTTTTGTTATCATCCTTATCCTCATCATTAGGGGCATTCTCTGAGGCTTCAACACGTAGCAGGATCTCAAAGAACACCTAATAGGTAATGCATGGCGTAATAGTTTCCATAGAACGCAGTTTCTTACGAGTTCCCTTCTTAAAGTGATAAAGCATCTCCCTCGGATTCCCAGCTATTTCAGGATAATAGTGAGAAAGGTCAGTGAATGTTTGGGTTGCCTAAATGGGTAATGTGGTCAAAACAACTACGAGTTTATTGTCCTCCTACAAGGTTTGCTCTTAAGTTTCCACGATTGTAATTTCTTTAGCTTAGGTAGTCACTGTTAATCAGTCTATTAGTTGCGCCGCTAATGAACGCAGATATGATATTTTGGTATTGTTTGTTACCTTGAAACTGTGAATCATAAAGATATCACTCCCATATACTAGCATTTGTCCGGTATCAGAAATCAAACCACCTGAATACTGATTTACAGTTCCGGGATATCGGAAAACATTGTCAATGAGTAACGCTACCGTAGGCTGATTATAGGTTAGAGCCTGCTCGAGTTGATGGTTTCGGACGATTGGTAAGGAATTGGTCATATGAGGTGGTTTCATTGATTTTAGAGAAAATTGATTACTGCTAATCGAAGATATAACAATTCATACTCTCATGCCTATACTCATCGAATTTGCGAGTACAACATCGAAGGAATTTTTGGGAACTAGTGTTGGTTGAAGTGTTCTAAGGTCGGGAAAAGGAATTTGCTAACAACCTACTTAGAATGTATTTTAACGTAAGTCGATCTTCCTCCTGAAGATCCAGAATTATAACTAGTGTGCTTGAGAAAATTAGTGCTATGGGGACCAAAAGTGAATGTCCCCTATATGTTCCTTTGTCGAGTGCTACCACTTTAGCACCACATTGTCACTCAAGACGTTTTTGGAAATCTCGATGAAAGTAAAACTTCATATGAATTCTAATAGGTGGTATACTAATGGGTATTGCAAAGAATCAAAACTAATTTTAGTTTCCTATCTCGAAAGGTTTGGTAATGATAACTGAAGAATAATGATGGGATTGATTGGTAATTCTCTGGTGGTACACAACTACATTAGCTTTACGTCAAGGCCATAAATACATTCCAAATCGGGATTTTTCCTTAGCAGTGAGCTTCTTTGTTTAAGTCTACAGACGGTTGCCAAAATGTTCTTCTAGAAGGTCAATAAGTCATCCAAGTCCCCCAAAACATAGAAAGGTTAATATATTTTTGTGCTCAACAAGGTGGCAAGATTTGACACTTAGGTTTAAGAACCAAGAATGCTTACATCATGTGTGTGATGAACGTAATACTGCCTAAACTTATGCTCTGATACCAAATTGACACACCCCAACCCAGAATGTGCACCTGGACTCCAAATTGAGTTGTGTTAGCTGACACCAAAAGGGTGATGAAGCCATACAGTGTAGTGATGCAGAAAATGTGAATAAATTTAAACCTAAAAGTGCCTAATGATAAGAGTGCGCTTATGAGCGGGAATGAACCTATTTCACATGTGATGTTAGAGCATAAGTAAAGTACAGTAAGGTAGGATGAGAAT
The DNA here is from genome assembly GCF_019419815.1 of Pyrus x bretschneideri. Classification (NCBI taxonomy): domain Eukaryota; kingdom Viridiplantae; phylum Streptophyta; class Magnoliopsida; order Rosales; family Rosaceae; genus Pyrus; species Pyrus x bretschneideri. The sequence goes on along the minus strand of NW_025999808.1, from coordinate 1,098,909 downwards.
CATACCATCGAAGGTAACCACCTATACCAAGATTTGCCAAGAATCCTCGTCGACATGAAAGCTCGCACTAAAACCTGGAGGGGCGAAAAACAAGGGTGAGTGGGCCTAAAAATAAAGTTTTATAAAAACCTTTTTGAAAACATTATAACCGCTCGCCGTAAAACAAGTATAGTTTCCAAATATACGAACTACGTATAGTATGAAAACACTTACCGTAACTTGCAATATCTCAAGAATTCAATATGTCACAAAACGCGTAAATAGGCATATAACTACCAGTAATCACAATATCTCGCAGAAATGAACATATCGCATCGAGTGCTCATTGACATATGCTGACACATGAGTTCATGCAGAAGTATTCTGACATGAATAGGACTAGGTGTAATAATGATTTACGCTCTGGTACTACAATCACATGAAGACTGGCACCATACGTATCACATACAAGTCCTAATTGCCTATACCAATCTAGGATAGGACTGGCACCAACAATGGATCCAAAGTGAGCGTACAATGCAATGTGAACATACACGTGAAAGACTGGCCCTGGCCTGGGCGAGTACTAACATTGGTGCAGCAACAATGAGCAGATAACGTAAATAAAATCATACAGAGGTAAATGAATAATTTACGTTGACATAATACCATTCAATAAATATTAAGCATCGCCATAATTAGTATCCCACAAAAGTACGCATACATATGCATATGTAGGATTTAGGATAATTTCGTAAATTTCATCATTTTGCTAATTTTTATAAACATTAGACTAATCTAGGCATACGTAAGAAATTCCTTTTCAAATATATAAATGGAAATTATATAATTATATAATATTTAAAAGCAAAGACCCACTCATAGATATTTGCGAGCTCACAACCATTCAAACTAGGAAAGCCGAAGTCTCCGATAATAATCGCACCTAATCATAATATTGGGACTCGTTAGTAAAACCCTACTGAAACGATTAAATTTGAAGAAATAGACGGTGGATTTGGAATCAAGATGTCGAAATATGCTAAGGACAATCAACCACGTTAAAACTTCAAAATTTCACTAAATAGATGTCAAAGACAGACTCGGGGCATTGAAATTAGCCTAGGACTGTTTTCGAGAAAATTCCGAAAAAGTCAACAAAAGTCAACTAACGGTCAACAGTTAACTTTAACGGAATATTCCATTCTCAAATGGAATATTTTGTTAAAGTTAACTGAAAGGTTAATAGAATATTCCCTCCAAATCTAAAATGGATCTGGGTCGGATGTGGCCCACGAATCCGGATCGGCCCTTTTTTTTCTCTCAGGTCGGGTTGACCTGTTTGGGCTCAGGGGTCGGTCGGACCCAGCAAAGAAGAACACCGGAATCAGGCTGATTTGGCCAGGAAACTTTCGAGCTCCGTTTAAGCTCGATTTTTAACCATTTCACCCTAAAATTAAACCAAAATAAAGATAGGTGGTGGCTAGTGAGGCCTGAAAATCACGGCTTTTGCTGGAAAACTGGGGAAAAGTCTCCCCGAGTTGCTCTTTGCACCAAAACCCCCAATAAAGACCTTAGAAAGGTTAGAAACATACACCAAAACATGATCCATTAAGTTATGAGTGATTTTTGGAACTTACCATTGTCGGATATTTGAATACTCGCCAAAGGAAAATATGAACAGTGATGGTGCCACTGGGCAGAGAAAGGTGAAGAGAGAGAGAGAGAGTGATTGCATTCAAAAGCTTGGGGTTGGTGACTTAGTGGTCAGGTGGTGCGTGGTGGCCATCTCGTTGAAGCGGCGACATGCGGTGGTGATGGATGTTTGCAGAGAAAGAGAGAGATGGCTAAGAGAGTTAAAGTGAGGGAGATCTGGGAGGAGAGAGAGCCCATAATTGTTGGGGGGGGGGGAACCTACGTGGAAGAGAAGGAGATGGTGAGTTAAGGTGTGGGCCCCACAGGCCACAAAATAAATTAATAAAATATCCTTTAAAAAAATATTAAAATAAAGATATAATAATGTAAAATTTTGAATAAATATATAACTCCGATAACAAAATTTTGAATAAATATATAACTCCGATAAAGATATAATAATGTAAAATTTTCGTATTCGTAGTTTTGTAAAATCTTCTTCGTAACTCCGATTTCGATTTCGCTTGCGTCTACGCCTTCGTAATGTTGAGTACTTCGAGAATACTGTAAAATATTAGCTCGTACAGATAACAAAATAACAATCATTGAAAGTCAACAATCTCGCCTCTAAGGCATTTTCGTCAATTCACTCTTTTACAATTCATAAAATCGTAAAAGTAGGGATGGGTTATATATATATATATATATATATATATATATATATATATATTTTTTTTTTAAGGTGTTTGGCATTTTTAATTATTTTGATATCTTTATTTTTAATGTGTTTTATAATGTTTTAATCTCACTTTTAAGAGGATAAAACATTTATGAATATGACTGTATCAAAAAAAAGAAAAACTTTGTTGGGTCATTATGTCACATCTCGGCCCGGGCCCCCACCACATCCCAAGCTCGACTCCACCGTAGCATGATATTATTCGCTTTGGGCCTCCACCACGCCCTCACGGTTTTGTTTCTGGGAAATCACACGAGAACTTCCCAGTGGGTCACCTATCATAAGAATGCTCTCGCGCGCTACTCGCTTAACTTCGGAGTTCCGATGAACTTCGAAGCCAATGAGCTCCCAAAAGGCCTCGTGCTAGGTAGAGATGGAAATATACATATAAGGCTTACAGGATCCACTCCCTTGGGCGATGTGGGATGTAACAATCCATCCCCCTTAAAGGCCCGACGTCCTCGTCGGCACACATCCGGCCAGGGATTGGCTCTGATACCAAATTGTCGCATACCGGCCCGGGCCCCCACCACATCCCGGGCTAGACTCCACCGTAGCACTATATTGTCCACTTTGGGCCCTGACCACACCCTCACGGTTTTGTTTCTAGGAACTCACACGAGAACTTCCCAGTGGGTCACCCATCATGAGATTTTTCTCACGTGCTACTCGCTTAACTTTGGAGTTCGAATGAACTCTAAAGCCAATGAGCTTCCAAAAGGCCTCGTGCTAGGTAGAGATGGAAATATACATATAAGGCTTACAGGATCCACTCCCCTGGGTGATATGAGATGTTACACGTTAACTTTAAAATTGAAAGTCTGTCTTTTTGCCTATACTAATACCATATTTGTTGATTTGAATTTTGGACAACAGGTCAAGTAAAATTTATCTCAGTAAAAGTAAATAAATAAATAAAGCTTAATTTTTTTAACTTATATGGAATAATAATTCAATACTACATATTTAATATACATTATATACACTATGGCTGTTGTATTTTATGTTAGGTTTTTTTTAGTAGTTTAACTTTAAAATCATCAAAATAATTTTTTTCTTAACGGGTGACCCACGTGTTACCCTTGTGTAAACTTACTCAATAACGACCCAATTAGTTATCGTGTTAACTCGAAACCCGTTATTTTCGTGTCATGTTAACGAGTCATGTAAGAAATTGTCAGGTATACATATGGTAACAATAAAGTCCATAAAGTTGTGGCAATTAGGACCAATTTGGTATTGCTTTTTTTCACCAAAAGTTATGTCACTTTAAAGTTAAGCAGTAAAAAAGTGTTTGGTAAAAATAAAAAGAGAAATTAAGCAACTAATTAATATTTTTAATTCTTGTAATAAGGTCATTAATTTAAGAAAAATGACATTATTTATCCTTCTAGACACATTTTATCCTTAGATAACAAAGTGACCATCATCACCTACCACTACAAACCTAACCTCGTACACCACCATTGCCTTTACCACCACACCAAAATTGCGCCACCATCACCACCACTATAACCACCACCGCAACCATACCTATCATCACTACCACCACAACTGCCACTACCATCTATGCCACCATTGTCGCCACCACTATAAAGACAACTGCCACCACTGCCACCATAACCACAACTGCCACCATCGTTGTTGTCATCACTCCTACCACCATTGTTACCTATATATATAGCCTATCCACCACCATTTATTGGCACCATTACCACCACCATCACAACCATTGCCCTCGCCACCGTTGCTGTCTTCATCACCCACATTGTCATTTACATTAAGTTATGGATGGCATCTCTATATTAGGCTATGACCCTAGTGATATATTCTACGAATGACAAGCTTAACTTCGCCAGAAAATAAACGAAAATCGAGGATTTTGAAACCCCGTGGATAGTCGAATTTTTCAACTATTAGAGGATAAGGATGTATAAATCATGGGATCATTCACAGCCGAGTCGATCATTCGTTGAATTTCGTCTATGTCAATTGTCATTGTGTCCCCTCTGTCTTCTTGTCTGGCCAACCACTCAAAGTAACGGCCTATAAGGACCTTTTGACAGACCTTATTTCTACTTGTAATGGCCTTAAGTCGTTGAGTCTAGAGTGTCCGATCTTCACCGAGAGACACTTTCTTTTTTGGTTATGCGATGCTCGCCCGTTGTCTTTTAGCAGTGAAAAAACACAGTGTTGCTTACTTATCCGAACTGAAGATGTGTTATCAGGAGAGTTAAAATAATTAGTATTTTATCTCAAGAAATGAGAAAAGGGTTTCACATAGAGCGAGGGTTTTCGCATAGATAATTTTGAGTTGTTTGTTGAGTTGAATGGGCTTTTAATGTTACAAAATGTTTTCTATTTATAGATGAAGTTTTTGTGATAAACAAGACTGCCAATGTAGAGTCTTGATGGGACTATAATGGCTTGGCACTAGCTCGAATATTCCTTTGTCTCCTCTTAGCCAAAACTTCATCTTCATCTAGTCTTGACTTCGTTAATCCTCACCAAGACTCTGAACCTAGCATTGTTATGAGATGTATTCATCTATATCTAATCATGCAGGCATTCTGATCCTTAGAATAACTCGCATTTAGCTAAGGCTCAGTCTGATCTCTGGCAATTTCATATAGGACTCGACCGAACCAGCCACGCTTGATCTCATTACATTCTTGCCCTTACAAGGACTCGGTCAATCCTATTTATGGGCCAAAAACCCATTCGGCTAAAGGATGCATACTGGATTGAGAACCATGGTCCTCGAGTTAACCCATCTCGGGCCAAGCTGTTATTTCAAGCCCAAACACTATGATTTTGCAATTTTATTGATTGCTAAACAAAAATGTCCCTCTCTCTTTACCTGTATTAGACATGATTGTAAGGATTTGCTTACAGCCACTTTGAAATCTAAATTTCAGGCTTTGCCTTTTCATCTTCTCTTAGATTCTCTCAAAACTCCTCATGCCGGCTTTTCTGTCAAACCTCAAAAAAAAAAAAAAAAAAAAACCATTTCTCCCCATATCCCAACAACAATTCGTTTTGCCGTTTCTTTCACCCCATTTCTGACTTTCAGTTCAATTCGAACTTTTCGCTAGGCATGTGAAGGAGCCTCAAGCATCTCAACTGCTTCTATTCTTTATGCAAAAGTTATTTCTCGGTTCGTTTCATCAATTATCTTGTGAATTAAAATTTGAGTTTTTCTTAATTGTTTTTGTTAATCTTTGAATTATTGATTGATTGGTTCCCTTTTGAATGTGAATTTTATTTCTTTAAAACATGAGGATTTTCCCATAATTTGTGCTTTATGATTATCTTGGTGTTTTTCCAATAAAAAAGTTTATAGCTGAGAGCTCAATATTTACTAGTATCTTACAATCCAAAAGTTCTCTCTAGCTAGTTCACTCTTTTGAGTAGATGTGACTAATTTCACTATAATAAAAAATGATGTATTTCTCACTAAAAATAAATGATTGAGAAATAAAATAAACTACAAAGAGCTGGAAATCATACTAAATTCAAGTATTAGGTAACTAATTTGATTACAACAAAACAAAAAGGGCAACGTAGTATTTTAAATTTATAGAATTATAGAAAGATAAGTGCAACAGTGTGTAAATATACAAATTTTAGAACAGAAACTGCAATGCAATGAAAAATTCTAATTGACTTATTCTAAAATATATAAATGAAAAAATGTGCGAAGGTGGGTGACAACTGTGTAATAAAATTTTTATTTTTATTTTTTTGGTAAAAAGTAACATTTTATTACACAATAAAACCTTACAAACAAGCAAGCCCAAACTTACATATAAACGGAAAAACATGGGCCAAACCTAGATAATACACTACACGAGCCAAGAAACACTTTGGCCCAACAACCAGAACACATAAACACAGCACCCAGAAACTTCTACTGTCTTTGCCGCTGCAAGAGATCTTCCTGAACCGTCTAGATCCGCTTCCACAGCCAAGCAACATCTCACCAAATGCCACATCCAACTTCAATCTGCTTCTCGAGCATAGCCATAAAGTATGGATAGCAGGCAACCAAACGATAGAAGCCAACAATCAAATGAAGTCCTTGGAAATCCACAAACGACACTGTCGAAAAAGGCAGATAATAAGGAGAAAGTGGTGGTGTTGGAAACTCCCGAGTCAGTGAAACCACCAGAACTTTGCACACAATCTCAGTAGGTTGTATGGCTGAAAATTGAAAAAGTGAGATATGGAATTTGGGATCCATATGGTGAAAATAAAGGCAAGAAAGGTGTAGATCGGGAAGGAAAAGGGCTTGGGCTTCTTGCAGATAACAAAAAGGGAAAGGAACATAAAAAGAAAACATGAAAAGCATGGACTGCCAACAGCCTTGGCCATAGCAGGACCGACGGCTACACAAGAAAACAGAAGATAAAGGTTAAACTCACACTAAGGTGAGAATAACTTTCATTGGTATAGAGAAGAGCTCTCATAGAAGGAGAGACCTCTAGAAGTGTGCGGGTGTGTTTTTTAATGTATAATGGAATTAGAATGCAACTTTTTGTTTGATTTAAGGGCATGTTTACGTATCTGTAATTGGAATAAAAACGTAGAATTGAATTCTGATTACAGAGTACTCTGATGTTTACTAAACATTGAGGAATCAAAAAAGCACTAGGGCCAACACAAAGTTTGGAATTCAATTCCTTGTATTGGTGGAATTGGATTCCTTAGATGCAGGTGGTAATCCAATTCTTGATTGCTTGGGCAATCGGAATGACACTTTTGTTCCCATTATGCCCTCACTTACTTTTTTTATTTCCAAGACTATCCTTTATAAATCCATGAACCCTAGTTTAATTATGCACAACTCCTTACTTTTTTTATGCTCATTCACATTATGCACAACTCCATCCATATGCCGAAGAGAAGAAATTACAACTTAGACGAGAAAATTTAAATATTAAAGTAAACACTTCGTACATGCAACTAAGAAGTCTCCATCATAACGACATTGATGGCATGATTTGCAAGGTAACACGCCTAAATGCAGAACAACTCGAGTAATTCTTTGCAGCATTCACAAGATTCAAGATGCCACACATCTGAATGACTAAAACGGTATGTATTCTATTACTTCAAAAGGTATAGTCTTTGGATTACTGTCGATTATCAAGAGGAACAAGTCCTTTTTAGATATATAGTTTGGGGCAATTCTGGGACCATGATTTTCCAGGGCTAGAGTTAGGCGGATCAGAATATAAATACCTCAGAAGTCTTGCCATGAACTCGAAAGCCTCCTCAACAAAGCAACGATATGCCATCATCATCATGTTCTGGAATCAGTGGGAAAAGTTCAATGGCTTTGCTGAGATTGACCATGCTTATTCCTCAATATATGGAAACATAATCCAACAAGGAATCATCAGGTTTGCTATAGTCTTGGAATCCTTTAAATCTAAGGATTGGCATGCAACGCAAGTAATCACTTTCCTAAGATGATGCAATATCTACTTCCTAGATATCTTCTAGGATTCTACTATCCTAAAATGTCTTGATAGGATTTTTACCACATGCAAAAATAGGGATAGAAATTCTTAGGTCATTTTCGACAAGGATTGATATGAATAATTTGTATTTAAAACCAATTATTAATTAATTATCACAAGTTTTGGAAAAGATTTGAATATGTGAACTAAAACAATTGTTGAAAACAAGTAATTTAATCAATAAAAATAATAAAATAAACAAAAGACATGGTTTGAAAAGAATAAGTTTAAAAGATACCAGGGTTCCGTCGTCACCTTAACAATCCTATGTAGGTCTCTCAATTACTTATGAGTTATACATGCATACTTTGAAGGTTAGGTTTTCCTAATTTATGTTCTACTTGGACCCACAAACAAAAACATATATCAACCATGCAACCTATTCGGATATTCGGATCAAATTTGAACATGCAAGACTCATTAAGCTTTTGAAAACCCTATGAAAAACCATACAACACTTAAGACGTGGTATTCGCCCTAAGTGAAATTACAATTATTAATCACAATAACCCTTAACCAATTTTAGGTGAACCCTCCAACCAAAATTGCATCATATTACTTGTCTAAACATTTTAATGGCCGCGAAACATTAAGACAAAGAGATAATTTAACACACGGTTATTAATAATTCAAAACATGCATGCATAATATCATAAGTAAATTGAAAAGAAACTACAAATTCTTGCCAAGGCTTCATGCCTTAGCAAAAGAAAGTTAGTTATGCATATTCATAATTGAAATCCAAAGAAAATATTATTAAGAAGATGATGAATGAAAATGAAAGTCTGCAAATCTCCAAATCTCTGACCGAAAGGTTTCAAACTCCTAATCAAACATGGAGAATCTTTCAGTTTACAAATCTGTCACGTTCATGAGTCAAAACAGCTCCAAATCTACCCCCAAAAGCTCTTATTTTAAAATTCAGGCCGTCCTTTACAACTTTGTAGAAGGGTCCAACTTCAGAAAACGCCATGTTCATGCCCAAAACTCAAAATTAAGGGTGGAACGTCAATCTGCTAGCACTGTGCACAGGTCATTTATTAATTCTCCATAATTCAACGGCTAGGCATAAAAGTCCGAAACTTTGACACCAACAACTTGAAAGACTTGCGAAGCCACTCCAATTGGAATTACATGAAAATTCGTTGGTTTCATCACTTTTTGGTCAAAAGAGATTTGAATGTCCTACATTAGAAATACAAAACAAAATATCAAAATCTCACTAAAATAATCACCAAAATAAACTAAGGATATGGTAAATATATAGTATGAAATCGGCTCCTTAGGTCTCATTCTTGACTAGTATAAATACACGTAACACAATTGTCGCATACTTACTCTCTTGCCCACTGCTTGAGTCTTATATTGCTTGCTAACTTGACCGTCGGGAGAACCTTTGACCGACACACCCTTCGGTCTTTGGTTAGCACATAGTTGTTTGCTCTTTTACATGTTACTCGGATTTGTGCATTTATACCTCCTACGACGGTTCACAAATTTGATTCCAATGTAGGACAACTAGTAATTTCCGATACTATATAAAACGATACAAATATTATCGAAACATATATAGGTGGATCAGTTGTGCCATGTAACTGTGTTCTCTACTACAAAGTTCTCTACTACAGAACGATTTTTCGTGGTCATGAAAAAAGCCATAACTGTGTTCTATACTACAAAATGATTTCTCGTGGTCATGAAAGCCATACCCATGGCTCCACTATAACTCCTACCTCTCAAGAAGAATTTAATTGATTGGATAACATCTCAATCTGTCTTCTTCACATTCATTAAGGTTGGCATAATTTTGTTTCTCTAACCAAATGACACTGACACACCCTGCAACCATACCCGTTCGAATTAAACTGAGTTAATTGAAACGAAGCTTTTATGGTTCTCCTAGGTGAGTTACTTAGAAGCATTGTCAGCTACAACTGCAATGATACGTGTTGCAGCGGGAATTGTTTCGTCCTGCACCCATCCAACTTTATATCAAATTTGGTTTGTTCTTAGCCTTGAAAAGAACAACCAATCAATAACTGAATGATATAGGTACGGTTGATAGTCTACACATATGCATGAACAATACTTTATCCTAATTTGATCAATTGTCAAAGTGATTAATTTGTAGGGTCCCGATCAATTATATAACTGGTCTTGAAATGTGCTATAAATTTTTTTTTTAATTTATTTATTTTCAAAATAGAATATTTTAACATATATTCCTTCAATCATGCCAAAATTTACTGAAAATATAACTTTAGCACCTGAAACTCATTTTTTTTTTTACATAAAACCCAACGTAATTTTTTTTATCTAAATAAAACTCATTGACTAGGTTCCACATAAGCAAATTCATTCATTAATTTTGTTTGACTTTACACATTTTACACTTTTTGGAAGCCTAAAATACCCCTAATACAACTCATTATATGGATATTATGTGATTAACATCATAAAAATACTATTCAAACTATGCAAATTAAAAAGGGAAATTAATGATTCTGAAAAAATAAAAAAATAAAAGAGGTGTATTAATGCTTTTTATTTTTTTTTATTTTTATAACAAACGATATTGTTCGTACTGAGCAGGAGGGAGGTGAGCAACACATAAAATGTAAGCTAGTATTAGGAAGACTAATTTACCTATCCCATGTATAGTACTTTTGGTCTTCAACATCTATTTAATGTACATACGATTTGAAACTCATGTTTGAGTTTCCCGCAAAAATAATGAAATTCAAATCTAGGTTCGAATATGAGATTTAATCTAAGGTAAAGTCCACGCCAACAACGAAAAATTTTATTCAACCAAAAAACTAAGATTCGGGTTTCATTCCAACCATCTCCAATCCACAATTTTGATATTTGATTCCAATGTTTTCTCCTTTAATTTGAAAACAACTTAAATCTTAAAACACAAAATATAAGAAGGGAGATATAGGTCTAAGAACATAATAAGTTATTGCACTGAAGGAGAAAATTAAAATACTTCACTCCACCGTTTAATAGGACTGAAATATAAGAAAAATAAGTCTAAGGTTTGAGTCCTTGCATTGAACCTGCTTTCAATGACACATACAAATCAGTCCAATTAAACAGACCATGATGGGAATAAGTAGGGATATCGGCCGTTCTAGAAAGACTTTAAACATGTGTTGCTAGGGTGCTTATATCGGCATCCAATTTTTAAATAACTTTTACATTTGTAACTTTAAAATTGTTGTAGGATATTTATGTCCATCCGCTAATTGTTGTAAATGTCGTAATTATTAGGTCATTGATTTCTCAAATGAATAGGTCATTCATTCTCAATTGGGTAGGCAAGATTTTCCCTATTGAATTAGGAGTATTTGTGTAATTAGCCAGGATAGCCACACTATGTATAAAGACGGCTATATCTCATATTGTAACACACTAAGAAATTCCGTAATAGAATTATCTCATTCTGTCAAATTGTCTTCCTCTACTACATGTTATTAGCGCATTTGCTCTTAACATAATCAAAGCCTGCAATTTGGATTTTCTCATCTTTTGGCAACAAAATTTTAGTTCCTCTGAATTTTGAAAGTAGGATTATCTTTGAGTTTTGAAGTAAGTATATCATTTCATGATTTTAAGTTCATGCCAAACTCATAATTGTATGCTGACACATTAACCCACTCATAATATTTTCTTTCTTACACAACAACAACAACCACCAAGCTATATCCCACTAAGTGGGGTCGGTTGTATCAATCCTAGAATCCCACTGCACTTGGTTTTGCGCTAAGTCTTCTGTTAGCTCCAAGTACTACATATCTTTTCTTATAGTCTCTTTCAAAGTCTTTCTCTACCTCTTTTGCTTTAAGCCTCCGTCCTATAGTCACATCTTCTAACTGAAGCATCTAGAGGTTGTCTGTTTACGTGTCCAATTGCAGCCAATCATGCTTTACCTCGGATATCCTCATTCTTAATTATATCCTTTCTCGTGTGCCCACACATCCAACAAAGCATTCTCATCTCCGCTACTCCCTTTTTTTTGCACCTGTTGCTTTTTGATTGCCCAACATTCCTTGTCATAAAGCATTGTTGGCCTTATTGCCGTCCTATAAAAATTTCCTTAAAGCTTTAGTGGCATACAATGATTGCACAACATACACTCTTCCACTTCATTCATCCAGCTTGTATTCTAGGGTTGAGATCTCCACCTAATTCTCTGTTATTTTGCAAGATAGATCCAAGATAATGAAAATGTTCACTCTTTGGTACTTCATGATGTTCAATATTCACTCCTATCTCATTGGGGACCCCATTCCTACTAAACTGGCACTTCAATATTTGGTCTTTGACCTACTTAGGTGAAGATAGATTTCAACACTTCCCGCCAAAGGTTAAACTTTGCATTTACACCCTTATGCGCTTTATCTATTAGCACTATATTATCTGCTAAAAGCATACACCAAGGGATATCATTTGAATATGTCCAGTTAACTCGTCCATTACCAATACCAAAAGGTAAGCAGTTAAAGCTGAGCCTTGGTGTAACCCTATAGTTATGGGAAATCTTAGCATATTGCAGTCCTTACTTTATCATACATAGTATTGATTGGATATATGCTATTCGTGCTCCTAAAAAAATCCTCCAAAGAAATTTTCTTCGAACCCTATCATACGCTTTTTCCAAATCTATAAAACCATGTGCAAATCCTTTTTCATATCTTTATATCATTCCATCAATCTTAATAAGAGATAGATTACCCCTGTTGTCAAGCGCCCTTGCATGAACTCGAATTGATTCTTTGCGACCCGTGTCTCTTGCCTCAGTCTATGCTCAATTACCCTTTCCTAGAGCTTCATTGTATTACTTATTAATTTAATACCCCTATAGTTCATGCAATTTTGTATGTCACCCTTATTCTTGTAGATGGGCACTAAAGTTCTTTCTCACCACTCATTGGACATCTTCTTCGTTTTCAAAATCTTATTGAAATTGTTTATGAGACATGTTATGCCCATCTCTCCCGAGACCTTCCACACTTTGATTAGTATATCGTTAGGACCTATTGCTTTTCTATGCTTTATTTTTTATTTTTTAAAGCTACAACCACTTCCTCTTTCCTGATTCGGCAGCAGAATGAGTAATTACTAAACTCTTCCGAGTTACAACTCACCCAAAGAAGTACTCATGTCATGTCCTTCAATGAAGAGATTATGAAAATAAGCTCTCCATATGTCTTTAACTGTGTTCTCCGTAGCTAGAACATTTGCATTCTCTTCCTTGATGCACCTTACATGGTTCAAGTCTCTTGTCTTCCTTTCCCTTGCTCTAGCCAATTTATAGACATCCAACTCTCCTTCTTTGATATTTAATCGCTTATACATGTCGTCAAAACCCACTAGCTTCGCTTTGCTCACGACTTTCTTTGCTTCCTTTTTCCCTATCTTATACCTTTCACAGTTTTCTTCAATTATATCCTTGTATAAGGCTTTACAACATTACTTATTAGCCTTAATCTTTTCTTGTTCCTCCTCCTTCCACCACCAAGATTACTTTTGGAGCAAAACACTTAAACTCTTCTAAAACCCTTTTTGCAACTTTTCGAATACCACTACCCGTGAATCACACATTTGGCTAGCATCCCCTTTTGTATCCCAAACGCATTGGGTGAGTACTTTTCTTTGAAACTGACTTGTTTTTCTCCTTTTAGTTTCCACCATCTAGTTCTTGGACACTTCAATGTCTTGTTCTTCCTTTTATCTCTTTTGATGTGTACATTTGTTACCAATAGTTTATGTTAGTTAGCCAAGCTTTCCCTCGGTATAACTTTGCAATCCTTACAAGTTATACGATCCCCCTTTCTCATTAAAAAGAAATTTGTTTGTGTTTTTTTATGACCCACTCTTGTAAGTGATCACATGATCATCTCTCTCAAAAAAAGAAAAGAAGGTATTGGCTAGGAAGAGATCGTATACCATAACAAAATCCAAAATGGCTTCCTCCTCCTCATTTCTCTCCCTAAAACCATGGCCAGCATGGAAACTTCTATAGTTGTATGTCTCCTTGCCCACATACCCATTTAAATCTCCTTCTATGAACAGCTTCTTCGTCTAAGAGATTCCTTGAACCAATTCTCCAAGATCTTCCTAAAATTCATCTTTTAGACTCCTATCTAACCCCCATTTGAGGTGCATACACACTAATCACATCGATGAGTTCTTGTCCTATTGCAATCTTGATTGCTATGATTCTATCCCCCGATCCCTTTAACATCTACAACATCTTTTGCTAGAGTCTAATCTACAAGGATGCCAAACTGTTTCTCGATATATTTTGCCCTGCATACCAAAACTTAAAACCAGAGTTTTTGAAATCCTTTGTCTTAAGACTAACCCACTTAATTTTCTAGAGGCAAATAATACTTACCCTTCTCCTCACCATAACTTCTACTACTTCCATAGATCTTCCCATTAAAGTTCCTATAATCCACATTCCTAACATATTCTACTCTCTTAAACCCTACCCTCATTTCCTAGCTTCTTTGACCTTGCTCATCCATTAAGATCAAAATACTTCTTTCGCATATCCTGAGTAAAGTTGATGGCAATAGATGCTTCCAAACAACTTTGAGTGGTGTCATTCAAAATGAAGTTTCTACAACAACCTTGCTCGTTTAACACTACATCCCAGCGCTAATGGAGATATAGCGACCCTTACTTATCATTGTGTATGGGCCACACACACATTACTTCTAGGTGACGATCTAGTTTTATCACAATTTTATTTAGGATTCATATCATAGGGATTCAAACAAAGTGCCGATTGCCGATTAACGAACGTACTCCTCCTCCTCTTTTATTCGAGCTTTGGACTGCTAGTATAAACTTACACATTCAAAGTTTCTAATTTCTATTGTGAATTTTTTTTATGCTTATCATATATCGTTTTACTTTTTTGCAATTTTGTGAAGCCCTCACAATATGAAAAATCACCACGATGCATGAACCCCTTTAATCTAATTTTAAGTATATTAAATCGATATTGGTTGTTTATGATTTTTTATGGTAAACATGTGTATGTCATATGGAGGCTCAAAATAATGCCTCAATTCCCGTTGCCGCATAACCATATCAACTTTGGTATTAGTGTGCTTCCATAAGTAAGCCCGAACTGACACCCAAAAGTGCATCCCTAGGCATTCCAATCTAATACAAAACTCGCATTCCAGTTGAAAACAAAACTCTGGTTTCAGTCAAATACAAAACTCGCATTCCAATCGAATGCACAATTTTTGCTTTCTAGTCGAAAGCACACTTAGTTTCTAGTCAAAGCCCGATTTCATATCCCAGTCGAATATGTGAATAACAGCCCAAATAATTCATTCAAGCAACCCAAATTAAATTAATTTGTTTTGAGTTTTAAGATCACTTGACTTTAGAAATTTTCTAAGCCAAGAAACAACAAAACCTGAGCAAAATTGGATCCAGTAACCTATGTCTCACTATGAGTTCACATCTTTAGTCCAAGTCATACTTTAAGCTATTATTCGCCAACTACAAACCCAAAGTTTTCTTGAAAAACAAACATTTAATCCCTTTTTTTACATCTTTTTTTTATTAACTAAAGTTGTAATCCTCCACTTTTCCTGCAGAAAAAGATGTCAAACTTGAACAAGTGGACTTCACCACTCTCAATTATCTCTAGCACCAACTACCTCAAATGTGTCCAAGATGTCAAGATGCACCTCAAGGTGAGGAAGTTGTCTGACTCCATCCTAGATGATGCTGCCAATGAATCCCAGAAAGCTAAGACCTTCATTTTCATTCTGAAGCACATAGTAGAAGCTTTTCAAACTGAATTTCTAATTGAAGAGGACTCGAAGTCCTTATTTGAAGCCTTGGTGAACCGCTTTCATCGCCGGAGGCTGATTTTTTACCTCAAGCAAGAAACGATTGACGCAATCTCCCCTTCGGAACTTTAAGACCGTCAATGTGTATGTCTCTGAAGTCTGCAGAATCTGGTCAATTATGAAGTTTTGTGGTCAAGAACTCACAAATTCTGACCTGTTAGAGAATGCCTATTTCACCTGTAACACCTCTAACACTGTACTCTAGTAACAACATAGAGAGCAAAACTATCAAATGTTTTTTTAATGGTTTTCACATCAAAAATTTGTCTCTTTCCTCTCTTTTCACTCTCCATTCCACATCAAAAAGTTCAAAACTTTTATCAGTTTTTCTTCTTTCTTCTCGCTTATTTTTCCAGAAACCATTTCAATTTCACATAAAAAAATCTGGCTCTCTTTCTCTCTCTCTCTCTCTCCTCTTTCTACACTACATTCATGAGTCGGCTATCTCCATCTTTGCGTGACAGGCCAAGGGAAGATCTTCGATCGGAACTATTTTTTTCCTTTTTCTCCCTCCTTGGGTTATGGGTTTCACGTTAAATCTGACAAATTTCTTTTTTCTCCCAGCAATTTATTGCTTGGCTATTCAAAAATTTTAATTTTTGGGAACATATCACATATTTAAATTATTCTTGGTTTATAGGTGTTTTCGGTTGGGTGAACAAAAGAAGTTAGGATTTTGGGATGGAGGACGGAGGTAAAGATTGGGTTTTGGGGTGTGTAATTTTGTTGGATGGATAACCTTCATTTTAGGAAAATTAATGAAATGACTTGAAAACTTTGAGTTTTAATCAAAATGACAAAAAGGTGTTGTAAGTGAATAATACCAGGAGTGACTTTTTAGAGTAAAAATGTCATTTTCATTAAAAGTGAACAGTATTGGGAGTGTTTCGTTAAAACTCCTTATGATTTTTTGTTTGAGATCAACAAAATCTAAGATGTGGGAGGTGAGGGCAATGTGAAAGGTGAAATGCTGAGATGCAAAATGGGATGGAGGAGAGAAAGATGTCATTATTTCCTATTTATGAAACTGAACTATACTGTGACATCCCACATCGCCCAGGGGAGTGATCCTTAAATGTATATTCCAATCCCTACCTAGCACGAGGCCTTTTGGGAGCTCACTGGCGGTCCTGTATATTCCAATCCCTACCTAGCACGAGGCCTTTTGGGAGCTCACTGGCGGACCGCCAGTGAGCTCCCAAAAGGCCTCGTGCTAGGTAGGGATTGGAATATACATTTAAGGATCACTCCCCTGGGCGATGTGGGATGTCACAATCCACCCCCCTTAGGGGCCCGACGTCCTCGTCGGCCGGCCCGGGGCGGATCACTTCCTGGGCCCGTTCCACCACCGTAGCACGATATTGTCCGCTTTGGGCTTACCATTCCCTCACGGTTTTGTTTTTGGGAACTCACGAGCAACTTCCCAGTGGGTCACCCATCATGGGATTGCTCTAGCCCCCTTCTCGCTTAACTTCGGAGTTCCTACGGAACCCGAAGCCAGTGAGCTCCCAAAAGGCCTCGTGCTAGGTAGGGATTGGAATATACATTTAAGGATCACTCCCCTGGGCGATGTGGGATGTCACAATCCACCCCCCTTAGGGGCCCGACGTCCTCGTCGGCCGGCCCGGGGCGGATCACTTCCCGGGCCCGTTCCACCACCGTAGCTCGATATTGTCCGCTTTGGGCTTACCATTCCCTCACGGTTTTGTTTTTGGGAACTCACGAGCAACTTCCCAGTGGGTCACCCATCATGGGATTGCTCTAGCCCCCTTCTCGCTTAACTTCGGAGTTCCTACGGAACCCGAAGCCAGTGAGCTCCCAAAAGGCCTCGTGCTAGGTAGGGATTGGAATATACATTTAAGGATCACTCCCCTGGGCGATGTGGGATGTCACAATCCACCCCCCTTAGGGGCCCGACGTCCTCGTCGGTCGGCCCGGGGCGGATCACTTCCCGGGCCCGTTCCACCACCGTAGCACGATATTGTCCGCTTTGGGCTTACCATTCCCTCACGGTTTTGTTTTTGGGAACTCACGAGCAACTTCCCAGTGGGTCACCCATCATGGGATTGCTCTAGCCCCCTTCTCGCTTAACTTCGGAGTTCCTACGGAACCCGAAGCCAGTGAGCTCCCAAAAGGCCTCGTGCTAGGTAGGGATTGGAATATACATTTAAGGATCACTCCCCTGGGCGATGTGGGATGTCACAATCCACCCCCCTTAGGGGCCCGACGTCCTCGTCGGCACATTTCCGGCCAGGGATTGGCTCTGATACCAATTTGTCACATCTCGGCCCGGGGCGGATCACTTCCCGGGCCCTTTCCACCACCGTAGCACGATATTGTCCGCTTTGGGCTTACCATTCCCTCACGGTTTTGTTTTTGGGAACTCACGAGTAACTTCCCAGTGGGTCACCCATCTTGGGATTGCTCTAGCCCCCTTCTCGCTTAACTTCGGAGTTCCTACGGAACCCGAAGCCAGTGAGCTCCCAAAAGGCCTCGTGCTAGATAGGGATTGGAATATACATTTAAGGATCACTCCCATGGGCGATGTGGGATGTCACATATACACTATTTATGAAACTGGACCAAGAATTATACACTATTTATGAAACATGACCAAGAACTAGGCACTATTTATGAAAGTGGACCAATAATTAGGCACTATTTATAAAACGGACCAAAAAAAAGACACTATTTATGAAAATATACCAACTACTATACACTATTTATGAAACTGAACCCAATAATTAGGCACTATTTATGAAACATGACCAATAACTATGCACTATTTATGAAAGTGGATCAAGAACTAGGCACTATTTATGAAACTAGACCAATAAATAGTGTAGTACAGTCTCATAAATAGTGTTCAGTTTCATAAACAGCATATTTGATGGGCGTAGAGGTTTCGCACGTCAGGTTTTTTTTTTTTTTTTTTTTTTTTTTTTTTTTTAAATTGTGTCTTTTTTCTAATTAAAATTTAAGTTCTTTTGTCATTTTTATTAAAATTTAAGGGTTTTTCATTAATATTTAATTCATTTTTATTAAATAAAGTTATAACATGATTTTTTATTAAAATAAACTTAGCCCAACTCATTTTCATTAAGGTTTCCATATTTAAAACCTTGAACAGAGCTGAAGTTTTCCTATTTCCGCAACCCCTCTTGAGTTCCATCCACAACGTCCATTTTTTCACATAAATATAAATTATTTTCTTAATCATTTGAGGTTTCGAGGGTATATGTGCAATTACTTTGTTGGTGGCTTTGGCAGTTGAGTTAGCGAGTTGTGGCACAAAACCTAAACCTAAAAGGTAAAAAATATTGAGGAACACAAACATGTTTCCCTCTGCTTTGTGGGATGACCTAACTGAAATGATTGCTCAAGAAAGGCTAATAATAATGGTCTTACGCCAGCCTCTCTCCCCTGGTTAGACTTAGATAGGTCTTTGTCTTCCACTAGGATGATTTGTGACACAAATAAAATAAAAACTATGATCATATCAGACATCACCCTGTCAAATTAATCATGGATATTGCAGGTGCTGGTGGCGGCGGTTCAAGGCCTACAAGATAGCCATGTATATTGTATGTACGTTTCCAATTCTGCCTATCAATATCATGACTCATGAATGTTGACTTATGTATAGATAAAGGTCTAATGTCGAATTTGAGATAGATTAGTATTTGTGTCCAAATTTAACAAAATGTGGAGCATTAGGCCTTTGTTTCTAGTCAGAATTTCGTTGAACAATATGCAGGTGAGCCTCTTTGGATGGCAAGAATTGTTAAAATATCCCACATCAGTTATATCTCTGAAAAATGAGAGTTTAAATATCATAACCTCACTCCAACTAATACTGAGATTTTTGGTTAATTCATTTTTTTTTTCCAAAAGAATAATTAGAATCCAGTGCACCAATATTTCTTGATTGAAACATTATTGGTTTTAATTTTTCATTGAAGTCCATTAACTTATGTCTATGTCATATTTTTTAAGATTAATCAAATTCCATGCCAAGTTTTCCTTCTTTTAAAAAATCATTTATTCATTCCCTTTTATGTCCCTGGTTCAGTTTGGTATGTTTGATTATGTGGAACTTAAAGGATTTTATTGCAGCTAGATATCTCTATTTTGACACACCCTGAGACGGAGTGTCCACCTAGACACCTGAATGCAGTTGTTGTGGCAGATACCTTAAAGGTGACGAAGTCATAAAATGAAGGTGATGTACAAAGTGCGAACAAACTAAATCCTAAAGTAACTAAAGCAAGAGTGCGTAATGTGCAGGTTAGAACCCCAAGTTACAATACACAGTGTCAGAGTATAACTATGACTGCAGCATTAAATAACAATATTCACATCCAGCGTTGGATGAATATTTACACAAAGAAAGGAATAGACTTCTTACTTTAGCAGAACTGATGATTAGTGACTAGCAATAATCCTCGTCGCTGCAAGAGTATTGCCACTAAGTCATCAAGGGGGAAAATACAAAGGTGAGTGTGCCTATAAAATAAAGTTTGTAAATCGTCATTTGTAAAGGTTGTTACCCCTCGCTGTAAAAGAAGTATAGTTCCCAATATAACTACTACTAGAATATATTGTATAGTATCTGACAATTATAGTAAATCAAAGAATATGGGGTGCATATACAACATTTATTACAAAATAAAGGCAATGCTCATTAATCTATGTAGATACACAAGTCATGTACGACTGTAACAGAAACTACATGAACAGGTTACGTGTAGGTTTACATTTTAGTATTGTAGTCACGTGAAGCTAGCACTAAGAGCTAACATACGAGTCCTAGCTGCTTAATGTAGAAGTAGGGACATGACTCTGGGTCCAAAACGAATGTAAACGTGGCGGGAGGAGTGCATGTGATGGGTAAAAATGGATGTGTGAATAATATTATCCATGTTTTATAACATGGGTACAATATAATAGCATGTGGTACAATATCTTAATGGATAGAGTGTTGGTTTTCTACTTATGCATCCCGTGTTTGAAACTCTTCCTCCCCTAAATTATTGTAATATTTCTGAATCTTGCTCCTCCACTTGATAATAATCAGTGCAATGTTAACAATGTTCATATTCCACTTCATCTAAGAGCATGCGCAAATATAGCGCACCAAATCCATAACTAAATGGGTAATGTCAGGGAGATCATCTATTTAAATCATATTTTGTAAACCATATAACGTGATTGTTGATGATTGGATTATTACTTAAGTGTTGATTATTATGCTTGTTTCTATTAGTGACACGTCACATGGTTTTCAAATTAAATCTAAATAATTAGTCTAGCTAGCACTATTCTAACTAAATTACCCAAGTTGAGGCTGATGCACGTGGAAGTGCACGGTTACAAATTAAAGCTTCGTTTTTCAACAGATCTTGACAGTAAGAGTAGTAACTTAATTGATAATTATATTATATGTTTTAGAATTAGTAATAGTA
The DNA here is from genome assembly GCF_019419815.1 of Pyrus x bretschneideri. Taxonomy (NCBI): domain Eukaryota; kingdom Viridiplantae; phylum Streptophyta; class Magnoliopsida; order Rosales; family Rosaceae; genus Pyrus; species Pyrus x bretschneideri. The sequence goes on along the minus strand of NW_025999808.1, from coordinate 1,077,677 downwards.
ATAATAGGAGTAGTAGCACCAATGGACCAAGCTGGTTAATTATCTTATCAACCCTCATAATATTTGTGGATCCAACTTAACGATGACGATAAGACAGATTTATTAGGTTAGGGTTCCAAGTGGCTACCATACCACCATTAAATTACCAAACAAGGTCTTGATCTCAATGATTAATTTCAAATATGACACAAAACCCATCACAAACAAAAACTAATATATTCAAATGGATTGATAAGCGAATTCTCGGATTAAGACAGTACGTACTATTAGCTATGAAACTCAACTGTCAGTAGTGGTGAAAACAGGAAGAGGAGAGACTTGAAAGAATCCGTAGACGCCAGAAGAAAAATTGCCACCTTTGGGACACACCCATGGGTCAGCCAATGGCTCTCAAGCGTTGTGCTTTCGTAAATTTGGACGTGACATGACAAAAAAAGGCCATTTTCTCTGCCCAGTTATAATTTTATGGCTACCATTAAACTTACACTGTTCCAGAAAAATAGATATTTGACTATATGACAACCATTCGTTCGTCAAGTTAGTTGTCTCACAATTTAAGATGCTTCTATTTATATTGTTGGACAATAAATTTATATTATATATCAGGTTTAACTATATTGTTTGAATGTTTAGTTTAAAATTTTAAGATTTAAACATTATAAGAATGCATAAGTTTTGATAAGAAAATATTATTTACATAAATTTGATAAGAGACCACTCAACTAAATTTTATTCGATATTGACGCTGATGTTTTCTTAACGGACAAAGTGGAATCTGACTAGCCAAAGCAGACCTGAAATTTAATATATAAACACAAGAAATGCAGGAATTGGAAACATGGCTGCAAGTGATAAGCCGGAGTAATTTTAAATCACTATACTACATATGTAGTGTATGCATGCGTAAGAAAAATCCAAATCATAATACAGGATCTTAGCTAGGGGTGTGTGTTTTGCGTTTGATAAGTCAGTGCATGCATTGACGAATAAGAGCTATTGCGTTTCACACTAAAAATTAGGTATTAATATCATAAGAGACAAAACAAAACCATTGGACAACAAATCATGGATATTGTAAAATTTACTTTTTGATAACTTGAAGGTTCTCACCTACTAACTTTGGCTTTTATTTCCATGAATGAGTGTACCTCTTTAGGCAATGAATGTACCATAAATGGTTAAATTACTAAAATGCCACGGAAATTTTTGAGACAAAGTGCCCTTGCCATACCTGGAAATTACAATAATAATCGGAGTAGGATTCTTGTCCTTCCTATTCTTATATATTTTCTTCTCCTCCTCTCGCACTTTATTTTTTGTCTTATTGTCCTTATAAAAGAAAATCAATATAAGATATTAACTTGGCTTAATCGTAACCGTTCAAATAGAACGAAGGAAAATGAAGAAAGATTAGAAGGGATGAAAATCCTCCTCTGACAACTCCATAATAATCACCTCCATGCCATGCCATACGAGGCGATGCAATGCCAGTGATATCCCACACAAATTGTATGACTGGTCTTCTTTTGTTCCTTTTAGTTCGTTCTAGAAGAAGCAGTTTATGTCCTGCTTAATAGTTGTATTCCTTTATAACAAGCTTTTAGTATTCCCCATTTCTATACATATATAAACTATTGGGCACAACGTATAACATGCATCTAACTAATACTAAAAAAGAAAAAAAAACAATATACATATCTGACTAAGACCCAATTAATGAAAAGATTTTCCTTTTGTCCTTTATCTGGAAGGGGACTAGGGAGAAAAGGAGTCGGATTCTGGCTATGGAGCGAGGGATAATTATTCTAATGATGTTTTAGGATATTAATTATCAAATAAAAAATGGTGAAATAAACCAAGAGAATGTTCTTTTGTCTGTGTTATGAGTGGTAGAATGAATTTAGAATGAACAAATGGACTTGACTTGACAGTCACAAAGTTCTGTGGTTTGTTTGAGGAAAGAGATCACAAAGTTAGGAAAATGCTATTTGTTTAGAGAAAATGTGTTGCAGAAATCAACTTCCAAATTTCGAATGACTCATTTCAACTTTCCAAATTATGTTTAGAATTTTGTACAATTGCAACTATGATTCATTCCTCTTTTGGTTCATGTGAACCATGTCTTCAATTATTTTATTAAAAGGAAAACTAATGAAAAGTTCAAAAAAAAAAAAATTTAGTTTTAATGAAAAATGACAAATGAAGGTGTAGTGAATAGTACCAAGGAAAGGTAAAAAATGTGATTTTTTGTTAAAAGTGAATAGTACCGGGAGTATTTCGTTAAAACTCCCTTTATTAAATGAATAATGTTTTGATTTGGTTCTATGTGAATGATAAGTTAAAAGTACATAGCATAAATGTGGATCCAAATATAAGTTGAAAAATTATGAATGTGACATGTGGACTTTTTTCCGAAGAAGACAAGAATGCTCTTATTAAATTTGACGAATCCCAAAAGATTTCCACATGCAATCCAACATCCCTAGAGGCTCAGCTGATTACAACATCATCAAGCTCATTTGCCCACGACAACGAGAAAAGTTAAAGACATTAAAGATAGGATTAATTACTAAACCATATCTTTAATACTCTCCTAATTGAAACTCAACTCAATCAATTAAGGAATCACAATCATATCCAATCAAGGATACTTGCAAGATGACCCCAAAATAATATTTATTAACTAATATCTTTGAAATTATTTCTTTCTCATTCATCCTACAAATGACTCACCTTGGCCAATTAGATGTCACCACATGTCAGGGCAAAACCATACATATGTCCCAATCTCCACTATGGGACCCTGATTTTCTAGGGCCAGAGTATGGCTGATTGGAATACAACTATTTTAAAAGTCTACTCGTAAACTCAACAACTCCCAGTTGAGCTGAACTAACGGAGCAGCAGTGTCACCATCACCTTGTTTCGAGGCAATGGGTGAAGTCAAAGTGACTCTGCTGAAATCAACATGCTTGTTTCACAAGATACGAGATCTAACTTGGTATAGAATCAGCCAGATATCTATAAGTCTTGGAGTTCTTACACTATAGGGAATGGCGCCGCAAGTAATCACACTCCTAAAGAGAATGCAATATCCACTTCTAGATATCCTCTAGGATTCTCCCCGACTTAGAACAGAGATTTTATCCTAAAAATGTCTCTCTCCCATTGGTATAAATACACCCATCTAGGGTTCGTCTCTGGTAACGCAATATGCACTCTAATTCTCTTGCCCACTTCTTGAGTCTTATACTTGCTTACTAATTTGACCGTCGGAGAGCCTTTGGCCCTCTCCCGTTATCTTAGGCTTGCTCATAATTGTTTTCTGTTTTACAAGTTACTCAGATTCGTGCATTTCTACCACCTGCGGTGGTGTGCAAATTTGGTTCCAACAATTGATGCTTTCATTGAGAGTGAACTCATATTCCTCTTGACCAGATCAATCTACCTCAATGGAAAGTCTTCCGAAGCAATCACGCGGTAAACGTGCCATCACCTCGTTCGACAAAGACATTTTCTTTATGAATCAAGTGTGGGATAGTGTGTTGAAGATATGCGTGTCTGTAAAGGATCTCCAAAGAAGTTCACAAGCCAAAGAATGGATGGGACATGCCAGACTCGATGCACAAATAAAAGACATCGAATACACCGTCTCCCGCCTTGAAGAGCCAACTATCCAGATGACGCCTACCCATACTCTGACACGAATCACTAGTTAGAGCTTAAATGCGCAACCTCAAGGATTCACCCCCCCAAAATGTGACGCAAAAAGCCTAGAAGAACCAAGAACCTTCCCCAAACTCGATGCATGGTAAAAAAAACCTATGCTCTAGAATCATTTTGTAATGAAGAGGAAAGGCGAAAATTATTGAAATCATTTTGTAAAAGGAGGATGACTGAAAATTATTGAAATCATTTTGTAAGAGAAGGATGACTAAGCACCTCATATGGACTTGCATGACATTGTATCATGGAGTCTTCAAAAGTTGTGTGAACCTCCTTTGAGTCTGTTAGGGCAATTAAGGCGTCAAGAAGGGCCGGAGCAAAGTTGCATTCTGGAGACCACTGGCATCCATTAGAAAAACAATGTGATTTACTGAAGGCCTGATCACTAATAGAGGATGCACTCTCCCTTCAGTTCTGGTCAAAGCTGACAGTAGAGAAGTGTCAACCGTGGAAGGCACCTCAACGGGTTTAGGTGAATTTCTTGACGGTGGAGGAATTGGAATTGAGGAAGGAGTTTCGAAGATCGGGACTTCCTTCGGTCGTGGCGGCAAAGTCGCTTACTGTTGCAAAGACAAAGGTTCGAGCTTGGAATTGGGTAGTTACTACGGTGCTAGTTCTGGGAGTAAAAAAGAAAGGGATTGAGGCCCACCAATGGAAAGCAGTGGGGCAGATGTCTCATGGTTTGTAATCATTAAAGCAGCAAGGTTTCTCTCTCTTCATCAACGAAATTTCTTCCTCGTTTTTAGGATTCTTTAGCGCCACGTCCATTATCAACAGTCGTGGTTGATGACAAATTAATGATACACTTCTTAGCAGTAGTCGTGCCCCCACAAGCAGCAGAGGAAGTCTTCAGCTTTGTCTCAGCTGGTGACTCTTGAGCAAGTGACGAAGATCTTTTCTTTCCACCTTTACTTGCAACATGCTCTACAACGACGATCAAATAAGAAAGTTGCTCTTCCTTGATCCACTTAATATTTTCCGTCGGAGGCAGTCCACCTTTCTCCCAACGAGCAACAGCGCCACTCACGTTACTTAGCAAGAATGCCCAGGGCGACTTGCATTTTCTTCTTATTCGACGTAGTCATTAGAGTTGAGCCAAATTTTGAATCTACACAAAGTTAAAAGGACGACCAATAAACTTGAAGTCAAAAGCAGCTCAACAAGAATTCTAAGCACACAAAAAATAAGGTAGTTCACTTACCATCAATAAATTTGGTTGGGAAACGCAGCTCAAGCGAGGAGTCGGATTCCCACTCTCCGTTAATCTTTAAGGTGTCCCTTGCCCACTTATGGTCACCTTTGCTTGAAGCATCAAACAAACTATAGCGAGACCTCAGCTGCCCTACACCATCCTTGAAGTTCTAGAAGTTATTGACGGTTAAGGCCAGATCAAAGACCCTACTCAAGTTCGAGAATCTCACTATTATGCAAACTGCATTTGGGGAACACTAAGTAGGTGAGCACATCATGGAGTAGATCACCTTCTCGAGCAACACTAGGCCATAAGCACACTGCCCTATGACCCCAAGGCATAAGGCCTAGATGGGTTACTTACTTCCATATGCATCTCAAAAAGCAAATGTGGGGGTATGTGCCTCCATTTTCCAACAAAGAAGGCCCAACTTTCTCAAGCCTCCCGTGCATCGCCCTCCCGCCTTCATCAGGCCTGGCTTGCCAGGCCCAAAGCCAAAAAGGCTTTAGCCTTACAACTCCCCCAGCTCAATGCCTCAGTGCGCTGTTCCCTTCGACCTGAGCTAAGCCAACTCCAGGCCCCAACTAGACATGCGCACTGCACCAATCTGTAGCAGCTCTTTGAGCTGCCTTACATGTACAACAGCCATGTGGCTGCCCAATCACATCTTCGGCCCTCTCCAAGCCACTCAATTGAGCCTCGAGGCTTTAGAAAAATAAATAAGCGAAATTAATTTTTCTTACCTTGATGCGGCATGGAGAAGAAAAACAAAAACGACGATCAACTCTTCCAAATGGTAAGCAAAGAAGAAAACAAGGGGAGGGGTTTAAAATATCCTTTAGCCTTTTCTCTCTTTCTTGGTGGATAAAAATTCCTCTCCAAAGTTGGTTTCAATTGGTTTCCCTTTCCAAAAAGACTCTATCTTTAAGTTAAAGTAGAATATCTACATCAAATTGAAAAATAACTATCTGCTCACCTATGCACCTTGGGATTTCTACACCTACTCCTATTTACTGCATGCAACCTATCATTTGTGGAGCAAAAAGTAATCCAAAAAATCATGGAGATGACACGTGAACTTTTTTTTCTCAAGAAAGACAAGAATGCTCACATTAAATGGGCAGGGTATACAAATACGCCCATGCGCAGCTCAGCATCCTTGGAGGTCCAAGCAAATGACCACAACTCCTCAAAACTCCCATCGCATGGAAAAGTCAAAGACATTAAAGATAGGATTAATTACTAAATCTTATTTTTAATACATTCTCAATTGCAGTTCAACTGCATCAAGTAAGGAAGCCTATCACAATCAATCATTGATGCTTCCATCATCATCCCAAGATATTATCTCCTAATTGATCATGGATGCTTCCTCATTCATCCAATGGATGATGCACCTTGGGCAATCAGATGATGCTATATGGACAAAACCCTGACCCTATTGCCGGCCACTCTGTCACATCCCAGATCAGCTTTGTCGTAGCATGATATTGTCCGCTTTGGGCCTCGGCCATGCCCTCACGGTTTTGTTTCTGGGAACTCACACAAGAACTTCCCAGTAGGTCACCCATCCTGGGATTGCTCTTGCCCGAACTCACTTAACTTTGGAGTTCCGATGGAATCCGAAGCCAGTGAGTTCCCAAAAGGCCTTGTGCTATAGGAGGTGGGCATGTACATATAAGGCACGTCACCCCTATCCGTTGGTCTATGTAGGATGTTACAATCCACCCCCTTAGGGGCCCGACGTCCTCGTCGGCACACTCGCACCACACGGCAGAGTGGCTCTGATACCATTCTGTCACATCCTAGACCGGCTCCGCCGTAGCACGATATTGTCTACTTTGGGCTTACCATTCCTTCACGGTTTTGTTTCTGGGAACTCACAAGCAACTTCCCAGTGGGTCACCCATCCTAGGATTGCTCTCGCCTAAACTCGCTTAACTTCGGAGTTCCAATGGAACCTGAAGCCAGTGAGTTCCCAAAGGCCTCATGCTATATGGAGGTGGGCATGTACATATAAGGCACATCACCCCTTTCTCCGTAGATCGATGTGGGATGTTACACACTCCTCCTTATAAATACCTCATCTCCACCAATTTCTGATAAACTTTTGCTACGTACTTAAGTCCTAACTCACTCACTCCTTTTAGAGTTACTGAATTAGGCATCAGAGATCCATTGGCCAAACTCATCCCCCCGTGAACGGGTGTGGCTTTGGCCTTGATCATAGGAATTTACCATTTACGAAATTCGAATTTAAGACTTCTCACTTACAAGTGAAGATGAATACCGCTAGACAATAGTACTAAATGGCAGAGCTTTACCTTGTTGAATGAGAATTTTTGCCGAAACCTTTTCGTTTACTAGCTCAAAAAAATTAAGAATCTTTTGGTTTTTTTTTTTTTTTTAAATTTTTTAAATTTATTTGCCTTATGTAACATGGTGGGATTACTTAGCTACTATGTTCACAAAAACAATTACTGTAAATGGACTGAAACAGTTGGGAAATGTTTAAGTACCTAAAAGAGCCAGCTATATTAGAATAATTATGTTGGAGTTGAGTCGTATAGTTTCTCATCTGTTGTGGCTCACAAAGACAAAGAGACACTATATAAGTAGGGATGCGCAAAATACCCGTGAAAATTTCATGGTTACGGTTATGGGTATAACCGTTTACCCGTGAAAATTAAATGGGTGATTATGAGTATTAACCGCGGTTATAAACGAGTAACCGTTTACCCATTTATTTTATATATGTAAAATTAACACAAACCATGTTCTCTATCGAACAAAACTTAGATCAATGCTATTGACTATAGTGCATGGTTAATATAGCTAATTAGATATATTATGTTAATACTTTACATTATAGGTTAAATAACTCAAGAATATTGTCTTCTAAACAATTTTCGTAACCAAAAATACTTAACAAATATTATATTTCCTTCATTGGTAACATGGATTAGTAGTAAAAGTTTTCCCAAAAGATTAGGAAAATAAATAACAATTCCCCCCAGCCCCACTCACTTAATTCAACCCAAGATCTGTTTCTCAAACATGTTGCAACTTGCCATTTCAGCTAATCCCTCACTTTTCTTAGCATTGTTACTGTAATTTATATATCCTATATTCCAATTTTGTTTTTTAAAACTAATTTTCTTGCTTTTTCATTCTATGTCAATTAAAAATATCGTCCGTAAATTATTATTTCAATTATTGGAATGGTATAAGGACTTAAAAAATTAAAATATAGAAATGCATGATGAATGTACCTATAACGGTGTTTAATTGTCAAAAAAAAAAAAAAAATTTATGACAATTTTTTTTTTTTTAATTTTCAAGTTGTTAAAAAACATGTAGACATGTGAAAATGGGTAATGATTAAAAAAAAAAAAAAAAAAAAAAGGATAAACCGGTTAAAAAGGGTAAATGGGTAAACGGGTATTAAACGGTTATGGTTAAATGAGTATGTGGTTATGAGTATGGTTAACCGTTTATAAACGGTTATGGGTATGGGTATAACCATTTAGGCAATTACCCAACAGGTAAACGGTTATGCAGGTATGAGTATAAACGGTTATGGGTAAATAACCACGGTTACCCGCCCGCCATAACCGTTACCCATCCCTATATATAAGCAAGAAAACAAACGCTAATTTAGGATAGAATGACATTATATCATGTCGGCAAGAAAAAAGAAAATCTCTTACATAATATTTTTTTTTTTTTTTTTAAATCTCTTACATAATTCGTTCCAACAAAATTGCAAAACATCCTACTTGAGAACTACGCGCTTACTACTAAGATAATGACAATAATCAAATTTTGGAAGGCAACATAATTCCCAGTAATGAAGGTCATCCCTGACTATTGGGAGATCCTTATTCTGTGCAAGGCAGTTGTCTCCTCATGTATTAAGATTGTTGCCTACTTGTATGCATTATTAAAGTCTCTCGCTATCACTGATTAAGTGATCAAAGAAAGTTTCCTACTTCATAATTCATATATTGCAAGATCTCAACGATCTCCTAAGTTCTCTATTAGTTCATACTAATTATGATTTCTCTAAATTAGAGAGCATTATCGGAGTACAAATTTTTTATAGGACCTTCCAAGATAAGTTAAAATATGATTAAGTGGTAGATTGTCTTGGTGGTTAGGGGTTTTCTCTTCAATTCACTGCATTTTAAGTTCAAACTCCCTATTGTATATTACTGTAGAATATCCCTTTTATATATATGTAAATGAAGATGATAAAGGATTAGGTGGGTCAAACTACTCATAAGCTTGGTCATTCTACTATAGAAATAACCAAGACCCGAGATTTAGCCACAAATAAAATAGTAGGCTACTTCTATTCCACTCAAAGCGATTAGAAATGACTGACTTCCTGATAAAACAACCCCCATGTCCCCTATCTCTGAAATTTTGTTTAATTAATACAAAAACATACAAGCAGAGGTACGAAGCTAAGTCCCGTAAAGAGAACAAAATTAAAAAATTAAAAAAAAAAAAATCAACGAAAATGAAAAACATGACAAAATGAAATGCCATGAGCATGAACGGCAGATGCAAAATTTGAGATATTGTGAACCACCAATAATAAGCATTAATTGTGAGCCTAACGCATTGACAACCTGATTACTCTCCCTACAACGCACTTGTATTAAAAACTAGTTCAGGTACAAAACAATACAACAATAATGGTCTTGGTCTTGTTTCGAATGAGCATCATAAATACTGTTCTTTATTCTTGAAGAAACTTGTAAGATTCATAAGAGCAAGGACACAAAGAATTTGAGAATCTTTTCCCAAGAAACCCAATTGTGATATAAAAGGAGGCATATATTAGCTGCTGTAAGTATATATAATTCAGTTCACTGAAAACATTAAGCTACCACAAACCTCTCATTTGTAGAATATGCTCTCAATTATCCTCTCTAATAATTGAGCAGCAAAGTAAAAGATATTTGATGCAAATCTAAGACACATTTTCATATGTTTGGTATCAAAACAACAAAACCGAATTTTATTAATCTTATCACTTGCAACTCATAGATGCATATCAAGAAGACATAATTGCATAGACTTAATAATATATACTTTTTTAATCACAACAAGTGGTTCAGTGGTAAGAACGTGGACTACGGCTCTCCAATAAACGAAAATATATGAGAGGTTTCGGATTCGATGCTCCGAGCTAATGAGTCTGCTTGATTGTAGCCACATACAAGGTGAAATTCCTCATAGCCTCCTCGGGCCCGGAAGGAGTGGATAACAAGCCATCAGTTGGACCCCTTTATATATATATATATATATATATATATATATATATATATATAAAATTTAAAAAAAAAAAAAAAGAAAAAGAAAAAACATACTTTAACTACAAGATTGTTTTGGTTATATGACAGAAGCCAAACTCCTTAAACTTATTGTTCTAGTTCTGACTCGTGACTCATTCTTTCTTACCTCTTGAGCTAATCCTAACCCTTGCTATCTCATCATTTCTCACTGCTCGAGCTAACTTAAGAACATTTAACTTGAAGAATTTCCCGAGCGTAGTGACAAGTTAAATTCACTAAACAGAGAACAGTAGCATTGATTCCGAGTGAGCCACTTGACATAATGCAATATGTACCAACAATTAAGGGAAAAGTATGGTTAGCGTATGAAGATAATCACATGATACATGAAAAATTTCCAGGAGAAATGGAAAAAGCATAGGGTAGCTAGCATCAAACCGGGAATACGTTAAAAAACAAGGACTCAATATTATTTGTTCAAAAGACTCTTTATTCTAGAAAACGCAAAAATATTTTTGTTCATAAAAATTAACAAAGGAGAGTGTCATTCGCACATCCATTTTTACCTTCCACACATCCTTGTTAATTTTTTGTCATTGATCTTATTCACTTTATTTGTTCTGATGATCGAAAATTAAGAGGGGTGTGTGAGAAATAAAAAAAGGTGTGGATAATATCAACCATACCAAATGGCTTCCCATATTATAATGAATAACTTTCTATAATAAAAAAAAAATTAAAACCTTCTCAATTTGGTTTTCCCATCTCAGAGCTGTTGTGTGATCCAAGCTCAAATATTGAGTTCTAGAAAGTTTCCAAGCACACTTGACACTACCCTATACTTCGTACTCTTTTCTTGTTTCTGTCTTTCTTTTTTACTACTTGTCTTATTTTTATTTTTATAAAGTGTTACTTTAAATTACTCTAATATGTCGTTAAGGGTAATCAAATTTGAATTTAGATAAATGAATGCACTGTTTTGATCAACTGACTTAATTTACATCTGTTTCTTAATTTCACTACTCAATTTAAACAGATTACATTATTTTAATCAACTAACTTAAATCACGTTTGTCTCTTAACTTCACTACTCGGTTCAAACATTTGCACTACTTTGATCAACTTGTTTAATTATTTCTTTAACGTCACTACTCAACCCAAATAAATTGCACCTGCACAAAATTGGATCATTCGGTCATGTGGGTAACCCCACTTTTTCTTCTCTTAAATCTCCACCGCTTATTCTCCCCTCCCTTCCTTATATAAGAACTCCTTCCCCCTCTCTTTGTATAATAACTCCTTCCCCCTCTATTTGTTTGTCCAAGTTCTAATTCTCTAACTTAGCAAACTGTCACTCACCACCACATACCTCCCCTGTCTCATCCCCTGCGCTCCATTTCCTCAAATTTTATCGGCTCTTCAAGAAAACCAATGGATTGCTTAGAGGTCTGCAAGGAGGTGAGCACATATTACAATTTCACAATGTTCCTCTCTCTCTCTCATGCATGCCTTCCTTCATAAGCTTCATTTTCCTTAATTTTTCTTCTTAAATGGTGATAAATTCTCGGAAGAAGCACCACTGTCTTTTTGCGCCTCAAGAAATATTAGACAAATGCATTCTTGGAGAATAGCAAGATTGCTGTGTGAAAAATAGGTGTAAAACTAGTTACTATGTTTATTTATTTGTTTATTAACATTTTCCCCTTTCTTCCAGGGCAAGTTCGAAGAAGATCAAGATGAATGTACTCTGGATGGTACAGTTGATATGCATGGCCGCCCTGCAGTCAGATCAAAATCTGGAAGATGGGTTGCTGGAATCATCATACTTTGTAAGCTCCAAATCACCAGACCATTTCAAACAAGTTCAACAAAAAATTCAAGAAAAAATAATATTCAAAACAAACAAGATAAATTTCTTAGTCTATATTTCTTCTCTGGTTTTATAGTAGCAATCACACTTATTTTTTCCTTTTTGTTTGTAATATATGATTGTTAAATTGGTCAGTCTCAATGTCCTATGCTTTTGGTGGCTTTTATTTATTTATTTTTTCCTTTTCTCAAGAATTTTTTAAACAAATTGGATAGATACGGTTTTTACTGAGACGAATACTAGTTTATAGATAAGGTGAAAGGGAAAAGGACAATATAAGTGGAAGGAAACTGCGCAACATTTGGCACTGAAAACCAAACCGAGTGTTGCACAGAGTTGCTCAATGCTGGCTGGGTTATAGCCAGCTCATGACCATTTCAAAGAAAGACATTAAGGTCTCGTTTGGTATCTCTGGCACTTTTGACTGTACTGTTTATTTTACTTGAATAAAATAAATAGTCACCAGTAGATAGAGGAGAAACATTTATATACAACGATTCAGCTTTGTTCAATAATATAATGTTTTGTTGCACATAATTTTATATTAGTAAAGTGAAATGTTACATACAGATGAACTGGTGTTATGTAAGTTTTTTTTTTTAAAGAAAGATAAACGAAAAAAAAAATGTTATTTATTTCATAGACGTCTTATTTATTTAGCTTGAGTTCAACTTTGATTGAGATAACTCGGAACTCTGTGTCGGGACCGGGTAGATGACATGACAAGAGAATTGAACCAAGCATCAATTCAAAGTAATGCTTGCCAGACACGTAATCAGTGCCTTGATCTTGCATGACGTGGGTTACTGACATGTTTCTCAAAAATTTACGTTACAAATTCGTTGTTTTTTCCCCTTCTCTTTACCGAACTGCGGTAAAAATGCCTTCATTCATCATTAATTAGTCTCAACTAAAGAAATTTGTCCTTATACATTATTTAAAAGCTTGACTGTAGATCAAATAACTTGGTCATGCCCTAAAGCTTTCCTTCTTTTTGGTGTTAAAAGGAAAAACCAATCTACTTTTCTTTTAAAATATTATAGATATATTATATAAATATATATATATATATATAGCAAGACTATTAGGTAGTGAAATGGTTACAGGCCACAAATCCATTAATTTTACTGTTGCTCATGAACCTAATTAATTTATATGTGCGTGCTTTATCACTGAAACGTTTTCTTATGGCGCTATCTATCACTTCTTTAAAGAAAGCCTCTGCTGTGCTTGTTAAGTAGCTAAATATATAGCTTGAGTGCACATGTATGATGACTGATGCTTATTAATGACCGTCCGATCTTCTGGTGGGAGGAAGGAAGAGTCTGATTTCGGTTAACTATGAAACCGAAGACGGCCCAATTATTAATGATTGAGAGATGTTGAACATGTTGGCATAAATAATTTAGACGCAACTCGTTTTATTTTTTTGAATCATGATCGGCCTCGAGTTTAATTCCTCGAAAACTGGGCCTATGTCATAACCTTCTGACCCTTGTCTTTGTTGTATTGTTCAATGAAAAACCAGTGAATCAAGGTCTGGCTACCCTAGCATTCTTCGGAGTCGGGGTGAACTTGGTCTTATACTTAACAAGGGTGTTGCAACAAGACAATGCGACAGCTGCTAACAACGTGAGCAAATGGACTGGAACAGTTTACATCTTCTCTCTTGTTGGTGCTTTCCTTAGTGATTCATATTGGGGAAGATACAAAACTTGTTCTATCTTTCAACTCATCTTTGTCATCGTAAGTATAAGCTAGTTTTTATTTATTTATTTGCTTCTGTTTTGCATTTTCGACTAAACGCATACCTTGTGTATGATTTACTTTTCTTTTCAATGCGATGTTTATGACACTTGCTTGCATTTGACAACAGGGTCTGGTATCGTTGTCACTGTCATCGCAGCTCTTCTTGCTCAACCCTAAAGGTTGTGGGAGCAAAGAAAATCCATGTGGATCTCATTCAAGCTGGAAAATTTGGCTATTCTACCTCTCCACCTACCTAATTGCCCTAGGATACGGTGGATACCAACCAAACATTGCAACTTTTGGAGCCGATCAGTACGATGAAGAGGACAGCAAGGAAGGGCTCTCAAAGGTGGCGTTTTTCAGCTACTTCTACCTGGCTATGAACCTTGGTTCCCTTTTCTCCAACACCATATTAGGTTTCTTTGAGGATGAAGGAATTTGGGCTATTGGGTTCTGGGCATCTGCAGCATCAGCATTTGCAGGATTGGTCTTGTTCCTTGGTGGGACTGCTAGGTACAGGCACTTCAAACCAAATGGCAACCCACTCTCGAGGTTTTGCCAAGTCTTAGTTGCTGCCATGAAGAAATGCAAGGTGCATATGCCACAAGGTGGAGAGGACTTGTACGACGAGAGTAACAAGGAGTCTTCAAATAGCAACCGAAAGATCCTCTACACCCATGGATTCAAGTACGAGTATAGCTTAAACTCATTAAATCATTCTATTCCTTAACTTCGCTAGTTCCCGAATTTTTATGACTATTGAAATACAGAGCTAACTCATTTTCATCAACATTAACTGCAGGTTCTTGGACAGGGCTGCATATATCTCATCAAGAGATTTAGATTACAAGAAGCAGGGCATCCGCAGCCCATGGCATCTCTGCCCGATCTCACAAGTGGAAGAAGTGAAATGCATTTTAAGATTACTCCCAATTTGGCTCTGCACCATTATCTACTCTGTGGTTTTTACACAAATGGCTTCCCTCTTTGTAGAGCAGGGAGCTGCCATGAAAACTACTATTCCAAACTTCAGCATCCCACCAGCAAGCATGTCTAGCTTCGACATCATCAGCGTGGCCATTTTCATTTTCATTTATCGACGGATTATAGACCCATTTGTAGGCAGAATAAAGAAATCAGATGCTAAAGGGCTTACTGAGCTTCAACGAATGGGCATTGGCCTTGTTATAGCAGTCATGGCAATGCTTTCAGCAGGAATTGTTGAGTGCTATAGACTCAAGTATGCCGATAAAGAATGCCCGCATTGTGACGGCTCAAGCTCCTTAAGCATCCTCTGGCAAATTCCTCAGTATGCATGTATAGGAGCTTCAGAAGTTTTCATGTATGTAGGTCAACTGGAGTTCTTCAATGCACAAACACCAGATGGACTAAAGAGCTTTGGAAGCGCCCTATGTATGACATCCATCTCGCTTGGTAACTACTTTAGCACCTTTCTCGTGAGCGTGGTCATGAAGTTCTCAACTGTGGATCACATGCCCGGATGGATCCCCGGAAACCTCAACAGGGGTCACCTAGATAGGTTTTACTTCCTCTTAGCTGTCTTGACGTCAATAGATTTGATTGTCTACATTGCATGCGCCAAGTGGTACAAGAACATCAAGTTGGAGGGAAGATTTGAAGTAGATGATGAAGAAAACTGTGAAGTTTGATGTTAGTTCAAATCAAGCAGACGTGTTAAGAACCTGTGCTAGCACTATTGTAATACTCTGTGAAGCTGTAGCCCTCTCTCTCTCTCTCTCTCTCTCTCTCTCTCTCTCTCTCTCTGTCTCTCTAACCTTAATGGAAGCGCCCCTTACCTCACTTAATTTGCTGGGTTTTTGGGAAGACGTTTTTCCAAAGCATTCCTGATTTAACAAAACAAATCGCTTTCTAGGATGGATTGATTGCCAACATCGGATGAGAACAAAAAGAAATGAACAACATTCGGTCACACTCGATGTCGATGTTTATGCAAATTTCTGCCGTCTTCAGTTATTTTTGGCTCCACACTCAGGACGATGCTTTATAAGATTTTTCAACTAGTAAAACTGAAACTCAATTCAAATACTAGGAAGTATAAGAAAAAGAAGATAAAAGAAAGAAAATTCATCACAGGTTCAAAATCAACTTTCAACTTTACGAACTTCGATGTGGTGAGAAGATTCTTGACGCCAGATTGGTTGTGCAGCGCTTTGGACAAGAGCTGCATACTCTCCTAGTAGTACAAATAGATGGACGTGGGATACAGTTTTGTGTGTGAGAGTTTTGAGGGGCATAAGTTTGTATACTTAGAGAACACTTTGTGTTTGTAAGTTCTCTTGTATTTGTTGGTAATCAATAAAGCTTCTGTTGTTAGAGAGGTACTCCTATATTGGAGGAACTCTGAAATCGTTGTGTTTTGTTTATTGCTTGATTGGTTTTTGGTTAAGTTTATAACAAGTGGTATCACGAGCTTAGGTTCTTACATGAGTTGTGATTATCAAGCAATGACGAAGACTGGTGATTCTACCAGTGGTGATGATGTTGAAGAAATGTCTGGTACTAGTGGAACGAAGACAATAGTTTAGAGTGCTAGGTTTGAAATTGAGAAATTTGATGGAATGAACAACTTTGCTATGTGGCAATATGAGGTTCGAGATGTCCTGATACAACAAGATTTGGTTGTTATGTTAGGAGACATGTCGTTTACGATGAAAAAAGAAAAATGGGAAAGATTGAATGCTCATGCATGTTCTACAATTCAACTATGCTTGGGAAAGCAATAGAAGTATGGTGAGATGAACATAACTTCTGTGAAGGAATTGTAGGTAGCATTGGAGACAAAATATATGAAGAAGAGCAAGTTGTACAAGTTCTTGAATCTTATGAGCCTTTTGTGACTACTTGGATTTGTGGCATGGAGACAATTAAGTATGATGAAATCTCAAGTGCTCTTATGAATCATGAGGTGAGACACCTTGACAGGCAAGAAAGGAATAACTATGAAGCTTTGATGGTGAGATGGAGATCAAAAGAAAAGAAAGGTTCGTATAGGAAAAATAGTAGATCTCATACTAGAGAAGTCTTAAAGAATAAAGAGTTCTTGGACAAAGATGAGTGTGCTTTTTGTCATGAAAAATGACTGCCTTAAAATCAAAGAAAATACTAAAAAGAAGAATGACGACTCAAAAGCAAATATGGTTAAAGTCGAGGATGAGGAATTTGTCTATGCCTTAACTGCATCGAGCACTGTGGATTATATGAAAGAGTGGGTGCTCGACACAGGTTGTACCCATCACATGACTTCTCAAAGGCATTGGTTTTCAAGCTTCAAAGTTATGAATGGAACTGTGTATATGGGAGATGATAACCCATGTACAACTCAAGGAATTGGAAGCATCAGGATCAAGCATCATGATGGTGTGATTCGAGCATTGCATGGTGTAAGGTACGTCCCAAATCTGAAGAAAAATTTGATCTCACTAGGCCCTCTCGAGTCACAAGACTACAAGTTTTACTCCGATAACAATGTGCTCAAAGTTGCTAAAAGAGCACTTGCCATAATGAAATGGCCTCGAAATGGCTAACTTTATATGCTACAGGGAAAGACTTCGGAAAATGGAGTGACTAGTTGCTGATGAAGTGGTGACTTGTCTGCATTATGGCACATGAGGTTGGGACATGTTGGAAAAAAAAGCATTGAAAGGATTGATCAAGCAAGGGTGTTTAAAATGAGCAAAAACTAGAAAGATAGAGATCTGTGAACACTACGTTCTTGGCAAACAAACAGGTGAAATTTGGCTCAGTTCTTAATTAAACGAAAGGAATTTCGAACTATGTTCACTCTGATATTTGGGGTTCTTCAAAGAATGCTTCTTTAGGTGGACAAAAAGATGGTTTGTATCTTTTATTGATGACTACTCTCGCAGATCATGGATATATATGATGAAACGAAATAATGAGGTTCTTGACATCTTCCTGGAATGGAAGAACATGGTGGAGAACAGAACTAGAAAGAAGATTAAGATACTGAGAAGTGATAATGGAGGGGAATATACCTCTGATCCTTTCTTCAAAGTGTGTAAAAAGGAAGGGATTACTCGGCATTTCAGTGTTAGACATACTCCACAGCAGAATGGGATTACAGAGAGACTAAATAGGACCTTGCTCAAGAAAGTTCGTTGCATGCTATCTCAAGCTAAGCTGCCAAATAGATTTTGGGCAAAAGCCTTTAGCTATGCATGTCATTTGCTTAATCGACCACCATCAACAACATTGGAGGGTAGAACACCCATTGAAGTGTGGTCTGGAGAACTAGCTCAGGACTACTATAAGCTACGAGTGTTTGGATGCAATGCCTACTTTCATGTGAAGGAAAACAAACTGGATCCATGAGCTAAGCTATCTTTATGGGATTCAATAATGGTGTGAAAGGCTTCAGACGTTGGTGTCCTGAGTTGAACAAGACTATAGTAAGTAAAGATGTGACATTCGATAAAAGTCACATGAAATTAAAGGAAGATGTTCAAATGGTGGAGCTTGGGGAACAAGTAATTGTGAATTCATAGCCAAGTAAGGAAGTTGTGGAAGAAGAAAGACAAGGTGATCAACTTGAACATAAAAAGAATGATCATGAAGAAGAAACACCATCAGAAGAACTAAAGATACAAGATGATTGCATAGCCAAAAGGAAGGGAAAAAGAGACATATCCTTACCTCTGTGAGACATAAAGATTGCATAGCCTGCATGGTATATGCATTGCCAATAATTAAGGCTGAAATTCCCACTAATTTTGAAGAAGAAGTAAATAGTGAAGAAGAGAGTAAATGACATGATGCAATGGACAATGACATGCTCTCCCTTCACAAGAATAAGACTTGGGAATTGGTGGAGCTACCTAGAGGAATGAAAGCAATTGGCTGCAAATGGGTTTATGCAAAGAAGGATGTAGTGGATGACAAGAGCTTGGTAAGATTTAAAGCTAGGTTAGTGGCTAAAGGATATGCTAAGAATGAGGGAATAGATTACAATGAGATCTTTTTCCCTGTGGTTAAGCACTCCTCCATTCGAATATTGCTTGCTGTAGTTACACAATTCAACCTTGAATTGGTACAACTAGACGTGAAGACTGCATTCCTTCATGGTAATTTGGATGAAGAGATTCATATGAGACAACCTAAGAGGTATCAAGTTCAAGGAAAAGAAAGATTGGTTTGTAAGCTTAGAAATTCTCTTTATGGTTTGAAGCAGTCACCCACGCAGTGGTATTTAAGATTTAACAAGTTTATGAAGAGTCAAGAATATACAAGAAGTCACTATGATCACTGTGTTTATCACAAGAAGTTGAAAGATGGTTCGTTCGTGTACTTGTTAATCTCTGTGGACGACATGCTCATAGCCTCAAGCAATATTTCAAAGATAGAAAAGTTGAAGGAAAAATGAGAAGGGAGTTCGAAATGAAGGATCTCGGTGAAGCCAAGAAAATATTGGGAATGGGGATCACAAGGGATAGACAAAAAGGTTTGGTGTGTTTGTCTCGGAAGCAATATCTTGAGAAGTTGTTACAAAAGTTTGGATTAACAAAAGACACTAAGCCTGTAGGAACTCCATTAGGTTCTCACTTCAAGTTGAGCAGTCAACAATGTCTCAAAATTGATGAAGAAAAGATGAAGATGAATGGTATTCCATATGCTAATTTGGTTAGAGGATTAATGTATGTTATGGTGTGTACTCATCTTGATATAGCACACGCAGCTGGAATTGTTAGTAGATTCATGCATAATCCTGGAAGGGAGCATTGGAATGTTGCTAAGTGAATACTAAGGTATTTTACATGGAACGAGGGACAAAAGTATTTGTTTTGAAATATGTGATGAAGGAATTGATAAGTTCTCAGTTGAATATGTGGACTCAGACTTTGCTGGAAACTTAGACAAGAGAAGATCGATGAATGGGTATGTGTTTACTATGGCAAAGGGTCCTATATGCTAGAGATCAATATTACAACTGACGGTGGCACTATCAACCACAAAACCAAAATACATGGCGATCACTAAAGATATCAAAAAACCAATGTGGACTCTATAGTTGTTAGGAGATTTAGGTGTAGAACAACACAAGTTAGCAGAAATTGTTAGATATAGCTTGTGATTGTGACAGCCAAAGTGCCATTTATTTTGCTAGATATCAGGTACATCATGCTAGGACTAAGCACATTGATGTACGATATCATTTTGTGAGAGAAGTGGTAGTTGAAGGTGAGATTCGTCTAAAAAAGGTTGCTACAGAAGATAATCCAACTGATATGTTGACAAAGGTTGTTAATGCAACTAAGTTCGAGCACTGCTTGATGTGGTGTAGTTAAAGCAAGTTTGATCTTGCGATATGGTGGAGCAATGGAAGTTGCTAGATGGCTCGTTATGGATTTCATGCCAAGGTAGAGATTGTTGGATTTGACATTAAATCAATATGCCTAAACTAAAACAAGAATCAAACAAGGATTAGGATATGTTGGATGCAAGATATTTGGATTTGTGTTTCCTAGTTGGTTTGGGATTTGGTTTTAGTATAGGATTTGGTTTCCTATATTCTAGGGACTTTGTGTAAACCTGTGACATCTATTAGTATAAACAGATGGATGTGGGATAAAGTTTTGTGTGTGAGAGTTTTGAGAGGCATAAGTTTGTATACTTGAGAACACTTTGTGTTTGTAAGTTCTCTTGTATTTGTTGGTAATCAACAAAGCTTCCGTTGTTAAAAAGGTACTCCTATATTGGAGGAACTCTGAAATCATTGTGTTTTGTTTATTGCTTGATTAGTTTTTGGTTTAGTTTATAACAATATGATCACAACTAAGCAGATAAGTGGAGGTACATATTGAAACATCAGTAATCACTAACCACTAATAGCTATATTGCTCCTGAGAAAGTCTCCTCTGCATCATTTGAGAACTACATATATATGGGGCGACCACTATGGTAAAGAACCAATTTCTGCTTAATTCTTTCTCTGCTAAGCACAAAATTGTGTCACAAACTTAAGAACGGATGAGGAAGACAACTTTAGATTATACGGGGATTTCCTATCTATTTCATCCAAAGTACAAGCATGAACCAACATTATAAATACATCCTTGTAGCATGTTGTTCATTCTAAAGTAAAAGTTGTTTTAGAAAGGAAAATGCTAGGAAGACTAAATTTGTAAACTAAACAAAAATGTTATTCCTATCATCTATTTGTATCATCTCTCTAATAGAGATGGGATCCACATGCATTGACGGGTCCTACCTCTACTAGCGAGATAGTACAAATGATGATACAAATAGATGATAAAGGTAACATTACTCTAAACTAAATGATATGAAATGATTGAATTATGAGTAATGCTAGAGAGACTAAATTTGTAAACTAAATTTTATAAATTTGACATGGAAATTGATGATTAGATTATTACTTAAACGTTGATATACGTGCTCATTAACTAGTGGTGACGCATCATTTAGTCTACAAATTTAGTCTCCCTAGCATTACTCTTGAATTATTATTCAAGTGTTGATTAACGTGCTTATTTTTCATTGGTGACACATCATTTAGTTTGCAAATTAGTCTACAAATTTAGCCTACCTAGCATAACACTTTTAGGAAGACTAAATTTGTAAACTAAATGATGTGTCACCAATAAGAAATAAGCACGTTAACCAACGCTTAAGTACTAATCCAATCATCATCTTCCACGTCATTCAGTTTATAAAATTTAGTTTCTCTAACATTACCTGTCACATCCCGGCCCGGGGCGGATCACTTCCCGGGCCCGCTCCACCACCATAGCACGATATTGTCCGCTTTGGGCTTACCATTCCCTCATGGTTTTGTTTTTGGGAACTCACGAGCAACTTCCCAGTGGGTCACTCATCATGGGATTGCTCTAGCCCCCTTCTCGCTTAACTTCAGAGTTCCTACGGAACCCGAAGCCAGTGAGCTCCCAAAAGGCCTCGTGCTAGGTAGGGATGGGAATATACATTTAAGGATCGCTCCCCTGGGCGATGTGGGATGTCACATTACCCTTTAGAAAAGGTTTAGTGATGTAACACAAAGCAAGAAGAATACGAACGTAAGCCCTCAAAGAACATGATTTCTAGAGTTCACCAGATTTTGGTTGAAAACCCAAAGGTTGTTTTGTTTAATTGATAACTTAATTAAATTGATCATTACTAATGAGAAGCCAAATGGCTTAAATAAATAGATTACAACTCTTGGGAGTTGGGACAACTCAAAGGACATTAGGAATTAAAATGAAAGCAAATGACTTAATCAAAAGACAAGTGAAAAGTCCGATTTTAATTACAAACTTTAAAACCTTGTGTTGAAAGCTGAATACATCATTTTTGGCCTTAAAATTGATGGGCTAATGGTATAACCATGAGTCTTGTTCTGCTCACTATTCTCTTCAAATCCATATATTATGGCCCTAAGACCAACATGCCAAACTAAAGTTGCGTCAACCAGATGGTACGAAAAATCCAAAACATCCACAAATAATTTATTAACACATGAATTATCAATTCTCCAATTACCTTCCTCGTTTGCTCGTCGATTCCTTCTTTTAGTTTTATTGCATGTGAAATAATCTAATTTTTGTCCTACATCATTTAGCATCAACATGTGACCTTAAAAAATACCACAACTTATTTGGATACTTGACGATAATGGCTTAAAAGCACAGCAATGGAACATGTCTTTGTAAAAACAATGACAAGCAAACATTTCCCCCATATGTGTTTGTGAAGAGCATCCACTAAATAATCACATTCAATCAGGCTAACTACAGTATATGCTAAAATTTTAAATTCAATCGATGTATCACCAAGAAATTCCAAACTATATATATGCAAAAAAATATCAGACCAAAAGAAAATGTACAAAACATCATATACGAAATTACTTATAAAACAATTTAAAAAGACCATTGTGTGGTCTATGTGTCGATCCCACAGCTTTTACGTACAAAAATGGGTCCTTAAAGAAGGATGGAAATCTATGTCAGTTATGATTTTCCTATAACCATTGGCTACTTAGTACCTTTGACAGATGATCTCTTTACTTCTCATTTAGCAGATTGTCACTTTTATGACACTCTACTCTCCTTTAGAGGAGATAAGAAGGTCACCGCTCATGAAGAATGACGCAAATTACCATGGATGACTGCCACTATGTCTGATTTTGATCTTTGGACCGAACAATCTAAAAGTTGAGATGTGATGAATCGTAGATCTTCAAAGTGTTACTCAAAGCATGTCGGATATGTTACCAATCTAGCTAAAGTGACGAGATCACATATACCAACTTCAAACGTGCCTATAAAGATAGACATACCTAATGGACTTCGAATCACTATTTGAGAATGATGGGACGCTATGAACGTGTCATGCAGATTGCTGCACCTAATGCCCGATCATAGTACACTGGTGGCTAGCCAATCATCTGTTTCCACCCAAAAATGTGGTAAACCAGTTGGTCCAAAGGATTCACAACCTCAAAAGAAGAAACCAACAACACAGACTAGTGAAACTAGTATGGATCCAGCCATTGCCTAGTCATCTTATCAAACACATGAGGTTATTCTAGATTATGGAAGCATCCTTGAAGAAAAGAATCATTTCCCTTAGAATCGAGAAATTTTGGTCCACTATGCTTTCTTATGCTAGCTTGGATGAGGTTTGAATATGAATAAGATGATAGTCGACAATGTATTCACATATGCAGTAACTAATGATATCATGCTGAGTGATGACATTGAACCACGTTCTGTTGATGAATGTCGATATCAAACAAATTGGTAAAATTGGAAACAAGCACTCCAGGTCGAACTTGATTCACTTGCGAAACGTAAGGTGTTTGGGCTCATAATTCCTAAACTGCCACATTTGAAGCCATTGGCTACAAGTGGGTTTTTGTGGGGAAAGGTAATGAAAAGAATAAAATAGTACGATACAAAGCATGCCTTATGGCATAAGGCTTCTCTCAATGCCCTAAGATTGATTAGGAGAAAACATATTTGCCCGTTATGGACGTTATTCCTTATCAGTTTGGTAGTTTCCGAAAAACTGAACATGCAGCTCATAGGTGTGGTAACCGTCTATCTCTATGGAGATCTTGATATGAAAATCTACATGAAAGTTTCTGAAGGACTTTCATTGACTAAGTAGTTTTAGACCACGAAACACCCTCCTCGATTCAATTGAGGCATTCACTTTACAACTGAAATAATTCGATCTACGATCGTTGTATTTTATGTCGATAGCATGGATCTCTATGGAGATCTTGATGCGAAAATCCCATACGTGTCCATTAAGAAGTCACATCCTGGATTTACGATCATTGTAGTTTATGTCGATGGCATGGATCTTACTAAGACTCTTAAAGAGCTTGAGAGAATTGTTGTGGACCTAAATTCGGAATTTAGGATGAAAGATCTTTGTAAAAATAGATACTACCTAGGCTTGGAGATCGAGCATTGTTCAAATGGTATTCTTGTCCATCAATCAGATTACACCAGAAGGTGTTCCATTGTTTTAATAAGGATAACGCGAAGCTTTCGAGTACTCCTATGGTCGTCTGAACGCTAGATGTAAAATGAGGCCTTTTCTATCCTTAAGACGATGTGAAAGAGGTCTTCGAGCCTTAAGTTCTTTACCTGTTTGCAATTGGCACTTAATTGTACTTAGCTCAGTGCACTAGACCGGACATTTCCTTCAATGTTAATCATAGCAATGGACGCACATGTAGACACTAGACTGATATTAAAAGAATCTTCCGCTACCTAAAAGGTGCAATAAATTTGGGCTTGTTCTATCTCTACGAATCCTCAAGAAGAGTCGATGCCTCCCTCAATCTTTGGAATTATTCTCACCTTATTGGTTATGCTGACGCAGGTTACTTGTCTGACTCACACATGGCACATTCTCAAACAAGTTATGTTTTTAATATTAGAGACACTGCAATATTTGGAGATCAATGAAACATACCTTAGTTGTGACTTCTTTGAACCATGTTGAAATTATCGCCCTACTCGAACCATTTAAGAATTCTTCTGGTTAAGAGTTGTTTGTCAAGCATATTCGAAGCACATGCGAACTTTCTTTTGCTATTGACGTCCCTACAATAATTTATGAATATAACACATCATGTATCGAGCAGATCAAGAAAGGATACCTCAAAAGAGACAACACCAAGCATATTGCGCCAAATTTCATCAGCAATAAGAACATCAAAAAATTGAAATTAAGCAAATCCGTTCCCAGGACAACCTAGTCCACCTGTTCACCAAGTTACTACCGAATTATACTTTTTTGAAGCTTGTTCGAGGAATTGGTATACATAAACTTTTTGAGTTGAAACATTGTTAGTTGTCTTTGGAATTATGTTAAACTCAGGGGAGTATCCCAAAATGTACTTACTTGACCTTAATGTACTATTTTTCCTTACGATTAGAAGCATTATTCCTTTTTGGTTTTTGCTACCTGACTAGGTTTTAACGAGGCACCCATCATAGGTTGGTCATACCTTTATGTATGTCACGTAGACGTTTAAATTAGCTTTGCATCCAACTCATCATTTTCCTTAGATTATGGGTTTTTTCCCATATTGGATTTTACCATTAGCCAAGCTTTAAGAGACTTATTTCTACAAGTTCTCTTGTTTGAGACTAACATGTTCCTTAATCAGTGTTGACTAGACGACTTCATCAACTTTGTTGAATCTGATGTGATATCTACTTGAGTATTTACACACTCAAAAGCAATGTTGTAAACATGATTTAATATATGAGATTATGTAAATCCTAGTTAGATTGGGTTTTAGATTACCTATTATTCTAGTGTTTATTCTTATTAGCCTTTGTATTACTTGGAGTACAAGTTACTCTTTCCTCATTATTGCTGGAGCGGAATCCCAACTTCAACATTTGTTTTAACAGCGACCCGTATGGACTAATTAAAACTAATCTAGATCTAGCACGGTTCGGATTGGCAGATCCATCAACATATATGTGCCAGCCTATGTTAGTCTTAAAAGGTTCCATAGTGGGCTCTTCTGCATTTATGGATTTTGGGGTGAATTCAACAATGAAATTTGTGAGTGTTTGTCCCTTAATGGAGGTATTGGGCATGTAGATCAATATTTTTTGTCCTAGCTCAATAGCCCATTTATTAACTCTGATGGAGCGGTTCGAACTGTGGAAAATCGACAGGAGTAGGAATTCAGTCATTACCACGATTTAGAATGAATTGAAGTAGGGCGTAAGCATCCTTGCCGCCATGACCAGTGCCATAATTAGCTTCTCCATCTTGAGGTACCTTGTCTCTGGTTAGAAGAGAGCCTTCAAAACATAATAAATCAGTTTCTAGCCTTCCGAGTCTTCTCGGACCAAAAGAGCACTAACTATAGCTTCAAACATAGCTAAATACAAGTATAAATCTTCTCCTGGTATAAGCTTCAAAAGGAAAGGGGGTGAAGAGAAGTATTCCTTCAGTTTGAGGAACATTTGTACACACTTCTCGTCCCACAATAGCCCTCTATTCTTTTCTATGGCATTAAAGAAAAACTTGCACTTATTTGTTGGTCTGGAAAGGAATTGACTAAGTGAAGCAGCTATGTCGGTGAAACTCTAGATCTCTTTCATAGTTCGTGGATATTGCATCTCACTGATCGCCTTAATCTGATTCGGGTTGGCCTAGATGCCCTTATGAGTCACTAAATATCCCAAAAACTTTCCACTTTGGACAATGAAGAGGATTGAGTCTCATCTCATACTTACAGAGTACGTCAAATGACTTCACCAAGTCAGCTAGATGATCCCCATTTCACTTGTTCTTCACAACCATGTCATCAACATATACCTCCACGGTTATTCCAATATTTTCCTTAAAAACCCGGCAAAAATGGTGAATTTATGGATAATTTTAGACCTCATTCAAATGGCGGAGGTGGGTCTGTGACGGAAAGGTCATTGGGTGGAAGGAATGATGGGTTGTTTTCTGGAATTGTAGTGATGGCGAGGACTGTGTTGCCGATGACAAAAATTGTGGTGATGAATATGTGCTAGGGTGTGAAACTTCCAACAAAGTTTGGTAAAATGATGTTGTATTTAATGGGGAATAAGATTGGGTTTGAGAAAGTTAAGGAGGTGAAGGTAGTGGAGGAGAAGATGGCTGAGAGTAATGTGGGTGATTTGGAATTGTTGAAGGGGATGTGCTTTTTGGATGAGAAGGGATTTGGAGGACTTGGAGAAGGAAAATAAGGAAATGAAGTAGAGGTTGGAGGATATGAAGTTTGGAGTTTCTAAAAAGCATTTTCATAGCGAGAAGAATAATATTATTGGGAAGAGATTACAGCCGCCTTCAAGTGAGACTTTTGGCAGGTCCGAACAATGGAGGAACAAGAAGAAGGTTGGAGAAGAGAATGCACAAACAGAGCAGAAAAAGCCTACCAATCACGCTAGCGATGTAGAATCCAAATTTTAGAGAGCTATCAAGGCTGCTACCACCTAGCAAGGTTCAGTATGTGTAATGCTGAATTATTTCTTTACTTTGGAATGTATAGGGGTAATCCATGCTATCTTCTTGAATGATTGAGATGTAGCATTGGTAGCTACGATGCATGGACACGGGGGAAAACCAGCATATCCCATATCTGACACGTAGGGATACGGATATGCAGAGGATACGTGTGGATACGCGCCCAATATATATTGGAATGAAGGGATACGTTGTTGACTGACGAGATACGCGTATCATACTGTCAAGATACGAGTATCCTACTTTTCGGATACATTTCAAACTAAAATTGGAGAATAATTAGAAAAAAAAATAAAAAATAATTTTAATAAATCCGCACAGAATCATGATTGATTCAAATTAGCTAAATGTAGACATCGGAATTTCGGTAAAATAAATGTTGACCAATGCATTAAAATTACAACCTCCACTCATTTCACCTATATCATTCACTTACTTCACCTACAACATTCACTTACTTCACTTACAACCTCCACTCACTTCACCTACGTCATCCACTTACTTCACCAAGAAAATTTGTAGTGGTGATTCATTCTCAAAGCCTATAAATAGGCTTCTCCCTCAAGGTATCAAGGATCTAAAAATCAACCAATTCACAAATATATTTCTCTACTCCCAAAATGGAAGAGAATACTCCCCACACATCCAAAATCCTTGAAGCTTTGAAACTCTAAAGCTCTCAAGCATCTAACCCCCAAATTCCCAAGAATCCCGAAGAATGGAGAAAGCATTCTTCGTTCTTCGTCAAATCCTTGAGGCAATCATTCATCCAAGATCAAGCCTCGAAGGCCCTTCAAGATCTGTTCATCCAAGATCAAGCCCCGACGGCCCTTGGATCAACAAACAAATCCACACATCTATTCTTCAAGATCAAGCCCAAAAGCCCTTGAAGAAAACCAACTATTCATTCAAGATCAAGCCCCGACGGCCCTTGAAGAAAACCAACAGTTCTTCAAGATCAAGCTCAAAAGCCCTTCAAGATCAAGCCCCAAAGGCCCTTGAAGAAACTTCCATCAACCTTCAAGATCAAGCCCAACGGCCCTTGAAGAAACTTCCATCAACCTTTAAGATCAAAGCCCCGAAGGCCCTTGAAGAAACTTACAACTGTTCATCCAAGATCAAGCCTCGACGGCTCTTGGATCAACAAATCTACATCTTACGGAGATCGAATCAAATGACCAAATTTTAGAGAGATCGTAACCCCAAAATCATTAAACACAAATATTATTTTTGTACACGTGTTCTTGTTTCAAGAAATTTCTGTGTTCACACTAAACTGAAACGATTGTTTGACAAAAAACCAAAATGGATTTACCTACTTTTCCTCACTCGAACCTTAGAAATCAGACTTGTCGTCTGCAACTGCTCCGTCATCTTTGTCGTCTCCGTCTACAACTGCTCCATCGTCTCCGTTGTCTCTGTCTGCAACTATTGGTGAGAGCTTTCATTTTCACTTTGTTAATAGCTTCGATACTTTCCTGATCTTACTCCTCTTTATTGATTCAATGACCACTGTTCTAAAAATCTCCACCTAGGTGCTAAGCAGCTGGCCACCGCCCTGAGTAATGCCTAGGCATTTGAAAATTAAGAAATGACACCTAGACCCCACCTAGGTTGCAACTCATATAGACAGAAAAATTGATAAATTTCATTTTGCATATATTTTTTCAATAAATTGTAAGAGACTTGTTGAATACTTAAATAAACACATATTATATGATTGTTACCCATATTTTCATTATGTTCCAATACTTCATAATATATATATATATGTATGTATATGTGTGTGTGTGTGTGTGTGTATATATAAGTATAAATAGACACTTATTTACACGAAATATAATAAATTTACTTAAATCCGCCTAATTCGCCTAGGCCCCAGCCCACAGCCCGATTAATGCCTAGCGTCTTTTAGAAACTTGTCAATGATTGTTAGAAGCTTAATATGATTCCCAAGGCCAAAACCCATCTTTGAAACTAAAAGCCCCTTTTGCTTTTCTGTTTTGAACTTCGAAGCTAAAGGCCCCTTTTGCTTTTACTAATTCAATCTTCGAAGCTTAATCTGTTATGTAAATTGGAAATACAATAATATTATTATTACATACAAAAAGTTTTTTGTATTTAATATATTATTATTATATTTTGTATATTATAATATATAATTGTGCAGTGGTCTAGATATTTAGATTATAATAATTTTAATGTATATGCTTTCATGATGCATTTTTTATCTCTTAAGTTAACATAAATTTTTCATGTAGTCTCTGTCTCTACGGTGGATTGACTCTTATTGTTTATATGTTTGTTAATTTAGGAAAATGAATCACCTTGATAATCATGCGAATGATAATGCTAATCTAGATGAGATTGTTGAAAATTATTATGCTCCGTTGTGGAAGTATGTCAAAAAACTCGAAAAAGTGGGAAATAGAGGAGGAGGAAATACTGAATTTGAATGCAATTATTGTGAGGAAGAAGTTTATATTTTATTACAAGTGCTATTATGTTTGAAGCCTATTTTTGTTTACTGCCTAGCTTCATTATATTGTTAGCTGAGTTTCTTGGCTTGATTAGTTAGGATTGTCATAAATTATACAAGTGATAATCTCCTTGAATTGTTAGCTGATGTATATGTAATTTGAAAGAAAGATGAGAGAGACAAATGTGTTTTGGTACTGAATTCCCTAAAACATACTGATGGACTAGACTTTGCTTTAAAGAGTAAATTGATTGCTATTTTTTATTTTTTTCGTTTACGTGTTAAGTAGTTATTAAAGTTTTGATTGGGGGTGGAAGAGTTTATCAGTACAAGGTAATCAGAATGGAATTATAGGATTTTCACACACTATCGTATCTACAACTCCGTATCAGCTAGGAATGGGTAATGGTTATGGCGGGCGGGTAACTGCGGTTATTTACCCATAACCGTTTATGCTCATATCGGATAACCGTTTACCCGTTGGGTAATTGCCTAAATGGTTATACTCGTACCCATAACCGTTTATAAACGATTAACCATACACATAACCGCATACCCATTTAACCGTAACTGTTTAATACCCGTTTACCCATTTACCCTTTTTGGTCCTGTTTATCTTCTTTTTTTACCATTACCTCTTTTTCACCCTTCTACATGTTTTTTAACAACTTGAAAATTAAAAAAAAATTGTCATAATTTTCTTTTTTTGACAATTAAACACCGTTATAGGTACATTCATCATACATTTTCGTATTTTAATTTTTTAAGTCCTTATATCATTCCAATAATTGAAATAATAGTTTACGGACTATATTTTTAACTGTTACCAATGAAGGTAAATATAATATTTTCTAAGTATTATTGGGTTACAAAAATTGTTTAGAAGACATTTATGTCAAAGCATTTCTGTCAATTTCACGGTTACCCGCAAGGAATTTAAATTAATTTGGCGAATTCCTTGATGATGAGAATCATCATTTCTGTAGCAGTGTTATTGAGAGAAGGATTGATGAATTCCTTGCTAATTTATTGGGTGCTAAGTATTATTGGATCGAGAACATGGTTTGAGTTAATTTTACATATATAAAATAAATAGGTAAACGGTTACCCGTTTATAACCGTGGTTAATACCCATAACCGCCCATTTAAATTTCACAGGTAAACGGTTATACCTATAACTGTTTATTTATCTAAACGGTTACCCATAACCGTAACCGTTTAATTTAAATGGATGGGTAACCTCGGTTACCCATAATCAATAGGTATTTGCCCACCCCTAGTATCAGCAGGTACCAATGAAAATTTTATAAAAATTGCCCGTGGCAGCATTCAAATATTGCAATGTACGTCTACTTCCTGTTGTGTTACTCTCGTACAAGATTTTGGACTCGATCGATGCATTGGTGATAAGAAAGAAAAAGACAAATCTTCTTTGCCATTTGATAAGGTCTTTGATTTTGCCATATCATGTAAAAGTCTCATCCTACCAAAGAAAGATTAGCCTCAAAGCCAACTGTGCATAGTTAACATCCTCACCTACACTTAATTAATCCCCTGCAGTCAGCCACACTGGAACATTTACCCTACATTTATTTTGCAAGATGTTATCTGTGACTTGGCATGTGCAGACGTGGTTAACGCAAACAAGTGTGCTTCAAGTACATGGAAAAATGTCACTTAGTATTATGATCTAGTGATATTCCTCTTCATTTGTAAGTGAGAGGTCTTAGGTTTGATTTTCACTAAAGTGAATTTGAATCACATACATTATTGCTAGTCCATGTAAGGCTTAGCTCACTCTCCCATCCACTTAATGTAGATAATCTCATTTGTTCAAAAAAAAAAAAAAAAAACAAAAAAAAAAAATGAAAAAGGAAAACCAAAATGATTTAAAGTTAGCTTTAGTAGTGCAAGTGTGCACAGTTGATGCTCGAGGGGCACATGATCTGTGTCAACGGTCAGAACTTAACATCCTTCATTATATACACTATCACATACATATTAATAACGGAAGGGAAATTAATTAATATTGTATTTTTCTTTACACACGAGCTTGCTCTTGTTTTAATTGGAGTCGGTTTAAACTTCAAAATATAGGGTGTGATATTGTCTTTTGGGCTATCGGAGGAGGTTAACAGTGCTGTAATTTTGATGCCAAATAAATCTAAAATGGCAAGACGCTAGCAAGGAATGCCCCACGCGATGTTGCTGTGCGGGATTGAAAACCGTATGAAAATTTTGTATATTGTACTATTTACATACAAAGGATAATACTTGATGTGTATTACATACTATTTGTTTACAAAAGATTTGATAGATAGCCTTATTAAATACATACAAAATCTACAATCAGATTGAGAGGCATAGCTGCATAAGACCCCTCACGACTTTGAACTCCCTTGCTTTTTTTACAAAAAAAATTAGAGAGTTTTAACGAAAAACCCGCAGTACTGTTCACTTTAACAAAAAAAACCATATTTTTACACTAAAAAGTCAATCCTGGTACTATTCATTTTACCCTTTATTTTGTCTTTATCATTAAAACTCAAAGTTTTCAAGTTCTTTTCATTAGTTTTCCTAAAAAATTAAAGACTAAATTAAATAAAAAAAATCCAACAAAATTTAATCACAAATTTCATTTCGGTAATTATCAAAATCAAAAAAAAAAAAAAAGAAAAAAAAAAGAAGATTAAAAGGGTCAAGGGAAAGAATTAGGAGAAGAGTTAAACACTAATAAATCAAAAGAAATTTGTGATTAATGACTATGAGTATAAGTCAATCTGGAAATTTTTGATTAATAACTAAGAGTTAAATACTAATAAAAAAAATCCAACAAAATTTAATCACAAATTTCATCTTGCTGCTGCAGCCTGCCATATTTTGAATTCGCTGGAACCACTGCCCAGAAAGAAAGAAAAAAAGAAAAAAAGAAAAAAAGAAAGAAGAAAAAAAAAAGGTTAGATAGGCCCACACGGGCAAAAGAGAAAATGGGCAATTTTGGTTTTAAGTCTGAGAGACACTAGATGGTGATTGGTGGCCTGTTTGGAATGTTTTGTGACCGTCATACGAGTGCTTAGATCTATGACATTCGAATGATAACTTTGTTTTTGTTTGTTTGTTACTATAATTGAAAAATGGAAATCTTGTCTGTTTAGTGATGAGTTCTTTCCATACTCTCAACACTAGCCAATCTGAATTTGAATCAGTTTGCCAGCCAAAATCAGCATGCCTAAATCAAAACCAGTTTGCCAGTTCAGTCAAGTCCAGTCTAGTTTGCCAGTCCATCTCAGTTCACCAATTCGCCTAATGGAGCCAGTCCGCATCTACTTGTTTGCAAACCCATGTCGTATACCACCATAAGTTTGACGGGGGTGTTTGGAAAATATTAGTATTTAGGTTTATTTTAATGTTTGGTTTTCTGGGCTTAACCCATTAGCATTAGCATTTCGGTTTCTTTCATTTTAGGGTTAGGGTTAGTTTATTATAAATAACATGCTTGTTGTTCAATTGAGATAGCCTCTTAGAATTTTGTAACCATTTCGACATTATTGTTTTTTTAATAATATTCTTATTATTTTGTAGTCTTGTTCGTCGTATATTCAACTTAAGTCGATATTTGGTAATCTTTTAATGCCAAATAAATCTAAAATAACAAGAAAAGTTTGAAATATTATCATGCCTTGCTGGCAGTTCAGGCAATTGCCAATGGAGGTGGATTGTCTGCCCTCCCATTTTCATACTCTCCACATACCCTCCTGTTTGTGTGGTCACGGTTAAGCCACGTCAACATTTTATATTCCTATTACTTTTTGTTTTATTATTTCTATAAAAAAATTAATATAAAATATTGACGTGGCTTAACCGTGACCGCACATCATAGGAGGGCATGGGGAGAGTATGGAAATGGGAGGGCAGACAATCCACCTCCATTGGCAATTTGCAGGGAAGGCTACCTCCACTGAGGCTGTGATCGATGACATCAGAGGTCGTTTGCAAAGTTTCGTTGAGACGATAGTCTGTCAAATTCGTCGAACCGCTAATTTGGTGGCGTACTGATTTGCCAAATCGGCCCTACAATCTAATGTCTCCAGTTGTTGGTTCGAAGAGCCTTTAGATTCAATTCGGGACACCCTCCTTTTTTATTGTATGCTTTCCTAATCTATGAATAAAATCGTCATCGTATCTTCTATAAAAATAAAAATAAAATAAAAAATCCGAATGCGAATGCGAATTTTCCTCAGTACTTTGACTAGGAAGCAAAAATCTTTTGATTGCAACAATATTTTTAGGTATGTAATGTCATTGCACATTTATAAACTCTCTTTTATTGCAATAAGATTTATTATTTTCAATTTAAAAACGTAATTATACATGGAAATGAATGCATAAATGTGGAACAAAATCAGGTGTAAGCTCCTAAATTAATATTGTTTCGAAAATTTAAACATTGACAGCACAAATAATAATCATCCACGGATCCATCATAACCCTTCACCACCATCAATTTCCTGACTAATTAGTTGGTGGGATATTTATGGTGTTCCGGAATATGAGATATTTCGGAGTTTTTCATCGTTAGATCTTGATTTTTGTAAAGATCTAACGGTTAAAAAATAAAATATTCCAGAGCACCATAGAATTTCATTAGTGGCTTATCATTTCATATTCTATAATTCTAGTCATATGTTCTTTTTATACCACACGAAATTAACAATTTTTTTTATTGAATGTTGATTGAAGGCACTCATAAATAAAGGATGTTTTTCTCCAAATTTAATATTCTTGCGAAAGAATTGCGAATTTAATGAAATGACTATCATTTAATCTTAAAAAATATAAAAAATAAAAAATGAATAAATAAATAACTAGATCACATGTTATATCATGTGGTCGAGATGGAGCTAATTTGGACATTTTGTTTGCTTCAATGAACACATTAGTTGTTTGCTAACCATTTACTTATTATTATTGGTAACAAACTTTGGAATAAAAAGAAAACTAATTGCAATAAAATAGGAGTACAACCACAAATTCCAAACATAGATCTTGATTAATAGAACAACCACATTTTCATTTCATTCAAACGTGAAAGTTTTTAGTGTAACATAAGAATCCATGCATGGATAGTATTAGCTTATAAGTGTTGGCAATATCCACGTGCCGAAAGGTTGTTAGAGTTGTTATCGGATTAGTTAGTTAAATAGCTTAGGCTGCAAGCTAGTCATGATGGCTATATAAACTGTATTCTCATAGTTGTAAAGATTAATTTAGTATCAATGTAATCAATTACTTTTTCTCTCTCTCTCTCTTATTCCCTTCTCTCTTTTCTTCTTCAATACATGCTCTTTCTGCATGTCTGTTAATATGGTATCATCGCCAGAGGTCAATCCTTGGTGATTTTTCCGTCTTCGTTCTTCCGCCGCTTAGTGTGTTGTTGCTCTGTTTGTGTGGGACGATTTGCTGTTCCTAGCTACAACGCGTGCAACAATAACAGTAATGTCGTCGATCTTGCCTCCTACGTACTCAAATCCAGCTTTCTTAGCGTTTTCTGAAAAAGGGCTAGGGTTGTACTTATCGAACGAGTTATAGAGAGCGAGATTCGCTATGCTCGAAGCCAATGCATCGCAATCAAAATCACCATCACCATCA
Source organism: Pyrus x bretschneideri (assembly GCF_019419815.1). Lineage (NCBI taxonomy): Eukaryota > Viridiplantae > Streptophyta > Magnoliopsida > Rosales > Rosaceae > Pyrus > Pyrus x bretschneideri. Next base: position 1,042,152 of record NW_025999808.1, on the reverse strand, counting down.
CCATCACCATCACCATCACCATCACCACCACTGCGGTCAGATTCTCTATCTTTCGAATTTGACGTACTATTTTCCACAAGAGCCTCCTCAATCTCGCTTGGAAACATGTTGCCCAGCAAGCCATCAGTCCCAAGGACTATGATGTCCCCCGGGACTGTCTGAATATCCTTTTTCTCCCAAGCGGAATCAGGATTGTCATTGTTGATGCCGTTCCCAACTGATACGTAAAGTTGAACATGCGCTGCTGAATCGGAGATTGGTACAGAAGCTTGTTGTCCCTAAACAGCATGAACCCGCTGTCCCCAACGTTCACAGCATGCAAGACTCCGCTCTCTTTGTTGAGGCTGAGGATGCAAGTGGTTGATGAGCCTTTTAGTCCAATCTTCTCCTTATTCTTTGCATGAGCTTCCTCCAAAACGTTTCTTGGATCAACGGCTCCAATCAACTGTTTATCAAAAGGCCCCTTTCTTTTTCTTTTTAGTTCATTACTCACATTGTTATCATTTTTATTGTAAATATGGGCGGCGATAAAAGGCGTTCTTCATGAGTTCCCTTGCGTACTCACCACCGTCTATGCCGTACTTAGCCCAACCGCCGACGCCATCTGCAACGCCGATAGTCTGCTTCTCCATGCAGATGAAGTGGGCGTCTTCGCCTTCACGCCTCTCGCTGTTTTCTTTGGCAATATACAACTTCCCACAAACCATCTTCACCCCCATTTTCATTTTGCAGGTTTCTTTTTGTATTTCGTAGCGGATCGGCTACTTTTGAGTCGATTATTTCTTGATTATACGAATTGTTATTGATATGAGTGTGATTCAAATTTAAGCTCAACATTGAGGAAACGTAAGTAGCTGCAGTCATCATCTGATCAAAACTGATCAGCAGTTTTGTTCACTTGATTAGATTCCACCCTAGGTTTCTTTGCGATCATCATCTTTGAAAATTGGTGGAGAGAGAACAAGTGAGAGAAGAAATTACAGAGTAGAAATCAACTATCTATGAACCAACGAAATTAAGAAAGAGTCTCAAGTTCTATTTAGGGGTGTGCTATCCACACACCCCATTTTACTTCTCACACACCTCTTGATAATTTCTGTCCGTTAATCTTCTTCAATTCATCCGATTTGACAACCAAAAATTAAAAAGATGTGTGAAAAGTAAAATGGAGTGTGTGAATATCACACCCCTCCCTTCTATTTATTATGGCACTCAAAAGTCCTTGTTTTCCTTTTCCCACTGGGATTATTGAACAAACTTACCCTTTTTCTGGGATTGTTGACCCACAAAGGAAAGGAATGCTAAGCTACCGTACTAACAGCTGCATGTCAACACGCCTTTAAAGAGAAGGATGAGGTATTAAAGATTTTAATCAATTTTTTTCGGTCTAAATATTATGTCTTGTTGTGATATACATTCTAATACATTTGTACTTGTGTAAATCTTAAGTAGAAACCGTAAAGTTTTGGGCATCCACGCCTTTACCAATGAAATTGATCGTTCTCCATTTGTTTTAATGAACTTCATGGCACTACAAAAGTTGTTCCTCTTATTGAGTTATACATGCCTGTAAAATTTGGTGTCATGTAGAATTAGTCGGAAATTCCAGTTTCGTTTGCTAGAAACCATTGCGCGAGTTGGCACGTTAAAAACCTGAAAACATGAATTTTGGACAGTGAGACGATCCCAATGTCCTAAGCCATATCCTAGGTCCTTTTTTAAAAATCAGATACAATGGTTTGATATTTGATTTTTGTGATAGTTGTACCATCGCATGATTTTCGTTATAAACGACAATCCGATAGTTAGATCGTCGGGAAATTGAAATGTAATGTTGTTGAGGCTTGATGGAGCTTAGTTGGCTCATCACGATGACGTGTTGTTATCAGTTACCGTGCGTCTGGATTTACGTGCAATTAGCACTATGCCTCGTTATGCATGTTAGTCTTGATAGTTTTTCCAGTTTGAGTGTTATGTACGACATTAGGTTTTATCAGAGCATTGTTGGTTTATCTAGAACATGTGACATCTCAGTGATATACACATCATTTTTTTGTGGCACTTCTGTTGTGGTTATTCTAGAAGTGAGTTGGATTGCAGGTGAGCGAACTTTACTATCATGTGATAAATATTTTGCATATGAATGTTCCTTGTTATACACTTTGGGTGTATAAATTTGATTTACAAATGGCTATTACCTAGTTAATGATATTCTTTATGAAAAGTATATGTATGTATATTTGAAATGTTTGCGAACTGAGAGGGCTAGTAGAGGATCAATACTTTGTACACTTCCTTTCTCGTTTCATGTGTGGATATTAAATCCTTAGTAAATTACCTTTCTTTCTGATTCCATGAGTGCTTTAGGAATCCATCTTTGTTTAAGTAGGTTCTATGAGTGGTTCTAGGACGCTACTTTGTTTGATTTCATGAGAGGTTACGAAACCCTACCTTGTGTATCCTTGATATATATGAAATAGATGATTTAGTGCTTATGTGAATCAATCATGAAAAGACACTTGGATGTCTATCTGGATTTAATTGAGATTTATGAGTGAGAATTATTTTATGCGTAAAGGATTGTGAAATGTTATTTTTAAATCACATATGCCGTATTATTGTCTCTCACATGAGCTTCACAATTTATCCGAGTATTTACTTTGCCCAGTGCACCATTCCCATGGTGCGTAATTGTTTTGTAGAGTTATAGGTACCGGTTAGAGAAGAGGTTTTCAAGGGGTGTAGCTGGCGTGTGCCACTAGAGAGTAGGATTTGTTCCCTTTTGTTGTAATTTCGTTTCCACTCAGTATCTTATGTATATTATGCATGAGTCCTAGTTGACTCTATATATTATTGTATCACTACTTTCTGTTGCCACATGTTGATTGACAAAACGTGCAAAGTCCACAAGCTCTTCCTTTGATCTTTCTGCAACTACGTTTCTTACGGATGCCACGATTCTAGTCTTTGTAACAAGGTCAACCACATCTGAAAAATATTTAGACATGAATGTTATTTTCTTGGTTTTCTCCCATGGCATATCAGCGTAGTCTAAATATTTTCCCTCATTAGGAATGTTAAAGATATCAGCAATGTTAGTAGTTGTCACCATCCCTTTGATGTCACCAAATACAAAGCATCCTTGGTCTTTGTTATATTGTTCAATTATCATCTTGATATCATTGTCCAAAGTACTAAAGTGCCTAGATGTCACAAGCTTATCTTTGTATGCTTGATATAGTCTCTAAAATGGTGTTACCTTCATATGATATCATGTCCGGCCTTAACATATTCTTCAATTGTACAATACAAACCAGCAAAGTGGAGAAGGTTTGATCGGTTGTTCATGCTCCCATTCTTAGTCGTTGGTACCACCATCATGTACCTGAAATATTTTTAATCGGTAGTCAACATCTAGTATTTGTGTTGATGTGCTACAATAAAATAAAAATAAGTATGCAAACTATATGACCTGATCATCTAGTCGCAACTATAATCACCACTTGACATTTATTCCTTTTTCATATAAAGAAGAAATCTTACACGATAGAGAAAAATACTTCTATTCCACTATTTTCTTACAACTACTAATGCATAAACCAGCACTTATCAAAGCGTACCGACTCTTGCTATATCAAATACTAACAAAGAGATAAGTTCATCTTCATTAACCAAAACGTACCAAAAGAATCGTGTCAAACTACGAACAAATTTAACAATTAAAAATGATAATCAATTGTAAAATTTTCAATGTCTTTCAGATTTGATCATTTAGTAAAATTGCTACAACCAGTTGTCTTATAATGCTTTATAGCCACTGTAGAATTGCTCTTGCAAACCATATCAAAAGAATCGTGTCAAACCAGGCTAAAAAAAATATATATTCAAAGAAAAACCGTACCAAAACGTACCAAATAGGAATTTAATTTAAATGCATTTATATAGAGGCATAACTACATAAGGTAGCTTAGCAACTAATTGCCTATAATATAGGAATTTAATTTTGTCAATCCCCTTCTACGCATTAAATGGCATTTATTAATAAAATAAAATAAAAAATTAATTAACTAATTCCTCATTTCCTCATTATCAGACTATCAGTATTAAAAAAAAAGTTCTCTTTCTATTAAAAACGTTTCAGTAAAAAGTCTTCAATACATTTTTTTTTTCCTAAGAAAACTATATTAAGTTATTAAATTTCACGTATAGATATATAAAAATTATACTTAAAACTTATGGTACATTTGAGAGCAAAAGTATCGACTTTTGGTATGTTTATATTTCAAATGTACTGAGAAACCAAATGTACCAAAAATTTAAATGTACCATAAAACCAAATGTACCCATTGTTATGTAACTCATTTGGTACGTTTAGATTTCAAATGTACCAAGAAACCAAATGTACCATAAAACCAAAGTGCCCATTGTCAGGTAACCCTTCTGGTAAGTTTAGATTCCAAATGTACCAAAAAACCAAATGTACGAAAAATCCCAAATGTACCACAAAACCAAATGTTTGTATCAGATAACCCTTTTGGTACATTTACATTCCAAATGTACTGAGAAATATAAAAAATCAAATCCACTATAAACAACCTTTATTATGTGCTTTGTCTTTTCAAATAATGAAATCTAACAATTTCTTTTATAAATATTCTACTATATTCACAAAAAAAATAAAAATTATAACAAACAATTAAAAAAAATGCATAGATATAGGGATAATAGGTAAAGAAAAAAAAGAAAATGAAATGTTCAGGAGAAGTCGTGAAAATTTAAAATTATTTTAAACAGAGTGTATGTTTAGTCTAAAAAATTCAAAAGCAAGGCGCCTATATCAAAACACCCCGTTTTCAGGCTTCTTAGATTGTAAATCTGTTTGTTTTAACAATTTGACCAAAATTCTCCTATAATATGGGTGCCATATGTATTTTAATTAACCCATTTTAATGTACCTAAATTACATGACCTGCCATAGCCTTTAATAAATTAGAATTTGTTGTCCATTTTCTTCACACCAAAAGAAAGGATGTTCCTAGATTCTTGCTAATACTAATTGTTCAAGATAACAAGAATTTTAATTTAGGGTTTAGAGAATAATACTAATTGGTCAAGATAAGAAGAATTTTAATTTAACGATATTAATCATATTGATTTCCTCTTGTAAGTTTTAAACGCCCTCTTTTCGTACCAAGGTCGACATTGCTATTGAGGTTCCAGTTTTTCTTTTTTTTTTTAGGGGCGTTTTGACATAGGAGAATTTTGGTCAAATTGTTAAAACAAATAGATTTACAATCTAAGAAGCCTAAAAACGAGGGGGCTAATCAAAACACCGATTTTTAATTGTAAGTAAGAAGTTTTAGTTCAAATGACATGAATGTCAATTTCGATTTCAATTTATCATAGGATACTCACCGTGTGACTTAGCCTAAATTCGTAAAGTCACTATCGGACAATGGCCTTTAGACTGGAAAAATTAACCAATAAATTCGGTGGAAAAATTGAGCGATTGATCGCTGGAAAAAGTTGGCTAGTCAAAAAACATGGTAGGATTGAATAACAGTCTTGTAATTATTTTAAATTATAATAGTATTTGTAGAATTGTTTTGGTTAGCTTTTCTATTGGTACCTAAGCTAAAATATAGTATTTTAGCTAAAAGTTTTGTTAGAATTGGTAGTTAAACTATAAAACTCTGATATCCAAATTAGAGGTGTCATACGTGCCAACCCATTTAAAGTCAACCCATGTGGGCTTGAGCCATGCTTGAGCCAGCCCACATAATTAACGAATCGTGTTTGGACCAACCCACTTAATAAAACATTAGTCCCAACTCAGCAACGACCCTGGCTCATTAAAACTTGGGTTAGGCCAAGTCACTAAACAAGTTGATTTCGGCAAAACAAAATTTAGTTATCTTTTTTTTTTAGAAAAAAAAAAACGTATTTGAATATACTATTAAGCCAAATATCACTAATATTAAGGTCTGGTTTGGTATTTTTTTTTTTTTATCAAAAACTGCTTCACTTTAAAGTTAAGCAGTAAAAAAAATGTTTGATAAAAGTAAGATATCCTGCTTATTTTAAAAGTAATGACCTGCAAATAGTAACTTCTAAAAGCAGCTTGTAGGTTGTTTTTAAAAACTGGTTTAATAAAAACCGAAGTTGAGCTTTTAGTAAATATTATTAATTGTTGTAATACCTTCATTATTTAAAAATATATATATTATTTAGCCTTCCGCACACATTTTGTCACTTAGCGAATAAAGTGACCTCAATGATCTACCACTCCAAACACTAACCTTGCACCCACCTTACCTCCACCATAACCATAACCACCATCGTTGCCACCACATCTGCCACCATTGGTGCTACCACCACCTCTAGCACCATTATTACCTCTACACCACAATCACCACTATACCTCTACCATTGCTGCTACCATCATCGTCACCACCACCGCAACCACCACCTCCACTTGTTGTCTTCTCCCCCACTCCTACTACTATGTCTATTTTGTCATTGAATACAATTATACTACCTTTACATTAAAATTTACCAAATACTTTTACAGTGGTTTTCTTACTCACAACACTTTAAAGATATAGTTGACCAAACGCTCATCTAGTTTGTTTTATAGCTGATTATTCTTAAAGTATATCAGAAGCAGTTTTTTTTTTATTTTTTTTATTTTATAGAAACACGGCAATCCAATATGTTTTCTCTGTAGAAGAGGAGGACAAAGAGAAACGTAAGAAAAGAGGGGGAAGAAAAGGGGAGGAAAGAGGAGGTGGGTGAGAATTTAGAGGAAATAGAATCCTACTCCCTAAACCCTAAGACCATCTCCAACAATGGCTTATAACCTAAAATTTCCCTTTTTTTTCCCCTCAAAATCCACTCGAACCCATGTGCTAAATAAAACCTAAAACCCAAAACTTAAAAGAAGGCCAAATACCAGCCTGTTTTTAGGCCAAAAGTCATTATGGGCCCTACATGTTGTGAGTGAAACACGGGCTGTGAAGCCCACTTTCCCTTCCACCAGACGCGCACGCGCCCCTTTTTGCAATCAGCCGACAACCCCACGTGGGGCTGTTCCCTCAGCTTTCAAAGCAAAAGCAGCGTAACGGCTACTTTTTATAATCCAATGGTGACTTTAAATGGGCCGTTGGTTAATCCAACGGTCCAGGTTCAAACTTTTTTTTTTTTTTAGTTTTATATTTATGTATTTATTGAATCCAACGGCTTAGATCAAATATAATTAAATATAACGGTAAAAAAAAAAGATCTAACGGTCCAAATTTAAATCCAACGGCTAGAATAATTTTAAAAAATTATTTAACCTAAAATTCAACCAAAAACTCTATAAATACCTATGTATTTGTTCAAACATCCACACAAAACTCACTTTTATCCTACAATTCTTCCAATTTTTCTTTATACCATTTATTCTCATTTCCAGAATTTTCAAGATGGCAAAATAGCATGTTAGAGGTCGTAATTGGACCTTTGACGAATATATTGTTTTATGTTTGGCATGGATTTCGATTAGCGAAGATGGTGCCGTCGGCACCAATCAAAATAGAAAGGTTTTATGGGGTAAAATCGTTGATAAGTTCCATGAAAACTCCAACGCCAGTCGAAGGGAAGTTGGTGGTGTTTATGATCGGTGAAAGATTATCAACAAAGCGTGCACTTTGTGGAAAGGAAGCTTGGAGAGAGCCATGGTTGACATGCCTAGTGGAAGGGGCGCCTCAGAAATTGTGAGTTTATTTGTTGATATTTTAGTTGTCATGTACATAATAGTATTTTGCAACTAATTGTTTTTATGTATTTGTTGCATAGGGTGACAAAGCAATGGCAATTTACAAGACAAGAACTACACAAAAAAATCAAGCTTTTAAGTTGCATCATGCTTGGAACATCTTCAAGGACTGTCCGAGGTGGGGAACCGATGCGAACCAACAATGTGGAAGATTATTTCATAATGAAGCCCTACCCCCAAATGATGTCAATGAAGGTGTGAATTTTGCTGACAATGAAGGTGTCGAACAAATGACCCCAACTTCTTCTTTTGCAAGGCCCCCGGGTAGAGATAAGCAAAAGGAAGCAAAGAGAAAAAGGAAGTCCCAAGATCCGACACGTGCACAATTTGCTAGCGAAATGGCAATAATGAACGAAATCCAGTGTCGTCGGCAAGAAGAATCGGCCCAAATGCTTTTGGCCATGAAGGAACAAGGGGATAGGGAGCAAGAAAGGTACGAAACTAATTTGATAATGGAGGACCTCGACAAATACACTCCAGAGAGGAAGAGATACTTACGTGGTAAGCAAAAGGAAATTTTACGAAGGAATGTCACAAGGAGTATATTTCAAGATGATGATTCATCTCAAGACTATCACTCAAGTCCATCACCAAGTCAAGATGGTGAATATCATTATTAAGTTTATGTAGTTTATTAATTGTTTTTTTTATTTTTTAAGTTTATGTGGTTTATTAATTGTCTTTTTTATTTTTTAAGTTTATGTGGTTTATTAAATGTCGTTGGTATTAAGTTTATGTGGTTTATCTTGATTTTCATGTATTGATTTAGTGATTTTTCAAAATTTATCGGAATTTAAATATTTTTAGGTTAAAATGTTCATAAAATTAATTTAGGATAGTCTACATAATTTTTTTTTTTGTTTAAAATGGTTAATTTAAAAAAAAAAATAGCCTTAATTCATTCTTTGATAATCTGGGGCTAAAATTTTAAGCCAGAAGGGTTGGAGTAGAAAAGCTATTTCTGGGCTAAAACCTAAATTTTTTAGGCTAAATATTTTTAGGTTTTAGTTCAACATTGGAGATGGTCTAAATAACGCTTCCCGTGCTGTCCACAACCGGAGGTGGAAACAGCGGAGGGAATACAGCAAAAGCCATGGTATCTGATCAGATCTCTCAGGCCGTACTATCCACTTCAAGCCTCCTCCATCTCATGGAGCAATCCTCCCCTTCCCAGGCATACTCCTATTCTCTCTCTCTCTCTTTCTTTTTGTCAGTTTCTATCTCATAATATTGATGTGGCAGAGGATGGCAAGTTTCAGTTGGCAGTGGTTTAATTAGTTAATGGGTCTTCTTTATCATTCTTTTTCTCGAAAATTAAACCAATTTGGCAACTGGGTTTTGGTTAGATTTTGGGAAGGGTCAATGTATTACAGAGATGTTTAGTTTTTTCTTCTTCTGAACTTTGGTTATACCAAGCAAAAAAGGGGGAAATGTATTTGTGAAAGTAGATTTTGAAAGAGAATTATATGTGGCTGTGGTGGTTTACCTCAAAGATTGTACCATTCTGGAGGCAGAGATTTTATGAAATAAAAATGTGTAAAAAGGACAGTGATAATGGACACTGAAAGAATTGAAAGGCTAAGAAATATCCAAATTATCAGACACACTCCTTCCTCGTGAAGGATTGTGGAACTGATACAAATATTTGATGGATATATTAAAGAGTGAATTGCATGCTTAGAATGTGTAGAAAAATACAAGAGTTTCCGGACAAGAGGCTGGTATTATTACAAGGGGGCACATATAGGTAGAGAACTGAAATACTAGAAACCAATCAACAAATTGTCAGACACGCCCTTCCTTGGGAAGGATTTTGAAGCTGATACAAATAGTTGATGGATCAATAGAAGACTGAAGTGCTTATTTAGAATGTGCTTTTCCGGAGGACGGTTTATTAAAATAGATTTTGATGAAACAAGAACTGATGGGTACATGTAAGCAGGTTTTTTAGAGGGTATCTGAATTTTCTTGCTTTTGAAGACGAGTGTTAATAACGTTTTGGGTTGTGGTGAGGAGTAGGGCCTTAAAATATATTAACCATGACCTTACCTTGAAACTGTGATGGAGTAATGAACACATTGGGATGGATGATGGGAGTGGAGGAGCACTAGTTACCATAAATTTGGGCTCTTGGTATGGTTCGTGTTTTGCTGTTTTTGTAATTTTGGAGTAATCCTTGTTCGGTTGTCAACTTATCAATGAGATATATCTAGCAAAGTTTTTTTTTTGTTCCAAGTTTCCAGAGATGAAATGTGTCTTTATCCATATGTCACGATGCAATAAGAAGTAGTTATTCTCTCACCCTTAATTTTCATCGTATCATCTGGATACACAAGTTACTTTTGAACAGTACCAAAAAAAGGCTCTTCACCATGCAGTATGAGTGATAGCCATGATATGACTTTGCCTCATTTGCTTACTGCACCTGGTTATATTTCTGATTTCTTTTCTTCTGCAGGCCCAACTGACAAAGCTGCCAAAGAACCTTTTGCTAAAAACATCTACAATAAAGAATACTGGACAGGTACTTTGACTAGTTTCGCCAAGATGATGCTGGCTATAAACATTCAATGTAAATTTAATTTTCCTCTCCTCTGTATGCAGTTGTTGGAGCAGATGCCTCGGGTGATTTCATCCCTTGATGCATATATGGAAAACGGGTTACAAAGGTTGTACACTAAAACTCATGTTTGGAAAACCTTTTGCAGCATGCAGTTATATACACCAAACCCTTGCCTGAAGCATCTCCTGTTTATATATATGTATATATATGTAACAGTTATGAATCTTGTGTCGTGTCATCAAATGTTTTTGTTGTTATATTTCCTCTTAAGAAATAAGGAAACACCAAACCAAATTTAGGACATACAGCAATATGACTTTGCAAGATGAGTGGTTGTGTGCATCCTGTTTTCCTATTGAGCAATGTTTACAAGTAAGTTGGTCATGGAACAATATGACTTCAAAATATGATGGGCTTTGACACCAAGATCTTGGTAACTAATTTGATATATGAGCACCATTACTGAAATTTTATTCATCCCAGTGGCCACAGTTAAAATGATGGAATGCATCATATTGCATTTCGTGGGTAGCGGTTGTCTACCCTAAAATTTATCTCACATTGGATTGAAGTGTTCCCCATATCTTCCTGCTAGTAATCATGTGCATGGCATCTCTGTTCTTGCACTCTTTGCCTAATGTATGTTGCAATTTTTGCAGTGTTCCTTATTTCAACTTCCATACTTTTCTCCTCCCAGGAGCGTGAGGTGGAAAATGCAAAAGTGGGCTAATGATCCCAACTGTGTACCAATTTTGCTGTGCGTTGGCCAAAGTTGGAAAGAAACATTCGGAGTTCTTGTTCAGAATGGTCAGAGTAGATTATATGTTATCTCAACGTACATAAACACGCTATAGAATTGTGCCAATAGATTCAACATGGAGTAGATGTCTTTCTTTTTATTAAAGAAACCACTTTGCTTGTGCAATGTGATGTGTTACTCTCTTGAATCTTTTGGATGTCATTATATGGCCGCATCAGATGTACAATAGGTATTTGTTTCACAGTTAGTTGTTCGTGCATCCGGTGAGCCCCCCATATAAACCCATATCCGACTGGTATAGGATGCCAAATTGCCATGCACCTTGGAGGATACTGACTTATACTTCGAGAGGCTCTGGCTTGTTCCTATTCCTTTGTCCTGCTTTTTGGTGCTCATGTCCTGTAAGTACTTTGTGAGTTGCGTAATGTGCGTTTTCATGTCATGTGTAAAAGCATTTCAGAATATACCATAACTGGAACCGCATTCCCCATGTCTTTCACTTTTTTCTTTCTAATTCAAACGACGAAGATTGGTTTGCCAGCTAACCATAATCATGGCGCTCCTTAACAAACCAAGAGCACCGAGGTAAATCTCTACTGTTATAAAGCCAGAACCTCCTAGTTATTATTTACCGCGGGTGCGAAAACCGCTTTTGACTTAGCTGACTTTAGTGTGTTGATTTTATTCGCTCGTGTTCATATTCTCCTTTTCACAGTTAAAAAAAAATGTTACCGCATAACTGGGTTTGCTTCTGTTTAACATATTGTACACTGTAGTATCAAAGGATTTCTTCCTAACCAAAAGGCAAGTGATCTTCGAAGTCTGCCGGTGAGAGTTGTCGATCGTGCACAGAACCAGGTCTGGCCGGTGAAGCATGAGATTCAAGTGATCCTTTCCGATGACCAGTCATGCCATGAGTTCCAGTGTGCTTCTGATACCCAATGTAATGAGTGATGAATCCCGTTTACATAAGCCGGATAAGAGAACAAACCTTTGAGCTTGGGCTTACTTTTCTTCCTGAAATACTGGCTTAGTTGTGAACCTTTGATCCTCAAATCCAACCAACTCTCTGGTGCCGGAATCACTCCGGATTCCTTGTAACCGGCAAAACCCTTAATGCAGTCTTGTTCTCCGAGAATGGTCATGTAGTGGTTTCCCTGATAGAACGGGTAGCTCTCCGCCACCAATACCATGGCGTCCCTGTAGGTTGGGGTGAAGAGAACAAGGTAGTCGTCATCAGTCAATCCACAGTGCTTCAAGACCTTGTTTCACGATTGTATCTCAGGGATGGAGATGAAACTTCCCGGGAAGGAGCATTTCTTGGTGAGGATGTCAAGCAACCTTGACGGCTCCAACTGGGTCCTGTCCAAGTCGGGAAGGTTGCTTCCGGCGAATTGCATGCAGGACTCCCTTGGTGACTTCCTCTTGTCGTCGGGCATGGTTTCGGGAGATTCTTTGATGACGCAAGTTCTAGAGAGATCAAACTGTTCTCCTTCAACAAGACCAGCATACTGTGGGTACTTTGCTAACACATACTGTCCGACATATTCCCTTTCTGTTGGTGTAATAGGGCCTGACCATCTGAGCTCTAGACCATCGCCATGGAGGGTTGATATGGCCTCGGCTACAATGCGTGCAGGAATCATAGTATGTGCTTTCTGTTGCAAGTTTAACCAAACAAATCTAATAAGATACATATTTCCTTGAGATATCTCAAATCAAATATATACGATAATTACATCAGTCATTATACAGTGTAGTTAATTGCACTTTTTATGTCAACCATATCAATCGTATATTGACAACTATAAAGTTGATGTATCAACAATATCGATAATATATCTGCATTTTAAATTTTTTTGTTAACCGCACTATAGAAAAATCATAAAATATATGGTTTGGGAGAGTTTAGAGTTTATGTACCTTAATAACCAAACTTCTTGGTTTGCCGTCATCTACGGGTGGTTTGTGTATAGAAGCAAAAAGTGATTTTTTGCGTTGACCTTGTCCCTTCGTCATGCTCTATATTTATTTTGTTTTCACATCGCCATTAAAATTATTAAAACTTTAAAATACATACTTACAACACTTAATTAAGAAGATGATCTGGATTATCAGCTTGCATGTGAAACAATTTCCCCAGTGTTCCTCCCCATGCTGTGTAAACCAGTTTTCACCACTGCTCATATAGACAGAAGATTTGTTTAAGAAAACGAAGGGGTTGTTCTGTATTTAATTTGAAATTAATCCGTAGCTTAGAAAAAGGATGAATGTATAATAAAAATTCTTGATGCTTATGAGGTTCAAAAATAAAGTAAAATAAATGGATCCAAAAAGATACTAAACATGCTAGAAAATAGAAAATATATAGAAGAAAAAGGATCAAGGTACTGTTCATTGGGTACTAAGAAACTTGGACAAACAACTAGGAAATGGATAAACATAGCTTGCTGAAAATTTATGAAAAATGTTAGGAAGATCTTGTTTTTAGATTATATTTTATAAATGATATGATGTGACGGTTGATAGTTGAGTGCCTTCTATAATGATTTAAATAAGGAATTCAATCATCTACCACATCATGTGATCTATAAAATTACAGTTCAAGTAGATGATCTCTCTAGTTTACCCAAAAATTATAGATTCAGACAGGAGGACAACTCTCAAGCCCCAAACCCTGGAACATGATAATATGAATCCCAAGACATGTCTCCATTTCAACGGTTAAACGAACCACTAAATCACAACAAACCCTAAATCGCAAAAAATCTTAATCCACAACAGAAAACTTACACAAAAACACACAAAACCCAGATAGTAAAAAAGGTGTTTTGGTTCATACACACCTTTATGCTAGGGCACAAAATTGGAACAATCTGAGCTCTGTGGGTTTGGAGTTTGGAGGACGAGAAGTGAGCCTGTATATACTCTTTAACCACTCTTCTGGTAATTCTTCTGCCCAAAACACACAATCTGTTGCTCAACATTCTCCCACATTCTTTTGCTCCAACCCAAAACTGTATATATCTAACTCATACCGCAAGAAATAAAGTCTCTCTTTAAATTTAGTTTTTCTCTCTGTCCGTATCTATTTTAATTATAACCAGAGTGTCAAAAGACAGAGTGGTATACGCACAGATGCCGTGCTTAAGAGATTACAAATGGACAAAGTCAAAATTTAATTCGTCTTAATCAATTATTTTATGGTGCAAATTGAGATTAAAATAACAAATACGTGTATATATGCCTTTCACTCTCTGTGTCCGTGGTGCTGCTTGATTGGAAGAACGCTCGATGCAGTGGGAAATTCTTTAGAAAAACCATGAGCTGCCGTAAACCAACCTATCTAGTATCTATATATATTTCAGTTTCACAATGCAATTTTTTATCACAATCCACATCTATATAACGTCTTTGCCTGCCTCTCAAGTAAATAGAGTAATACAACTTATTTAATTATTTTTGCTGTGGTTCAAGTTTACGGTATGAAGGTTCCTTGAAGCTCTTCGTGAAAGGGACTAGAGATAGTCTTCACCGGTCCGATTAGAAATTTTCAGCACAGATGAAGGTGATACGTCAAACCTTAGTTGTTAGTATGAAAGTTTCAAGAGATTGAAAGAGAAATTCATGTCAAAAGGTTCGCAATAATAGGGAAAAAAATGCCTCTCTGTGGATTACTAATCATGTGACCACGTTTGTGTAGTACGATCAAATTAAACAACATCATGGGGAGTAAACCCTAGCTAGTAGCTGGTTATTAAGTTTCCTTCTTACGTACCTAGAATAATAGAAATGGAGAAGTGATCAGTTAGTCATCGCCAAAAATGAAGCGTACACTTGACAACATGTCGTGTTTTAACATGTTTGAATCTTGTGAAATGACTTGGAAGAAGAAAACTAGAGTTCACAAAGTGCCTAAGCTATATATCATTCATTGGGAAATAACGGGTGTTGAACGTACACAATCTATATTATTCATCCGAAAGCATGGATTCCCATAACTCCATCGGCGTTTGGCACCCAATATCAACATGATCAGCAGTAATTAATGACACACGTCGACTCAGTATATCCACCTGGACATTATTCGAGCTGTGCTGCGACACCGTCATGTTGCCCTACTTCAAATCCATGAATTCGCTTCCCTTCCGGGCTTGGTACTCCCACGGCAAGTACCTAATCTCGAAGTGCGCCTTGAAGACATTCCAATTCTCCTTGTCAGCTTCCAATAATAAATCCCTCTCATAGTTCCACCTTGCCAAGAACAAAATTTCTTTAAGGGGGTTAAATTGTGACACTCGTCCCAAATTTGATCTTATTTTATTCCTTGGCATTGAGAAATTAAGAAAATGCCCCTGACAAGCTAAATGGAAACCCTACGTGGAAATCTTTCATAGACATTTGAGTCCATATCACTCTTTTGTCCCTTTGCACATCTTTCTAGGTAGGCGTGTCCTTATAGACATGTGAGCGCGAACAAGGTGTAAATCAGACGATTTATGCACATTTTCCAATGAAGGACAAAATGGTATTTTTGCACTCTCGGGAATCTGTTACTTGTTTATCGAGAAAACAATGAGCTGTCAGTATTACGGATTGCAAACTGTGATATTGATGACTTATCCATTAGGTTTGTTAAGCAAGTGGGCAAGTAGGCACTTCTATGTTAGCATTTTATTAATTAGGCCTCATGCCTAATTAATTATTATTTGAGCTTGACCCAAGGACACACATACACATCTTAGGAGTACTTTATGATACAAATGCGTGGGCACAAATAGAACTGAATTCAGAGTTACAACGAAGAATTTAAGAAACACGGACGTCAAGAGCAATTTGGTAATTTCACATTTCGGGAAGATATTTCTGCTTTTGTCTTTTGTGGCATTGGAGTGTGAGCCAAGTGGGGGCCATACCCTACTTTTCCCCTCTCTTCCATGACACGCTTGACCCTGATATTCCCTGAACAATAGGGTAGACATGTGTTGGCCGATACCCGAAGGTGACGAAGCCATATTAGGATGCATGAGAACTATGAATATAAATAAGACTTATAAATTTAAATATAATTAAAATGCAAATGAGGAATGTGTTTAAAACATACAATCTAACTAGAACACTAAAGGGAATAATATAAAATTGAATGAATAAAAGAATGGGTCCTACACCAAGAGGACTCGAAGATGCCGATGCGGAAGTGCCTTGACACCGGGATTGTATGCCTCAATTCTAAGTCCTGAGAGGGCGCAAAACAAACATGAGTGGACCAAGTTGATATATATAAATATTACTAAAACAATTATCAACATACTAACCCCCAAAATTTAATGAAAACTCAATAGCATAATATGTAATAGGTTTTCCGAAAACCCTAGCATGCTATAAAACTTTCATGAAACATATCTCGTATATAGTGTGCTAACTAATGGTATCAAGTATCAGTATCTCTTGGCCCGAAGCCAGTACGTACATCTCTCGGCCCAAAGCCATCAATATGTATCTCCTGCCAGCCATATGTCTCCCTCAGCCATATATCTACCACTAGATACGCACAAATCATTGAACATAGTCTTTCCAAACATAGGTACATATATCTCAAAACATCTTCATAACATATAGTCATCCATCATATATACTATAAAGAAGTGTGAAGAAAACATGTTCATAAATAGTATATAGTCATCCATCATATATACTACAAAGAACATAAGTTCGATAAAATATGGTATTCCAAAATATTCTCAATATAGCATGATAATCATATAATGTAAATCCAATTTACCTATACAACGTTTCATAAAACGTAAGCATTAAATCATGCTTTTCATGTATGCATTTCTACTAATAAACATGCATTTTAGAAAGGGTTCACTCACAGATACTCCGTCGTTAAAGAGCCGTACGAAATGGGAATGATAGAATTGCCAATAATATTCGCACTTAAGCGCATTAAGGGTACAATTAACAAAACTATACTCAAAAGATTGAATTTCGAAAAACGAACGTCAAAAACGCTTCTAGGACGTCGAAATTAGCCTAGGAAGGGTCCCGGACGAAACCCGAAAAAAAAAAAGACAACAAAAGTCAACGTTGACCGGTCTAAGTCAAAGTCAACGGTCAGTGTTGATCGGGTCAACGGGTCTGGGTTAGGTCAAGTTAACCGGGTCAAAACAAGTCCAAGGATAATTTGTATTTCACAACTTTTTGTGAGGATTTTCAATTTCCAATGGTCGCAACCCCTTTTGGAAATTGATGAGAATAGCGTCTGTTACCGAAAAGTCTCCCAAGCAAAGTATTTAATCTAAACGAAGTCAACGCTCACAGAATTTGGTGTGAAGCTAACAATTGATGGTTAAGGAACTTGGCTTTGTCATTGGAGTAAGCAAGAAGGTTATTGTTAGAACAATCGCCCAGAATTGTTCTAAACACACGAATTTCCTCAGTAAGAACGAGTCCGAGAACATTTATTCGATCCCACCAACTACCACTTACTAGATGTCGTCACAACTAGCGCTTTCTCCAACACACACTTCGAAAGTTTCGAATAGTTTCACATAAATGTGACTCTGCCCGCCATCCTAGGGAACGCATATCGCAAAGTGACATCATCGTTTTAGATCTCTAAACTCAAACCACTAAGATTTTTCTGTTTCCCAACATTCCTATGTAGATCCAACTTCGCCTGTAATTCTTAGGGAATGCATGTTATAGAGTATTGGTCCGATGTTAAAAGTCATCCAACAAACTAATTCGTCACTGATGAGGCACAATCTCGACACGTGCTTCTTCTTCTTCCATAAGATGTGACTATTCATGTAGTATGAGGGTTACACAACCATGCCGAAAGACAACAAATCCGAAAATCGTGACATCCAAATGATGTCATGACCGACACACTACTATAGTGACAGAAGATCCTAAGTATGCTCTGAACAAACCACGCTTTGATATCAAATTGACACGCTTAACCCTGATATTCTCCCAAACATCAGGGTAGGCACGTGCTAGCTTCATCACCTTCGGGTGTCGACCAACACGTGCCTACCCTAATGTTTGGGAGAATATCAAGGTCGGGCATGTCATCCCATGTCCCCTCTCCGTATTTCCCTCTCACTTTATTCTCTCTTTCTCTTTGTTCCATTCTGTCTTCCTCACCTATCTCTCTTTCTCTCTAACTCCATCACCTCTCTTACCTCGTTCCATCTCGATCCCTCACCTTCCCTTATTTGCCTTCATTTTGATCCCCACCCTTATCCACTAGTTTTTCCTCCCCTCTCTCCAAACCTTTTTTTTTTCACCACCTCCTTGTTCACCACCATTTTCTTTTTCTTCTTCTTCTTCTTCTTCTTCTTATTCTTCTTCTTCTTCTTCTTTTGCCTTATCTTCTTCTTCTTCCACAAAGTTTGTTCATTACTGCCAATTTGACCACCATTTTCTTCTTCTTTTTCCTCTTCTTTATCTCATTCCCCTTCTTTTGCCTCTTCATCTTTTCCCTCTTCTTTTTCTTGTCTTTCCTCTTTAGCTTGTTCTCCCACATCTTTTTTTCTTTCTTATTCCTCGTTATTCTCCTCTACATGTTTTTCCTTCACTACTTTCCTTAATTCCACCACCACCTTCGATAGCTATTCCACTTTCTTCAGCATCATCATGTTTGATATATCCTTCTCGTGGGCCAACCGCGCGAATGACACCTTTAACTCCTTGATCTGCAGTTTCAACTCAACAACATCATTGTGTCTAGAGTCAAGTTCTCATGAATCACAACATCCATATCATCGCCCCATGTCCAGTACGCTTTGTTCCTCTCCACTTTAGTCAGAACAATTTCTCTAATCCTTACAACCTACCATTTAAAGCCATGCATCATAAATACATTTATCACACATACAATATTCACACACATTCACTTTCATTCATAAAATTCAAAAGTTTTGCAATACAGTTATACCTCTCGACTTTCGGTTGTATACAACTATAGCTTCTCATGGATCAGCTGCTTCTTTATTGTCTTCCATCGTAAAATTCTGGGTGTAACAGCCGAATTCATCATCTAGTAGTAATGTAGAGGCTTTTCAAGTTGGGAAATTTTTCGTATGCCACACCTGCACGTATTCCTCAATAAATTAATACTCAATCACATTAACAAAGCCAATATTACCAATGTAAGCAACATATATTACCTTAAAAGCGTATGAAAGTACTTTGCAGCCTCATCCAGACCGTTGCGCTCTCTTCGTTCTCCTAACTTCTTATTCCTCTTATTCCTCCTTCTTATCTCCCTTACTATCCTCTCAACTCTATCTCTACCTCTCCTTGAAGCAGCAAATGAAAGGTTGTCATGAAGTTGTCCAAAGGAGATGGAACCCCATGCAAAGTTGTTAAACCTATCCATATGCTCCAGGAGGTGGAGGTAGTATAGAATCACAACAACATTGTTCTTTGCCCCTATCAATACAGCCTCAACAAAGTATACCAGAACTAGCTTGAAGGCATTGTCCCTATTCTTACACTCCTTAAACGCCCTTTCAAGCTCCCCTCAAGTCACATATATTTTTTTGGTGACTTTCTTAGAGGCTTTACCTTTTTCTCTTTTCTTTCTTCCCCTTGCTACTTTCACCTACCAACCTTAATTTCCCAAGAAAATACACCCTCAGTAGCCTAATCCTTTATGGCTCAACCTTTATATCATGGGGTTCGTCGCATCTTAGCCCGGTAATAAGGCAGGAGTCTTGCTTTGTGAACTGGGTCAATTCACAACCTATTAAATAGGTTAGCCCCTCTTGATCTTTAACCCCTTGATTTGCCACTCTACATAGTGACAACTCATGGAACAATTGCCCATTGAAATCCAATTCGTACACGCCCTAAAGGTGGCCAAAGCAGGATTCCCTAAAGGCACCAAGTTGTTCTTCATTAAACTTCTCCCTAATCAATCTTAACACATAAGGGGCTTGGGATATGTTTTTAACCCTTCCTCTATACGCATCTTCTCTGGTTACTAGTTGGACACCTTAGGTTTCCATATCCTGTACACATGACAATACACCAACAATCAACAACCTATCACCAAAGTTTCATAGCTATATATCTACTGTGAACAGAGCATCATTACTTAAGCATTTCAAGTCCCAGTATCAAATTAACAATAATTCAGATACAAAAATTAGTTCCATCTCGAAACTACAACTTTACCAAGACAATAAATAATGGCCCAACCTCTATACTACCTGTCAATATAGCTTCATAACTTCACAACGCACCCAAATTTATCAAAAATTTCACATATATCCACCAATTCCAACTAATTACATCAATGAACATGCATCATTAACCTTATACCTAACTTAATTTATAATACGTAAAAGAAAAAAGCAAAATTAAATTCTACGGTTCCATTTTCAAAACTTACCAAATTTGAAATTCACTGGGGGAAATCAAGTATGATGTCGGTTATCGCGGAAGCACTTTGAACCCAACTCGAATAAAGTGAAAAGAACGTCTTTTTATGTGGAACCTTACTGCATAGCTTTCAACCAAACTCCCCTAATTTTTTTCACTGTTGTTTGAAATTTCAGTGAGGCTGGAGAGCACAAGCACATACCAACTATAACTGAGTTTGGAACGGGAATGATGTTTGAGCAAAAGCATGAGAGTGAGAGAGTTTTGGGATGAGGTCAAGACAAATTAAAGATGGTAAGTGTTTATGTCCGCGTAAGGGGCGGAGTTTAAATCCCAACAAATTTTAAATTCATGTCAGGTACCCTTTTTATTAAGTGACGGGTCATTTATGACCCGATTTCACTTTAAGCTCATTATGATGGATCCGTTTTCAGCAGTTCAAATTTCATGCAACGGGTCACATCCTGTCCGCACACAAGGTTCGCAAAATATGGTCCACACCTTAGAAATCGCTCTAAAGTAAAAACTGGTTTGGAGAAGAAAAAAGGGTCACACTTTCTTGGCTGGACACACATATTGTACTCCTAAACCCGTCTCCATTAACCACTTAGTACTACGGTCTAGTAGCATTTCTCTTCACTTGCAAGTGAGAGGTTTTAGGTTCAATTCTTGCCAAAAGCGAATTTGAACCATATTATTGCTAGCCCATTGTGAGGCTAAACCCACCTCCTCCCCCTTAGTGTAGATAATATCGTTGGCTCAAACAAAAAAAACAAAAAATAAAAACAAAAAAAACCTGTCCCCAACAGTGTTCGGATGGCTGCGACATCGAGTTAGAGCTCGGGTTTTGAGTTTGCTATATTTGGGCCTGAACTCTTTGTCGTATTGGGCCTTTTTCAGTAGCCCAAAAGAAAATGAAGAAAAAAAAAAAAAAAAAGCACAAAAACATAACAAAACCCTCCACTTTTGACCAATGCCCTAACGCGTTTCGTCTCCGACTCATTCTGCGTCTCCTACATCTCTGTCTCTCTCCCTCTCTCTCCCAATTTGCTCATAGAAAATGGACGCCATCGACTCAGTGGTAGATCCGCTCAGAGAGTTCTCCAAGGACAGCATTCGCCTCGTCAAGCGCTGCCACAAGCCCGATCGCAAAGGTAATTCAATATTCGGGTCCGATCTGTGTTTTCCCAGATCTGGTTATGCAGAAATTAGGACTTTTTTATTCTCTGATATCCATGTGTCATTGATGATATTTGATGGTTGATTGTGGTGTAGAATTCTCCAAGGTCGCGCTTCGGACAGCGATTGGGTTCGTGGTGATGGGATTCGTTGGGTTCTTCGTGAAGCTGATCTTCATCCCCATTAACAACATCATCGTCGGATCTGTTTAGGTAATTGTTGGATCTCTGTCTTGGTCTGCTCTAATTCATTGATTCAAATTGTTGATAGAAATTGTGGAGATTTGATTGGCATGCTCGATCGATGCATTATGTAATTAGGTTGTTTTTATGTTGGATTTGGATTTCGGATCGATTGTAGTATTTGCCATGCCTTGGAAATTGAATGTCAGATAGTTGTTTGCTCAATTTTTATGAACAATCTAAAGTTTCGATCAGGAACGTATCGGTTGAGTTTGCATATACATACTTGGCTTGTCTTATCTGACGGTACAACTGAAATGGTTATTTAATGTCGATACTTTTACCAACTTTTTGTTTAGATGTGTGCATTGTTCTTGGTTTTGAGATTTTTACCCTGTTGCGATTAATTCGAGGGTTTGTAACGGGTAGCCATTTTGCGTTGCTGCTTGATACTGGGTAGAAATGGATGTGGTACTAGCAATGGTGTTCTAGGATTCGTATAGCCGACCCCGCTTAGTGGGATAAGGCTTTCTTGATATAATATTCTGACTTATCCAATCTAAAAAACAAGTTAAAAGTTATAAAGTCATATTTGACTCCAAATTTGGTGGTGAAATTATTAATATGTCAGATTTATACGGAGTCAAATTTGACCATAAGCTTTTACTCTTTGCATTATAGAGGGATTAAGTCAGGTTTAAAATTAAACATAGCACCAAAATCATTTATGACCCCAACTTTTCCGGGGCACTAGAGAAGGATTGAGTCAAGATTAGAGTCGAATATAAATTTCAACTCCAAATTTCCAGTCCATTGGAAATAGCCTTAGGAAGCTGATATCGAGCCAAGGACGATTAACACAAATATTGATTCTGTGTAAGAATTGGTCCAATGTTCATATATCTTGAATGTATTATTGTTAGTTTCATGTTTATTGGATTTATTCATGTATAATTACATAGATTTCATTTAGGTGTTGTTATACTATGGATTACAGACCGTAGGTGAGCGAGTTGGTTAGGAGTGTTAGAAACACATTTCATATCTTTGCTTGTAGGATATGACGTGGGTTGGGGACTGATTTTGTTTTCCCGTATGATTGCAGGTCATGCTGAAGATCAAGTTAGACAGATGGTAGATGCAGCGGACCTTAAGAAAGCATTAGCTTTTAGTTCTCATGTGTTCCTTGTTTCTGTAAAACCATGATACATGTATTTTCTTGTTTTTGAAATTTGGGACCTTGTGACCTTGTCTCTTTCTCGTTTAATCAAAATTTGTGTTGTTCTGGATTCGCTTACTTGATGATTATCGTTGTACTTTTTAACCAATAAAATGTTGGAGGGATGATCGTGCGTAAAACGATAAAGAAGTATTGAATGTGATGGTCTCCAGCGATGGATTCAGTAGCATGTTTTTACAGTATGAATTCATACAGTATGGCTATTGCTCCCGTTCGAACCAAGGGTATGTATTAGTTACGATTGATATTGGATGTGTTTGGATACAGTGCAATTTCGGGTTCCAAATAAAGATGCACTACGAGTACCACATCACTAATTCAATGAAAGTTTGATTCAACTGTAAAAACGCGAGTTTATTTTAACGAAGGTGTGATTTGCCCCTAAAACTTGAGTTTAGTTTATTCTCAGTTTCCGTAAGTGAAACTACGAATCAATAAACTCGAGTTTAGGGGCATAGCAAAAAGCACGCCTACGAGTACATAAAAATGGAGGCCGAAATTTATAAGAAAACAGAAGTCAGACACAAGACATAACTCCCTTAAAACAAATGCAAAAAATAAAGAATGAGGATCCTCTTCGGATGCTCTTTGTGAGAATTCCGAAGATTCTTAAATCGTGTCTGTTCATTGTACATCATACGGTTAGTTTTTGTTAGGTGTTGTTCATGTTTAACTTTAAATAAAAGTATTTAAAATAATTTATGGCCGCACAATGTACAATGAACGGACACGATTTGAGGATCCTCAGGACCCTCACAAAGGGGATCCGGAGAGGATCCTCATTCAAAAATAAGGATCAAGTACCCATAACTCGCAAACCTTTTAGTGTCATTCCAAATTAGTCTAAACATTTTTAAACATTTCAAACAAGTACTCAACCTATTGAAAATGTCGCATTCACTAAGCCCCAATCAAATTTTCAAACATATATTATATTCATAACCAACCAACTGGGAATATCATGATCAACATTAATATTAGTTGCCTCAAAAACTAAATTTCAAATGGAGATTATATAATATGGAACTAAATGATTAAATGAGTATTGAATTGAATAAAAATCGACCCAATTTGAAATTATATCAAGCGGGCAATCTCCTAACAAAGAACATGGTTAAGAATTTAGATAGGGCTTCAAGGAGTTTGTTTCCTGCTCATGTGATTTTCTCATTTGCTGATTATGGCTCGTTAAAGCTTCCAATTTTGTGGGCGGTGAAAATGGTGGTGGCCACATCATAGCAATCCATACCACTTCAACAACCTCCACGACCTTGTTCTCGATGTTGACGGCTTGAGTAGTAGGTAGAGTTGGTGGTTTTGCGTTGGATTTGGAGGTGATAGCCTGATGAAGGTGGTGGTGACTTTTAGTTGGTGGAAGCTATACTTCCTATGACCTTTTATTGATTTTAGAGACAAAGTTAGCCTTAGTTAATTTGACAGATTTTTACCTGGGACTTAACGGATGTGACATTTTTAATAGCTTGGGTACTTATTTGGAATATTTGAAAAAGTTTAGACCAATTTAGAATGACACTAAAAGGTTGGGGGTTTTAGTTACTTAATCCTAAAAATAATTCCAAGTTTAACTAAGAGATGTTATAACTAACAGATAACAAATAACTTTAACTGGTTCAAGGTAATACTACCACATAAACTAAAAACTTCTACGTACACCTCTATATTACACTCTTACGCATCAATAGCAGATGCTGCTCAGCCCACAACATCAATAACTTGATCTCCCATCGCCCTCCGTTATCACATCTTTGAAAGCACCGCCACTCGGAATCATAGGCAGGACATGCTCTTGATGGGGCACTATTACATCCAACAAATACAGACCAGGAGTGTCCAACATTTTCTGAATTGCTGCTTTCAGATCTTCCTTCTTCGTCACCTGGGTAGCCGGTATCCCACAAGCAATTGCAAACTTGAGCATATTTGGGAATATTTCAGACTCATTAGCTGGGTTCCCCAAGTAATTGTGTGCCTTGTTTGCCTTGTAGAAGCGATCCTCCCATTGCACAACCATACCTAAATGTTGGTTATTCAACAACATTATTTTGACAGGAAGTTTCTCCACACTAATCGTTGCCAATTCCTGGACATTCATAAGGAAACTTCCATCACCGTCAATGTCAACGACAACAGAATCCGGGATTGCAACAGCTGCCCCAATAGCAACAGGCAATCCAAAACCCATAGCTCCTAATCCCCCTGATGTCAACCACTGCCGAGGCTGCTTGTACTTGTAAAACTGAGCTGCCCTTATTTGGTGTTGTCCAACACCAGTGCTTATAATCGCATCCCATCAGTTAACTCATCAAGAACTAGAATGGCATTCTATGGAGAAATGGATTCCCCAAAAGTCTTAAAACCCAATGGAAACTTCACTTTCTGTTCTTTCAGCTCCGCCCTCCAAGCCGAAAAATCAAGCTTAACCTTGCTCTCTTTTCCCTCCAATATCCTATTCAACCCTTGCAATGCCAATTTTACATCACCACACACCTACACATGAGGCTGCTTATTCTTTCCAATCTCCACCGAGTCAATATCAATGTGCACAATCTTAGCTCGGCTAGCAAATGCCTTTAGCTTCCTAGTAACCTGATCATCAAACCTCACTCCAAATGCAAGCAACAAATTAGACTTATCCACATCATAATTAGCATAAACAGTGCCGTGGATCCCAAGCATTTGGAGTGACAAGTCTTCGTCATTGCACGGGTATGCACCGAGACCCATCAAAGTACTAGCCACGGGGATCCCGATGAGCTCCACAAACCGCCTCAACTCCTCACTGGAATTCAAACACCCTCCACCAACATACAAAATCGATTTCTTGGACTCAGACACCAACCTCACAATCTGCTCCAAGTGACCCTCATTAGGGGACTTAGGCAACCTAGCCATGTACACAGGTAACTAAATGGGTTGATCCCAATTTGGAACCACAATCTGTTGCTGCACATCCTTAGGTACATTAATCAAAACCGGGCCGGGTTGACCCGAGGTAGCTAAGAAAATGGCCTCCCTAACAACCCCAGGAATGTCTTTTACATCAATAACAAGATAATTGTCCTTAGTGATTGACCTTGTTACCTCAACAATTGGGGTCTCTTGGAAGACGTCAGTGCCTATCATTCGCCAGGGTACTTAGCCGGTGATTGTCACCATCGGTATGCTGTCCATGAGTGCCTCGGCAAGGCCGCTAACCAAGTTCGTTGCGCCAAGCCTGGAGGTGGCAATGCACACACCATGACAACCCGACTCACGGGTGTAGCCTTTAGCTGCGAGCACACCGCCTTGCTCGTGGGGCAGGAGGACATTGCGGATGGAAGAGGAGTGCGTTAGTGTTAGAACCCTACTCTACGTCTTCCACAATTGCACAGAGATGGGATAACAGAACAACAATACAAACAATCAATGCCTTTATTTTCTTACAATGTATTACTTATGCTAATACTCAACTCTAACTGTCACCACAAGATGATGCCATCTGGCATCCTACCAGTGAAGGTCTGGTCGATCTCCATCGATGTGCCGCCGGGGTAGGTGAAGACGTCTGTGACGCCTTGGCGCCCGAGGGCCTCAACAAAGACATTGGAGCCTTCTCTAGGGTCGTCAGAGGTAAACCGGGAAATTTTGGCCTCTGGGTTTGGAGGGTTAGTGGTGGTGGCGATTGTGGTGGCGGTTTTAGGGGAAAGTGAGCTGGAGATCTGGAGGTGGCGGAAGGGAATGGGTTTTTGGGGAAGAGGAGAGAAGGGGTGGGTGAATCTGGAAATGGGGTGGGGGGATTTGGTAGATAACCAAACAAACCAACACGAGCCTAACAATACAGCTAAGGCCTAACGACAAAAAAAAAAAAAAAAAAAAAAACACAAAACCGAGAAATCAGCTATAGCCACCTTCATTAGAACAATACATAGGTGATGACTGAGTACAATGATAGACTGCGAGAGGTTGAACGATGTAGGGCAAAGCTTCAAGAGAACAAACAGCTTGTGGATGACGCCAGGAAAACGAGTAAAGGTTTGACTGAGGTCGTCCAGCTCAAAGACCAAACCATAGAGACGTTGAAGAGACGGAATGGTGAGAACTTATAGCTCAAGAAGTAGTTGGAGGTGACTATCCTCGAGGCTTCCGAGGCCAAAAGGGAGGTTGAAGAGTTGAAGAAGAGTTTCCCAGCTAAGAGGGATACTGTTGGGCAGGAGTTCTTATGCTCCTAGGCTTTCTGCCATGTCATCAAGCTTCACTATGCCCGAAAGGTTCGGCTTGAGAATAGGAAATGGATGGCCATGCTTGATCAGTATGACGGTAGAGGTATTATTGACAAGTACCGTGCAGAGATAGAGGAGCATCAACAAAATGGTTAACAATTCATCCTTGAACTCGATCCTAGTAGCGATGATGAGGCTGAGGATGACACCAGTGCTGATGAGCAGACTCAGCAGGGTGAGGATGGTCCCAGAGATACTGAGGATGTCGATGATGGCGATGGAGGCGAGATACAACATGAGAGTTCAGCCTCAGATGAGGCTGATTCGTAGTGCCTTCACTTCCTACAGCACTAGTTAAGTGCCTAAAGGCTTTTTGTGTACGGATGTTTACAACATTGCACCGTTTATTTTGATGTTAAGTGCGAAATGTTTGCACTATAATTTATGAATGTTTGAATAGATCCCTTCTTTGATATAACCCATGACTTGGGTCTAATTGAATTGATACACCTTGAAGATATTTGTTTATTTGGGTAGTCTTGTTAACAGATACTTAGACTTTATTTCATGTTGAAAGCATTCATGTTGAAGCTTCAAACTCGAGTATGTAATGTCATTTAAGTTGAAGTTTTGAGTTAGAATTTTATTAGGTCAGGGTAAGACCAAGTGTTTCAGTTCTAGGAACGTAAAAGAGTTTGGACGAAGTTGTCTGAATCACCTCTTTATTAAGTTCGTGCCAGATGGCCTTCCTTACAAAATATGCCGAATGGTTATAACTCAACACTTGTACAATGTGAGTCTACTTGTAATAGTACTTTAGGTGATCAGCGTTCCATGGATGGCCAAGGGTCTTGCCATTGAAACTTCTAAGTTTGTAGGAGCCAGGACGACTGATGCCGACAACTTCAAATGGTCCATCCCAGTTTGGACTGAGTGTGCCTTCAATCAGGACTCGGTCACAGAGTTGTCTTTTCTTCAATACCCAGTCCTCCACTTTGAAAGAACAAGGTTTGACCCTAGAGTCATAGTAGTTAAAAACGCGCTGCTTGTAAGCGATGTTCCTCAAGTGAGCCTGGTCCCTATGTTCTTCAACCAGCTCTAAGTTGAGGGTAAGTTGCTTGTCATTTTCACTTTACTTGTAGTTCTGAACTCGGTATGTTGCTTGCTCAAGCTCAATTGGGACAGCCGCCTCTGTACCAAAGGCAAGTGAGAATAGAGTTTCTCCTATTGAAGTTCGATACAAAGTTAGGTATGACCAAAAACCTGGGGTACAAGTTCTGGCCAAAAACCTTTAGCCTTGTCCAAGCTAGTCTTCAAGATGCGCTTGAGTATCTTGTTAATTGCCTCAACTTGTCCATTAGCCTGAGGATGAGCTAGGAAGGCGAAACATAAGTTGATGTTCAATTTAGAGCAGAAAATCCTGAACTTCTTGTTGTCAAACTGTCACCCATTGTCTGTGACAATCGCATTAGGAATGCCGAATCGGTAAAGGATGTTCTTCCATACGAAGTCTTCTATCTTTGCCTCAGTAATGGTTACCAAGGGTTCTACTTCGGCCCACTTTATGAAGTAGTCAACTGCAATAATCGCATAATGAACCTTGCCCTTCTCCATAGGCATTGGGCCAACCAAATCAAGTTCTCACTGGGCGAAGGGCCAATGGCTGATCACAGGAGTGAGAGGCTCAGAAGGGTAGTGAGGAATAGTTACATAACATTGGCACTTGTCACAAGAGCGAGATAGTTTGATGGCATCCTGGGGAAGTGTTGACCAATAATATCCCTGGCAAAAAGCCTTGAGTGCTAGGGACCGAGATCCAGCATGATTTCCGCAGACTCCCTCATGTATCTCTCGAATGACCATTTCCCCCTCAACAGGTGTAAGGCATCTTGAGTATGGCAGGGTGAAACCTCGCTTATAGAGTTAGTCATTGATGATCAGGTAGCGAGGAAACTTGTATCGAATTTGCTTAGCTTGGACTTTATCATCTGGAAGGATGCCATGAGTAAGGAATTTATAAATCAGGGTGATCCAATTATCCCCCTGTTGTAAGTTGCACACTTCTATGGCTGTGGTGCTTGGTGCTACCAATAACTCGACATGAATATTTCTTCCAATCTCGTCTTCCACTACTGAGGCAAGGCGAGCCAAGGCATCTGCATGACTATTTGCTGCTCGAAAGACTTGGATGATCTGGTAGTGGAAGTGCTTGAGCAAAAGTTGTGCTTGCGCAAGATATGCTGCCATGGAGCTATCCATAACATCAAAGTTGTTTGTGATTTAGTTGACCACCAACTGAGAGTCGTTAAAGATGTCATGTTGTTTAATTACAAGGTGTTTGGCCAAACGTAAGCCTGCCAGAAGGGCTTCATACTTGGCCTCATTGTTTGACGCCTTGAATTTGAAGCGAATAACATACTCCATTGCTACTTTGTCAGGTGTAGTTAGGACCAATCCTGCTCCATAACCCTGTTGGTTGGATGAACCATCAACATACAGAGTCCATACTATAAAGGTTGGTTCTACTTTCTGATCTTTCGAGGGTAATGAAGCCAATGCCTTAGGTATAGGTGAAATGTTAATAGGATATGTGAATTTGGAGATGAAATCTGCAACTGCCTGACCCTTCTCAGCTAGTTTTGGTTGATAAAAGATGTCAACTCCTCTAATGTTATCGTCCACTTGATCATTCATCCTGAAGTGTCAGGATTCTGGAGTACTTGTCGAATAGGGTGATTGGTAAGCACGATGATGGAATCTACTTGGAAGTAAGGGTGGAGTTTTCGAGCAGACATGATCAATGCTAGTGCCAATTTCTCAATGTTAGAGTACCGTGTCTCTGTATCTCGTAAGGCTTTGCTAGTGTAGTAGACAGAGCGCTCAACATTACCATCCCTTTGAATGAGAACCGAACTGACTGCTGAAGTTGAAACAAATAAATAGATAATGAGAATGTCACCAACTTCAAGTTTGGAGAAGTCACCAGCTTCAGGTTTGGAGAGTAATGAGGCTTTACTCATGTAATCCTTGAGGTTCTTGAATACCTCGGCATATTCATCAGTCCATGTCATGCACTTCTTACTTCCCTTAAGTGCTTTGAAGAAAGGAGCACATCTATATGTGGCTTTAGAGATGAACCTGGTTAAGGCTGTCACCTTGCCAGTAAGGTTGTGGATGTCTTTTAAAGTTACTGGTTCTTTCATGTCAATGATTGCTTTGGTCTTCTCAGGGTTAGCTTCAATGCCTTGTTGGTTAATCATGAAGCCAAAGAAGTTACCGAAGCCCATGCCGAAAGCACATTTGTTGGGGTTCAACCTCATTCGGTACCTCCTCAGGATGGTGAAGGTTTCAGACAGGTTAGTGATGTGTTGGTCAGTATGCTTACTATTGATTAACATATCATCAACATAAACTTCCATGCTCTTACAAATCTGTTTAGTGAACATTAAATTGACTAATCTCTGATAAGTCGCACTTGTATTCTTGAGGCCGAATGGCATGTCTTTATAGCAATATAGTCCTCTGTCAGTAATAAAGGTTGTGTGTTCTTGGTCCGAAGGGTACATGAGGATTTGGTTGTACCCTGAGTAAGCATCCATGAATCTCAAGAGTTCATACCCTGCCGTTGAGTCGATAAGTCTATCAATGAGTGGGAAGGGAAAATTATCCTTAGGGCATCCTTTGTTGAGGTCAGTGTAGTCAACACACATTCTCTACAAGGTTTTTTTGGAGCAGAAAGTTTTCCTTGGTCGAATTTTTTTTAACAATGACAACATTTGCTACCCACGTTGGGTAATTGAATTCACGGATGAAGCCTATGTCTTTGAGTTTTTCAACTTCTGTTTTCATTGCCTCGTATCGTTCAGCATCATAAGATCTTCGCTTCTGTCTCACTAGCTTGGTTTTGGGATCAATGCTCAAGCAATGACAGATGATATCAGGAGAGATGCTCGGCATGTCCTCGTATGACCAAGCAAAGACCTCGGCATTCTCTTGCAAAAATGAGATCAATGTCAACTAAAGGGGTGGTGACAAGGTGGTGCCAATCTTCACTATGAGACTTTCTCCAATTCTTTAGCAAGCTGTGCTTGTTGGTTGAAAGAGTCATCTCGTGGATCGTCGAGTTGACAATTGCCATTATGAAGAGCCGAGTTGGCTTCATTCGGGTTAGTTTTTATGACTTGGTCATGTATAGAGAAGGTTTCCTTGGGCACATGCAAGTGTTGTAGCTTGACTGAAGTGTTGTAGCATGTGATAGGAGCATATTTAGGCGACTTAACTAGCTTATTCTTGTGCATTTGTGCTATTATTTCTTAGTTAATGTCGTATTACAACTCAATTTCGTGTGTTTGTAGGTCCTATGGGTTAAAGTATCAAGAAAGGGCATTTTGGAGCTATTTTGGACACTATGTGGATAGCTTGCATATGGGCTAACATGGATGGACGAATTTGGACTTCAAGAGGCTAGAAATGTGATAAGAAGAGGAATGAACTAAGCTAAGGACAAAGTCGATAAGGAAGTAGCTCAAAAGAGGAAACCTTATCTAAACCTTATCCAACATTATCCAAAACATTATCCAAACCTTATCTCATCTTATCCTATCCAAACCTTATCATGTCTTAATCCTAATTGCAAGGGGACCTAAATAGATAATTCTAGAACCTATTTCTAGAAGCATCCTATTCTAGAAGGCCCAAATCAACCACAAAACCCATTCTTTCTAGAAACCCTACAAAGGTGGCGCACCAAACCCTTCTAGAAGGCCTTGCCTTGCCTTGCAAGCCAAGCTACCCTTTCCCACACATTGTGCCGCACCTTCCTAGGCCTATTTCTCTTTGGATTCTGATTTCTAAGGCCTAATCCCTTTTGGATTTGGGTTGCACAAGCCTAATATGAAACTAAGTGGGCCAAACCCCCATCTTAGGTGGATTTGATCACCTATGGCCGAATTCTAGGGCCCTAGTCCATAAAATCTGTTAAGCCTAACCCTAATCTACTTAACCTTAGGACTATATAAACATAAAATCAGCCAAAATTTCGTAGACCCCCATATACAATTCAGAAACCTATTGCCGCAATACCCTAGCCTCCATTCTCAACCTCCATACACCTCCATACACCTCCATACACCTCCATACATCTCCACACACATCTGCCGCACCCTTCCCACCATAATCAACCATCCTCCATCCCTCTAAACAAGAAACCACCATTCTCAACCCCAATATGACCACACACACCTTGTGTCGCAGCAAGGAGGAGGAAGAGGAGCCAAGCCGTGCATCAAATCCATCTTGGATTGCTGAACGTTTAAGTGTAATCGTTCTTATGATTTCAATGTTTAAATTCAATACTTTTTGTTGTGCAAGCATGAGGAACTAATCCCATTTTGGCTAGGAGGAATTTCGAAACCATGGTTATATTTGCATGATGATTTGATTACTTTCAGTTGTGATTTCATGAATGATGAATTCAATTTACTTATCTGTTTTAATTAAAACTTGTTTATGTATATGAATTGAGAGTGCACACTTAATTTGCATGCATAAATATGATGCTAGGGTATAAGGAAACTTCACCTAATCGTTGGGAACTTATATTCATGAGTAGTTAAGATTGTTGGTCACAATTATGTTAAGTAAATTCTTGGCATAAGTATCATGCGCTTTCATAGTTACGAATGCCTCGTCAACACCTATGATTTCCATAGAACCTAATGATCTTTGATTGTCTTTCTTTTATGCGCTTTCATATAGAAAACTTTTAAGGAATAATTTGATTGCAATGTGCTAATTCCATTCAATTCAATGACTTAAGGGAAATCTGAGAGTTAATTTAAGCGTACCTAATTAACTTGGGGTGTTGAGGTTCATAATTCATTGAATAAGCAACTGAAGATTGTGTTGAATGCAAGTATGCCATGTGTGGAGAAAAACCTCCTAGCCATCTCACCATCCACTTAATTCTATCAATTTCGGCCAAATCTGCCTAGTTTACATTATTGTTTTGTTTGTTTGATTTTCGTCCAAAACCAAATCCCCAATTGTCTTAGAGTGTTTAATTGGTTCGAATATGTTTTAGATTGTGTTTTTAAGAGTTTTGAGTCAAGTTAGAACCAATTTTCGTCCAAGTTTGTGTTTAGGCTCAAAACTGCCCAGATTGTGTTTTAAGGTAGTTTTGAGTGTTTTTAGCCTATTTTGAGTCTTGTGAACGTGTTTGAGTCTTTTTAAGTGAGTTAAGTGTTTTAAAGGTCCGATTTATTTAGTTGAGTCAGTTTATAGGGTTTAGTAATCCCTCCTAATCCCCGGTGTAAGAACGATCCCTACTTATTTATATGCTAGAATTGTCAAAAGAGGGTTAATTTGTGTGTTAAGTTACTTTTCGCATCAAATTTATCGCGCACTAAGGTGATTTTCTCTGATGTAACCATTGCCAGAAGGTGTTGGAAACTTCATTAGCAACATATGTGTAGATGCCATGGCCTTAAGATCGTTGATACATGTGCGTCCAAAGATGACATTGTACACCGTCGGGCAATCAACCACAAGGAAATTAGTGGTAATAGTAGATGTGTAAAGGCATGTACCAATGGTGAATGGTAAGTGTATACTCCCCAAAGGTTGCACGATATCACCAGAAAAGCTTATCAAATGAGTAATTGAGGGATCGAGCAAGTGTTCAGCTACATTAAGTGCCTTGAAAGCTTCGGTGAACATGATATTAACCGAAGCACTTGTGTCTACAAGGATCCATCGTACATCAAAGTTGGCTATGTGAGCCTCCATAATTAGTGGGTCGTTGTGAGGGTAGATGATGCCTCTTTCCTCCTTTGGGTAGAAACATATCGGATCCCAATTAGGCTTTTGATATTTGCCTCCCCTGTTGTCTTCCGCATGAAATACTTGGTGGCTAGACCTCAAAGTTTGGTCACTGTTTTTCATGGCCCTATTGGAAGATTTAGAGAAGGGTGTGCCACTACTGATAGAATATATGACGTTCACTTGGCGTTGGTTACGGTTGTCCCTGGAGGGGGTAAATAAGGAATTGATCAATTTTCCCTTTGTGTGCCAGAGCCTTGATATGGTCAATAAGGGTGACACACTTCTTAATGTCATGGCCATTATACTCATGGTAGCAACAAAAGACGCCCGTGTTCTTCATGGACTTATAATTTGGCTGCCTTGGTTTTGGCTTCGGTATCAAGTGAGCTATAATGGGGGTAAATGGATGTGCATGTGGCATTCAAGGGTGTGTATATCTCATACCTTGGGTAGCGCCTATCTTGACATGTGCTTGGTCCACTGCATTGATGATAAGCTCATATTTATATATATTTTACTTCAAATTCATTTGTTTTTTTTTAGTTAGTTCCTTATATTTTTGAGCTATTTACTTTTTCTTTGTGTTTTGTAGGATTTGTCAAGCAAAGAAAAGAAAAATAGCACAAGTGAGATTTTAAGTAACAAATTCGTCAAAACTGCTTGTGCAGATTAGCTGACTTTGGAAGCAAGTTACGAATAGCTCAGAATGAATTAGAGAATAAGCCTTATATTCTTGGAAAGCTACAGATATCTATTTTCTAAAGCATTTCCCAGATTGTTAATATCAATTTTTTAGAAGAAGATATGGCCATTTTAACACTGAAAGGTTCACAAGAGGTTGAGCAGTTTGTAACTGCTATGAATCTAGCAGCCAAAACTTATGCTATCAAGAACAAGCTAGCTGACACCTATTCAAATATCAAAGGAAATGGAATTAAAGATGAGGATTAAGTGGGAGTAATTGGCATAAAGGCTGCCTAAAGAGTTACAATTGTTTTACCATGTTCTCTCACTTATTGTCATCACTAAATTGCTATTAGTTGGGGGAGTTATAGAGAAGAAAATGAAGCAGTGTTGGGGGAGGAACTAAAGGGCAGTTAGTTTTTAAGAAATAAATTTTGAAAGAAAAAAAAAAGGCTGCAGGTTGTAGCGGAAAAGAAGGAAAAAAGGCAAGGCAGCAGAGTTGGGGAAGGAAGGAAAAAAGAGGAGACCTTAGTCGAATTCTTTCAGTTCTATCTTCTCAAACTCATGTCTTTCTTTTGGTTTTATTTAAGAATTATGTGTAACTAAATTTTTAGTAGTTAGGGGCTGTTTTGAAGTCCTAAATATGATTGCAAGTTTGTTATGACATTTCGTTTGAATTACTTTTATGAATGGATGAAAATTGGTTCACTACTTATGTCAGATGAATTATTTATCTGTTTTCTACGGATGCATACTTAGTAAGCATTGTAAACACGAATTTTCCTGAAACAAGAACACGTGTACAAAATAATATTTTGTATTGATTTTGGGGTTACAATCTCTTCTACAAATTTAGCCTCTGATTCTATCTTCGTAAGGTGTAGGTTTATGGATGAGCTATTGATCCTAAGGGCCATCGGGGCTTGATCTAGGGATAAACAGTTGATGAACGGATCTTCAAGGGCTGCTGGGCTTGATTTTGAAGAACGAGTGTATGGGTTTGTTGATCTTTGTTAATCTAAAGGGCCGTTGAGGCTTGATCTTAGGATGAACAGGTGATGACTAATGAACACTTTCTTCAAGGGCTGTCAGGGCTTAATCTAGAGTTGGTGGAAGTTCATTCAAGGGCTGTCGGGGCTTGATCTTGAAGGAGGATTTGACGAAGAACGAAGAGGGTTTTACTAATCCTTCAGGATTTGCTTGAGAGCTTTAGAGTTTCAAAGCTTCAAGGTTTTGGTGTGATGTAAAATTCCTCATTTTTCTCTTGATGGAGAAGCCTATTTATAGGCTTTGAGAGTGAATCACCACCATCCATTTTTTTGGTCAAGTGAGTGGATGTTGTAGGTGAAATAAATGGAGTTGGTAGGTGAAGTAAGTGTGTGATGTAGGTGAAATGAATGGAGTTTGTAGGTGAAATGAGTGTGTGATGTAGGTGAAATGAATAAAGGTTGTAATTTTAATGCATTGGTCAACATTTGTTTCACTAAAATTTCAATGTCTACAAATGCCCCCACTTCAAGGCATGTCGTATACATGTGCTTGTCACGTGTAGAAGATGCGTTTTTGAAGTCCCTTAATGTAGATGTCGATCTAAGGGCTGTTGAGGCTTGATCTTGAATTGGGCTCGAAATTTCCTCAAGGGCCGTCGGGGCTTGATCTTGAATTCGACTGGAAGATTTTCTGGTTTCCTCCGATCGTTGATTTTCCACAGGCTTAATCTTGAACAGGGCTAGAGGGTTTTTTGGTCTCCTCCGAAGGTCTGGACTTACTCCTTTTATCTGGAGTTGAATTTGATTCAAGGGTGGTGAACACTTGATTTTGAATCGGACTTGTGATTTCTTCAAGGGCCATCGAGGCTTGATCTTGAATGAAAATAGGACCACGAGCGGTTTCAGGATTCAGACACATGGCAGGCAAGCACGAGGTGGAGGTGATGGCCTGTTGCTTTGTTCAATCTTTCCAATTCATATTGAAGAGGGTTAGGGGATGAATTAGCACGTGCAGTTGTTGTGTTTGCTAACGATCCATAAGATTGATGTTTCATTGTCACTCGTCTTATCTGTTCTCCAGGCGAATATGGTATTTTATCTGGAAGTGTATCAATCGTTGAAGACGACTACTCAAGAGCAAAGGTAGGTAAACAATCAGGGAATAGGTTCCAGGTAGTCGATTCCAGATCGGAAGGTTGATTCCAAGTGCCGGCTGATTGCTCTCTGTCTCCTTGCCCTGCAGGTAAGAACAAGGACAAAGGAAAAAACATGGAGAAAGTATGATATGAGATACTTTTGCTTTCGACCTTGATGATATGAGATACTTTTGCTTTTGAAGAAGTACTGGTAATTTGATGGCATCATGCGGCGAGGCTTTGCTCTTTGGCGACGGTGCCAGCGGAAGGTTGTTGAGGCTTCCCGAGCTCTTTGATTAGAACAACGATGTCGAGCTTGGATTTGACTTAAACTCATCCGTCTGGATTATACGGTTTTGCACTGGAGGGCTTCGTGCTACAGTGATTTGTTCCAGTTCCTTGTACTGCATTCTTTTCTGCTTGTTTCTTTTTGCATAGCCGAGGTGGTGCACAACCCTTTGCCTTTAAATGGTACTTCAGAGCATCACTTCTCAGCGATTCATCCATGCTTGGCAGCTTCAGTGTAAAGAGCCGACATCGTGTCAACTGTCCTGAAATATTCGTTGGGGGAATTCGAGACTCACTAACAGTTGAAGACGAGCACTTGAGAGTAACGCTAGGTAAGCAACCAGGCAAAGGTTCTGGGCAATCAGTTCTAGATCGGAAGTTTGACTTCGGGTTTCGACGAATTACTTTCTTTCTCCTTGTCTTGCATGCAAGAGCAAGGGCAAAGGAAAAGACAGGGAAAAAGCATGATATGAGATACCTTTGTTTTCGCCCTCGATGATATGAGATACTTTTGCTTTCGAAGAAGTAGCGGATGAATCAACACATATATTTGTTGTGCTTGTCTCCACATACTTCGATCTACCGTTTTCTCCTGCCTTATCCATTCTCCAAGCATCTGGTATCTTCTTTGGGGGTACATCAATAGTTGAAGATGAGTACTTGAGAGCAGTGCTGGGTAAGCAATCAGGGAAGGGGTTCCAGGCAGTCGGTTCCAGACGGGAAACTTGATTCCAAATGCCGACTGATCGCTCTCTTTCTCTTTGTCTTGCAGGGAAGAACAAGAACAAAGGAAAGGACGTGGAAAAGGCATGCTATGAGATATTCTTGCTTTCAACCCTAATGATATGGGATACGTTTGCTTTTGAAGACTTGGTTGAAGAGGTGTTTTCAGGGAAGAAGAAAACTGAGCATATTAAGAGGTTTGGTTGCAGTTGCATTCTTGGCGAGGAAGAAGAGTCATGCATTTTGGATGTATACCTTGCCATGGAGGATGAATGTTGACATATATAGGGATTTTAACAACAGGTAGTGGTGCGGGTGCGGCTTTGTCACCCACGCTTATCGGCAAAAGTGTGATAGTTGGAATAGTGAACTCCACGCGTTTTCAACTTTGTCAAAGATCTTTGACAAAGTTGCATGCGTTATCTGAAAAGCTGAGATTGCGTCTGAAAAGCGTTGACGAACTTTACGCAAGAAAATCCGGCTTTTAAAATTCGAAGAGTGGTGTCTCTTCAATTTTTTTTTTGAATTAGTGGTTGTGTTGCCTCTCTTTTTATAGAGGTATCGATCACATCCAACATGCACACTTTGAAGACTGCCGGCTCGTGAAAATCGTCTCCGGTGTTTTTTTTTTTTTTCTGAGATTTACTCCATAGAACCCTTTTCTTTTAACATATTTGAAAATGGCTAACCCTTCTAACATTTGCTTAGATTTGAGTCTCAGCGATGATACAGGTGCACCGCATCAGGGTAATATATGGTGCTCGTCCTTCTTATCTTCTAATGGCCCTCTTACAGGTGAAGACTCCGTGATGAAGGATGCAACAACGGCTACAGTAGTAGCTAGGAACCTCCTCACTCTTAGAGATAATAGGCTGCTTTCAAGACGATCCGATGAGTTGGCCGTTCAAGACTCCTTAGCTCTCAGTGTTCAGTGTGCGGGCTCTGTGTCTAACATGGGCCAACACCTATTTGCTCAAACTGTCAAGTTGAATCATTGACGGCCGAGGTGGAAAATCTTAGATAAGAGATCATACAACTTAAGCGCGAGAATAAAGATTTGCACATGCTTGCAAATAATTATTTGACGAGCATGAAGAGGAAGCTTGATCAACTGCAAGAATCTAAAGGTCGAATTCAAAGTGACCATCAGAGGTTTGTGGCTTTCTTCCAGAGGCACCTTTTGCCTTCGTCATCTAGTGTTCAACCAAGTATTGAGGCCTCGAATAATCTATCTTTAATGCCTCCCGCTGCTGGGGTTTCGCCAAGTAGGGAGGCTTTGCGTGAGCAACCTTTGTGAAGGCTCTCTCTTTCTTTCTTTCTTTCTTTTTTATTTTATTTTATTTTATTTTTTGTACGCATTTGTAATTTCTCAGAGATATCAATAGACATTCTTTATTTCATTCAACGTATTATGTTAAGTACAAACAAAACATATTAAGATGTGTTACTTCCTTCCTTTTTTTTTTTTTTTTTTAAATGATACTTTTGCAAGGTGGTGCCGTGCACCATCCTTCCCCTATTTTCTTCTTTTCAATAATTCTGTCGCCACCATCTCTTTTCCTTTTTCTTCTTGACTTGCTAACAGTAGCTTGCACCTTCTTTTTGTGTGCGTGTACATTGTTCTGATGACGAGTATGGTAGATTGGCACTGCTGGGTTCCTTGTTGCACTGCATACGGACCATTTTTTTTTTTTTTTTTTTTTGCACAGTCATCTTATTACATTCTTTATTGCATGTGGATTGTTGTTTGCATAGTCACCACACCATTATTTGCACAATCATTGCACTTCATTTACTTCTTTAGGTTCCTCAATGGGATTCCTCGCCTGCATCCTTTTCTGCATGCGGACTCGCACAGTCACCGCATCATTACCTACACAGTCACCGTACTCCATCTGCTTCTCTGGGTTCCTGTACACATATATATATATATATGTATGTATGTATGTATATATATATGGGATCGCACCATCACTGCGCAACCATTGCACAGCCGCTGCAATATTTGTTGTCTTGTGGTGGAGGAATGAGAGAAGGCATCACTTGAATCAGGCAGCCCTTTATTGAAGTCAAAGCAACCCAGTAGCTGGTGTCTTTTTAATGCTATTTTTTGCTTGTGGCGTCCTTGTCGAGGAAGAGGGAGACTCGGCCTTTTGTGGTTCTGCTTCAGTTTCTGCCTGTAGAAGCTTTCACATCTTTGGAGCCGTATATAAATAATATATATATATATGGTAGGTGTTTGTTCCACCACTCTGCATGCATATATATGGCAGGTAATTGTCATGGCTTGTCTCGTCACTCCATATATATATATATGTTGATTGTCTTGTAGCTTGTGTTTGTTCCACCACTCTATGCTTTCTGCTGCCTAGTGTTTGTGCAAGAGACTATAACGGGGTTCCACTGTGTAGTGCCTTTTGATCACAGTTTTCCCTCGGTGGTGCGCTGCCGTGTAGTGTTGTGCAAGAGACTGCAGCGGGGCTTCGCTGTGTAATGCCTTTTGGTTACAGTTTTCCTTTGTTGGTGACGCCATACGGTGCAAGAAACTGCTTGCGTAATCGCTGCGGGGTTGCGTAGTGCGATTGCGTGGCATTTTGGTTTTCTTTGCCACTGTATCGTGTCTTGAATGACCGTTCTGTAACTGCCCTCTTTGCCGTGCTGCTCAAGTTTTGTGGCTGATTTTGCTTTGTTGAAGTCATGGTATTTTTCAAGTGTTTTAAGAGGAACACCATCACCATTCTTGCGAAGGAAAGTGATTCGCAAGATAGGGGAACAACGTTGAAGCTTTACGCACCACTGACTGGTCCTAAGGCGCTTGCTCTTCGTGCAAAAGACAACTCCATGCATATTAAGTCGTGGTCTTCTGAAGTATCTTGGGAGGTGGTAGACTCTGTTCGACCAAATACAAAGAAGAAGGCGTGCATATTAAGGATTCTTATCTTGAACCCTTCGCACCATGTTTGTGACAATCATCCGGCTTCGTTTAAGCTTCTTGGTGATCACATCCGCAACGGAGCTATGGCTTGGAATGATACCTTGTCGACTACTGGAGAAGCTATTTTTGCTGAGTCTTATTGGGACTGGCTCAAAAATGTCTTGGGCCGATCTAAACATGTGCTTACTAGCGTGGGCCTTTACCATGTTGTGTACGCATCTTTGTTCAGTTATGATCTCCATCATTCCGTCCTTCATGCGTTCTTCGAGCATTGGTGTTCAGCGACTAACACGCTTCATACAGCTCAAGGAGATATGTCAATTTCACTTTGGGATCTCCATAGGATAGGGGGCTTGCCAATCCAAGGTAAGTTTTATGACGAGGTCGTTCCTAGTGCGGAGGAACTTTCTCTCTGCAATAGCCGAGGATTGCCTGCGAGTTGTCGCTATTTGTTTTGGTCGTATCACAAGTTTTCCCAAGATGCTGGAGGTAACTTAGGTGTGAAGATTTCTTCATGGATCCGATTTTGGTATTAGAAGGACATAAGGTACAAGAAGTCCTTGAAGAAAAGAGGTTGCACCAAGACCACTAAGCCAAAAGGAGATCCATATCCGTCTGGTGCTATTGGTTTAGCTAGGCGTCGCTCCCCTGCTGAGTTAAAACCGTTTAAGGACCTTGACATAGCATCAGAGCATATGGAAGAATCTTACATAGCTGCTTTCTTGGCTTGATGGCTTTGTAAGTTTGTTTTTCCAATAGGCGACGTCAACTTTGTTCGTCCTGGAGTTTTCAAAGTTGTTAGCAAGATGGCTGTAGGTGAATCTTTTAGTCTTGCTATCCCGATCTTAGCTAACATTTATAACAGCTTGAGTGTTGTTTTGAACTCGGCAAGCACTGAAGATCGTGCTGCTGTTCTTCCCTACCACTATGTGTATGGTTGGTTGGGTGAGTACTTCGACACTCATTTTTCTTCTTTAACTTTAGACAAGTCGGGGCCTTCTTCACCGACTTCAGTCAAGTTGGGGCCTTTGATGACGAAGTATTCTAGCGTGCTTTCTTCGAAGAGCCCCGATGATTCCCAGGCACAAGCGCTGTTTAGAAGTTGTGAAGGCTTGAGGATGGACCATTTGGCGAGAGTTAGCTCGGTGCGGCGAGGCATCATGGATGATTCACATCTTCACTTCTTGGACTTGTCTTACCTTATAAGTCTTCGCTCAGGGTATGTTTCTTTGCGGCAAGAAGACCGATGCATCGTTCAGTCGTATAGTCCCCACCGTTTCAGCAGGCAATTTGGTTTTGTCCAAAATGTGCCAGGCAAGCTGAAGGAAAAAAACCAATTAGAATCCTTGCAAGCCGCGTATATGCATTGGGAGTCTTGTACCCGTGCATGTACAAATGTTTCTATCACTCTGCTGGCTAAAGATGAGTTCAAGAGCCGTGCTTACATAAGTTGGTGGTCAAAGGTACGTTATGAGAACTTGGGGATGGCAAGTGGTACCAATTCTTCTCATTCACGCCTTGAAGTATCGAAGGGGGTTGTTCTGTGGTTCCTACGTAACTGATACCTTTTGATTGCGCGAATGTTACTACTTTGCAAGAAAGACCAGTGGTTTTAGTCCCTCAATGCCCACGCTTATCTTCTCAACATCTGGATGTATCTACAGAGGCTGGTGATGAAGTTGATTCGCACGAAGATGGACTTGTTTTGCGGCAGCGTCAACAAGTTTTAAACAAGCGATGACTTGAAGATGCTCAGGTTGACAGCGATGTCAATTTTTGTCATAAGAAGAAAGAAGTGTTTAGGCTTCCTCAACTCGATGGCAGTGTGTCGTTTGAGAAAGATGTATGCATTTTCTTCTTTCTCGTGACTTCTTCTGCTTTCATTGTTTTAGCTTTTGGTTCTAACAGCTTTCTTTGTTTTCTTTAGGTTGGGCCTTCTTGTTCTTTTGACTTGGCGACCATAGGCATTTATTCCTATACGAAGATGTTTGGAGGCGACCTACCTACAGGCGGGGAGATCGGGGATCCGCCTAGTGCAAAGCTTGTTCCAAATCCGCCAAGTTTCCCAAGTTTGCTGTGTGTAGGTGGAGGTATGCAAGAGCCTGTCATGCGTTCAATACCTTTGCCAGCTAGCTCTGAGATCTCTCTAAGAAGGCCAAACCTTAGTGGTACTGAGCAGCTTATTCATCGCATCAATCTTCATGCGGCAATGGATATCAAGAGCCATATTGAGGAGAAGATTTCAAAGTGCCCGTTGGAGGACCTTGCGTTGCTTAAGGAGGATTTGTCGAAGCTTGTTTCTATGATTGACAATCTTAACGTTGATTCTTCATCCTTGAAGATCAAGATTGCCGAACTTATAGCCGCCTCAACTGAGTATTCTTCCTTGCGTGCTATTTCCTCGAAGAAGTTGAGTCCAGATGTTAGAGCTCATCAGCTTGCAGCAATAGACTTGTCATTAACCCAAGTTTGGTCTTCTCAACAAGCTGTTTTGGGAGATTATCAAGCCACAAAGACTTCTTTAGCTTCCGTCCAGGTGCGTCTAGATACGTTGATACGAGAGCAAGAATAGTTAGGCATCAAAACATCATGACTTGAAAGTGTTCTCGGGAAGCAGAGAGCTATACTTTCTCAATGCCAAGAGGAGATTTCATGCCTAAAACAAGAGAAAGGCATGGCTATGGAATTGCTCATCTTGTCCCCCACCGAGGTAAAGACTTTGAAGACTTTGGAAGGCTTGCTTGAAGATCGCCTCCCTAGTTTTAGGGACATAGTTTTCAAGTAATGTCTTCTGCTTTTTTTTTTTGTCATCAGGCTCTAGGGCTGACTTTTTCCTTTAAAGAAATGAAGTGTTTGCATTCTTGAATTTGCTCTTTATTCTTCAAAGTGTTTGTGTTTTTGTTGATGATGTGACTGTACTTGAAGTTTTGAAGTTTCAAGTTGCCTACGTACCCTTGGTTGAGGAGGGATCAAGTCATGACGTAGTTCAAATGAGTGATGGTTTTTTTTTTTTTTTTTTTTTTTTTTGTTTTTTGATGATTTTAATGGTGATTATGATGATGATTTTGCCATACACAATTTATGCTCTTACGGGCCATGAGCATGGTGCGTTTGTTTTAGGGGTAGTAGCACTTCAAAAATCTGACGTTGATAAGGCCGATCTTCAAGCCGTCTTCTGCCATGATTAAGTAAACGCCATTGGTGTAAACCTCTTGTATTACGTATGGTCCATCCCACTTTGATGTGAACTTGCTTTTTATCTTATCAGTTGTGATGATAGGCCTACGCAATGCCAGTACGAGATCTCCAGCTTGGAAAGACCTTGGGCGGACCTTCTTGTTGAATGCCTTGGATAGCCGTGCTTGGTAGCATTCCAAGTGTTGTTGAGCTTCAAGCCTTCTTTCATCTAGCGCCTCCAACTCTTGAAGGCGCAACTTTGCATTTTCTTTATCAATCAAGCCTTCTTATACAGCCATCCTTAGTGAGGGGATTTGACTTTCTAGCAGTAGAACAACTTCCACACCATATACGAGAGAATAAGGCATAGCTTGGGTGGGAGTCCTATGTGTAGTCCTATATGCCTAAAGTGCTTCACTTATTCTTTCATGCCAGTCTCTCTTTGTTCGGCCGACTACCTTTTTCAGGAGGTTGCACAACGTCTTGTTGAATGCTTCCGCGAGGCCGTTGGCCGGAACATGATACATGGAAGACTTGTGCTGCTTAAACTTGTATTTGTCGCAGAGCTCGTCCACGAGTTTGTTGGAGAACTGTTTTCCGTTGTTAGTGATAATGTAGCGAGGCACACCATATCGGTGGATGATATGCTCTTTGATGAGACGAACGACAATTTCCTTTTTTTACTTCTCTTAAGGGTAAGGTTTCAGCCTATTTGGAGAAGTAATCTGTTGCAGCTAGGATGTAAGCTTCTCCTGCAGATAACTTTGGCATAATTAGTCCTACAACGTCCAATCCCTATGCGTCGAACGGTCGTGAAGCAACTGTAGGGTGTAATGGTTCAGGCGATTGATGTATGAAGTTGGCGTGAAATTG
This sequence comes from Pyrus x bretschneideri, assembly GCF_019419815.1. NCBI lineage: Eukaryota > Viridiplantae > Streptophyta > Magnoliopsida > Rosales > Rosaceae > Pyrus > Pyrus x bretschneideri. Next base: position 997,163 of record NW_025999808.1, on the reverse strand, counting down.
GCAGGCTTGGCACCTTTTGGCATGTTCCAGGCAGTTCTTCACTATGCTTAGCGAGTAGTAACCCATTCTTTTGAGCTGGAAATGTAGTTTTGGTCCAGACTGATGTGCCCCACACACACTTGAATGTGCTTCTTCCATGGCTTGATTGGCTTCTTCCTCACCTAGGCATCTCAGGAGCACTCCTTCAAAACAACGTCTGTAGAGTGTTCCTTTGTAGTAAAGGAAGCAAGCTGCTCGTCTACGTATTTCGGAACGGTGTCTAAGATCATCTGGAAGTTTTCCGTGCTCTAAGTAGTCGATCAGCGACTGTCTCCACTCTTTAGCATCGACTAGAAGTGCTGAGATGACATTTATACCATCCAGTAACATTTCAGTAACGAGCGGGATCACCCATCTTTGGCAAACCGGCACGTCTACAGCTTCATCTTTTCTTAGTGTCATACTCGAGGCTAGATTGGCGAAGGCGTCTGCCATTTGATTTTCCTTTCTTGGCACATGTTCTAGTGTCACGGCCTCGAACTTTTGTAACAGTTGAGTTGCCAGCCGGAAATATGGGACGAGATCATCTTTCCTTACCTCATATTCAATTAAGAGTTAATTGATTATGAGCTTGGGGTCACCATATACCTCAAAAGCTGTGATTTCCATGTTGATCGCCATTTGGAGCCTGATGATCAACGCTTGGTACTCAACAACATTGTTGGAGCATTGGAAGAAGTAAGATAGTATTTGCCTTTGTGGCGACATGAATACTACTCCTGCCCCCACTCCATTTACTCATGCGGATCTGTCGAAGAACATCGTCCATGTCGTGAAGATGTCGATGTAGAACACCTTCTCGTCAAGCAAGTCGTCTGAGATTTTCCAATCAGTTGGGATTGGGTGATCGGCAAGGAAGTCTGCTAGCACTTGTCCCTCGACGGCTTTAGCTGGGACATAGATGATCTCATATTGATTAAGAAGCAAGGCCCATTTAGCGAGTTTCCCTGTCAAGACTTGCTTGGACATGACGTATTTGACAGGGTCAGCTTTAGCAACTAGGTGGATGGTGTAAGCATGCATATAATGTCTAAGCTTCTGAATGGCAAACACCAAAGCGAGGCACATCTTTTCTATTAGGGAATAGTTCAACTCAGCGTTGGTGAGAGTTTGACTGAGGTAGTAAAGTGCTCATTCTTTATGGAATTCATTCTCTTATGCCAAGATGCTCCGATTGAACTTTCCTGAGTAGTAATATACAATATGAGCGGTTTCCCGGGCACAGGTGCCCCCAGGATAGGTGGACTTGACAAATATTTCTTTATGCTTTCAAAAGCATTATAGCATGCTTCGTCCCATACGAATGAACCATCTTTCTTCATGAGGCGACTAAACGGTTGACAACGCCCTGCGAGGTTGGAGATGAAGTGTCTGATGAAGGCTAGCTGTCCTTGTAGACTTTTCAGCTTGTGCAAGTTTCTTGGCTCGGGCATGCTTTGAATGGCCTTGATCTTTGATTGGTCCACTTCATTACCACGATGCTTGACGATGAAGCCGAGGAATTTTCCAGAGGTGACGCCAAACGCACACTTTAACGGGTTCATCTTGAGGTTGTATTTTCGCAACCTTTCGAACATTATTCGCAAATCCTTCAAGTGGTCTAATCTTTTCTTTGTCTTGACCACCACATCATCTACGTAACATTCTACGTTTTTGTGTAGCATGTCATTTAAGATTTTCTGCATTACGCGTTGATACGTAGCTCCAGCATTCTTTAGACCAAAAGGCATCACCTTGTAGCAGTAGATACATTTTGGAGTACGAAAGGTTGTTAGTTCCTCGTCTTCGAGGGCCATGCGAATTTGATTGTACCCAGAAGAGCCATCCATGAATGACAATGCCTCATGGCCAGTGGTTGCGTCCACCATGATTTCAATGATTGGCAAGGGGAAATCGTCATTTGGGCAAGCATCGTTGAGGTCTCGGAAGTCTACGTAAACACGTATTTGTCTTGATTTCTTAAAGATAATGATGATGTTGGAGATCCACTTGGGGTATTGCACTTCTCGAATAAAGCCTGCTTCGATTAACTTGTCGATCTCGACCTGGATTTGTGGGATGAGCTCGGATCGATAGCGTCTTTGAGTTTGCTTTATCGGTCGCGTTCCAGGCTTGACCGTAAGATGATGAACATCAATGATAGGGTCCATGCCGGGCATTTCTTTGTAGGTCCAAGCAAATACGTCTTTGTACTCTAATAGCAGCTGGTAATACTCCTCTATCTCATCCGTACTTAATAATGCACTTACGAAGATAGGCTTTGGTTCCTCACTTGTGCCTAAGTTGAGTTCCTTGAGATCATCAACCGTGGCTTGCCCCCCATCTTCGAGCTATGGTGGTGCAGCACTGACATCTTCCTTAGGGATTTCGTCTTCTTTGCCTTCTTGAATCGTGATGTGGAAGACATCTTAGACCTCATCTTCAGTGCTGTCTTCTCGAGCTTGTTGGCATGAGGATTGTCCGGTGTGGATGATAATACGCCTTCTTACTTTAAATGGTCCATTTGTGTCGACCTCTAAGATTGCTTGGCGCTTTATCCTTGAAGGAATCAAGCTTCGAACGTCGCCTTTTTCTGCTAACCCGTCGAGCTTTTCTTCATTTGGTGTTGTCTTCCTCTTTCCAGAAGGTTTCTCATTATCTTCAAATCTTTTCGAAGCTGACTGTCACGGAGGAGAGCTAGTTGTGTTGCTTTGTTTCTTAGGTTTTGACAACCTTTTGAAAATAGAGCTTTGGGATGTTGACATGTTAAGCCTCTTGAAGATGGAAGTTCAGTCTTGACTGCCAATGTGATTAAGCACTTAAATTCTGGGTCTTGAACGGCTCATCCTATCGAATACTGAAGTTCAAGGGACGGGTTTGGGCTCTTCTTAGTCTTGTTCAATGCTCACACTGACATATTGAGCGCTAGTGTTTTTCGCTTTGTTTGAAATCATCACGGGTGCATTTGGTGTAAGGCCAAGTCCAACTTTGTTGTTGTCAACCCCGTAACTATGCTCCTTCAACTTCTTTTGAGTCTTGGTAAGGTTACGTTCATTGTCACTGACGGTGTTTGAAACCTTCTTCCCAGGATTAAAAGAGGAAGCAAAGTCATACCCAGCCTTATACATGAGTTTGTAGGCGTTTGGATCAAAACTTTCCTCGGTCCTCTTGGTTGGAAGAAAGCTTAATTCCACCCCTTTTGGTAGAGCTTTTATGAAGCCTTATGGTAGCTTGCAACCTTAGCACCGCCTAGCTGTGTCAGAGGCAAAACTGCATTCATTTTGAGCAACTTCACATTATCCTTGTGCCATTGTGTATCGGCTTTTCTTGCTCCAGTTTCGAATGAAGATTGACCATTCTTTCTTCTTGACATCGGGATGTATCAGAATATGGGTGTGTTCAATCCTTTTGAAGGCATCCTACTCCCTTTGGTTGTTGTAGGTTTAGCAGGCTTGTCATCGTCTTTGCTTGAAGATGGCACAACTTGCTCTTTTTGCGTTTTAGGCATGGCTTGCCACTCCTACTTTTTAGGTGCTGCTTTGCCTATGAATCTGATCTCTTCTGGAAGAGCTTCGGGCACCATGTCTTCCTCCATGTAAAACTTGGCGTCTGCAAAGTGTGATTCGGCTTCGGTGAATGGCTTAGTGTCGCCTTGGATCACCTTCACTCCTTCTCGGTAAAATTTTAAGCATTGGTGAAGGGTGAACGGTATTACCCCATTTGCGTGGATCCAAGGTCTTCCTAAGAGCAAACTGTAGGAAGTTCTTGCATCAATCACGTGGAATATCGTGCTTGATTTGAGCTCACCAATGGTCATCTCCACTCGGATCATGCCCATCGCTCTTTGTCCTCCCTGGTTAAAACCCTGGATCAGCAAACGGCTTAGGGATAATTCATCTACCTTGATGCGTGGTCGTTGTTGATTTTGGCATGATGTTTATGGCCGACCCACCATCTACAAGCATGTGGTTGACTTTGTGTTCCCTTATGTACCCCGAGACGAAGAGATGATGGTTGTGAGGCTTTGATCCCAATAGTAAGTCTTTGTCAGTGAAGTTAATTGGGTCATGGGCGGCACAACATGTGGTACATTCATGTGGCTGAAGCTTCAAGTCTTCGTCGTTGCCTTCTTGCACTTTATGGTTGTCGCGACTTACCAAGACTGCTGCTAGTGCTCTTCGCATCTTTTTTGGCAATTGTAGCACTTCCTCGATGCTAAAGTGTGTTGGCAGACCTTCTTCGAGTGTAAGGGTCTTTTCTACCTCAGTGGCGATAACTTTGCCTTTTGAGGGCTCTTCTATTTCTACTTCAACCATGTGACAAGCAACGGTAATGCATTGTTGGAAAAAGTCCTTCAGGAAATACTCGTGCAAGGAAACGAGAATGCGTGGCTCCTGCTCCATAGGATCCCCAGCATATGTTGTCTTATCAACTTTTATGTTTCTTTTAGGCATCCCATTGTTGCGGCGATGGTGATTTTGTTCCGCATTTGGCTATATGACTCATGGTTTTGGCTTCTTTGTCTTTTTGTAGGTTACCAATGTCTATCCTCCTTCATCATCGGTATATACATCTTGGTCGCTTCCCGACGGTGATGGTTGTGCAGGAGGTACCGTGCAGCTTGAGCATTCACGGGAATGGTCAGGTGTCGCTTGGAAAGACATGGGATCGAACGATCCAAATGCAATTGTAATGGTATACATTGCGGCCATGTCTTCAAGGTCAAGCTCAATTTCCCCTTGTTGTGTTCACTTCATGATGAGTTATTTAAGAACGAAGCACTTGCCAACAGGATGGCTCACAATACGATGGTACTTGCAATACCTAGGATCGTTTATGCGATTCATCTCTTCAGGACGTATGCATTCGGGTAGCTCGATCACCTTTTTTTCCAACAAGTCGTCTAACATTGCAACCATGTCAGAGTCAGGAAAAGGGTATGTTTTCTGTTCCAACTCCCTCAAGGTGCTCTTGTACCTATCTTGGGTGCGAGAAGGCTCACATTTCTTTATCTCCTTCGCTTTCTTCTTGGAGAAGATCTTGATGGGCGCTAAGGAGGTCTTGATGAGGGTAGTGTTGACGGTGAAAGCTTCCTTAGCGGGTTTTTTCCCAGTCTTGTCTACATGTGGGGCTAACACTTTATCCTTCTTGAAGTTGTAATCGGCTCCTTCTTCCCGTGATTGGCGATACTCAGCTCCATGTCGTGGGAACAAGTTGCCAGCTACTCAAAAGTTCTCAGTTTTATGCCTTGGAGGATATAATGTAACCCCCAATGCATGCCTTGAACGCACATCTCAATGGCGAAGGTTTCAGAAAGCCGATCTTTGCAATCCAGACTTAAGGAGGACCATCTATTGATGTAGTCAACGACAGGTTCATCCTTCCATTTTTTCGCACTGGTCAGCTCTAGCATGCTTACAGTGCGGCGAGTGCTGTAGAAGCGGTTGAGGAATTCCATTTCTAGCTGATCCCAACTGTTGATAGACTCGGGTTCAAGGTCGATGTACCAGTAAAAAACGTTACTTTTCAGCGAACGCACGAACTGTTTGACAAGGTAGTCTCTCTCTGTCCCAGCATTATTGCAAGTTTCAATGAAATGGGCGACATGTTGCTTTGGGTTGCCTTTTCCATCGAAATGCATGAATTTTGGGGGCTAATAACCCCTTGGCATCTTCAAAGCATCAATCTTCTTGGAGTAAGGCTTTGAGTACAATACGGAGTCATGTGAGCTTCCTTTGTATTATGCCTTGATGGTGCTTGCGATCATCTCCTGTAGCTGCTGGATAAAGAGAGATCCCATGAACGCTGTTGCTTGGTCTAGCTTCAGGTTCTCTTCAACTTTCTCCGTTGGAGGCTCATTTTCTTCGTCGACTTCTTTCTTTAATGGATCAACATTTGGGTCGACTTTCACATCGAGTCGCGCATCTAGTTGGTTGACGAGTGTGGCGATCTGCAAGTCCTTCTCTTCTATAGTCCGTGTGAGCTTTACGATTGCTTCATTCATCTGAGCTAGCTGCTCCTTGATTGAAGTTGCTCCAGTGGTCATGACTTGCATGGTTGTACTGCTGCTTGAGTCGGCATCGGAGAGTAGGGACTGAGTATTTCCTCGGACTCTCCTCTCTTGCGCCCTTAGCGAGGCTAGGGTGATCACAGGCTCGTGCCTCAAGTGCTATTGTTCATTTGACAGAGTTAATGCAGGGGCGGAAGCCGCGGCAAAAAGAGCTTTTGCCTTGCTTGGGGTTGTGATGCCCGAAATATCACCACTTGCAGCGATGATGTTCTTGTTCTTCGCTTTGATTGCAGGAACAGCTTGATCCTTTCTTGATGCCATTTGCGCTTTTTGATGATTTGAGGATAGAGATGAGAGGTGGAGATTGTCCCACTAGGCATGCCAAATTTGTAAACACGAATTTTCCTGAAACAAGAACATGTGTACAAAATAATATTTTGTATTGATTTTGGGGTTACAATCTCTTCTACAAATTTAGCCTCTGATTCTATCTTCGTAAGGTGTAGGTTTATGGATGAGCTATTGATCCCAAGGGCCGTCGGGGCTTAATCTAGGGATGAACAATTGATGAACGGATCTTCAAGGGCTGCTGGGCTTGATCTTGAAGAACGGGTATATGGGTTTGTTGATCTTTGTTAATCCAAAGGGCCGTTGAGGCTTGATCTCAGGATGAACAGGTGATGAACGATGAACACTTTCTTCAAGGGCCGTCAGGGCTTGATCTTGAGTTGGTGGAAGTTCCTTCAAGGGTCGTCGGAGCTTGATCTTAAAGGAGGATTTGACGAAGAACGAAGAGGGTTTAAATGATCCTTCAGGATTTGCTTGAGAGCTTTAGAGTTTCAAAGCTTCAAGGTTTTGGTGTGATGTAAAATTCCTCCTTTTTCTCTTGATGGAGAAGCCTATTTATAGGCTTTGAGAGTGAATCACCACCATCCATTTTTTTGGTGAAGTGAGTGGATGTTGTAGGTGAAGTGAGTGTTTGATGTAGGTGAAATGAATGGAGTTTATAGGTGAAATAAGTGTGTGATGTAGGTGAAATGAGTGTGTGATGTAGGTGAAATGAATAAATGTTGTAATTTTAATGCATTGGTCAACATTTGTTTCATTGAAATTTAGATGTCTACAAGCATATCTAGGATTCTAATGTTATGAATATGTGTGCGCCTGCCCTTGTCGAATGAGGACCTACATATGTTCTAGAGTAGTACTTGTTAATTGCGATTACCAATTTCTAGGATAAATAAGACAACGCCAGTATTTATGATGCCTTGTGATGATTCAAACTCTTTTCGTTCTTAATGATTTCTACTTGTTAAACCTATGAACATGCCATTCTAGATTGCATGCTAGGGACAAGTTAAGTTGAAAACGTCATTCTCTTAACATACTACATAAGAAAGAGTAATAGGTTAAGTTCTAACATTGAGCCAACTTGAGCATCTTCATCTAGAAATAAAAGGAATTTGAATTAAACATAACATGTTTGCATGATTATTTGGTGGTGGATAGCAATTCCCCTAACTCGTTTTTCTTAATTTGTGAACTACTTAAAATATGTTTTTGTCCTATTTTTGTTCGATTTAATTTAAATAGCAAATCAACTCCAAAAATCCCAAAAATTTGTGTGAGTATAGCTCTGTGCGTCTAGTGTTTGCATATAAAATTTCATTGACTTTAGATAAGTGTAAGTCGGTCTAATAATTTGAATTCTTTTGAATTTGAATAGCTTTGTCATTTCCATTTGAATTTGCAGACCTTAGTGGTTTTCATTTACATATTATTTGTTTATATTTTGTAAGAGACAATTTTAAAATTTCTTATGTATGTATATATTAAAGGTTATTTTGAGAATAATAGTGGTGAAGAAATAATATTTTAATTTTTTAACTTTTTAAAATGGGTTTGATTATAACGTGGGTGGAAAAATAAGACAATAGGGTGGGTCTAGTAGCTCTCATTGATAAATATGAGTTTTATTATTAATTTCATTTTGTACTTAATAGTAATTATGCAATAGGGTAAAATAGACAATTAACATTTAAAATTTAAGTTGGGTGTAGAAATATGCTAAATGAGTTTAAATAAAATTTCTCTTCTTCTCTATCTCATAACATGCATACATATGGCTGCACAGAACACGTTGTCTTACATATACGCATGTTAATATGTTATAGGCTTTTTAGCCGAAATGCTCCTGAAATTTCCATAACTCATTACTTTGGTTCCTGAGTTTTGAAATCAATAGAATTGGTCCCTGAGTTTATCCACCATCAATCATTTTAATCATTCTTTGAAAAATTATGTTAAATCATGACTAAAAAAAATACTCTCAATTAAATAAACAATGGGCAAAATGATTTGACAAAAATTGAGGGTATTTTGGTCATTTTATCCTTATTTAATGGAGATTTTTTAAGGAATGACCAAAATGATTGATGGTAGACAAACTCAGGGATCACTTCTGTTGATTTCAAATCTCAAGGACCAAAGTAAGGAGTTATGCAAATCTCAGAGACCATTTTGGCTAAAAAAAACTTATGTTATATGATTTAGAATATCAATCTGGTGAACAATATTAATTTGATGAAATTTCATTTATATAGGTCCTACTAATTTTATTGGGTGATTAGCAGGAATGATCATTTGTTTAATTATAGTTTGAAAACACACACATATATACATGTCAAAGAATGAAAACATATTAATCAAGGGAACTGTTATTAGCACTCCAAAAATCTCATTCTATACTCTTCACAAGTGTATTCTTGGAGTGCCAAAAGAGATTTTTTTAGTGCTAATAACAATTCATTTAATCAATTATCGTACAAATATACTTTTTAATTAATCAATTATCTTACAGACACACACACACACATATACAGCATGAAAATGCTACTATTATTGTATAGTACATGTTTATACATAATATTACTGCAGCTACACCTTGGCGATCGCTGCACGTTTGTTTCTTAGCCTCGAGGACCAAAAGGACATAGACAAACTAGGCCACTTTTTGTATCTGGCTAACGCCGGAGTCATATCGATGCCTATTGACTTTCCTGGGACCCCGCTTCGCAAAGCCATCAAGGCCTCCAACCTCATCAATGGGAAGTTGACGGAGATAATAAAGCAAAGGAAGGCTGATTTGGCTGATGGCAAGGCTTCTCTGACGCAAGACATTTTGTCACACATGCTCATGACATGCGATGAGGATGGAACCTACATGAAGGAATTGGATATCAGTACTAAGATTATGGGGCTGTTAATTGGTGGTTATGAAGCTGCCGGCGCTGTTTGCACCCTCATTGTCAAGTTTCTTGCTGAACTCCCTCACATCTACGATGCAGTCTACAAGGGTACGTAATTGCACCAGATGCTCCATAATTTGGGCACTTAGGTTAAATGACATCCAAATTACTAAAAATAATATTTACGGTTTCGTTGTTGTTGGATGCTAAATCAAATACTAATTACAGAGCAAATGGAGATTGCAAATTTGAAAGCCCCAGGAGAGTTGTTGAACTGGGATGACATTCAGAAGATGAAGTACTCGTGGAATGTAGCTCAAGAAGTGATGAGACTGACACCACCAATTCAAGGATCCTTCAGGGAAGCCTCAACTAACTTTGTCTTCAATGGATACACAATCCCAAAGGGTTGGATATTATATTGGAGTTCGATCACAACGCACAAGAGTGTAGAATATTTCCAGGAACCCGATAAATTTGATCCGTCGAGGTTTGAAGGAACCGGGCCAACACCATACACTTATGTTCCATTTGGAGGAGGGCCAATGATGTGCCCCGGCAAAGAGTATGCCCGGATGGAAATACTTGTGTTCATGCACAACCTGGTCAAGAGGGTCAAATGTGAGAGACTTCTTCCCCAAGAGAAAATTGTAATGGACCCTTTGGCCATGCCTACCAAAGGACTTCCAATCGGCCTTTTCCCTCACAATCACATTAATTGAAACCACCATAACTGTCAATTTGTTTGATTACACTGAGATATTATTTTCAATAATTTGTGGTTTTTACTTTGTACAATGATGATGATGTAATAATGTGAATATGAACTACACATTCTAGCAAGAATTTACTGCTAGACAATTATCTGTCTTACCAAATAAATTTGAGTAAATTACACATGACTACCTCAACTATCGGTCGAATCACAATCTCATACTACATGTTTTAAACATTGCAATGTTATACCGCAACTTATGAATTTGTTGCAGTGTCAAGTTTCCATTAAATTTTCTGTTAATTTGGTTATTAAATGATGACGTGATAAGAGTAGAGCCTACTTCTTTGCCAACAGGAATAAAAAATTAATAAAATAATAATTATTATTTTATAATTAAAATTAATTAAAAAAAATCTCTCTCCCTTCTCTCCCTTCAAATCGCCTGTCATCACTTTTGCTCGCTCCCTCCTACCATCCCATCCCAAACCCAGAAAATATAAAATCATACCACATCCCCACCCTCCCTCGCCTCTTCCACCTATTCTCTCCAACCAATTCTGCCATCCTCCCCTCACTCTTTTCCCGGGCAACCATTCACAAATCCAACAAACCCAAACACCTTGGTCGATGGCTTCGTTTCGCGGCATGGAATGGACTTTCTATCCCAATTTTGTGACCTTTCGCGCCTCCTTCCTTGCAAATAGGATAAAGATGAGATCTTTCGTGCCTTCTTCGTTCTGCGGCCGTTGCCGCAGGAGATCTTTCGCACCTCCATCGTTTCGTTGCTAGGGTGGAATTGGAGTTTTGGGTCGGGAAGTGGGGGGAAGAAGAAGGAGGCTGCAAGTCAGAGTAGGATTGGGTTTGTAATGAGATGGTATGAAGAGGAGAGAGTGTGGGGAGGAGATGACCGGAGATCTGGGGGGAGAGGAATTGGAGAGATTTTTTTTTAATAATTAATTAATTCTAATTATTATAAGTAATAATTTTTTTATAATTAATTAATTTTTTAATCTGGTTGGCAAAGGAGTGGGTCGCGCTCTTGCCATGTCATCATTTTAACAGGCAAATTGACATAAAATCTAATAGAGATTTGATATTGCAATGAATTCATAAGTTGAAGTATGACATTATTATGTTTAAAACATGAAATATGAGATTATGGTTTGACTCATAGTTGAGGTAGTTTCATATAAGTTATCCAATAAATTTTCAAAGCACTACACACATTTATATTGGGACAATTATAATACTAAAGGGTATAATTACACTAACACTGCATGAAACCTCCTCAGTTTGAGACATTACAGTAACACCTCCTAGGGTTTTAATTCTCTTTCATATAACTCTTGAGTCAATAATCTGCTTATAAATTTACAAGTCTACCCTTATAATTAAACAAAAGCCCATTTCTAAAGCCCAAGGAAATTATTTGGGCGGCCCAAAGTTTCAGCCCATAGGGTTTAGAAAGAAGACTAGGGTTTCCTCCTGGAGTCTATAAATTGCCTCTTCCCGGTCTCTTTCTTTCCTCAACTAGAACCGTCGCCTCTCTTTTCCTCTACTCGCCTCCTCCAAATCCAGGGCAGATTCTCCATCCTTCCCTCCCCTTCATCCTTTCTCTGTCTTGGCATATAATTCTCTGTATTGATGGCGTTGATGAAGCTCTTTGTGCCAAAGACGGCAGCTATCGAGCTCCGTCGATGACGGTCACAACCCTCTAAGAAGTTCTGAGCCTCCTTCCATTCTATTGTTTTCATGTTTTAGTTGGTTTTATAGTTTTTTATTTTTTAAAATTATTTTAGGAGTTGGGTTTGCTCGAAGAAAGCGAGGATAGAAATTCATGTCTGTCAATCCACTGACTGGTAACAGTGTGATGTTACTGTGAATCCCGACAGGTTCCGATCGCTTTCTATCTAATTTTCCATTGTTTTCGCAATTCAAATAAAAACCATAATTTTATTTTTTGGTTTGACAAGAATGTGGGGGCAGGTGATGAATCAAATTGGTATTTATGGGTAATTTGCATCTGAAATTCATTGATGTTTTATCTATCACCTTGGAGAACTGATGCCCTTGTTCCCCTTTTTTTTTTTTTTTTTACTAATTTTTATTTGTCTGCTTCTTTTATAAATGCTAATTATTAAATCATTGTGATATTTTTAAGAAATTTGATAATTTATTGTCTGTGATGACAAATCCAAAGGCTTGTTTCTCAAGAACATTCGCAGTGGCCGACCAAGAGCTTTCGCCTTTCGCCGGGCTTGAGAGCTTATGCTGCTTTTCTCCTTCCTTGGATGTCTGAGAAACTAACTTTTATAGATGCATATAACTACACTGTATGTTGTTTCAGTAGTTTAAGATCTGAACGTCATTAATGATTTAACTCACACTTGGATTACCGAAATTCCTCATCAAATTATTTTCAAAATTCGACAAAAAAATTATCTTCAACTAATCTCACGATTGTTTTCATGGTGTTTTATGATTTTTTATTTGTATTTTTAATGTGGTGCACATGGGTATGAAGTTATGTTTAAGAATGTGGTAGGTTGTGTAAATTTTTCTTATTTATTGGAATTTAAATGTTTTAAGCTTAAAAAATGCTCATAAAAAAATTAAGCTAAAATTCTTTGTAAATATGCTCTCTTTTCAACTCTGGGTAGTACCTATTTACGCAGATCACAACGTTTTCTAATGAGGATTATGAAAGAGGCATGGTTCTGTATATAATATGGAGATTGCTATTCAAGTTGCCATATGGTGAAAAATCGGTCTTTTGTTCAAATTTAAGGTCTCTTTGGGGCAAGTCAATTCAGACGACAATAAGGCCTTCAGGAGAAGAAGCTTAGGATGGGAAGTAAAGGTGGTCGGTACAGTGCTTGGGGAGACGTGGTTAGGTAACCGAGGCCGAGCAAGCTGCTTGGCACGCATCACTCTGAAAAGGCGGGTCATTTTGATTGAGCACCTATTACTTTATTGCATAATAATACCCACTCAATAAGTAAAAATGTGTTAGTATGCTAGTTTACATAGATGTGACACGTTAAATATAAGATTGGAAAAACCCAAGGCTGGTGAAGGAGGTGTTCATTGACGGTCTATATAAAGGGGTGAGAATCTTTTATAATACAGTGATCCCAAATATGACAATCAAAAATAAAAAGGCCATTACAAGCGAATACATCTTGTACAAAGCTAGCATCTCTGAAAATATGTTTCCAATCAATGCAAGCAAAGTTAGTCGCCTTCCACTTAATATCTTCCGTAATGGTAACTAGATTCCACAGCGTCACAACCTCGGTTCAACACTGACTAAATGAACAACTTAGAGTCACATTCAACCATAATCTTTGTATAGCACTTCCTCTTAGCAAAAAGAGTGCATTCTCTAAGAGCCCTAGGCTTCACTTCTGAATTAGTGGTACCATCAAGAGTTAAAGCTCCACCTCCAATAAGCTACCCATTATGACTCCTTAAGGCAACCTCGTCGTCGCCTTGTTCCCAGCCATCGAACTGACACATCGTAACCCGGAATGTTCACGTGGTCATCTAAATCGTGATGTGTTGGCCGACACCCGGAGGGTGACGAGGCCATAAAGTAAGGTTGATGTGTAAAAGTAAGGATAAACTTAAACTTTAAACAAATAAACCAAAGTGCACAACGTGATTGGATGGTTACCCTTATTACAATACTTGAAGTTCAGAGCATAGTGCAGACTCATCCGTAAAGGATGATTATTTAATACATAAGCAACCTACTTTGACCGAAGGACAATCAACTATTTCCACTAAAACCTCTTACTCCCACGACTTCAATCTTTATGTCCTAGAAGGGTGAAAAATAAAGGTGAGTGGGCCTATAAAATAAAGTTTTCTTAAACCTTTTTGAAAACGTGTAACCCTTTGTTGTAAAACAAGTTTATGATTTTCCAAAGTAATAATATAATAATAGGTAGTAGGGAATCCTGCAGCACAAATGAGTTTCAATTAATATAGGGTGCTACTACGAAATATCTCATCATGAAAACTTAAATAGCTGTTGTAAAATCACAGTTATGAAAAATCACTGCTCATTATTTATGTTCTAGTAGTACATCACTTGAAGTTGGTGTTACGCGCATCACATACGAGTCCAAGCAACAAACCTAGGGACAGGCTGACACCTAACTCTAGATCCAAAATGAACGTAAACGGTGCATATGAGCATACACGTGAAGCTAGTCCTTGGCTTAGGACATTACAACTAACTAATAAACAACGTGCACACATGTGACAATGAGTATATATAATGAATAAAGATGTCATGGCACATTTTATACTCACAGTTAATAAAAATATAAAGTGTAGAAAATCTAATAAGAAGATAACCATGGCATGTTACATCAATTATGTAAGGAAACGGTTATGTGAAAAAAATCACATATATATATTTATTTAAAACCAAAAGACCCACTCATTGATATGTTGCAAGGTCATAGTCACTTTACCTATTATGCCTGTGGTACTCCTTTGGGTGGTCATCTCCTATATGGGAAATTACTATACTAATTAAACAAATAATAATTGATGCAAAACACCTAATTTCCCCTTAGTTTGCTCAAAATGGAATTTGGAGACAATTGGTATTGAATTTGGAAAAACAAAGTGTGAAAATGGAATTAACGCGTCGAAATACCTTAAGAAGGGTCCCGGGCAATTTTTCAAAATGTCAACTTTGATCAACTAACCGTCAACAGTTAACTTTAACAGAATATTCCCTTCTCAGAAGATATATTATGTTAAAGTTAACTGGGAGTTAACGGAATATTCTAGGGGGAATATTCCCTCAAATTTCAGAAATGGCTTGGGTTAGAACAAAGGCCCAAAGGTTTGGGCTTAGGCCTTTTTTTTTTTTTGAAAAATGATCTGGGCCGATTTTGCAGATTTGGGTCAAATTTGGCCCACGAATCCAAGTATGGGCTTGGGCTGGTTCAGGTTTAGGCCTTTTTTTTTTCTCTTTGCTGGAAAATCTAGGGAGGGTTCAAACCCTCCGTTCAAAGCCATTTCACAACCAAAATTCAGCCATAATATATCAAAATGAAGCTTAGGATGGGAGGACTAAGATTACTTTTCAAGGCCAAAAGTTGGTCGGAGATCATCAAAAAGTGGCTTGAAAGTGGCAACTTGAGTTGCAGTTCTCCGTTTTCGTCAATTTCGAAGTGGGTTTGGGCATGCAAGCTCAAACGCATGGCCTAGGGGTAGTGGGAAGTCGTCCTACACCTTCAAACTTAACCACAACAACAAGGTTTTGTTGGGTTTAGCTTGGAAAAACCTACAACTCGCCGAAAAATATGGTGGGTTAGGAACCATACTTCGAAACACGTAGAAACTTGCATGCATGCTAGTAAACTACACAAAAAAACTCAAGGGAGAGCTTGAGGGTGGAAATCTTGAGCTTACCTTGGTCGGATAAGTTTCCATTCGTTGGAGTTCGTCCAACGCCAAAACGGAACCTTGTTTTTATTCGAGTATGGCACCACCAAGGAGTTGCAAAGGGTTCCAGATAAATTTTGGGAGAATTTGGAGGTGTTGGTCGATGGTTGGTGTGTGTGTGTCCGAGAGGGAGAAGATAAAGAGAGAGAAAAGAGAGAGAGAGAGAGAGAGAGAGAGAGAGAGAGAGAAAGAAAGAAAAGAGAAACAGAGAGAAGAGGAACAGGCTAGAAAAAGAAAGAGAGAGTGGGAGGGAAAAGGAAGAAAGAGATGGAAAAGGAAGAGAGAGAGAGAATGTGTGACCAGCTAAAATGGAAAAGAAAGAGCGAGTGATGTGAGAGAATTGATGGAACAAAATAAGGGGGTTTGTAAAAAGGAAAACTAATGAAAAGGGCTTGAAAACTTTGAGTTTTAACGATAAGAACAAAATAAAGGGTAAAGTGAATAGTACTAGAATTGACTTTTTAGTATAAAAATGTGGTTTTTCGTTAAAGTAAACAGTATCGTAAGCTTTTCGTTAAAGTTCCCTCTTTAATACCCAAACAAAATAATTTTTTTATTTCCACTTGCACATGCATAGTCTACACAAAGCCTGTTTCAAATTTCCCACGCCAGACCAAGGCAGTGGTGCACACTGCACGAGGTTGGTTTTTAAAGTTTGAATTTATCTAAGGTGAATTTACACTATTTTGAATATATCTTGGTCGTTACAACTTCGAATTGAATTCCGTCTGCGGCCATATGTTCGTAAAAATAAGTATTGTTCAGAAATAATAGAATAAGAGTGGGAAAGTGAAAGGAAAATTGAGGTCCACGTGGAAGGCTTATGTGGCATCTCAGAGGTAATTTAGAAAATTCGTTGCTATTGGGAATAAAATACATTAAGTTTCGGGACGGGATGTCACAAAACCGCCAAATTTAGCTTAACATAACTCTGATCCGGAGGATGCCCTTTAATAATCATAGAAGTATCATCAGTATTCCTTTCTCAAACCTTTACAATTGGCTTTAAGATATCGTTCACCCACATATATAGCCAATAACTTAGATCCCGCCTGGATGGGCATAACATTTCTGAACACCATATTATTACGGTCATTCCAAATTTGCCAACAAATGAGCAAACACTAGCTTAAACCATTAAGAACTTCCTTATCAACATGCTTTAAAGAATTTAGCCAGTCTACTACTGAGTGGAAGTTAACATTAGTGAAATTGCCCAACTTAATTGAACAAAGGTCCCGAATCGATTTAGTGACACCACAATTAAAGAATAAATGCATGTGGTCCTCGTCTATTGAATTAGAAAAAAGACACACCTTATCACTATTATTCACAATTTGGCTTAATCTTTTCCTAGTCTGAAGTCTATCACGAATGAACAACCACACAAGCATCTTAATTTTAGGAGGAAGATTAAGTTTCCACATCGTATTAATTAAATTATGCTTTGTAGATTGAGTCAATGTCCCTTTTTGAATCCAAGTAATCGATTTAACAGAGAACTGACCATTTGTATTTGGACCCCAAAGTAGCACATCTTTGGAATCTTGCAAGGGAATTATATAATACATCGAAACAGATCCTATCAAAAATTTCTATTTTTCCTTTGAATTACTCATATATATATATATATATATATATATATATTGTGACAGCCCGTCCCAAGAAATTTAAAACGTACGCGTGAAAAGACGGTTTTGCCCCTAGTGCGTTTCCTTTACGTTTTATGGTTGTTTTTGGGTTCCTTGTTGGCATGTTTTGGGCCACACACCCTAACCTGCACCCACATCTTTTCCCTTGCCCTGTACCCCCTATCCCGAGTTCCCTTTCCCATCCCATTTTCCATACAACGTACGGACACACCCACAAACCCATCAAATCTCCACAGATTGAAGAAACCAAGCACATATTCATGCTCGTGAGGCTCGTAGGAGTCCAACCATACCTATTTCAGGTAAGAATACCTTCGTTTTCACGTCGAACTCACGATGCCTGATTTTGGGTACTGTTCATGCACACATAATTTCTCACGTTTTTGGGAATTTCAAGCTTGTAGGGAGCTTGGTGAGGTCCCTAGGAGGCTCGGGGTGGTTCGTTTGAAGGTTTTGGACGTCCGGATCACGAGTTTCGAGGTTGGCCGGAGTTGGGGTGATTTTCCAGGTGAGATTTTGTGGATTTTAGCACTTGAAAGTAGTATGATTGTGTTCCTCTCGTTGTAAGCTTCATTTTGGTACCAATTTTGTGGAATTTGGTTGAAAAACGAAGAAGATAGGACGATTTAAAGTTTTCCCGATTTTCCGGCGCCAGCGACGGCGCCGGAGAAGACGATGGAATATTCCGTCAAATATGACGGAATATTCCTGACGCCGTTGACGGAATCTGTTAGGGATAACGGAATATTCCTGACGGCGTCAACTGACGCCGTCAGCGTGCCAAGCACGTGCCTGCGCGTGGCCGGCGCGTGGGGGCGCGTGCGACGGTGAAAAATTATTTTAAAAATATGGGGATGTTCCTGAGGTTGAGTAGATCACGTTGGTGTATTCATACACCCCATTTGAGCATTGTATGAGAAGTTATTTCTAAAGGTTGGTTATGTGCTTTAAAATTAACGTTTTTGTAGTTGTTTCGCATATAGGTGATACCTATCCCGAGGACGAGCGTGGTCACTCGAGGTAGGGGGGTTACGACCCTTCCACATACCAGTGAGTGGGCTTTTGGTTTTCCATATATACCTATATACTTATATTTTCCCAGAAATTGATTTAAACGTTTATTCGTTTATATGCCATGCATTGTATTACCGTTGTTTATGCATCGTTAGTTGATTATTAATTGTCTATATATATGCATATTTGGTGCTGCGGACGCACAGGTAAGTGCCAGGTAAGTGTTATTCATGTTTACATTCAGTAGTGATTCGAGATGCTTAGAGAGCTCATAACCTGCACCCCCGGTGTTAGTGCTCCCGCCCAGAGTAGGGCACAGTCCTTCACGTGATATTCACCTCCCGCACCACACGCTCAGCTTGGATCCAAGTTAGGTGCACAGTCCTGTCGTACAAACCACTTTAGGTGGTTCCGACTCGTAGGTGACCCGCGATTATTCGCCCAGCCTTCACGTGATCGTAGCACTTGAGCGTATCTATATATTACACCCAGGCCTGTCGTACAGACCACTTTAGGTGGTTCCGACTCGTGTGCAGGTCTAGTTAGTGAGATTGAGATTTGAGCTCTAGATTCAGCCGTACAGGTCACGTTAGGTGATTCCGGCTGCCAGATTATATGATAGTGATATGATTATACTTGAGCACTTGCATTTTATTTTGAGGCTTGGCATGGCATATTCTTGAGCATGATTGTATATATATGTACATCTATTTTCTGGGAAGTATACAGGTTTTACGGCGAGGGGTTAGAACTCATTTATTAAATGGTTTTCGAAAAGCTTTGGTTTTGCCCACTCACGCTTTTGTTTTGCGCCCCTCCAGGTTCTAGTTGACTAGCAGGTTTGGTGGTTTCCCAGGGGATTTTCCCGGCATTTCTGACAGACGATCACCAGTGTAGGACCACCTTTGGGTGTACTGTTGTTGCGTCTTTTTCTTTTGGACTGCTTTAGGCTTTCTGCTCTAAACTTAGCGTCACACTTTTGCTCGCACTTGTTATTACTTTATGTAAAACTAGTTTTTATTTATTCGTATTACTATTTCCATTATCATTTTATTAGCTTCTGCACTGTGCACATGGCTACGTCACTTCCACGTGACGGCCAGCATGCCCTGATCTCGATCGGGGTGTGTCATATATCCTATGAATTTCATTTCGCACTGGAAAATTTTCTTCACAATTTCAATATTACTAACCACTTGCGATAGTTTTCTCCTATTCCAACAAAACTTATCAATAAAGTCACTAAATTTCAAGTCCTAATTAATATTTTGATTTTCAATATTGGGTAAGAGATGGAACAACGAGTAAGGAAAACCCAATTGTGGGACCAAAACAAAATGTCCTTACCATTACCCACTCTCCATCTCATACCTTTAAGAATAGCATCCCTACTTTTCAAGATACCTTTCCCAACAAAAGAATGATTTTGTCTAATGTTATTATCCAAAAAATTTTCCTTTCTATGATACTTACTTTTTACTCACCTTCCAACCTAATTTAGCGAGACAAGCGTTATTAAAATGATCTAGTCTTTTAACTCCCAAACCGAATCCCAAGCCACTAGAAATTTTTTTTTGTCCTTACCTAGAAAAAATTGCTACAGTCTTTATTGAGCTTATTGACAATTGTGTCAGGAAACTTAAAGCATGACATAACATGATTGGGCATACAAATTAGAGTTAATTAAAACAAGCCTCCCCGCTCTCGAAAGAGTGCTTGCTTTCCAACCAACTAATTTTTGCTTGACCCTCTTAAGTAACTCATTTTCATTAACTTGGTATTTCCAGAAAACAATATTGCGGATATCTAGATACTTACCAATAGTAGTTTTATCTTGAGTTTGTAATACATTAACAATATCAATTCTAATTGGAAGAGGTAGTATTCTCGGAAAAATACAAGGAGGACTTATGAAAATTATTTGTTGACCTGGCATTTTAGAAAACATATTAAGGATTTGAAGAATATTCCTCGCACCCCTTGGCGTGGCCCAAGTAAACAGGAGACAGTCATCAGCAAACACTAGATTTGAGATTTTAAATCCTCTAGGTGAGGATAAAATACAATATGTGGCTTCGGATTATTTGTTTGGGTATTGATGTGTCTAATTAAAGGTTCCATACAAATGGTAAAAATATAAGAGGACACGGGCCCCCTTGTCTAATTCCCCGCTTCGGATAAAAATAACAATGAGGTCGCCCATTTATAAGCATAGAGAAGGAAGGAGAAGTAATACATTCCATAACCAACTCAACCCAACGACTATCAAAACCAAATCTAAGAAGAACATACCGAATGTAATCCCAGTTTAAGAAATCATGTCTTTTCCATATCTATTTGATACCCATAGCTCTAGTTGTTTCTTTCATCCTATTGAAACCTTCAAACATTTCATGAGCAATAAGAATATTATTCTGAATGGCTCTTCCCAAAGCAAAAGCACCTTGATTTGGAGAGATGCAAAGATCTAACAGAGGTTTTAGTCGCTTAATGATGATCTTTGTGATAATTTTATAACTAACATTACACAAACTAATAGGCCTATAGTCATCAACAGTTTTCGAATTATCTATTTTAGGAACTAAAGCGATGCTAATATGATTTATGAGCATTAAATTGGATCCATTCTGAAAAGAAAAAAAAATCTTTGACCAAATAGGAAACAGAGTCCCTAATTTGGTCTCAGCAACCATGAAAAAAGGCCATACTCAAACCATCAGGATCCAGAGCTTTAAGAGCTCCACTACTACTCACAGCATCCCAAATTTCCTCATTTGTAAGAATGGATAACAATCCCAAATTTCCTCATTTGTAAGAATGGATAACAATCCCAAATTTCCTCATCTGTAAGAATGGATAACAAACTTTCATTATGATGATTAGAAATACAAGGTTGAATGATATCTGCTAAATTACTTAGGTTAGCACCCAATGGAGGTCTATCACAAGAAAACCGTTTTTTTAAATTGTGCACAAAAACCTGTCAAGGCCCTAACCAACGGACCACCAAAACCCATTCTCATGTTTGATTTTTTTAAATTTGTTCATTTTCTTATGAATAGTAGCCACAACTTGAAGAATTTAGTCTTCTTATCCCTAAATTGCAACCAATTAGCTTTAGTTCTCTGAGCCCACATAAATTAACACATGATTCAATTCATCTCGAAGAGATTTTTCTTTCATCAAATCAACAGAGTTGTTACTCATAATTTGCTTTTGAAGCTCATCAATTTCATTTAACAATTTTTTATTTTTCTCCTTTAAATTGCCAAAAGTATCCTTATTCCATTTATAAACTAGAAATTTAAACTTACTACACACATTCTGAATTTATCGATTAATATTAGGGTCACAATGCCAATAATTTTGCACAAACATTTTAAACTAAGGATGATTAAGCCACAAAGCCTCAAATTTAAACGAGACATAGTTATTATTCTCCACACTAGAATTTAGAGATAATAAAATAGGATTATGATCAGAACCAAAAATAGGATAGTTATGCCAATAATATTCTGGGAATATATTTAACCATAAAGGGTTAGCCACCACCCTATCCAATCTCTAAAAAACAACTGTATGATCTGTATGACAATTAGTCCAAGTAAAAGGAACTCCAAACAAATTTAAAGATAAAAGATTGCCACGATTAAGAAAATTGATAAAATTGTTCGGTTTGATTACCTCCAAGCCCACCATGTCAAAAACAGTCTCTATCTTTTTAATAGTGTCTCCATCTTTGACGGCCACATGTCACAACCCCTTTTACACAAGTAGTCATATATGGATAGGGATCCTCTCTGGATCCCTTCCACCTAATCCACCCAATCCACCAATTCAAGCCTTGGAAATTTGATCCAACGGCTAAAAATATGGGGCCCCTTTAAAGTTATAATAAAATTAGCCGTTGGATCGAATTTCAAGAGCCCGGATTGGTGGATTGAATGGATTTGGTGGAAGGAATTCGGAGAGGATCCTTTTCCGTCGTATATATGTTGATGTTTCTTTTGTTTATCTTGCATTTGATTGCATGGTTTTGGTGATGTTTCTTGTGTAAATTTGGTTTTTGGAATGACGGATGGAAAATAGCGAGGTGACCACAAAAATTCATGAAACGTCATTCCGTTTAAACATCATTCCTCCCATTGTTAAATGTTTTAATTGGGCAGGTGATGTTTCTCTAGGGGTGGGTTCGGTTTCAATTGGTTTGGTTTTTTGCCAAAACCGAAACCAAACCGAAATTTGGTTCGATTCGGTTCAGTTCAATTTTTTTCGGTTTTTATTCGGTTCAGTTTAATTTTGGTTTGGTTTTTTCCGGCTCGGTTTCGGTTTGGTTACATTTTTTTTTTTAAAACCTTCTTCTTCTTTTTTTGTTTTTTTTTTTTAATTTGAAAATTGGTTTGTGCTCTACAACTTTGCATACAATTTTTCCATTTCAAAGAAAGTAAAGGAAGAAAAAAAGAGAAAGAGAAAGAATATGCTAGAAGAAACAAAGAGAAAGAAGATGCAGGGAGGGTCCGGTGGGGAGAAAAAAAAGGAAGAAAGCAGAGGGTCGGATGGGGAGGGAAAAATGGAAGAAAGAAGAGGTTGGGTGGGGAGAAGATAAAGGACTTGGACTATGAGTTAATGGTTGGCCTAAAATAAAAGCTTAAAACTTGGGTCTAAACTTAAATTGGGCTTGGAATATAAACATTCAAATATTAAATAAATAAATATATAAAATTATATTTAATTCGGTTCGGTTCGGTTTTTGAATTACCGAAATCAAACCAATAACTTTCAGTTCGGTTCGGGTTTTTTTTTTCAGTTTGGGATTTTTGGGTTTTGGTTCGGTATTCGGTTTGGTTTTTTTGGGTTTTGAGTTTTCGGTTTTTCCAACCCACCCCTATGTTTCTCATTGTTATCAATGAGTATTATTTGCATCTGAAATCACATCCATTGATGTTTATAATTCGGACTCATGCCCTATTCTTTTAGTTAATCTTTTTTTTAATGATTACTTTTATAAGTTGTTCTTTTGTAGAAATATTAAAAATATTTGAATTTCTTATTTTCAGTTCTTTGTCTTGTGAATTGAAATAAGCATCCAATAGCTCATTTTACTAGGGGTAATGCAACATTTAAGTAATAATTCAATCTTTAACATCCATGTTATTTAGTTTACACAATTTTTCTACAAATTTAACCTTTCTAGTATTACCCTTTACTAATTCATGATTTCGTGTACATGAGAATGTGCTAATCAAGTTGCACACTGGAACGTCCGTACGTTGTATATGCAAATTTGTAGAGCACTTGTTTTTCTTAAATGAGATTTAAATTCGAGACAAGATTTCAACAAGGCAAATTGTATATACAAATTAATACAGCACTTGTTTTTCTTAAATGAGATTTAAATTCAAGACAAGATTTCAACGAGGCAAAAGATAAAAAAAAACAAATGCGCGTGCACACACACACAATACATATTGAAACACTAAAGATTCAAGTGTTGAACTGACATTGGAGACAGAACAAAAGTGTGATGCACAGACGTATGGAGTATGGTACACTAGTATAAGCTAGGGTTGAATTTACACGTATGAGATGTATGAATTGATCAATCGATCATATATAGTGTCTGAAAAGTTTCAACTGTACGTGATCCATGCACCATCATCACACGTCTGCAGCGTTGTCGGAGTTAGGGACGGCTCGGTTCCTGTTGCGGGACCTCCGCTTGGACTGTCGTTTGTGGCTGCCACCAAACTTCAACCTGCCAGTGTCCTTGAAGCGTGCCTTCTCGGCAGAAACGGTGACGCACTCGGGTGGTGGCACTGGGTAACGCAACGAATCGTAGCAATATGAGTAGTACATGTAACGCTGCCGAAACCTGCGCATGGCGGCTCGCCGCTGACGCGTGATGACGGAGTAGTCTTGGGTGGCGAGGTGGGTGTAATGTTCCGCGCACGCTTCAGCGGCAGGGATTTGCTGGATTGGGTCGGCGGGGCAGCCCTCTAGGACTAGGTCTTTGAATTCTGCTACGAAAGGAGCATATTTGTAATTCACCTTGTATTGCCCGCCGGAGGTGGCCCAACTGCTTGCATCCCATATGGTCGTATACAAGGACATTGGCTTGGAGGGGTAGTCAGCGCCCATTTCTTCATTTCGCACTACCTCTCTAATTGGGACTTCATCCACGTAGAATCTGAACGTTACATTCACATATTCTCTTTAATTTTAGTCATCGAATTAAATAAATCAAATTAAAACATATGACAAGATTAAACAAGAGTTTAGAAAGAGAAAGAAGGTATTTGGTAATTTCTCTTTTATAAATACTTGAATATTGCTACAACCGGTTTCAAACATGAATACATCAACATCTCACATTAACGTTATACAATGACTTTGTCGAATAACATAATTCAGTTCCCATTTATTCCTCACCAAGTCACTAGCATAAATACAAGAAAGTATTGTGTGTGTCACACATAAGAGAAGGATGCTTTAAACATATATGACATGTTTTTTAACCAATAAATATGTGACATATTGTGCTATTATATTTTAGTCCAGACATTTAGCAATAATTATACATTATCTATCATTTAATTGATTCAATTAATAGGCTGATCTGGTATAAACATAACATGTACTTTGTCACAAAAGGAGGTATAATGCCATTATAAATGTTTTGTAAAAATGCTACTCTTACCATCTAGTTGTATCATCTCTCTAATAGAGATAAGACCTACATGCGTTGGCGGGCTCTACTAACCGATTAAATTTAGTCGCTCTTTTCAACATCAAAACATTGAGGAATGATACACTTACCATCTAATTGTATCATCATTTGCATTATTCCTCTAATAAGATAAGACTCACTATGTTAATAGGATCTATTTCTATTAGAAAAATAATACAAATGACACTATGAGAAGTGTAGTATTCCTCAATGTTTTGGGGTAAAAAAGAGAGACTAAATTTAATAGACTTGTAAGTAGAAGCAACCCAGACGCAATCCCAAAGTGCGTGGGGCCTCCCGTGAGGTCAAATAAAGCAAAAAACAAAGTCAACAAAGCATGGTGGTTGCGTATCCGCGTTAACAACGAGAAATTTTTCATTATGACGGGAATATAGATTATACATTACGTGTTTTTATATAAGTAGTAGAAAATTGTATTTTTTAAGTTATTAACTTTTTAAAACATATATTTCACCATTGATATAGTGATATGTGGTATACCACTCTGTGTTCCAATTACACTGAAAAATCTCTGTTTAACAACAAGAATCATCATGATCCATAGATAAATACTAGAACATTCCCAAAACAGAAGGAATCAATGAAAGAAATCAGAAGTAATTTCCTACACTTTCTTTTTTTCTCCCTCTACGCATCCTTATCTATTTTTAATCATTAATTTAAAGGAAAACTAATGAAAATGGTTTGAAGGCTTTGAGTTTTAACGATAAGGACAAAATAAAGGGTAAAGTAAATAGTACTAGGATTGACCTTTTAGTGTAAAAATGTGATTTTTCGTTAAAGTGAATAATACCGGGAGTTTTTCGTTAAAGTTCCGTTAATTTAAATCAATAAGAAATAAAAATAAATGAACAAAAATAAACATCAACGTGTATAAGAAAGAAAAAGTGTAAAAAGAGAGGAATGACAATACAAACAAAGCCATAAATAGCTTAAGAGGAAGTGAAATTAACTAATTAGCAAGGGCTTAGCCATGATTTTTTTTTTTGGGTGGGTTAGCTAAAAATAGTACCATAAAATCATATGTTTATTTTTTTGCTTATATAAAATTATCAATATAGAAGAACAACAATATAATATAAACTATTCTCAAAATCATAATCCTAACCGATAAATTCAAGGACTATATAAATAATTGATTAACCTACTAATTAAATCAAGAATAAGTAAATAAAGAGATAGGGATTTAATTGTGGATTTAAAGAACTTATGTTTCTTTTCTTGAGTAAGAAGCACAAAGGCTAAATTGTATAGGGTAAATGGTCTTTTTCTTTAAAGAATAGGATAAAAGTGGACTGGAGATAAAACTAATTTATAATTTTTAGCATAAAATGTATCATTTACTACCTCTCCTCTACTAAATATACATTAAAAAAATATTCTGTATTGAAATTGAGTAGGCTATAAGCATGAGTTTACAAAAGAATAGATCTATTCACAAACTCATTTTTACTTCCAACACATCCTTGTTAATATTTTGCCAGTGATCATCTTCAATTCATTTGATCCGAACAATCAACAATTGAGAGAAGTGTGTAAGAAGTGAAAATGAATGCATGGATAGTATTACCCTTACAGAAAACCTCTTTGGGCTACAGACCACCTTAGCCTTGCGGGTGGCTACGCCATTGCTGATTAGATGAGAATGGAAGAAAGGATGGATCGGACTTACATGGTGTTTTCGGGTGTCCAAAGGATGCTGTAGCGGTGGAAGTCTTTCGAAGGGTCGAACCAGAGGCGGTAACGCTCTTCGCGGCCGCGGTTGGTGCTGCCATTTCCGTAGAGGTTGGTTTGGAATCTCCATGGCTTCCCTTCTGTGTTCCCTAAGAATTCTATGTCCAACTCATCGTGGTTCTTCTCGAATACGTCCGCGTTTGATGTCTGTTTGTTCAATTTGGTCATCGCCACCAGACAGATTTAGAAGCAAATTAGAATTACCTCCCCTAGTTATTTAGAAAATATCAACGAATTTCCGTTCAATTCCTCAGACCAAAAACGGATCATTTCTACGTAAGAAAAAAAGGGTTGTTTCAAATTAATTTACCATATATATACAATTGTGGTACGTAGAAATAACAAGAAACTTACGTAAAAGGCAACACAGATACCGGCAGTGTAATCGGATGGCAACTTAATGTTAGCGCTGAAGAAACCATGGTTGTAAAGATTGGAGGAGATGAAGCCAGAACCTTGATTAATTTTTATTTTTATTAAAAATAGCCAAGTTAATTAGTATGAATAAAAAAGAGTATTTCAAGAGACAATTAGAGAATTACAAATTAATTACGAACCTGTGAAGCGATCGAGGAGGAGACGTACACCTTTTCCGTCGGGTGACCGGACAAGGTTGCCATCGCCGAAGAGAGGGGTATAGCTTTGGTCGAAGGGGATGGTGGTCAGGTTGTAGAAAGCTGCGTCCACGTTTCTAACACACACAAGGATCAATAGTATTAACCTCAAAGGCTGGGAAAAGAGAGAAACTCCATTAAACCAATATCCACAGGGTTGTAATCCCTCCATTTGCTTTCAATATTTTTTTCTTTAGCGATTCAAATTTAATCTCTCTCTCTCTCTCTCATCCAATCCCACCTCTTTCGATTTCTCTTCCAAGTCCGTTTATATATATATATATAGAGACACACACACACACACACACACACACACACAGCAGCTAAAAAAGGCCAAGGGGAATTCAATGCAAAGGTTACGAGAGAGAGAGAGAAGGATAGAGTATATGGTCCTCGGCTGCTGATTAGCCATTGAATGTGTTAATCAATTATTTCTCCACCCATTATTTTCTTTTTTGCTGAATATTTCTTAAAAAATATTAAACTTTTTTTTTGATAGATGATGCATTAACAAGTTAAATTGTTAGTTGTTAGGGAAAGAGGGTCAGTGAATTGCACTTACATGGTGTATAGACATTATTGTTTTCCGTCATTACAGTAAAACGTCATCTGACTATAAATAAGAACTGAAAACAACTTGTTTTTCCAAACTGGATTTTAACTTTTAGAAGGGATTTTAACACATTAAAATTTGAAAATAACATAAAGGTGGTGGCTTGTTACAATTAGTATATAAATTATATAATGATGATTAATGTATACAGCAGGTGATTGGATAACAAAATATAATGACCACCAATCCAATATTCATGCAAAGGAATAAAGGATACTGATTCCTGACAACTATAAATAACAAATATGATATGGATTCTTGTGGTTTTAATTTACAATTTATGACAAAAAAAAAATTAAAATACTAGTTCCATGCGGTGGTTCATTTATAATTTTAATGATAATGATCCTACCATGCAATTCAGATATGGTCAGGTTGTTATTCTAACCAAACCAGCAGGTCCATAACAGGAGAACAAACTTACACGTATATGTATGTTAAAATACCGTAAAGCCAACCGTGCCTCAAATGCTTCTATTTTTCTTTTTTCTTTTTTTGCTGTCAAGACGACCATACTCAAAGGACGACGTTTTGAGCTAGATTTTTCTATGATTAATCTGTAGCGTTCTCATCATAAATTAGTTATTTGTTCAGCCCAAACAAATTTCATATTAAACGATTTTTATTATGATACTTATGATAATACGTTAATTATAATAAGTCAACAAGTAGACATGTATTTTACAAAATGAAGAATAAACTCCTTTTAACTTTACCAAATGTTTTCCTTCATGAAGTCGACAATATGACGTTGGAAAAGTGGCATGTGTCTAGTTCTTTTTATTTTTTATTTTTTGAAAGGGGCATCATTTGTCTAGTTATGAGAAGTAGGTATATATGCTATAAGATTATGGAAATCAACATCTTCATAAGATGACTCAATCCTTTAATTGCAATTAGAACCCTGCATGTGTACCACACATATTATAACACTAGTCTACTTTCTCGGGTCATATTATTTATTCTATGTCTCTATGGCCACTGAATATAAAGCGAGGAATTTTATATGTATACGATAAAAATAAAAGACAAGCAGAGCAGATGAAAATTAGCTCACAAGAAACGAGAGCAATTTATATGAAATAAATCTATTTGTTTTTGGCGTCTTGATTTAATATTATAGTATCATGTAAAGAAAAGTTATGTATCTAATAATATATTATTACATAAAAGGCGTTATATAGAGTATACCTGTTTTATGTTAGTCATTTTTCTGTTTTTATAAACAGGAGGATGAACAGAAGGGTTAGAACTTTCGGGTACTAGAATAATTTTGGTAAATGAAGTTACGTTCCAGGTGTCTTCTTGTTTTTTTTTTCAATTTCTAATCCACGTTCCAGGTGTCTAAAAAGCAAATTGACACTGAGGGGACGAAAGGGAGAATGCTTCACAAGCAAGCCACTTAAAGGGCATTTTGTAACATTACAATTGTGCATCTTTTGGCTTTATGAGGTTGAAAGGTGTAAACCGCGTCTGAGAACAAGAAATTTCTCATTATGATCGGAATACGAGTGGTACATCATGTGTTTTTACATAAGTGGTAGGAAATTTTATTTTTTAAGTTATTAATTTTTTAATATATATATTCCACCATTTGTATAGCGACACATGGTGTATCATCCCGTGTATCGGTCACATTGAAAAATCTCTCACTTACGATGGCTCGTACATGTCATGCTGTTGTAGTTCTGCATGATAATTTCTTTCTCCTTTTTCACGTATAAAATTAATAGGAAACTAGATTATACTCCTTAAATAAGATCTATTTTTTATTAAAATTGGGTGTAATATTAAATACTGATTTTGGTCATTTGACTTTATATATAACCTATAATCTAGCTAATAATTAATAATTTTTATTTTGTTTTATTTTTACTATTACAAATAGAATATTTTTACTTAATTTGTATTCAATATGGGTACAAAAATAGCTTAAGTGGTAACAGTACATATATGTTTATTTGCACGTATATATATGTATACATAATTTGTGTACATGTGTATATATGCATAAATATATATTTATGTATCGATATATATGCACCTATATATTGTAAGATCCCACATCGCTCAGGGGAGTGATCCTTATATGTATATTCCCATCTCTACCTAGCACGAGGCCTTTTGGGAGCTCACTGGCTTCAGGTTCCATGGGAACTTCGAAGTTAAGCGAGTAGCGCGTGAGAGCAATCCCAGGATGGGTGACCCATCGGGAAGTTCTCGTGTGAATTCTCAGAAACAAAACTGTGAGGGCGTGGTCGGGGCCCAAAGCGGACAATATAGTGCTATGGTGGTGAAGTGAGCCTGGGAAGTGATCCACCTCGGCCACATCGCCCAGGGGAGTGATCCTTATATGTATATTCTCATCTCTACCTAGCACGAGGCCTTTTGGGAGCTCACTGGCTTCGGGTTTCGTAGGAACTCCGAAGTTAAGCGAGAAAGGGGCTAGAGCAATCCCATGATGAGTGACCCACTGGGAAGTTGCTCGTGAGTTCCCAAAAACAAAACCGTGAGGGAATGGTAAGCCCAAAGCAGACAATATCGTGCTACGGTGGTGGAGCGGGCCCGGGAAATGATCCGCCCCGGGCCGGGATGTGACATATATACATTTGTGTATCTATACATATGAACCTATGTATACATGTCCTTATATATATGCACCTATGTATATATTCATGTACCTTTATAATGTATATTGTTTATTGTGTCTGCATATTAATCTATTTGTTTCATTTTGTGATTGTCTATATAAATTTTTATATAGTTTAACTCTCATTAGCAAAATGATTTAAAAAGTCTTTCATTTTAAATTACTAAATTTGATATGTAGAAATAAAAATTTCTATTTCTAAGGCATTATTGATGATTAAATTAGGTGTTTTAGGAAAAAAAATTGAAAATAATAAAAGTGGGCAAGGGTATTTAATATGATTGATAATGAGTTTTAAAGTTAGGGACTAAAAATAGATTTATAAAAGCATCCCGGTTATAATAAAAAAAATAATCTTCTTCAAGTCCTTAAGTCTAAATGCCCCTAAAATTAAACTTCTAAGTTGCGCAATAACATTAATTAGTTAAATAGTTAATTGTTAAAAAAAGAAGAATTGAGGTTAATTGAACTCTATCAGAATATATAAACGGTAGAGGAGCCATAATTTTAACAATGGAGTCATAATTTTAACAACAAAAAAAACTTCATTGAATCCTTTCATTAAGCTTTGACGGGTACTTGCCAAGTTATGCTACATTTTATAGGCCCATCTAGTGAGGCATTTCCTGAACATATGTTGTCTACCATTTGGTTGCACACAAGAAGTAGGAGAAGAAAGACAAAGGAAAGACATAAGAAAATCTACAAAGAACTATAAATGGAGTTGCACAAAAGAAGCAGTAGGTTGTAATTCAGTGTTTTTAACTCCTTTCAATTCCTATATAGCTGTCATATAAAAATATACAAATATGTACATTAGGGTTATGAAACTATTCATGAGCAACCTATGATCCTATGTTGACTCCTTCACAATGTATACATATGTTTATTTTTTGCTATTACTATAAAGCGCCACATGCTTGTTACAATACTTATCTTACAAAAAAGTTTGAATGTGGGAAGTCAGGGTATACTTTTGTTTTTCATTAGACTACTTTATGTAGATAATGATTATATGAAGACTTCTGTCAAATCTTTCTATTTACATCATTAATGAATTTAACTAATAATATTAAATATTGACCCAAGTGTATAATAAGTGTTCTAAAAACGGTGTAGGCGTTGGTTGGTGCGGTACCGTTCCGATTAGGTGCCAATTGATGGACAAAAGCGGGAAGGCGTTAGGCGCCCGCCTTGGCGCTCCTAGACGGCCTAGACAATGTCTAGAAAGTGGTGCTAGGCGGACTCGCATTTACCGTTCTCATCGCTTTCCACCTCCGGTCTCACCCACATACCTCAAATTTCCCAATGAAATTTGACGATGAGAGAGAGAGAGAGAGAGAGAGAGGAGGGATAGATCATAGAGCTGTTGCAGGGAGGAATGAAGGAGAGAAACGGCAGATGATATTGAGAGAGGGGTGGGGTGGGAGCGGGTAATGCATGACAGGGTTAGTGGGATTTTCTTTAATTAAAAGTTTGTGGACTTTTTTTTTTTGATGTATAGCAGGCCCAACTTCAATTTTTTAAAATAATTGAGGACCAATAGTAATTCCTGATCTTAAAAAAGCTCTAAAGTTTTATATAATACTTATATTTTATAATAAATATTAATTTTTGTATGTTCTGTATTTTATTTTTTCAACAAGTATGATATTTTTAGTGTAAACATGCACTTATTTATATATATTATATAATAAATTTATTTTAAAAATACAAATTTGCCTAGTCCTTCTAGGCACCTAGGCACTAGGCTTCAGTCTACCGCCCACTAGCGCCTAACGTATTTTAGAACCATATGTACAATCATACAATTAATAATATTTACAACAATCTCTGAGGAAGTGAATGATCGTTGTCCCGTTAAAATTTCTGTTGGAAAATTTAGTGGATAACCAAAATGGCATGTAAAGATAATAACATTGTATCAAACATTATAAATAAGGCTGGCCCTGAGATTTATGGGTCCCCATGCAACAGTGAATTAGAGGCCCTAAAATTGCTAATTGTTGTGGCTTATTTTATTTGACAAGGAGAGAGGGGTGCGGCAGAGAGATAATGGAGATGTAATTCTGAGGTGTGTTTCGCTCTACGTAGTGCCTTTATTTAGAGTAAATAAGGGAGAAGAAGAATCCTTGTCCTCCAACGAAATACAGTCCTAATAGGGAGAGAATAAATAGTAATAAAATTTATCTAGGATTTACAAAATCACACTTTAATATAATATCTATAAATACTCAAGTAGATTCGTCACCAGGTAGAGTTGAGGAAGTCGACTCGTCGGCACTAATTCTGGGAAGACGGTAATCTCAAACAAAGGAACTTGCATATGGAACTAAGTCTCACAAAAACTCAATGGCTATGGTAAAACCCGAGGTGGGACAAAAGCCCATAGTCTAGGGAAAAGTGCGTGAGAAAGTGCAAAGTCAAATGAAACATGTATGAGACGTACATCAGGGATATGACCAACCCAAGATGGGTGCCTCGTCAAAACCTCGTTAGGTAGCAAAAACCCAATGGGAAAAATGCTCTTAATCATAGGAAAGAGTAGATTAAGCTCAAGTGAATATACTTTGGAATACTATCCTTGAGTTTGACATAATTCCAAAGAGAACTAATAATGTTACAACTCAGAAAGTTTACACATACCTATTCCCTGAACAAGCTTCTGAAACGTCGTCTTCGGTAGTGATTTGGTGAAGAGGTCGGTCAGGTTGTCTTGAGAACGGATTTGTGTGACTTCAATCTTCTAATATTTTTATTGTTGATGTGAGAATAAGAACTTTGGAAAAATGTGCTTGGTGTTGTCTCTTTTAACGTAACCCTTTTTGAGTTGTTCGATGCATGCTGCGTTATCTTCATAGATAGTCGTAGGGATGTCAACGACGAGAAGAAGATCACAAGTGTTTCGAATATGGCCCACAACTGCTCTTAGCCTGATGCATTACCGAATAGCTTCATGCAAGACGAGTATTTCAACATGGTTTGAAGAAATGGTAACTAAGGTCTGTTTGGTTGACCTCCAAGATATTGCAGTGCTTCCAAAAATAAAGACGTAACCCGTTTGAGGATGCGGCACTTCTCGAGGATTCATAAGGAAAGAACAAGCTGAAATTCGTCGTACCCTTAAGGTAACGGAAACTCTTTTTAACACCAATTTAGTGGCTACGTGTCGGTGCATTACTATACCTTGCCAAAAGATTAACAGTGAAAAAGATGTCGGGTCTAGTGCATTGAACAATACTCAATCTCAAGACCAAGACAGTATCAAGTTTTCCTAAAATCTTTCAACTAAAATTCCGGCTTCATGTGCGCCCAATTTTCTCAAGCTCTTCAAGAGTCCTGATGAGATTCATGTCATCGACATAAACTGCAACAATCACAAAACCCGAATGTCACTTCTTAATGGACATGAATAGGAAGAGTTCGTTATTCACATATTCCTAACTAATCAAATACTCACTCAAACGGTTATAACACATCTGCACGACTTGCTTCAATCCGTAGAGTGAACACTTCAGTCGAATGAAGAGGGTATTTCGTGTGCTAGAACTATTTGGACCAGTCAATGTAAGTCTTTCAGGAACTTTCATATAGATTTCCATGTCAAGATCCCCATAGAGATACACGATTACCACGTGTATAAGCTGCATATCCATTTTTTTAGAAACTACCAAACTGATAAGGTAACGAAAAGTAATCACATCCATAACGGGTGAATAAGTTTTGTTATAGTCAATCCTAGGGCTTTGTGATAAACCATGCGAAACAAGATGAGCTTTGTAACACATAATTCTGTTATTCTTATTACGCTTCTGAACCAAAACCCACTTGTAGCCAACAAGCTTTATATGTGTAGGAGTAGGAGCTACAGGCCCAAACACTTTTCGTTTCGCAAGCGAATTAAGTTTGTTTGGGATTGCTTTTTTCCAGTTTGACCAATCAGTTTTATGTCGACATTTATCAACGGAACGAGGTTCAATGTCATTGCTCAAAACAATCTTAGTAACTACTGCATATGCTAATGCGTCGTTGATTATCATCTCATTTCTACATCAAACATCATCCAAGATAGCACAGTGGACTGAAATCTCACGATTCTCAGGAGGGAGATTTGTTTCTTCTAGGACGCTTCCATAATCTAGAATTTCCTCATGCGTTGCATAGAATGAGTAGGCAATGGTTGGATTCACGGTAGGCTCAACAGCTTATGTCATGGGTTTCCTCTTCCGAAGTTGTGAATCCTTTGAACCAAAAGGTCTGCCATGTTTATGTAGGAGCAAAGGATTAGCTAGCCGCCAATGTATGTGGATCGGTCAAAGTGGCATCCTAGGCCTCCAAGATGGAATTTTGTCGTACATTTGGTACATTTATCTTTGTAGGCACAGGCACATTTGCAGCTGGTATATGTGTTCTCGTCACTTTCGTTAGATCAGTGCTTTCTAGCATGCTCTAAGCTACGCTTTGAAGATCTAGTATGCATCACACTTCAGTCTCAGACTGGGCAGTGCAAGGATCTAAACGAGACAAAGTGGGAGTTATCCACGATAAATTGCGTCGTTCTTCAAGAACGTAGAGGTTTTTATCTCCCCTTAACGACAGGAAAACTATCTCATATAAGTAACAATCTGCGAAACAAGCGGTAAAGAGATCGCATGTCAAAGGTTCTAAGTAACGAATGATAAAAGGAGAACCAAACCGACATAGATTCTCATCCTTATTTGAGGATCCATTTTAGTACGTAAAGGCGACGCAATCGGCACATAAAATGCACAACGAAAAACGCGCAGATGCAATATGTCAGGTTTGTATCCGGTAACCAACTGAAGGGCATTATATGGTTAGGTCGCAACGGGCCTCAAGCGAACCAACATGGTTACGTGCAATATTTCACGGCCCCAAGCAGCGATTAGGAGCTTGGTGACCAATGATCGAGCAATCATTTGTAAGTGCTTAATGAATGCCATTGCCAAGCTATTCTGGGTATGAACATCGGGTACTGGATGTTCAACTTCAAACACAACTAACATGCAATAGTCATCGAAAGTTTTCGATTGTGAATTCTCCAACATTATCCAATCAAATAGATTTGATCTGATAATCAAGGTGGTGAGCCCTAAGCTTGATAATCTGAGTCGAAAGTTTGAAGAAAGTAGCGTTTCTTGTGGACAACAAGCATACGTGTAACCAAATGTGTGGAAGTGTCAACCAATACCTTAAAGTATCTAAATGGTCAATAGGGAGGTTGAATCGGTCCACCAATATCCCCCTGAATCCTTTGTAGAAAAATTGGAGGATTTGAATGAATCTTGTCATAAGAAGGCTTAATGATAAGCTTTCCCATAGAGCAAGTTTGGCATGCAATATCTTCTTGAATCGTACCTTAACTTCGGGTTAAAGGATGCCCGTGTGAAGATTTGAGGATATGGTGCTTCACTAATTGTTCAGGGTGTCCTAAACGATCATGCCAAAGTGTAATTTCGTGCACAATCCCTAAGTTAAGGTCCGCCACATAATGGCTTTCTATGGGGCATATAGTTGTTGTATACAGACCACTCGGGATATACTTTATCTTCTCTAGAATATGCTTATGGCCATATTCGTAAGAAGTGATGCAGAAATTCAATTCCATTTTCTATATACGTTTCAGCATGATAGTTATTGTCTCGTATGTCTTAAAGCTCAACAACGTTCTTTTGGAACGTGGAGAATAAATTGCATCTTGAATGGTCAAAATAATATCATTGGACAACATTATACGAGCCTTACCATATCTTTCGATCATGCTTGATGAACCAAAAAGGATTGTTAGATGTGCATTCTTAGGTACGAAGTTAATGAAACAGATGAGTTCACACAAAACAGTGTGCGTCTTTGCACTATCTGCCAGACAACTAACTTTCCTACTAGTCATACCTAGAAACAAAATTAATTGAATCGGTCACATGCATAAAAGTTCTAAAATGATATATTCATTTAATTAACTAAGTATTTGAGAAAGGTAACTCATAAACTTAATATCCAAAATTAAAACAAATCACCAATAAATAATCCAAACATAAAGGAAAATTGTTCAAAACTTAATCCAAAAAACAAAGCAGGTTCAGCCACTTAGTGGAATTCGACCCTAGGGGTCTAAAATTCAATGAAAAAATGGCCCATGTCTAAGATTATAATTTTCCATAGAGACTTCCTGAAAATCAGAAACCACCATTTTGTATCCCCCTGTTCATCCACTTGAACAAAGTTTGATTCAAACTTCTTACGACAAGAATGATAATCACCTACAACCTTCGAGAAGCGTGGCAAGCACGGGACCAATGGTGCTTTGATCCACAGCTGTAATACCCTAAAAATTTAGATATATGAATATGTGGAGAAAATCGAAAATAAATCGATTTATGGTTATGAAAATTTAATTGAGAAATTTTAAAATTTTGTTATCGGAAATTATTATAATTTACGATGTAAAATTTATCGATAAGTGAAAAAGATGAAAATGCCCCTAGTTGGTTTAACGTAATTATACGAGGATGTATTTTATACTAATTTATTTGAATTTAGATTTTAATTAAACTAGTTACAAAGTTTGAAGTTTGGAAACTAATTATCTAAAATCTATAGACCTTTCAAGGTCACAATTTATATATATATATATATTATAAAGCTCGATCTCACAAACGCATAGGCGCAAACCATTTGTGAAACGGAATTATAATGAATGAGTTATTAACGTTTAAAATTAGGGATATTTTTGTAATTTTAACCTTCTCTAGAAAGCTCCAGATTTTTGAAGCACTGAGATTGTGCCACGTGTGTGGCTAGGATGAAAGGGAAAAAAGAGAAAGGAAAGAAATGGACGGCTAAAATGGAAAGGAGAGGAGAGAAAAGGAGAAATGGGGGGAATGAATGGGCCAATCAGAAGGGGGGAGAGAATACAAGTGACGAATCAGAAAAAAAAAAAAAAAAAAAAAAAAGGAAGGGAGAAGAAACCGGGTCTCCCTGGATCCGTGTGGCCCGACCGGCGGGAAACATGGAAACCGGTGGCTTCCCGACCACTTTCTGGCGATTTACACCGAGACAACACCTGAGAAATACCTCACGGCTCTCCCTCTACCAATTCCACCCAAAAATTTAGGAAAATTGGCCTTGAAATTAGGAAAAACAGCACCGGTGGGTGCAAGGGTGATTTGCCAAAATCCTTTTTAAAACATTCTCTTCCAATTCCCACCACCATTAAACTCCCCTTGAGGCCTGGAACAAAGCCCAAACAATAGTAGGTGCGGCGGAGCAAGAGGTGACGGATTGAAGCCACCAAATTCTAGGGTTTCTGATGGGTTTGAGACGCATTGGTGCTTTCCTGGCCAAATTGGCCATAGTCAAAGGTATGAAACTTGCTCCACTCACTGAGATCTACTTGCCTGTAAAATTTGGTAATTTTTGGAGTTCATCGGAAAATTTGATTTTCGTTCGCCGGAAACCGCCCCCTGCGGTGGTGCGTGGCCAGTGGGTTGACGTTGCCTTTTCATGCAAATTTTGATATTTTAAAATCCTTAATTGGTACCCATTTGAGGTGATTCAATTGTGAAAGCTAATGTTGAATATTTTCGGAAATGGATAAAAGAATGAATGGTGAACTACGAAAGGCTTAATCCCGTTCAAGGGTATGTAGGCAGTCTAACGGGAGTTAGATGCAGCCTTGAAATAACCGAGATTAATCTTTTGTTGAAAATTGTCTAAGAAAAGGGATTGGGTGTTTAGTTTAAAGATTAACCTTATGTTTTTGGTAAATAAATTTAGCTATAGATTTTGTGAGAAATTAAGAATGTATTAAATAAATTGTGATCCTTAATTAAATAAACGAATTGTGATAAATGGTAGAAAATAAACAAGAGTTTAATTTGGGCCTATCATAGTAATTATCTTCCGAAATAATTTTTTTGGGTCAGGGCGTTACAAATGGTTTCAGAGCAAATGATCCTACTTTACAATGTGAGATATTATTGACGTTTGTGGATGTGAATTGTGAATTACATTGATATTGCATTATTTCATAAGTTCTATGATTAATAAAGAATTTACGTGGAATACCTCTATTGTGATTCACCATGAAGTGAACTGAATTGGATGGGAGCAGAATAAATTTTAAATGTCATATTTCATGTTATAGCTTCAAAGAGGAGCGCTTGATTAAAGTCTTGAATTAATTTGGAATTGGGTTGATATTATGCTATGCATTAGGAAAATTTTGAATGTAAAGATGATTGTGAAAGTGTGACAAGTAGATGGAAAAGTTGTATTATACCTAGGTGATTGAGGAATGTTGAATTGGGCGAAAAGGCTCGTGGATGTTGTTTTGGGCGAAAAGGCATGTGGATGTTGATTTGGGCAAGATGGCCCGTGGAATGGGAGTGAATGTTTGATTGGGCAAAATGGCCCGTGGATGTTGATTTGGGAGAAATGACCCGTGAAATGTGGAGAAATAATTGAATGGGCACAAAGACCCAGTGTTTTCGGGAGAAAAGCTCCATGTGTGGACTGTGAGAATGAGTTATCAATGTGATGTGTAGCAACCAAGCAAAAAAAAAAAAAAAAAAACAAGATGAAATTTATCGAACGGGAAAGAAATCATAAATCAAAGTTATGAATTGTTCATTATAATGGGAATGGTGGGAAAACCGTGGAGATTTTTTCATTTATTGAATTATTGGTGGACATGAATAATAGAATGAGAATTTGAGTTCGTTTAATATAAATGGAAATTGCAGGTTGGTTTTAAACTCCTCACTTTTATGCAGTGATTGTGATTAGAAGTTCCAATAATTTTCCCTGGAATTTCTAACATTTAGGTTGCCAATTCTGTTGGTTTGACTTGAAATTGTAATATTTACTTAGCCATTGCTGATTATGGCTTGAAATTTTGATATTTATTTGGCCAATGATGGATATGATGGGAATATATGATAATTGTTTGCAAAAATAATAAATAAATAAAATTAAAAAAAAATGGATATGGCAAAAATTTTCTGAGGTCTAGTATCGCCAATGATTGTGGCCATAAATTTTTGAGAAAGAATCAAAGTAACGGCTATGTGTAGCCAATGTTGGTAAGTATTTTACCCATTATTGTGGTTCTTATGCTAGCATTTATCTAGCTAATGGTAGATATGGTTGGATAATTTGGTATTTATTTAGCCAACGAGGATTGCGACTTGACGTTTAATATTTAATTTGCCAATGTGTATAGCTAGAATTTGTGATATTTATTGACACACCCCGATCCAGAATGCCCACTAGGACTTCGAATCAAGTTGTGCTGACCGACACCTGGAAGGTGACGAAGCCATAAAGTGTAGTGATGTGGAAATGACAATAAATTTAAACCTAAAAGTGCCTAAATACAAGAGTGCACGATGAACGGGAATGAACCCAATTCACACATGATGTCAGAGCATAAGTACATTACAGTAAGATAGGGTGAGAATTATACCATCGAAGGTAATCGTCTACACTGAGACTTGCCAAGAATCATTGTAGATACAAAAGTTCAGTTGCTAAAACCTGGAGGGGCGAAAGACAATGGTGAGTGAGCCTAAAAATAAAGTTTTAATAAAAACCTTTTGAAAACGTCATAACCCCTCGTTGTAAAACCTATATAGTTTCCAAAAAATCATACTATGTACAAGTATGAAAACAACTGTAAATAAACAATAATGCCAGAAGTATGCCACATCAGAAATACTCAACAACAATATAGATATGATCATGTAAAGTAATCTATACTAGCATGTCAGTCGGAGTCACCTAATGTGACCTTTACGACTGCACCTATTGCTTTTTAGTAATATGCTAACACACGAGTCAGAGTCACCTAATGTGACCTGTAAGACATGACTAGGTGTAATAATAATCGCTCTATTGCTACGATCATGTGAAGATTACCACTATGCACGGGACACCTATGAGTCGGAGTCACCTAATGTGACATGTGCGACAAGACTAGCACCTACTTGGATCCAAGGCGAGCGTGCGGTGCGGGAGGTGGTGAACATACACATGAAGGACTAGCCCTGGCCCTGAGCGGGAGCATTAACACTGGGGTGTAGCAATTATGAGCATTCTCTATGAAAAACATGCCATAATGATTCAACAATTTCAATCAACATAACCTTACTTGAACTTACTTGCACATCCCGTACGATCATTTTGGGCATTTCACAACTGTGCAACATTTCTTATAACATTATTTAATCATGGCATGATATGCATAAATCAATTTAAAAGCATTTGTGGAAACTATCAATCATATATATACTATAAAAAGGAAAAGACCCACTCAACTGGAGTCTGCGTTACAATTCCCTAGCACGAATATCAAGGCTTCACGAACGATCGTCGCTTAGAACAAATATCAATTCACAACTCAGAATTCTTATTGATAGAATATGTAAGTTATGTAAAACACATCCCCAAGGACGTTCTAGAATGATTTGAAACCTATTGACCAAAAGTCAACCATCAGTCAAAGGTCGATGGTAGGGTCTACAAACCTACGTAACTCAATCCAGAAGATCCGCCTCAAATTTCTAATCTGTAACTTCCATAGATCCACATTATGTTTCTAGAACACCATAATAAAATTTCATCACAATCCAACGGTTGGATCTTCGCCAATTGCAAATTCAGGTAGCGGTCAACGTTTTATTTTATGAGCTTACAACTCCATCTTGGGAAGATCCGCACGTTGGATTCCCAATCCGTCAGTTCCTATGGTCCTCAAATATTTCGTACTATAAAGTATTAAGGTTTGGTGACGATCCAACAGTCGGATAATCAATGTATACAAGGGCCCTGTGGCGGCCAACTACGAAACTATACTAAAACATCATAATTTCACTAAATGGATGTCAAATACAGAATCGGGACATCAAAATTAGCCTAGGATGGTCAGGTGGGGCCTCGGCCCACGCGCCGCCACATGCGACTGCCGGCAGCCCCAGCTCGTCGAAAAATTCCACTATTTCTAAAAATTACCAAATTTTACAGGGATAAAGATCTCAATGAGATGAACTACTTTCATACCTGTGGCCAAGGACAATTCAGCCGAAAAATACCTCAAATTCCCCTTAACCTGTCGGAAACCCTAGAATAGGTGACCTTCGGTTCTCCTTCCTCGGTGTTCCAACGCCCCTACAACTGGTTGGGTCTTGTTCTTAGATCTAAGGGGAGTTGATTAAGGGTGGTGGTGGGTGGTGAAACTCGCCAGAACGGCGGAAACGCCATCGAGCACCTCTGGTGCTCCTGTGGAGTTCCTCATGGTTTAGGCCTTAAAAACCCCTGATTTTTGGTGAAGATGGAAGAAGAAGGATAGCTGAGTAGGTTGCAGGTGGTGGATGTGGATGAATTGCATGAAAAATGTTGAAGATTGGTTGGACTTTGGCCGGGTCGAAACTAGGTTGTGCAGGGGTTAAAAGGGAAGGGTTTTTCTCTTTCCTTCCTGATTGGTTGATCCCTCTCTCACTAATTTCTGATTGGTCCTTATTTTCTTTCCTTGAAACTGATTGGGCTTCTTTCCCATAAGGTGGGAGTTCAAATAATTTACAATCTAAAATGTAAGTAACTAATTTCAAACGTCCATAACTATACCGTTATAATCCGGAACAGTTTTCGCCTATGCTTTTGTACCAAGGAGTACTACACAAATACGCTAAAAGAATAAGTCATACGTTTCTCTAGACGATGGTCAACGGAAGTCAAAGTTTTTGCCTCTACGGCATTTTCGTCAATTCCCTAGATTAAAATAAATAAAAACGAAATTTTAGAGACGGGTTGTCACATTTATTTTGCCAATTAATGTGGCTAGAAATCTGAGTATATGTGTGAAAATCATGATAACTAATTTCGTTGAATTATTTATTTTCAGCTTGAATAAAATCGTAGACTGAGGTTATGATTTTATTCACTATAAATGGAACGGTTGGATTAGTTCTAAATTCCTTTTCATTATTCGATGGTTGGAAATCTCGGGAATGGGATTTATTTTAATGGGGGTCGAATGTAATACCCTGAAAATTTAAATATATGAATTAGATATTCATAATTATGAATATGTGGAGAAAATAGAAAATAAATCGATTTATGGTTATGAAAATTTGATTGAGAAATTTTAAAATTTTGTTACTAAAAATTATTATAATTTACGTCGTAAAATTTATCGATAAGTGAAAAAGATGAAAATGCCCCTAGTTGTTTTAACGTAATTATACGAGGACATATTTTATACTAATTTATTTGAATTTAGATTTTAATTAAACTAGTTACGAAGTTTGAAGCTTGGAAACTAATTATCTAAAATCCAGACCTTTCGAGGTCACAATTTATATTTTTTTTTATAAAGCTCAATCTCACAAATGCATAGGTGCAAACCGTTTGTGAAACGGAATTATAATGAATGAGTTATTAACGTTTAAAATCAGGGATATTTTTGTAATTTTAACCTTTTCTAGAAAGCTCCAGATTTTCTGGAGCACTGAGATTGTGCCACAGTGGTTTCCCGGCCATTTTCCAACGAATTACGCCTAGACAACACCTAAGAAATATGTCACACGAGAACTTCTCAGTGGGTCACCCTTCCGAGTGGTTCACCCATCCTGGGATTGCTCTCGCCCGAACTCGCTTAACTTCGGAGTTTTGTTGGAATCCGAAGCCAGTGAGCTCCTAAAATGCCTTGTGCTATATGGAGGTGGGCATGTACATATAAGGCACATCACCCACTCTCCGTTGGTCGATGTGGGATGTTACAATCCACCCCCGTTTAGGGGCCCGATGTCCTCATCGGCACACTTGCATCCCATGGTAGGGTGGCTCTGATACCATTTTGTCACATCCTAATCTCGACTC
This sequence comes from Pyrus x bretschneideri, assembly GCF_019419815.1. Lineage (NCBI taxonomy): Eukaryota > Viridiplantae > Streptophyta > Magnoliopsida > Rosales > Rosaceae > Pyrus > Pyrus x bretschneideri. Next base: position 953,778 of record NW_025999808.1, on the reverse strand, counting down.
CGCTGTAACACGATATTGTCCACTTTAGGCCTCGGTCACGCCCTCATAATTTTGTTTCTAGGAACTCACACGAGAACTTCCCAGTGAGTCACCCATCCTAGGATTGTTCTCGCTCGAACTAGCTTAACTTCGAAGTTCCGATGGAATCTGAAGCCAGTGAGCTCCCAAAATGCCTCGTGCTATATGGAGGTGGGCATGTACATATAAGGCACATCACCCCCTTTCCGTTGGTCAATGTGGGATGTTACAATCCACCCCTCTTGGGGGCCCGACATCCTCGTCGGTACACTCGCACCACACAGTAGAGTGGCTCTGATACCATTTTAACACATCCCAGTCTCGACTCAACCGTAGCACGATATTGTTCGTTTTGGGCCTCGGCCATGCCCTCATGGTTTTGTTTTTGGGAACTCACATGAGAACTTCCTAGTGGGTCACCCATCCTGGGATTGCTCTGGCCCAACTCGCTTAACTTTGGGGTTCCGATGGAATCCAAAGCCAGTAAGCTCCCAAAAGGTCTCGTGCTATATGGAGGTGGGCATGGACATATAAGGCACATCACCCCCTCCGGTGGGTGCGAGGGTTATTAGCTGAAATCCACCATTTCTGAAACGTTCTCTTCCAATTCCCACCACCATTAGACTCCACTTGAGGCCTGGAACAAAGCCCAAACAATAGTAGGTGCAGCGGAGCACTGGAGGTGATGAATCGAAGCCACCAATTTCTAGGGTTTTCGGCAAGTTTGAGACGAATTGGAGCTTTTTCCGGCCAAATTGGCCATAGTCATAGGTATGAAACTTGCTCCACTCACTGAGATCTACTTGCCTGTAAAATTTGGTAATTTTTGAAGTTCGTCAAAAAATTTGATTTTCATTCGCCGAAAACCGCCCCCTGCGGCGGCACGTGGCCAGTGGGCCGACACTGCCTTTTCATGCAATTTTTGATATTTTAAAATCCGTAATTGGTACCTATTTGAGGTGATTCGATTGTGAAGACTAATGTTGAATATTTTCATTACTAGAATATTTTCGGAAATGGATAAAAGAATGAATGGTGAACTACAAATGGCTTGATCCCGTTCAAGGGTACGTAGGCAATCTAAAGGGAGTTAGATGCAGCCTTGAAATAACTGAGATTAATCTTTTGTTGAAAATTGTCTAAGAAAAGGGATTGGGTGTTTAGTTTAAAAATTAACCTTATGTTTTTGGTAAACAAATTTAGCTATAGATTTTGTGAGAAATTAAGAATTTATTAAATAAATTGTTATCCTTAATTAAATAAACGAATTGTGATAAATGGTAGAAAATAAACAAGAGTTTAATTTGGGCCTATCATAGTAATTATCTTCTGAAATAAATTTTTCGGGTCGAGGCGTTACAACAGCAGTAGCACATGTCTACATCCATGGTGTCAGGTGCTTTGCCCTTATTCTTGAAGTTCGAAGCCTTAGGAATGAGGTTAGAATGCTTTTGGGCTCAATTTCCTCCCTTAGATGGGCCTTGGCTCTGTTAACCTTGATTGGGTGGCTTCTAGCCACCCCTACCACGCCTAGAATAGCGATTTAAGTGTCGATTCTCGTTATGATGTGCTTCAGGCACAACGATCGCACCAGTAAGTCAAACCTGATGATTCTTCATCAACAGTTAATTCTGCTTTTCAGCAAGAAGTAAAACAGAACCAAATATGAATACTTAGTGAACTTCTGAGCCTTATATTGTTGCTTCGGTTCACTCCTCATTACAAAAATTGAAATGATTAGATTTGACAAACTTCATAATTGAATTCATTCACAGACTTAAAGTCCTGAAAGCACAGTTGCAGCCCGTCTTGTCTTGCTTCAGGCAAGAAGATGTCCCTTTGATGATTGAAACGATCAGCCAAAACGACCCATAGTGCTCATGGATTTCCTCAGCAAGGTACTTGGTTTGTAGTGCATTGTGAATGTGTCTTCAGATGAAGATCATGGCAGTGACTTTCTTAGCTTCGCCAACCGTGTTATCTGTCTTAGCTTCAATGACTGGTCCTAAATTCTTTGCAGTGAGATGGAGCTGCACATCTTGGACCCACTTGAGGTAGTTTCTTTCGGAGACCTCTAAAATGGTGAAGTTGAGTTTGTTCAAATTAGACATGTCCCTGTTAAAAATAAATGGACGAGAATGTGGTTAGTGTAATGAAAACAAATCAATCCATTCACATAGGAGTAGAACATTCGAATTTTCATGGGTGATGTTTAAGAAAACTTTGGATATAAACAAAGAAACATAGCATCACCTTTAGCTTTTGACAAAGTGATATCTAGATTCAACATAGGTTTCAGCATCCTATAGGAATGATTCGAAAACAACAGCTTCCCAAATGAGTATTGTCAATCCAGAGAAGGTAAGCGCAATCACTTCATCATTTGATGAGTAAATTAAACCATCCTTGGCAATCCTGATGTCAAGTATCTTAAACAGGGCTTGTGTCTGCTTGTTAATCAAAGAAATAGCTTCCTTTGATCTTATAGTAGTATATCTCTGAAGAGTATCTGCATCCAAGTACATCACATAGGATCTAAGTCGATATGACTTGCCTTTACCATTGTCCATAAAACCTCCTCCATCATTATCACTACCACCTTTAGGAGGTATTCGGATTAAAGAATCAGGATCCCACAACTGGTTTCATGGTGCAGGATCTAGAGTGAAACCCTTAGAAAGAGTGTTTATGGTTCTCTCAAGTTTTATTTTACTAATCTCAACCAAGGAAGAAAGGGGGCCCACAAGTCGTTCACTAAGAACAAGGGATAAATGGCTCTGTATCATCTCATATGCTTCAGGAGAATGAATAGATTTATTTTATTTTCTGGGTTTGGCCAAAAATCAACTGTCGTAAGGATATGTATGATGGAGCAAGGACTGCCGTAAGAACTCATGAAGGACAAATTGAAATCTTCCCCATAACTGTAGGGTTACATCAAGGCTCATCTTTAAGTCCTTATCTTTTTGAATTGGTAATGGATGAGTTAATGGGACATATTTAAGATGATAATCCTTGGTGTATGCTTTTTGCAGACAATATAGTGTTGATAGATGAAACTTCAGAATGAGTAAATGCGAAGCTTAACCTTTGGAGAGAAGTGTTTGAATCTAAAGGTCTTCGCCTAAGTCGGTCAAAGACAAAGTATATGGAGTGCAAGTTTAGTGCAAATAAAGGCTCAAATGGGTTAGAGGTGATGATTAGAGACCAGGAAGTACCAAAGAGCGACCGTTTTCGCTACTTAGGATCTATCTTGCAAAAGAACGGAAAATTGGATGCAGACCTCAACCATAGAATACAAGCTAGATGGATGAAGTAGAAGAGTGCATCCAACGTGTTATGTGACTGTTGTATGCCACTGAAGCTCAAGGGAAAATTTTATAGGACGACAATAAGGTTGACAATGCTTATCGTAAGGAACGTTGAATGGTAAAGCATCAACACGTACATAAAATGGGTGTAGCGGAGATGAGAATGCTTCGTTGGATGTGTGGGCACACGAGAAAGGATAAAATTAGGAATAAGGATATCCGAGGTAAAGTAGGAGTAAGCCGAAATTGAAGGAAAGATTTGAGAAAATTGGTTACGGTGGTTTGGACATGTGAAATGAAGGCCTACTGATGCTCCAATTAGACAATGCGATCACGAGATAGAGGTTCAAGGCTGAAGGGGTAAAGGAAGACCAAGGAAGACTTTGGAAAAGACTCTAAGAAAAAACTTAGAGTACTTGGATCTAACGGAAGACATGACACAGAACCGAGTGCAATAGCGTTCTAGGATTCATATACCCGACCCCACTTATTGGGAAAATGCTTTGTTGTTGTTGTTGTCCAATAATTTACTCTGCCAGTGGGATGAGGTCTCTGATATCTTCGGGATCATTTGAAATTTCTTTATCTATGAATTTGTGCACTATCAAGCAGTATATTATCTCTTCCAATGCCATGCACCTTTCTTTCTCCTTGACTTTAGCTATATGTCTAAAATTCATAATGTTATATAATTAGTTACTCATTTACCATACGCCAAAACAACTAAAAATTTTTTTTGAGGAAAACAAATAAAAGCCAAGGACCTTGTTGCATATGTTTAAAACTAGTTACAGTATGAAAGGAAATACGATAACATCAACTTTTAGATACCTGATCATGTCTACTTCAAATTGGATTTTGAGTAAAGAAAGAAAATTTTGTAGTTATTATCAGTATTTTCAAAATTTCATAAACTTACTTGTAGAGGAGATCTATAAATGAAGCAGCTTCTTTTCTTTGGGCACCTTTTTCCATTTGAAGGTTCTGAAGCTGCTGATCAATGGCTGCAAGCAACAGATGTGGATGAGTTTGCAATATTTGTGCCAAAAGCTGGCCAATAGGTGATTTGAATTGTTGAATTTATGGTTTAAATTGTAATGTATTTCATGAGTATCAATGTACAAGTGACCAAGTATATAAGAGAGAAGATAGAGGAAAAAGAGTTGGTTGCAAGCAACCAAAGGAAACCCTAGTGACCGGGTAAACCAAGGCCTAACCTAATCCTTAAATCAAAGAATTACACCAAACACTAGGTTAAGCCACTAATCAGTCAAGTCCCTTAAATCAAGGGAAGATGGATGCTTTACAAGTTTAAGATATAATGATGGCATTGATAGCTAACCCTAGCGACCAAGAGTCTTTAAGGTTATACTTCAACACTCCCCCTCAAGATGGATCAATACATATTTTGGCATTGATAGCTAACCCTTATATTTTGGCTTTTTGAACTAGGTCCAATACATATTTTTGTTGATGTAGAAACAATCCCTTTGAAGATGTTGCCATTTCGATGCCTAAAAAATACTTTAACCTTCCCAAATCTTTGATGGCAAAGGTTTGATATAGGGAGAGCTTCAGTGCTTCAATCTCAACGACACTAGCTCCAGTGATGATAAGATCATCAACATAGATAAAAACCACCAACTTCCCATTGGCGCTAGTTCTTACAAATAATGAAGAATCAGCATTACTTCGTAGAAAACCAGCCTTCTCTAGTATATAACTAAGCTTGGCATACCAAGCTCTTACGAATTGTTTCAATCCATATATTGCCTTGTACAATTTACAAACGATATTTCCTTCAATACGATTATACTCCGAGGGAGGCTGCATATACACTTGTTCCTTTAATTCTCCATGAAGGAAAGCATTCTTCACGTCCATTTGGTAAGGGGACCATCCACAATTGATTGCTACTGAGAGTATAACCCTTATTGAGTTCATCTTGGCCACCAGTGCAAACGTTTCCTTATAATCTACTCCAAAAGTTTGAGTGAAACCTCGAGCAACAAGCCTAGCTTTATGTCTCTCGATTGAACCATTAGCTTTGAACTTGGTCTTGCAAATCCAACAACTTCCAATAGCCTTTTTCCCTGGATGTAATTGGACCAAGCTCCATGTGTGATTCTCTTCCAGTGCATGAAGCTCTTCTGCCAAAGCTTGGTTCCATTGTGGGAATAGAGATGCTTCTTGAAAATTTCTTGGCTCACAATGCTTATCAATTTCACAAAGAAAAGCAGCATAAGTTGTAAAAAGCCTATGAAGACTGATACTTTCAATGATAGGATGCCGTGAGGCGTACGTCACATAGTCCTACAACCTAGCTAGAGGTTTTCTGGTTCAAGGAGGATTTCTCTAACCCCTTGAGGCTCTGTAGAAGATTGGGAATGATCTAAGTGGGATTCTTTGTATCTTTCGCTGCTAGTTTGATCCCTGGAAGTCATTAAGTCAATTTGTACTCCTTCATGCTCTGGAATCATATTGGTTGGTCACTCTTCCAACACTGGATGATTGAAGTATTGAGGAAGTGGAAACATGTCAACTAGTTCCTCCCCCTAACTTTTGTGAGTGAAATAAGGACAGTCTTCTTTGAACTTCACATCTCTTGATACTAGGCACTTCTTAGTGACTGGATTAAAGCACTTGTATCCTTTTTGGGTGGAAAAGTAACCCAAAAACACACACTTGGTTCCATGGCATCTAGTTTGTCATGATTCAAAGTTTGGATGTGAACAAATCAAACACAACCAAATACCTAGAGGTGTGTCAAGTCATTTTGCCTACCCTTGAGTACTTCATAGGGGGGTTTAAACCCTAGCACGCGACTTGGAAGTCGGTTAATGAGGTAAATGGCAGTGAGGATAACAAACGACCAAAATTTTTTAGGGATATTCATATGTATCATTAAAGCACGAATCTTCTCCAAGAGATCCCTATTTTTTCTTTCGACTACTCCATTTTGTTGTGGGGGGTCCCTACACAATTAGTTTGATGGATGATGCCCTGAGAACTTATGTATTGAAGCATATTGTTGGATAGAAATTCAGTGCCATTATCTGATCTTAAAACTGTAGGGCCTGTTTAGTATCCTATTTGAAATTTTTTTTTTTTTTTTTTTTTTTATCATTTCTCAAAACATTTCTTGAAAATAATTTTCTTTAAGACTCAAAAACTTGATTGGTTTGTGATTTAAAATTTTTAAATCTTACGACTTAAACTAGACAAAGAGATCTAAAAATAGGGAGGTCGTAGGAGAGGAAGAAAGAGGAAAGAGGAGTAAAGAAAGTAAGAGATGATTGAAGAAAAGAGAAAGAAAAGAGAGGATCGGACGAGATAGAGAAGAATGAGTGAGAGAAAGAATTGAGAGAATGAAGAGAGCGAATTGAAGGAGAGACAAAAAAGGTAAAAAAAAAAAAAACAAAAGGAGAGAGAAAGAAGAAAAGAGAGAGAGAGAGAGAGAGATTTGGAGTGAGAGGGGAGGAGGGAGAGAAAAAACAATGAGTGAGTTTAAGTTTAAAAACTCACTTTTATGTTTTTAGATAATAGACTATATTTTTTTGGTTTGGTCTTGAGATCAGGTTTTTGAAAATAATCCTACCAAACAAGTTTTTAAGGCCTAAAACTTGAAAATTATTTTTGAGTTGGATTCAAGTAGAGTACCAAACATGCCCTTAATAATTGATTGAAATTGTGTTTTAACATGCATATGAAAATCCTTGAAAATGGTTGGAACTTCACTTTTTGATTTCATAAGATATAAAAAAAACTCACTCGAGAGAAGTCATCAACAAATAAGACAAAGCACTTAAATCCTTCCATTGATTCAGTTGTTGGTCCCTATATATCGATGTGCACCATTTCAAAATGTTTACTTGTCGTAGACACTAAATTGCCAAAAGGCAGTCTAGCAAATTTTGAAAAACGACAGTATCACATGTAAGCTATGATTTACATAAGTTTGGGAACAGTTTTGACAAGATGACCCAAGAAGGGTGAGCTAATCTCTTATGCCAAAGTTGGCTTTCATCTATGGACTTCGATTGAGCTTGAAGAGCCCGAGTAAAACAAGTATTCTTGCATAGGTAAAGTCCATTTATAAAGACCCCTTCACCAATCATCTTCATGGTGAGAACATCCTGAAACATCACATTATTTGGTGAGAAAATGGCATGACAGTTTAGGGTGTTTGTGATCTTTCCAAATGACAATAGTTGGAAAGGAAAGGTTAGTACATATAAGGCAGTAAAAGGCTTTCTGTGTGAGAGTAAGTTGATTTTCCCTTTACCTAAGACTAAGACATTCTTTCCATTTGCAACAGACACATGTGAAGGACTTGAAAAAGGTTTAAAGTTATGCAAGTTTGTGACTTTGTTTGTCATGTGAACAGTGGCGCCTGAATCAAGTATCCAACAATCTTTTTCAACACTAGTTAATAGTGTTGTAGTGAAAGCTTTGAGTATACCTGGTGCTTTATCCCATGGTACTCTCTCATTTCTAGTGAGGAAGCCGGCAAACTATCCCAACATAGCTGTTTGATTTCCCTCTTCATTGCATTGACCATGTGAGGCTCTTTCTTGTCCCTTACTTTGTAGGTAAGCTGCAAATTCATTGATAAGTGACATTGGATTTGCAGTGAACTCCACATATCCTTGTGGAGTGGTAGGAGGATGAGCATTAGCAAGTTGTGCCTTGTAGTGGGGTTGCTAATTGGTATCATTTTTCCCATCTTTGCTAAACTTAGGCTTGAGTTCAGGATAGAGTTCCCAACACTTCTCTTCCACATGCGCAACACCATTGCAAAATTTGCATTTTAGGTGTGTATTTCTACCCTTGTACACTTTGACCTCTGAGTTCTTGTAACTTAAACCATATGCACGAGTCTCAGTCAATCTCAAGTTGTGCTCAACATTCATCACCTTCGTCCTCACTTCTTCTTGTTGAATAGTGGCACATACATTGTTGAAGGTAGGCAGTTCTTGACTCATCAAGATGTGACTCCTTAGATCCTCGTACTCAGAGGTTAAACTCCCTAACAGCTGGTTAATTCTATCTTCCTTAGCTCATTTTAGGAGAATGGTAAGGTCTGTGGTGTGTGGGAGATAGATATCCAACTTATTCCACATAGTTTTGAGGATCCCAAGATGTTGACCAAACATTTTCCCTTCTTGTTGAACACTAGCAATTGATGCGAGAATTATACGCACACAAATTAAACCCTCTTTTTATCAATTGTAGTGAAGAATGTAAGTAGGGATCGTTCTGGACCGGGGATTAGGAGGGATTGTTAATCACTTGGATTTGACTCAAAAACGTAAAAACACAATATAAAACACTATACTAGACTCAAAGAATGCAAAACTAAACTTTAAAACACCAAAACAAACCAAGACTCAAAACAGCACCAAAACACTCAAAACTGCCTTAAAAACACAATCTGGGCAGTTTTGAACACTAGACACAACTTGGACGAAAATTGGTTTTAACTTGACCTAAGCCACTTAAAAACACAAACTAAAGTGATTTCTAACTACTATGACTCAACAAAGTAAAGGGGGATTGGTTTTGGACGAATTTAAAAACAAAACAAACTTTTTAAATTAGAATAGATTGTAAAAACGAATTTGATGGAATTGAATGGATTGGAAGCTAGCTAAGGGGTTCATCTCCACACATGTTATACTTGCATATAAAACGATTTCCAATTGCTTTTCAATAACCCATGAATTCTCAACGCCCCAGATTAACCGTGAATTGCACTAATTAACCCTCAGATTTTCCTAACGTTATTGAATTGGATGATTGCATACGACAACCCAAAGCATTCCCCACAAGTTCCCTACATGAATTGCATAATAGAGATACAAGCAAGAATCATTAAGTTCTTTGAAAACCATAAGCATTGACGAAGCACTCGTTACTATGAATTGCATGAAACTTATGCCAAGAATTTACTTAACGCAATCGAGATCATCAACTTTTACTACTTGTGAATATAATTCCATAATGATTAGGTGAAATTTCCTTATATCCTAGCATCCAATTTATGCATGATAATTAAGCGTGCACTCTCAACCAACACACACAAATCAATGTAATTCACATAGATAAGTAAATTGAATTCACAACTTATGAAACGCAATTAGAAGTAATCAAATCATATCGCAAGCATAAACATGTATTTCGAATCCCCCCCTAGCCAAGGGGGGGTTTAGTTCCTCATACGCACAAAACAAAGAGAATTGAAATTAAACATTGAAATCAAAGGAAAAGAAACACCTAGAAATTCCAGCGACGCGAACTCGAATTGCATGAACTTCCGAGCTTCCTTCTCCTCCTCCTTGGTGCGGCAAAGGTCTAGGGACATGTTTAGGGCCTTAGGTGTATGGATGCATGGTCATGGAGGGATGTAGTAGTGTTTAGGGGAAGGGGATGGTGCGGCAAAGCTTAAAACTAAGGAGAAAGGTGTTTGGTGGCTGCGGCAAGGGTGTGGAGAGGGTTGGACGAATTTCTAGAATGAATGAATGTGTATGAGAGGTGGTATCCTGATCTAGGGGTTAATATGAGTATATATAGGCACTTAAAACCCTAGGGTAATTAGATATGGACTTGAATAACCCAAATCCACCAGGAAATAGGCTTAGAAATCAGAAATAAAAAGGGATAATGCTTCCTAGGTGCGGCAGGTAAAGAGATGAGGTGATAAGGCTTCTAGAATGCCTTGCAAGGCAAGGGAAAGCAGCTTTCTAGAAGGGATAGGTGCGGCACTAAAGGATAGGGCAGATTAGGGCTTCTAGAAACCCTCTAATGCAAGGAAAACTCACGGCAAGGATGGATAAGGTTTCTAAAACAAGGATAAGGTATCCTAAATGGATAAAGTGCCCTAAATGGATAAGGACTCCTCATTGCACTTGGAAACTTTGCCTATTAGGATTAGGAAACCTTGTCTTCGTCATTCCTTCTTCATCTTGGACTCCTTTTCCTTCTTGGACTTGGAAAACTTCTTTGTTGCTTCACTTGAGACCATCTGGATTTTGACTTTCCTTCATCAAGTAGGAAACCTTATTTGAGTAGGAATCTTCATTCTTCTAGGAATCCATCTTCAACTAGGAATCCCTCGTTGATTAGGAATCCTTCTTCAATTAAGAATCCTTTGTTGACTAGGATTTCATCTTTTAATTAGGCGTTTTCCTACTTCGACTAGGAAACCTTGTTCAAGTAGGAAACATCATCTTCAAATCTTCAATTTCGTCCATCATCATGGCTCCAAGCATATGATGTCCATTCCAAGCTCTAATTTGCTCCAAAAGGCTCCAAAATGCATCCTTTTGCATACTTTGCCCTTAAAACCTGAAAACACGTAGAACTAGCTTAAAAGACTACTTTACTAAGGAAAAACACTATAAATGCACAAAAACAAGCTAAACTAAGGTGCGTAAATATGCTCCTATCAGCAATGTCCTTCTTCAGTTGGAAAACATGTGCATAGTTGTTTTGATTTCCATACATATCCTTAAAGGCTTTTCAAAGATCATGTGAGGAATTGGAGTAGCTAAAAATCTCAGCAACATGTTTCTGCATGGTGTTGAGCAGCAAGGACATGACAAGTTGGTCTTTGCACAGCTATGCATCGTATGTGGGAGAAGAACTATCTAGAGCTTCCACATTTCCATTTACAAACCCCAACTTTCCTTTGCCTCCAAGAGCTTGTGAAACAGCTCGAGATCAAGAAAGGTAATTGAACTTGTTCAATAGAACTAAACGTAGATGTTGACTGGTGTTAACCTCAACATCTGTGAAGTTTGAGGAGAGACTATGCTGGGTCTTATCCTCACAGTTCACCGAACTTTCTTCAACCATGGTTTAGACTTTGAATAAAAATCGCAGCAATAAGAGTGAGCAGAGACTGTTTACCAAAGAACCTACTCTGATACCATGTTTAATTTCTGGTTTAAATTGTAATGTATTTCATGAGTATCAATGTACAAAAGACTAAGTATATAAGAGAGAAGAGGGAGGAAAGAGAGTTGGCTGCAAGCAACCAAAGGAAACCCTAATGACTGGGTAAACCAAGGCCTAATCTAATCCTTAAATCAAGGAATTACACCAAACACTAGGTTAAGCCACTAATCAGTCAACTCCCTTAAATTAAGGGAAGATGGTTGTTTTACAAGTTTAAGATATAATGACGGCCTTGATAGCTAACCCTAGGGACCGAGGTTATACTTCAACACTTCAACATGAATTGAAGAGGAGCAACTGGCACAAAATTATCACTTGAATCCTTTAAGGCTCTCACAATCAACCCCCTTGCTCGGCAGTTATACAGTCCGTTCCCAGCTTTGAGATGCAAAATGATGGACAACTCTGGAAAAGAACAAGAAAATTATGTTAATGCATCAAGCATCCATAACGACCTTGCCATATTGCCCCATGATGGATATGCAAGCACAAAATGGCATATGGCAATATAGTGCGGAACTATCCAAACAACTTTATTGATTGGATTTCAACAATGTGATACTTGAATAACATATGTTTTCTTAAATAGGGACATCCTTAGTGCCGGAAGCCTCTATGTATACCTATATATAATGGTGAATAACCCCTTTAAACTGCTTGGAAGCAACTACCTTATGAAACAAATGCTTGGAATGAAAAAGTTCAAATTTTTTTAAAACTAAGACAAAATATATGGGAATGCAAATTCAATGAAGACATGAAAAATCAAGAGTAATTCCAATTAAGGAGCAAGTATCAAATCATATTAATCATTTTCAATATTTAGAATCACTGATACAAAATGACAGCAAAACAGACGTTCCGATACACAAATTCCTCCATGTAGCGTCAATGTCTGATTGATAAATGAACAAGCAGTTCACATCTGGTCTGAATACTTACGCCTCCATATATTTACAAAAAGGATTTTCCCCTATAAAATATGTTGCAAATGATATAAAGCTCTATTACTGTTAGAGAAGTTTATTCACAAAATAACTTTCCAATAAATCAAATTAAGATATCTGAATATAAGGTAAATCTCAGTTTATTACCTTCAAGTTTCATGGTTTTCAACATTTAGTATATGAAGTTTTTTTCGTCCTAGATTCATACCTAAAGTGTTCATTTTAGAACAGTCTCATACATCTGTTAATCTGGCTGTTAAGTCTCCCGTTAATTAATGACGTGGCACTCATATGGATAATGACTGGGCACCATATGTCATTAAGGGATCCACGTGGAAATTAAAAATTCAATCAAAAAATTTCCCACCCAAATTTAAAATATTAAAATAATTAATTAAATAAAAGTACTTAAAAAAAAGAAAAAAAATCCAGAACCTCCTTTGTCTTCCCCACCCGACACCCCTCCACCTGCGGGAAGAGCTTGTGCTCCTTCACCCCGAGATAACTCATCGCCAGATTTTTGAATGCTCCGAAATCGTAAAGTGGAAAGTGGATGTGGACGTTGATCCGACTCGGTCCAAGAAAGGCCGGGTCAACGTGGTATTTCGAATTCATCGTGAACACCATGACTCTGTCCTCGGCACAGCACGAATTCAATAGCCTGTCCATGAAATTCGATATACCCGAAAAGCTCAGACCCGCGGGTTTCTTAGCGATATATCGGTCCAAGTCCTCGATCATAATGACCTATTTTGTTGTCGTCTGGAATAGCATAATCTTTAGCTCCGAGTCATCTTTGACACGCGAAAGATCCAGATCGTACAACTCGTACTCGAGAAAATTCGTCATGGTAGCAATGAAACTTGACTTTCCGGTGCCCGACAGCCCATATAGCCGAAAGCTCCATTTCCAAATCCAACCCAATCAGTGATAGTACTGCTTCACCTTGAGAAACGACTCCAAATCAAATTTGACTTTCGATTTAAGGTTGGACTCCATTGATATGGTCTCCAAGGTTGATGGGTAAGTGAAGGGGACTGGCTTCCACGCTCTGTCGGCCGCATCGACGTTCATGTAAAGCTTCAACTCCCATTTCTTCTGCTTGAGCTTGTCGGCGACGACGTGGATGTGTTGTTGTTCCTACTCCCACTGGCGTCGCTGCTTTCTATTTGCCATATGACCTTGGCGCCGAGGAAATCATCCTCGATAGTCTGATTGGGGTCCAGCTGGAGGACAATTTCATTGGGTAATATCCTCGTGACAAGGTTGGTGAAGTCTGATTCTTCAATGGAGGTGAGCGAGTTGAGATAGTCGGTGACTCGTCTGTAGAGCTGATTCTCCTGCATGCTATCGTTGAATTTGGGGACTTTAAATTTGGGGATGGAGGGGTGGAGCCATGGAGGGGGAAGAGGGGATGGAGGGGTGTCAGGTGGGGAAGACAAAGAGGGTTTTGGGTTTTGTTTTTTTTTTTTTTTAATACTTTTATTTAATTAATTATTTTAATATTTTAAATATGAGCGGGATTTTTTTTTTTTTGAATTTTTAATTTCCACGTGAATCCCTTAATGACATGTGGCGTTCAGTCATTGTCCATATGGGCGCCACGTCATTAGTTGTCCATATGGGCGCCACGTCATTAGTTAACAGGAGATTTAACAGTCAAACTAACGGATGTATGAGACTGTCCCAAAATTAACACTTTAGGTATGACTTTGGGACGAAAAAAATTTCATGTACTAAATGTTGAAAATCATGAAATTTGAGGGTAATAAATTGAATTTTACCCTTGAATATAAGTCAAAAATGGAGTTCTCAGATCCTAATTACAGAAAACAACATAAAAACTTTTCTTTTTCTACACTTTCTAACTTTTCTTTTTCTACACTTTCTACTTTCTAGGTAACTAGACAGGGAAAGCGAAAAGTTTCTGATCTGGGTTATATCCAATCTTTCCCGAAGAAACGAAAGGCTCTATTGAAACCAAAACTTAATACCATAATTATAAATTAAATTTCTCACACTTTCTTAGCAGCCAAACGCAACAGCAGAACATGAATGAGTGAGTGGAGGAGAGAGCTTACTCTGAAAAAAAAAAAAAAGCAGCTGAAAGAAATGACTTGGAATCAACGAGTGGATGTGAATGGTTGTCGACGTGGTCATGGAAGTGACCGAATACTGGCCACCTGAGATCACCGCCGGAGGGAATTGACAATGAAACGCCGCCAATGACACCTGAAACCTGCATTTTTTTCATGCTTATATATGTCCCAAAGAGAGAGGGAGAGACAGGTACAAGTGTGATGGTTAAGGAAAAGGATCCGACAGTTAAGGAAAAGGATCCTCGCCGGATCCTTTTCCTGGGATTCTAGAGATTCTGTGATTATGACCGTTCATTGTATATCGTGTAGTCAATTTCGTTAGATACTATTTATATTTAATTTAAATTTTAAGTTTTGAATGGTTTCTGACCACACGATGTACGATGAACGATCACGATCATGAGATTCCTAAGATCCAAAAAGGATCCAGCAATGATCTTTTCCGATGATTAAATGAAGTTGGTATTGTCTACATTTTCTTGTTTATTTTTTGTTTCCTAATTATATGGTTTGGTAATTTTCTGTTTTTCTTTGGGTGGTCAAAGTGGCCAAAGATATTTTAAGTGACAAGGTACGGCAATGAATGTGTCTCATTCATTAAAATCTCAACTCCATTTTTTATAAAATTAACATGTAAAAGCTATTGTTTGGAGATATTGTTTTTAAAATAAAAAAGATATTTTATTTTTATTAAACATTTTTTTATTGCTTTGCTTAGAGTGAAGCAGCTTTTGGTAAAAGAAAAAATGCAATACCAAACAGGACCTTAAACCTAGATCACGGCCACTGTCAATGACATTGGTAAATTTCTCTTCACATGGTGTTGTATCATTTGCATGAGACTTTGCGGTTATAATTTGAACAAAATAGTGACATTATATAATTTGGGTTTAGGGGTGGGCACAATGTGGTTCGACTCGGTTCTACCATCAAATCAAAATTGAAAATTTCAAACGGTTCGGTATGATGCGATTCTGCTTAAATTTATTACTAAAACTGTACTGTTGGATTCTTGCTAGTTTACTGTTTCGAATACCAAATCAAAAAGGTATTCAAAGTTTACTTGTATTGGTTTTTTACTGTTTTTTTTCATGCTTGCACTCAAATACGTCTTCTAAAATGGTTATACAAAGTTACAAGCAAAACAAATCATGTGTGATTTTGATTGATTTGTCATCCCTAAAATAGAACAAACAACAAATCCCAAATCATAGAAAAACATCATCATACATAGCAACATATCAATATAAAAACACATTAATCTGGAAATCCCTAATTTGGAGGAAAAAAAAAAGAAAAAAAAAAAACCATATTACTGTATTGTACTGATAACTTTTATACTTTGGTTTTTTTCAAATGATAACTTTTGTGCTTGATATTAGTCGATTTCAACAATAGGCTAACTCTGGAAAATCCCTAATCCCAGAAATCGGTAATTCTACAAGAGTGATGCAATCTACACATTCATTTTTACTTTTTACATACCATCTCAATTTTTGACCGTCGGATCGAAAGAATGGATAAAAATTAACAAGTGTGTAGGAAGTAAAAAAGAGTATGTAAATAGCATTACCCATCTCGCAATAGGCTCACTCCAACATCAGGCTCAACAATAGGCTCACTCTAGAAATAAAGCTCAATCTGAAAATCCCTAATTCCAAAAATCAAAACACATTAAAATTGAAAAATCTCAAAAATGGATTACATGATTTTACTGAAGCAAGGGTTCGCTCGACGAGGTGGAATCAAGGATGGCGGGCTGACAACGGACGAAGACTGAAAGCGGAACACTCAAACTCGAGGTGAGGATTGAGGCACACACACTATGATCTCGAGTCAAGAGGGAGGAGGAAGGATCGAAGTTGTGACGACTCGTCCCTAATTTTCTATGTAATTTCTTTCCGAATATGTGAATTGACATTTATACTTTTGTTGGCAAGTGACGTGGACGTATTTGTTCGTTCTTAAATTATTATTCTCACAATCGTAATTAAATTGTACTCGTTGTTACGAGTGTACGTTAATTTCATCGGTGTTAGAAATACTGATTCGAATAGATTTTCTGAATTGCTTCTACAGTAGGAAATCTAAAAATCCCATCCATTTCTTCTTTTAAAACCAGATCCGTGTCTCCCCAATCAACAACAAGCTAACTTCACTTTCCACCAATCACTCTCCTCAATTCCTTTCCCAGTTTCTGTCTTCACCACCCAATCAGATACTTTCTCTCTTCAAAAGCCACCAATCATATCACTCCCTCACCAGTTACTAATCAGAAACTCAGAAAGCTCTATCTCTCTCTTCTCTCTTCCTCACCGAGCTCTCTCACTCTGCAACACCCTCAAACTCACACCAAACCTCATAAACGTAAACCAAAATCACCACCATCGTGTTCATCTCCGCTCCACGAACACAAGCATACCACTGGATCACGCGTTGAGCGAATTTTGGACGTCGAACGCGAAAGGTCGGAACTCAATGAGTTTGAGTTCAACGTTGTCATGCCGAGTCGAGGAGGTTTGAAGGTCAGGGAGGCTCTCTTACAACTCCCTGAGACTCCTAGGCTAGTTTTGGTGAGGAGTTGACGTCAAAAACTCGAGGTTTCGTAGAGTTGAGTTTTGGCCGTACCTTTCGAGGCATTTTCAGGCTATCTCCATCCACTTTTTGGACTCCAAAAAGGTATAACACGATTCTATTCTTCATAAGCTTCATTTCCATATAAATTTAGTGAAAAATGGTTGAGAAATGAAGAAGATATGAAGGTTTGAAAATTTTCTAGTTTCCAGCGATTTCAGACGGCGTCGACTGGTGAGGACCACTGGAGAAGACGACGGAATATTCTAACAACGTCAGGTAATGCCGTTAACTTTTGTTAGGGATTTAACAGAATATTCCTAACAGCCTTTAGGCCTTCGTTAGCTCTGCTTGCGCGTGGTGGCGCGTATGGCTGTGCCTTGGCCGGCGTGTGAGGGCGCGTTTTGTGTCCAAAAATTATTTTGAAAATTTGTGTAGGTCCATGACGTCGAGTATATCGATTTCATGTATTTAAACCCTAGGTTTGAGCAAACTATGGGGTTTTATTCAAGTTTATGTATATGTGTTTTAATTAATTTAAATATAGTTATTTCACATATAGGGGAAACATATCCCGAGGACTTAAGGGGTCAGGCAAGGCTCGGGGGCTATGATTCGACGGCGTAATTGTGAGTGGGGCAGTTTGTTTTTATACCTATACATAATTATATTTTCCATAAATGTGTATTTGCTTCACTTTTACGCTTATATTGCCAAGTATCGTTATTGTGTAATTTGTTCATCTTTTACATCACCTTACGGTGACGGCCAGCATGCTCTGACCTCCTAAGGTTGGGGTGTGTCAGAATGAGCGACTGAGTGAGGCATAGACGCTAAGGAAAAGTAAGGATTCAGGAATGATCGAATTCGAAGGAGCGAGGCTGCCTCACTAGGTGAAACCTAAACGAGAAATGGTCTTAAATGCAGTTGCACTAGTAGAAACCAATCTGGTTTTGAAAACCCATTTAGTGCACCTAGATGGAACTAATAAATTTAATTCATTAATTATATTCACGATTTGGTTCTGGCGGGTTTCGCCAAGATGAAAGAACCGGCCTGAACGATGACTTTTCGTCAACACAAGTTTTTACGGTTTATTTTGTCACAGTTCGATTTGATTTTATGGTTCCACAATTTTTATGCCCATCCCTACTTGAGTTCCTGTTGACTTCAACATGCCTAATGCAACCAGCATAGAAATGGTAAACATAACCAAAAACAAAAAAAAAAAAAGGTACAACAAAAGAAAAAGATAATAAAAAAAAAAACAAAACACTTTACGGATCAAGATTTTTGTTAGAGAGTAAACATAGAAATAAACCAGTTTACGGATCAAGATTTGTGTTAGAGAGTAGCATATACTGAATGAATCTCCCAAGTTACGGATTCATCGGCCATAATTCAATACAAATGAATTTAAGTGTGAATGCGACTACCCTTAAGAAACAAACAAGGGTATAACATTAATTTCATACTCAAGACATATCATCTTCGGCCTTCAACTCTTAAAGGTAGGCCCAAGCAGAAATAAATATGATCTGCATCGCGTAAACATCTCCTAAAATATAAAAGGTTAAAACTTGGACAAAGGTCAAACTACACGCTATGCAAAATAAACTCCCTGTTGCTTATAGGTTAGATTGTGCTCCTGCAAGAACGCAGCACAAAGCTCAGCTACTCATCCTAGAGGCCGCCATGCCGTTCTGTTTGTGCAATCTGTTTAGTGTCATTGCTCAAATGTGGTTCACTTCTGGCAGACCGTACATCTTCGTGACCAGGAATTTCTCCAAGCCTCTCCTGTAGAAAGTAGCACGTCCGGTTTAACATGGGACTCCCTAATCAAAATAACATTTCCATTCAAGTTCCCACCAAGACAGATATCTGGAGTCTGGATCCACACATTGCTATGGGAAATGAAGAAACTAGAATCTGGATCAGACTGATAGTGCATCACTTACCCCCGAGGCTTATCCAATCAATTATGTTATAAGGAGTTAGAATGTGACCAGGCATTTTAAATGAAAATTTTAATTACTTGAGAGTTTACATGAAAACATCTGTGTCGAATTCAATTGTCGCTTGCAATGCAATACATGAAAAAACTATCAAGATCACGAATGTTGGCAAACTCTGTTTTGGATCAAAGCAATCCTAAATCAAGGCTTGCTAGAACAATTTCTAGTAATTGGGACTGTACTGATTGAAAACAAATAAATTACAAAAAAAAAATTATAGCGAAAATTCAACAGATCCTTTGCGCCTTAAGGCAGGATGGGAATTAGCTGGTAATATAATCTCTTTTTCTTTGAAATAATATGTACTAAAACAAACCAAGTATTAAACGTTACCTTTAGAGAGGCATTCTCTGAGAGAAGCAGCTCATACTCGCTCCTGATCTGGTTAACTTCTGATCTAAGAGTGCCATTTTCCTCTTTTAAGGCTTCAGCACGCTGGGCCAGCTCATCGCATTCCGCCTAATTCAAAATCATGCATATACATCAGATGAGTCCATATGGTACAAACAGTGCCAAGTAGTGGGAGAAAATTACCTGCTTGCGCAACCTAGATCGACGAGCGGATTCCCTATTTGACTGCTTTCTTTTCTGTCTTTTAAGCTCTCTCTCATCCTGAGTCAAAAAACAAGAGGTGAGGGTGCTTAAAAATGTGGTGAAGTGAAAAACAAAGAGGAGCTTGAAAACGTGCTAGATACTCTCCGTAAGTCTGACACAATCTGAGAACATTGATATTAAACACATACCACAAAATTTCGCCCAAAACGGGAATTCAGCATTCACTCAAAAATACATACAAGTTCACTGGAAACTAATAGAAACATCTACCATGCTAGTAATCATAACATCAATGAAATATCATACATGACACTTTCAACTCAAATATGTAATCCACCTGCAAAACAAATTGGAGTCTAGATGCTCTATGGGGTAGGAATTTTGTAGGTCAAAAATGACCACAACAACAATAAAGCGTAATTCCACTAAGTGCGGTTGGCCATATGAATCCTAGAACGCCACTGCACTCGGTTTTGTGCCATGTCTTCCATTAGATCCAAGTAGTCCAAGTCTTTTCTTAGAATCTCTTTCAAAGTCTTCCTAGGTCTTCCTCAACCCCTTTGGCCCTAAGCCTCTGTCTTGTAATCACATCTTCTAACCGGAACGTCTGTAGGTCTTCGTTTCACATGTCCAAATCACTCTAACCAATTTCTTTCATCTTATCTTCAATTTTGGCCACTCCCAATTTACCTCGGATGTCCTCGTTCCTAATCCTGTCCTTTCTCGTGTGCCCAAACATCCAACAAAGCATTCTCATCTCTGTTACACTCATTTTGTGTACGTGTTGGTGCTTCACCGCCCAACATTCGTGCCATAAAGCTTTGCTGGCCTTATTGTCATCCTATAAAATTTTCCCTTCAGCTTTAGTGGCATACAACGGTCGCACAACACACCCGATGCACTCTTCCACTTCATCATCAACTTGCATTCTATGATTGAGGTCTTCATCCAATTCTTTGTTCTTTTGCAAGATAGATCCAAGATAGCTAAAGTGTTCGCTCTTTGGTACTTCATGATCTTCAATCCTCACCCCTAACTCATTTGGACCTCCGTTCCCACAGAACTTGCACTCCATATACTCTGTCTTTGACCTACTTAGGCAAAGACCTTTATATTCCAACACTTCCCGCCAAAGGTTCAGCTTCACATTTACTCCCTCTTGAGTTTCATCTATCAATACTATATCGTCTGCGAAAAGCATACACCAAGGAATATCATCTAGGATATGTCCTGTTAACTCATCCATTTCCAATACAAAGAGGTAAGGACTTAAAGATGAGCCTCAATGTAACCCTACAGTTATAGGAAAGCTTTCTACTTGTCCTTCATGAGTTCTTATGGTAGTCCTTACTCCATCATACATATCCTTTATAATTTGGGTAAATGCTACTCGTACTCCTTGCTCCATCAACATAAATGACCGAACCACAAAAACAAATGAGGAAAAATGAAAAGATAGATATTGTGCGAATGATGTTGGTTGCACACATCAAACTTTCAAGGGCAATGTAAGGAAGATTTCTTGGTAATGTACTATAATGGGATTGATAATATTTGGACAGACCAGTCTTATTTGACTATTATTGTTTTAGGCATTTTTGTAGTTTATGTATCACAGGTTTTTTTTTCCTTCATTTTGGTACTACTTCATACTAGCTTGTGATCTGATTTTAAATTAGTCCAGTTATGAACCTATATTATTTCTTGTTTGGGTGTTAAATAGTTACTCTATTTGGCCAATTCTTATTTCAGACATGTCCTTCCAAGGATTGAATCAGACCCCTTTGGTCTCTACACTAGCATCCCAACTGTTCTCTCCACCTGTATTTCGTAATTGTTACCTTATGCCACAATGGCTCCCTTTCCAGAGGAAATCAGAAAAAGCCATTCATCAAGCAGCGCCTTATTCTTCAATGTAACCCATCCCTAGACTGCACTCACCAATTCCCAATCCAACTTAAAAGTCATATCCGACAAACTCTCAGTGCCAATCATCAAAATCTACACAAAGTACAGAAAATAACCAAAACAGTGTTCTTAAATTACGGCTTCCCAGCCCAGAACACGAACAAGTATTTGTCGGCCATTAATGAGCTACCCACCCTTTACATTAGTACTTACTACACTGTTTTTTACCATACACCTTAAGATTAGACCCTAGAATCTACCGCCCCTCCAATTTCTGGTGACAGCCCAAAACAAGGGTGATCCTACATCATGTATCTGAGGAGAAACCTATGAAGGACACCAACCTTGCAACATGCAATTAACAAGTACGGTGCCTATTGACAAAACTACATATGGGCATGCAAACAACTAGTTGTCGAGCATCCATCTCTAATTACCTCGAATATGTATGAAGTAAGGGATTTCTTTAAAAATTACATACATATTGCATCCCCTTACTATAGAGCACACATCCAGAATCAGAACACCGCGTTTATGTGTAGGTTATAGCCACAAAACAAGTATAGTGGACTACTAAGTCATAATAGAGGTAATAGCAATCAGAAATAAAAACAAGTACTTGACTAGTGGACTTGCTAATCTTAACATGGTTCATGTTAACAGCAATTCAGATGAGAAGAAAGCCAGAATGCAATTCCAAATAGGATATTGCTATTCACACACTCATTTTTACCTCCCACACACCCTTGTTAACTTTTGGCCATTGGTCTTCTTCACTTCATTCGATCCAATGGCCGGAAATTGAGAATGGTGTGAGAAGTAAAAATAGGTGTGAAGATAGCACTACGCTTCCAAATAAGCATGAAAATCAGAATAACTGCGGAAAAATAATCCATGCAGATGCCCTAGGTGGTTATAGCTTTCTTCAGAAGCAATGAAAATTTGTTTTACGCATTAACTATAAACTCAATTGACTTAACTACACCATGTTTTCATATAACAACGTCCATCTACAGTCCTACAGCCACAAGATATAACTGTTTCAAAATTCTATTGATAGCCTAAATGCTAAGAAAGCATGCACAAATACCAATTTTCACATGGAATGCAATTTATGCAACACAAAAATGTAACCATCACTTTGCATTCTCAAAGTGAATATTCTTCCTTTTTTAATAAGATCTATAAACTACCTCTTAACGGAAAGCAGATTAACTAAGAGCACGTAAAAAAACTTGATAAGAAGAAAAGAGATTGAATTTAAAACACAGGGGCAAATATTACTTGTAACCAAAGCTGTGACTGAACACTATCCCGAGACCCAGCAGTAACTATTCCTGCTGATACTGGAGTGGTTGCAACCTTCCCACGCATTGCAGGCATGGCGGCAGAAGGTGGAGCTCCCCAATAATCCATCCCAATATTTAAGTTAGTTGCAGGACCAGGAACAACGCCAAGAGCACCAGCAGCCGTTATTGGTGTGACGGCCATCGTCTGATTCAACATGGTATGTGTGTTTGGTGCTCCATTTTGAGAACCATGTGCAGAACTGCCATTCTGAGATACATCACCTGCAATAAGGCCATATAAATTCTTAGTAAAATCTCTTAAGTAAAGATTAACAGCCTCAGAAAATAATATAATCAAACCTTCCAAAGAATCTTGCCTGACCCCAGACTTCAATTGTGAATCCTACACAAGTAATGAAAATATGATGGAAAACAGAAGCAGCACGCATAAAAATTATTTCTTAACAAAAAACTGCAAGGAAGAAAAAAAATCAAGAGCCGTTCAATACAATAGGCTCAATATAAACAACATGAGGGCCAGTTTATCTAGCTCAAATAAAATAAACAACCAAATATTCAACTTCAACAGCATGGAACTTACACTCTGAGAATTTGCATCACTTCCTTCACTTGTACCATCACTAGCACTCTCAGCACTGCATTTCCACAGTATATTCAAGCATTACCAAAATTAACATGTGAAAACATGGTATAAGAATGACAGATCCGAGGAAAGACACCATATTTGGCCTGAACTGCTCTGACCTAGATTTGATTTCATAATAAGGATCCAATCCTTACTAGACATTATGAGCTACAACAAGCATCTATGCAAAAATGATTTCCTTCACGATCACTTTCACAGAATAAATTGGAATAGACAAAAGATACACACATAGTTGATCAAATAGATGGCTTTGATCTCCCGATCTTTTTCCCTTTCCATCCAAAGTGTTTTAAACCCAAATATTTCAGTAAGGGGACAGCTGGAATCCCTGATATAAAGGCCAATAGGCACTAAACATTATCAGTTACCTTTTGGAATAAACTCCATTAGCAGAGGCTCCTGATGTTTTGCCAAGCTCGTTATTCTTCCCTGTAATCATATTCAAACTGCCCAAGCTTCCTTTTGATCGTTTTATTGGTAATTTGTCCTTGACCTCAGATGGCTTACCATCTGCTTCCATGCTCCCAGGTGTGTTACCCTAAATTTAAATTCTATCTCATCTACTCAAATGGAAAAATACCTTATCTTAAGCAACAAATGGTGTAGCGACAGAAACTTACAGAAGCCTCTACAATACCATTTGGAGTAGGCATAGCAAACGGGCTAAAAGGATAAGATCCCTGTTTAAAATTAGAGCAAGGCATCAAGAGTTAGCGCCATCTGGAAAATGAGGCTAGAGACTGGTAATTCAGCTGAAGCAAAATAGACAAAAACTTACAGGAGGCATAGACGGGTGAGCATATAAGCCACCATGGGGATACATTGCAACATATGGGTGCGGAGGGGTACCATAGGGTGGCATAATATGCTGAAAATTAGACATTGTTAATATAAATAAACCAGTTATCAGCCCGTTTGCAAGTTTGAAGCATCAAAAGAATTAAAATTGAGTCCCATTTTCAACAATACTTTCAATACCATTACCCACGTCCTTTTGTAACTTCAAGAGGAAAAAAAAATCAAAATTGTAGACTGTTAGGAAATAGACAAAAAAAAAAAAAAAAATACAAAAACAAAGGTAAGTCACTTCATTTTTTGTGTTTTTTGTTTTGGAATGAGAGAAAAATAAGTTACTTCATCAAACTAAAGAAAAATCCTTTCTAAGTCTAATTCTCAAGAACCCGTGGTTAAAAAGACAGTCAGTACACAGCCATAATGCTCCTACATCTGTATCCCATTCTTGTTAACGTGCTCAATATCCCAGAAACTTGAAAAAAAATCTTAAAGGCAAGGTCTTTCAGATGAACCAATGCTGTCTTCAGGTCTTCAGTTTGTTAACACTTTCCAAATGATTTGTAAAAAAATAACAGATGTTTAGTTAAGTTCCCACTATACTGCCCACAGCTCGCAACTCTAGATGTCCAAAAGCCTCTGAGTAAAAAATAACATAAAAGTCAAATGTTTTACAAAGTGCAGTCCAAAGTTGAATAATCAGGAATTTTTTTCGTTGATCATGAATCAAGATTAAACCAAAAAAAAAAAAAAAAAGTCTTATAGGCACCAATATACCTGAACCCCCCACATATAGGGGTGAGCTTGCGGACTTGAAGCCATAAATCCATGTGGAGGTATTGGAGAATATGCCTGTTGAACAAACAACTACCCGCAATAAATTCCAAAGATACCTTAAACGAAACAGAAATACCAAAAACTAAGGCTTTTCACATTGTAACCTGAAATCCCGACCACTCAGGATTAACAGCACCAGCACTGGTAGTCGCAGACTGCTCCTGCATATTTGAATTTTAAAAAAATATAAAAATAAAAAAATAAAAAAATAAAAAAACATTAAAGCTCTTTGCTAACTGCCAGTATGAGAGGGCCTCAAATTATCATAACAAAGACAATAAAAGGACACACAAATGGACCTGCGTACTAGCAGGTGTTGTCTTTGTCTCCTTCTCTTTCTCTTTAGAGGGTTTGTCCATCTCACTGCTACCCATTACTCCAAATCAACGGCCTTCGGTTCTTCAAACCATCCTACAATTACTACAAGAAAATCACCCAAAGGACACTGTTGGCAACAGCAGCCTTCAATGCCTTAGGCCACAGATGAACAACACCCAAATATTAGATTAAGGTCATCAGGATGAAATAAAGCACGAAATCTCAATCTACCGATCAATCTCATCATGAACACTCAGAATTGGATAGTTTATTTACATTCTATTAAAAACATCCAAAATCAAATCTTTAATAATTGAACTCAAAGAGGGCAAAACCCGAAGCACTGACATGCAACAAAGACTTGCCTGTTATCCAACAATCAGCCGATAATTATATTCCCATTTTTGTGCACTCCTATTCATTCAGAAAACTATAATAATTATATCAGGTAGCTAAATTATCAATTTTTTCTTTTCTGACAAAATCAATTTTTAACATCAATCAAGAGCGTATAACAGAGAAACCAAGAACCTATAGTGGGAAACCAAAAACGTCTTTTGTCAATAGAGGGCATACCAAATTCAGATACATCAAACTGGTAGATCTACTATCATTTTTTTCTTACTAAGTTCGTTCCGAAACCAAGCATGAAACCCA
This sequence comes from Pyrus x bretschneideri, assembly GCF_019419815.1. Lineage (NCBI taxonomy): Eukaryota > Viridiplantae > Streptophyta > Magnoliopsida > Rosales > Rosaceae > Pyrus > Pyrus x bretschneideri. The sequence continues at coordinate 927,832 of NW_025999808.1, read as the reverse complement.
GATATGCGTATCATATGAAAATTACATGAATAAAAACTTACATGCTTAAACAACAACAAAAATGCGTGCCGTGTAACACCTTATGGATATAATAGACATATACTAAGAAGACTATATCTACTATCATATCATTGACATATCAATTTAATTTTTCTCATCGTCAAAAACAATCCTTTCAACGTTCGGGCAAAAATATAAAAAATTCTAGCAAATCCTACATCAATTGACCCAAAATATGAATCCCAAAATTATAACAAATACACAAACCCTAAGATCAATTGAGGAACAGAGAAATTGATTAATTAAAACCTCATTAATCCTAACCTTAAATTTGAAATTCCATAACCATAATCCTATCAACGAAACAAATAGAGGAAAATATTCAGAGAAATCAGTTTGGATACTTACTCATCACCGTGAGGTGGAAGCAGAGGGAGAGGGAGAGGTGACGGCAAAGGAGCGAGCTGAAGAAATAAGAAGAAGAAATGGAGGTGGAGAAATTCGAAAGGAAAAACAAGAGAGTGGCTGACGGCGGCGGGCCGATGATGGAGGGAGCTTCTCTTCGTATTCAGTCTTCCTCAATTTGAGAGTGAAATAGTGTCTTTCTTTCTTTCGGGTTGTTCCTCGTTCCCTTTCTTTTTTTTTTTTTTTTTTTTTTTTTTTTTTGTCATTTAACTTATTTTTTTCTTTACAATAATTTGTTTTTGTTATAAACTTCTAGTTTAAGTATGATTGTGTAAATCACACATTATATTTGATTTTAGTTATTCTTTGTTCTTTGGAAGAAAATGATTTCTTCTCTCTCTTATTACTATAAATAAAGGCATTGTATGAGGGGGATAAGACATCCTCTATACAAATTCTTCTACAATCCTACAAACACATCTCTCTCTATTTTCTTTCTCTAAGCCACCGGCCCCTCTTCCCCTGTCAGTTAAATATAGGCCACAACACATTATCAGCACGCTTATACCGATGTACTTAGGAATTTGACGTGGAAGCTTTCTACATCAAACCAGTTCATCAATATCATCACACAATCAGGTTCTTCCAAATACAACGATTTTTATCTCAATATTTTTGCAGCCGTGATAGCATAAACATTCACCATAATGCATGACCCAACTTTACATTTTTCAAGTTTTAGATTCTACATAAATTGTGTATGCATTATATTCATAATTGTTGAATTATGTGAATTTGATATTTGCCATGAATTGCATCAAATATATGTTCATTCATTAAAATTACTTGCCAATATGCATTGAATTATAAAAAATAAAAATATAAAAATATAAAAAAATCGGAAACTCTTAGGGTTCTTCAAACCCATGACATGTGACACAACCCAAGCTCAAGCGAGCATCTCTAGGTTGCAATGCATCGGAGCCGAACCCATGCTCCATCTAAGACGACACCGTTTTGGCATCAAACCCACGACCCAGTGCCGCCCATAGTCGGTCACGGCCTCATCGCCATTTTCCATGGGAAATCACAACCTGCAGTTGTGCTTCAGACCAAACCATCGTCGGCGACAATGAGTTTTTCTCAGAAAAACAGATAGAAATCGTTGAATTTCTCGACGGATTCTTCGAATCCTCAAAGGTTTCTCAGACCCCCCCCCCCCAATGTTGAAACTTGATTTTTCCGTCCAAACCTAGGGTTCCCAATTAAATCCCCGTGCATCGCCGTGCCGTGACCACCCGAGGAAAGTCACCTAAAGCAATGCCAGAGCTTTTTCCGGTTCAAAACCAACACCCTGCGCCGCTAGGGTGTTTTGGGTTTCCAGACCCAAGCCCTAGTAGGCCTCGAACCCTCAGGCCTACATCGTACAGCACCTTTTTTGGGCTTGCTGTTTGCCTTTGCTACCACTATCCAACTCCAAACAGCTTATTGAGCTGAATTAGACTCTAGGCCCGCAAACGACACCAGCCCGTAACTATGGTTTCCCCGTGTCCTGCGACGCACTGGATTGCATCCTCTCGGGTTCATCTGCTCGCGCCACACACAATCCCAGCCTGTAGCTGGTCCATCGGTGCATGTGCACCATGCCACATTGGATTAGTGCCCTTGCCTGGGCCTATTTTGGGCCCCGTTTTTTCCTTGGTAGTCCGTTTACTACATTGGGCCTGAACCCCCTTGGCCTGATCCGCCCATTCCAGCCCAAGTTTGGGCTTGGACCACACAGTTCCAATTTGCTCAACCCACATGTGGGCTTTGGCCCATGTTTTCGGGCCCTGAGCTTAATTGTTTATTTTTTTTAGACAATTTGGGTTTTATAATTTTTCACCCACATTTTAAATTTGACCCGAAGTCCAAATAATTAATTCAATTATAATTATAGACCTGAAGTTCTATTTGCATATTTTCTTGTTACATATTTTTGTATATATATTTGTGTTTGTTTGCAGGAACATATGAACCTAAAGTTCATACTTATTTCGAAACCTGAAGTTTCTAGAAACATGTCTTGTTTGAAAACCTGAAGTTTTCCTTAAAAACATCACCCATGAAAACCCGAAGTTTTTCATGCGAATTTAAACCAATACATGTCTATTAAAACCTGAATGTTCTACTCCTATGTGAATGGATTGATTTTTTCTCCATTACACTAACCACATCTAGTCCATCTATTTTGTAATAGGAACATGTTGAATTTGAACAAACTCGACTTCACCGCTTTAGAGGTCTCTGGAAGAAACTATCTCAAGTGGGTCTAAGATGTGAAGCTCCACCTCACTGCAAAGAATTTGTGTCCTGCCATTGAAGATGAGATGGACAACCTAGTTGGTGAAGCTAAGAAAGTCTTTGTCATGATCTTAATCTAAAGACATATTCATGACGCACTGCAAACCAAGTATCTTGCTAAGGAGGATTCACGAGCACTATGGGCCGCTTTGGCTGATCATTTTGATCACCAAAAGGACATCTTCTTTCCTGAAGCAAGACATGACTGGCAGGATTTGTGCTTCCAAGACTTTAAGTTTGTGAATGAATATAATTTTGAAGTTTGTCGAATCCAATCACTTCTCAAGTTTTGTAACGAAACTTTGACTGAAAATGATCTTCTAGAGAATACCTATTCAACATTCTCTGCTACTAATATTTTCTTTCAGCAATAATATAGAGCTAAAAAGTTCACTAAGTTTTTCAAATTTGATTTCTGTTTTACTTCTCGCTAAAAAGCAGAATCAGCTATTGATGAAAAATCATCAAGCTCGACCTACTGGGGCGACTGATGTGCCTGAAGCACACTACAGCATAAACCAACGCCCAAAACATCAAAAGAGGCGTGGTAGGGGCGTCCAGAAGCCACACTGACAAGGTCAATAGAGCCAAGGCCCATCTAAAGAAGGAAACAAAGCCCAGAAATGCCTTAACCTCGCTACCAATGCCCCAAACTTCAAGAATAAGGGCAAAGCACCCGAAACCATGGATGTGGATATGTGTTATCATTGTGTTTTAAAGGACCATTGGTCCCGTGTTTAATGAGCTCCCTAAAAGGTTGTAGCTGAATATCATTGTCGTCTCAAGAAGTTTGAATCAAACTTTATGAAAGTGGACGAACCGAAGAGTACCAAGCTGGAGGTTTCTAACTTTCAAGAGGCCGTTACCCTTATGGAAGATTAGAATCTTAGACAAACTATTTTTCTAGTTGAAATTTAGACATTAGGGTCGAATTCCACCTAGTGGCTGAACCCCCCTTGTGTTTTTGGTTAAATTTTGAACAATTTTCCTTTATGTTTGGATTATTTGTTGGAGATTTGTTTTTTGGATATTAAGTTTTTATTAATTAGCATCCTTGAATACTTAAAATTATTTTGAATGGATATTTTTTTTTAGAACTTTTATGCATGTGACCGATTCAAATTAATTTTTATTCTAGGTATGACTAGTGGGAAATTTAGTTGTCTGGCAGATAGTGTAACCACACACATTGTTTTGCATGAATGCATCTATTTCACTAACTTCATACCTAAGAATGCACCTCTGACAACCTTCTCAGGCCCATCCAACTTGATCGATGATACAGTAAGACACGTATAATGTTGTCCAATGGTTCAATTTTGACCATTGAGGAGGCACTTTATTCTCTGCATTCCAAAAGAACGTTGTTGAGTTTCAAGGACATTAGAGATAATAATTACCATGTTGAAACCTATGTAGAAAACGGAGTTGAATTTCTGTGCATAACTTCCTACGAATATGGCCAAAAATGTATTCTAAAGAAGATGGAGCCTATCCCAAGTGGTATGTATACTACGACCATATGCCCTGTAGAAAACCAATATATGGCAACCCTACCTCTGGGACCGCACAAGAAATTACACTTTGGCATGATTATTTGGGACACCCTGGATGAATAACGATGCGCTGTATCCTTAAATCATCACACAGGCATCCATTAACCCGAAGTTTAAGTTCGATTCAAGGAATCGCATGTCAAACTTGTTCTATGGGAAAGCTTATTATTAAGCCTTCTTATGACTCAGGTTGATTTGAATCCTCCTATTTTTCTACAAAAGATTCAGGAGGACATTTGTGGACTGATTCACCCTCCTTGCAGACCATTTAGATATTTTATGGTTTTGGTTTACGCTTCCACACGTTGGTCACATGTATGCTTGTTGCCCACAAGGAACGCTACATTCTCCAAATTGTTGGCTCATGTTATCAAGCTTAGGGCTCACCACCCTAATTATCCGATCAAATCTATTCGATTGGGTAATGTTGGAGAATTTACATCCAAAACTTTTGATGATTATTGCATGTCAATTGAGATTGAAGTTGAACATCCAATACCCCATATTCACATCCAGAACGCCCTGGCAAAGGCATTCATTAAGCGCTTACAAATGATTGCTTGATCGTTGGTCATATGTGCCAAGCTCTTGATTGTTGCTTAGGGCCATGCAATATTGCACGCAGCCATGTTGGTCCGCCTGAGGCCTTTTGCGACATAATCATATAGCACCCTTCAATTGGTTATCTGATACGAACCCGACTATCGCATATGCACATTTTTGGTTATGCGGTCTATGTGTCGATTTCGTAACCCTTACGTACATAAATGGGGCCTCAGCGAATAATGGGAATCTATATCGGATATGATTCTCTTTCGATTACTCGCTACTTAGAACCTTTGATAGACGATTTGTTTACCACTCATTTTGTGGATTGTCATTTCTATGAGACAGTTTTCCCGTCACTAGTCAGAAGAATGTGGTATAACTGTCTGAGTGAGTATTTGACTAGTCAGGGATATGTGAACAACGAACTATGCCCTTATGTGTTCATTAAGAAGTCACATTCCAATTTTGTGATAGTTGCCGATGTCGATGACATGAATCTCATCAAAACTCCTAAAGAGCTCGCAATAACTACCGCACACCTAAAGTTGAAATTTAAGATGAAAGATTTAGGAAACACTTGATACTGTCTCAGTCTCAAGATAAAGCAATGTTCAGATGGAATCTTAGTACATCAATCGAACTACACCCAGAAGGTTGCGTCATTTTAACGAGGATAAAGCGAAGCCTTCGAGTACTTCTATTGTCGTTCAATCGCTAGATGCAAAACGAGATCCCTTCCGTCCGAAGGAAAATGATGAAGAGATTTTGGAGCCTAAAGTTCCTTATCTAAGTGTGATAGGTGCTTTATTGTACTTAGCTTAATGCACTAGCCCCGACATCTTCTTTGCTGTTAATTTTTTGACAAGATACAGTAATGCACCAACATGCAGACACTAAGACATCTTTCGTTACCTTAAGGGTACTACGAATTTAGGCTTAGGCTTTTTCTATCCCTACGGATCCTCGAGTGATGTCAGACCTCCTTATCTCGAGTTGATTCTCGCCTTGTTGGTTATACCGACACAGGATACTTATCTGATCCGCACAAGGCACATTCTTAAATGGGTTATGTCTTTACCATTCAAGGCACCACAATATCTTGGAGGTCAACTAAACAGATCTTAGTTGCCACTTCGTCTAACCATGCTGAAATTCTCACCTTACATGAAGCAACTCGAGAATGCTTTTGGATGAGAGCAGTTGTAGGCCATATTTAAAGCTCCTGCAATCTTCACCCCGTCATTGACGTCCCAATGACGATCTATGAAGACAATGCAACATCCATCGAACGACTCAAGAAGGGTTACATCAAAGGAGACAACACCAAGCACATTATGCCAAAGTTTTTCTTCTCACATCAACAACAAGAACATCAGAAGCTTGAAGTCACGAAAATCCATTCATAAGACAATCTGGCCGACCTCTTCACCAAATCACTGCCGAATGTGACGTTTCAAAAGCTTGTTCAAGGAATTGGTATGCGTAAACTTTCTGAGTTGTAACATTGCTAGTTCTTTTTGGAATTGTGTTAAACGCAGGGGGAGTATCCTGAAGTATACTTGCTTGATCTTAATATACTTTTTTCCCTACGATTAGGAGCATTTTTTCTAGTGGGTTTTTGCTACCTAACTAGGTTTTGATGAGGCACCCACCTTAGGTTGATCATATCCCTGATGACATCTCATAGACGTTTCATTTGACTATGCATTACTCACGCATTTTTCCTTAGACTATGGGTTTTATCCCTACTTGGGTTTTTACCATAGCCATAGGGTTTTTTTGTGAGACTTACTTCTTTATGCAAGTTCCTACCTTATTGAGAATAGAGTGTTCCCAGAATCAGTGTCGACGAGCCGTCTTCCTCAACCTCTACATGATGCATAATCTACTTGAGTATTTACACACTCAAGGGAGAGTGTTATAAACTTCTAGTTTAAGTGTGATTGTGTAAATCCTAGATTAGGTTTGATTCTAGTTATTCTTTCCTATATGGACTTGTATTCCTTGGAGGAGAAAGATTTCTTCTCTCTCTTATTACTATAAATAAAGGCATTGCGTAGGGGGAATAAGACATCATCTACACACATCCCTCTACAACCCTACAAACACATCTTTATCTCTATTTTCTTTCTCTAAGCCGCCAGCCCCCTTCCCTTGTCAGTTAAATATAGGCCACAACATTTTTTTCTTTTTAGATCAAGTGCAAAAAATGAGTGTAGTGAAGATGGAAAAACTTAGGATATGTAGGCACCAAAGAAAAGATTAGATTAAGAATGAAATATCCAAGATACAGTAAGAGTGGCTGCAATTTTAGATAATATGATAGAAAATCAGTTAAGATAGGTTGAACACATGAACCGAAGACTTACAAATGCTTCGGTTAGAAGATGTGACTACGAGACAAAGGCTCATGACAAAAAGGGTAGAGAAAGACCTAGGAAAAAACTACAAGAAATGATATGGTGTACTTGGAGCTAAAGAAGGACTTGGCGCAAAACCAAGTGTAATGGTGTTTTAGGATTCATTAGGGTTGGTTGTTGTTGTTGTAGATCACATGGAATGGTGTAGGTTAAAACTTAACCATGTTTTGGCCTATTTTACTGAAAGGAAGAGGAAGTGGGGCAAAGAGAGATGGAGAGAACCTTGAGTAATTATCTATGTTATTCCTCATGTCTTGTACATTTATTTATAGTAAATTGGAGAGGACTCATTGCCTTGCAAGTAATACAATCATAAAAGGATAGGATCTTTTATTATCCTAAATACAATCTATTTATACATATTCACACATGTGCTATTAATATCAAAACACTCCCTCTTGAGTGTGTAAATACTCAAGTAGATAATGCATCAGATATTCAGGCAAATGTAAAAGCTATGAAGTAGCAAATGTGAGTCTCAAATGTGAAATACATGTACGAGTAAGTCTCTTCAAAACTTGGATATGGTCAAACCCAATCGATAAATCTTCAACAAGCAATAGAAAAAGCACACAAGGGTATGACCATCCTGATGTAACTGTCTCACAAAAACCTCGTCAAGTAGCAAAAATCTAGTGGGAAGAGCTTTTTGTTTAATGAAAAAATAGTATATTAACATCAAGTGAGTACACTTCAGGACTCTCCCTAAGTTCGACAAAACTCCCCCTGAGAACTATAAGCATTGCAAATGAGATAGTTATACATACAAATTCCTCGGACAAGATGAAAGTATAGTAGGACAAGAGGCGAAAATCTACTCTGGAAGAACAAGTGAACGTGCCAAGGGAAAATAAAGTCCCCAAAGCTCAAGCACATGCATTTGAAGCCTAAGATTTTAACACGGGAATAGTTTCCCTACATGCTATCACTCATATACATATACATTTCCCCACCCACACCATGCTAACAAGCCGATAAAAGAAAGTAACTCCAGCCAAAGGAAAACATGATATCCAAACATTCATACAAAATGCAAGCTATATACAACTAAACAATCATGCCAAGCTAAACACTGCATGTAACGACTTGTCCTAAAATTTTACAAATTTCAGAACAATAAGAGTAATTTTGTAATTTCACTTTGGTCGGGATATTTATTTTAAATGTTGTGTTTAGGGGATCTTGTAGTGTGAGTTACTGGGGCCCACAAGTTATCCCGTGTCCCTTTTCTGTCTCCATCTCCCCGTCACTTCTCTCATCTTGGACTCTCTCTCAGCTATCTCTCTTTACCTCTCTCTCTATAAATGCTGAGACACTGAACCCAATCACCACCCTTGCCGGAACGGTGAACACCACCACCACAAACCTAGGCTAGTCACGAACCACCGCTTACTGCCTTAACTTCATCTCCCTTACTCCTTACCTCTATCTCTCTCTCCTTCCCTATGAAGCACAGAGACACCGAACCTAGCACACCCACCACACCGGTGAGTTCCACCTTTTCCAACTAGGTAAGGCTCAGAACACCCTCGATCTTTCTTTCTTTTTAGCGTCTTGGGTTGATTTAAAAACTATATGTATGTTTTGATGATGTTTTATGACAAAAAACACTTTGGGGAGACTTCCCCAAATTTAGGCAAGAAACTGAGCCCTTTCAGGCCATTTTCCAACCAACTTTAACCACGACACATCTCCAAATTGGTACGAACCTCTTCTTCTCATTCTAAGCTTCATTTTTATAGCTAGAATGTCGAAAATGGTGAAAAAATAAGCTCAAACGGAGCTTTAAAACCTCTGTTCAAATTCTAGTCGACCCACAGCCTGAAACTGAGTCGACCCGACTCGCAACCCAAAACTGGATCCACAACTCAGCAACCAGGTCCAACCTAGTAACTAGCCTAACCAGTAACCTAAAACCCAAATTCGACACAAACCCGATTCCAGATTTCGAAGGTCAGTGAATGGGTACGCATGGAGGGTTGTCATGGTGGGCATGTGGAGCACATGCGCCTTGGTCGGAGGTACTATGCTTCGCTGTCGTCTACGATGGTGCCAGAAACTTTTCGGCAACCCATCTCGGCGTATGTTGTGATGTGTAGCCTTTCGGGTCCCTGTCCTGTGAAGGCGCATGGGCGAACCTGAGGTCCCTTACAGGTTTTTCGACGTCCTGAATCTGATTATGACATCAGTTTTCTCAAACTTAATCATTTTAGTATAGTTTTATTAATTTGTCCTTTTATGTGCTTAGGTGCATTTGTTGTGATGACCCCGTCCTTGCTAGTTTGAGTAGCTCTTCGGTGACGGAGTATTTGTGAGTGAGCCCCTTCCAAAATGCATGATTTTGGCATAAGCGGTTGGATTTGATGGAATTTGCCTATAACAATAGTTTTCATTCAAGTATTGGTATGACACCATTTGAGGCACTTTATGGCAAGTCTTGTCGTGCACCTTTGTGTTGGTTAGAAGTTGGCGAGAGAGTTTTGGAGGGCCCTGAGATAGTGGAAGAGACTACTCAGAATATTCAGGTGATTAAATTTAACCTGAAAGCAGCCTAGGATCGACAAAATAGCTTAGCTGATAAACATGCCACTGACAAGGTGTATAAAGTGGGTGATTGGGTATTTTTAAAGCTTTCATCGTGGAGAGGTGTGGTACGGTTCAGGAAGAAAGGTAAGCTAAGTCCTAGGTACATCGGACCATATGTGATTACCGAGAGAGTCGGTGAAGTTGCTTACAGGCTTGAGTTGCTTCCAGAGTTGTCTAAAGTGCATGATATGTTCCATGTTTCCATGCTTCGTCATTATGTTTCAGATCCGTCACATGTGATACCTCCTTAACCTTTGGAAATTAATCCAGATTTGACTTATGATGAAGAGCCAGCGACTATTCTGGATTGGAAAGATAAGGTTCTGAGAAATAAGACCGTGCGTTTAGTGAAAGTTTTGTGGAGGAATCACTTAGTGGAGGAAGCTACCTAGGAGACAGAGGAGAGTATGAAAGAGATGTATCCACGTTGTTTTATGATTACTAGTGGTTTGTTTGTTGTTGTTGTGTAATTCGGGGATGAAATTTTCTTAAGGGGGTATGTTGTGACAACCCGTCCCAAAATACAATCTATTTTATCTTTGCTAGCGTGGAATGATGATTTTGCTCTTGAACGTTGTGTGGTGTTATATAGTTTAAACTTTGGATGTGGACCAAATATGTTAAGTTCTAATGGTTTGGACCCGATTAGAACTTAGATTTTCTTTGTTTTTGGTTGGCTGCAACCTGGACCACACACTCATACACACACATCAACCCATTGACCCTTTCTTTCCCCTTCCCTCTCGGATTTTCTTCCATTTCCGTACAACTGTACAGACAACTCTCAAACTAACCCTTGCATGCACGGATCGACGTCGATGAGGTTGTTTTTATGTTCTTTGTGAGCCCATGAGCTCATCCATATAGTTAGTTGGACTTGAAGACTTCATTTACTCGAGAACCAGAAAACCCCGATGAGGTCCACTGTTCAACCATCGTGATTGAAGAGGTTTTGTTGAGTTTGGAAGTGTTATAGAGCTTTAGAACTTCTTCTCGAAGCTTAGGGAAGAATTTTGGAAGGTTTTGGACGTTACGAAGCTCGGGTTTGACAAGTTGCAGAGATGGGCGGATTATTGTGATTTTTCCGACGAGATCCCATGAGTTTTAGGACCTAAAAGTGGTGAGGTTTTGCCCCTCTCATCCTAAGCTTCATTTTGGTTTAAATTTCGTGAAGTTTGGTTCAAAAATGAAGAAGATATGACAATTATAAGGTTTTCCAGTTTTCGATGACGCAGACGTCGGCCGGCGACTGCTCCAGCGAGGATCATCGGAGAAGATGAAGAATATTCCGTCAACTTTGATGGAATATACTAACGGCGTCAGGTATATTTAACGGTATATTTCATTTTTGGATGGAATATTCCCTAACGCCATTAGGGTTTCCGTACGTATGCCAGGCATGCGCTTGCGCATGGGTGGCAAGTGGGTAGTCGAAAAAATTTTCTAAAAATATGGGGATGTTCGTGGTGTTGAGTAGATCACGTTGGTATATTCAAACGCCCCATTTGAGCATTGTATGAGAAGCTATTATCTAGTTTCGTTTATGTGCTTTAAATTAACATTTATATAGTTGTTTCGCATATAGTGAAACCTATCGTCAAGACGAGCGCAGTCAATCGAGGCTTAGGGGCTACGACCCTTCCACATACTAATGAGTGGGCTTTTGCTTTTCCGTATATACCTATATACTTGAGATTTTTCCCAGAAAATCAATTTAAATGAAATTATGTTTAGAAATGCCATGCATATTGATTTATACGTAGATCATCATTGAATTAATATAGTATGCATAATTGTGATTTGACACTGTGGATGCTCAGGTAAGTACCAGGTGACTTGTAGATTGTTTATGTAAATTGATGATTATGTGAGATGTGTTGAGAGCTCATAAACCTGCACCACGGTGTTAGTGCTCCCGCCTGTGGTTAGGGCACAGTCATTTATGTGATGTTTACCTCCCGCACCATACGCTCACCTTGGATCCAAGTTAGGTGCACAATCCTGTTGTATAAACCACTATAGGTGGTTCCGACTCGTAGGTGACCTGCAATTATTCGCACAATCTTCATGTAGTCATAGCACTTGAGCGTATTTATTTACACCTAGTCCTGTCGTACAGACCACTTTAGGTGGTTCTGACTCGTGTGTGATGTGTTACAAACTAGCACTCAAATTAAACCCTCTTATTGACAATTGTAGTAAAGATGTAAGTAGGGATCATTCTAGGCCGGGGATTGGGAGGGATTGCTAATCTACTCTAAATTGACTTAAAAACACAAAACTTAACTTAAAAATACTTAACTAGATTTATATGACTCAAAACAAACTAAAAAAACTCAAAACAGCACAGAACAATCAAATAGACTCAAACTAGACTCCAAAGGGTGATTTGGACGAATTCTAACTTAACTTTGACTCAAAACACTTAAAAACGCAAGTTTTGACATATTCTAACTAATTTGACATAACAAAGTAAAGGGGATTGGGTTTTTGACGAATTTAAAGTAAAAACAAGTAACTTAAAGACTTAAACAAAGTTGACACGAAATTGGGTGAATGGATGGGTGATAGGCTAGCTAAAGGGTCCTTTTCCACACATGACACACTTGCATACAAATCAATTTCCAGTTGCTTTTTCAATAAACCATGAACCTCAACACCCCAGATTAACCGTGAACAACACTAATTAACCCTCAGATTTTCCTTAAGTCATTGAATTGGATGGGATACACATCGGTAACCAAATTATTCTTCAAAAGTTCCCTACATGAACAACATAATAGAGATACAATCAAAGGTCATTAAGCTTTGTGAAAATCATAAGTATTGATAAGGCATTCGTAACTATGAACAACATGATACTCCTGCCAGGAAGTTACTTAACACGATTGTGACTAGCAACCTCCACTACTTATGAATATAAGTTCATAATGATTAGGTGAAACTCCCTTATATTCTAGCATCAAATTCATGCATGCAAACTAAGTACGCATCCTTAATAAACATACACGAATAAGTTATCAATCAAGCATTTAAGTAAATTATATTCACGATTTATGAAATCATAACTGGAAGTAATCAATTCATATTGCAAATATAATCATGGTTTCAAAGTCTCTTCTAGCCAACATGAAATTAGTTCCTCATGTTCACAGCAAAACAAAGAAAACTTAAATTAAACATTGAAAACAAAAGATGGATTACACCTAAGAACGCTCCAACAATCCAATCTTGAATGGAGCACGTCCCAGGGTCCTCCTTTTTCTTTTTTGCTACGGCACAAGGTGTGGGTAAAGGTTTGAGTGATGAATTGGATGAAAGCATGGCTGCAAGGTTGAATGGTAATGAATGGATCCCCTAAAAGCTGCGGCAATGCTCTTATTTATATGGGAAAGAAAGAGCACGGCTGGGAATTAAATTGGGAAAGGTCTAAGATTCCAAATCCTCCAAGAAAAAGGTAATAAATAAGAATCCCAAGAGAAAAGGGAAGGAAATATGCAGTAAGCCTAGAAAGAAAGGGAAAAGAAGGTGCCTTGAACGTCAAGGAAGGGAAAGGCTGCGGCATCCCTCTTTGACCGGGATTAGGGCTTCTAGAACTTATATTTAAGTGTCCTAAATTAATTAGGAACCCACCTTGCAGCTGAGAAACAAGTAGGAAAAGATTACGATTGACTAAGTCAAAATAAGGAAGTTTGACTCATGTTTCCTTCTTTGTAGCTAATTAATTTTCTTCCAAGTCTTGAATTAATTTCTTTCATCTCTTTAGCAGATTCTTAACCTTTCTTGAACTTCAATTTCGTCCATCCATCTTGCTCCATGCATGCGCTATCCATTCCAAGCCCAAAACTGCTACAAAATGCTCTAAATTGCACTTTCTTGCTACTTTAGCCCTTTGGACCTACAAACACATGAAAATAGCTTAAAATACTAAAATAACTAGGAACTAACAATATAAATGCAAGAAAACAAGCTAACTAAATCGCATAAATATGCTCCTATCAGTGTGCAGATATATTTGTTGAGATGTGGATTTGAGCCTTACATGTCACGTTAGGTGACTCCGGCTAGATGGATGAGCTCTAGAATTAGCCGTACAGGTCAGGTTAGGTGACTCTGACTGACATATCATTTGGCATTGACTAATATCACCTGGCTTACATATTTTTATGATGAGATATCCGACATGGCATATTTGTGAATTGTGCTATTCTGAGTATGGTTGTGGTATAAATATTTATTCTATGTTCTGGGAAATTATATAGGTTTTACGCGTGAGGGGTTACTATCTTTGATAATTGAAATGGTTTTGAAAAGCTTTGTTTTTGCCCATCCACACTTTCTGTTTTGCGCCCCTTCAGTTTCTAGTTAGGAGTGCTTTTTGGTGGTTTGCGAGGAATCCACGGCAGCTCTAACAGATTATCACCATTGTAGGATTACCTTTGGTGTTGTATAATTAGTATTCGTCCTGTTGGACTGCAATTAGGCTACTTATGCTCTGGTTGTGAATTCACACTTAGTTCATCTTGCACTTATTCTTACCTAGTGCTCTAGTTAGTTTGGTTTTTATTTATTCGCATTTATATTATTATTATTGCTTCCGCACTGTGCACATGGCTACGTCACCCTTGCGTGACGGCCAGTACGCCTTGATTTTAGTCAGTGTGTGTCATAAATGTACACCCACACCAAATGAAAATGTACCAACATTAAATGAAAATGTATCAACGTCAAACAAAAACGTACCAACCCCGAATTAAAACGTACCCAATTATAAACTATATTAAAATGAATATTCATCTTTATGGAATGTTTAAAAATATGTTTGATTCATACACAATGCTCTAGATAGTCTTGTTCTTTGGTAGATAAGTCTTTGGAATAACTTCTAGTTGATCAGAGATAAATCCTTATTATTGTAGATAATGCTAAATAATAACAATAAATCATATAATTTTGAATTAACAAAAAGGCTATTGTCCGTTAATTAACAACTCTTTCTATAAAAATAAAATAAAATAAATTAAAGTAATTTAAACTTTTACATTGTTAACGACTCTTTCTATAAAAAAATAATTAATTAAAGTAATTCCTCATTATTAGGACAAAAAGTAATAAAACTTATGTTTTGAAAACAAACGTACCATAAATTCAAATGTACCAAGAAGCTAAATGTACCAAAAATTCAAATGTACCAAGTAACTAAATGTACCATTATAATCAAACGTACCAATATAACCAAGCGTACCTAACAACGAGTTTTGTTACATTCTATTTAATTTACTAAAATAAATATTTTAATAAAAATAAAAAAAAATCTTAAATCATCATAATAAGAGATGCATAAAAATAGGAGGAAAAAAGGGAATACTAACATGTATAGACTTCTAATGAAATAAAATTAAAGTACCAAAATTGTAGGGAAAATGTTTAATCAAATTTGCAAAAGGAATAGATGTTTAGTCTATAATATTTAAAAATGAGACGTCTATATCAAAACGTCCCAAGTTTTATTCACTAAACTTTCAAGTTTAACCTTAAATAAATAAATAAGAAAATAAAAACCAATGTTTCTATCTCTAACCCAATGATCCAAAATCTAGCGCACCACTCCACCCCTCCATTATTTTCGGCAAAACAAACTACTATCCCATTGGAATTCTCCTCCGACCTGGAAAGCACTTCTTGCAATGTCTCCTTCAATACATCAATCAATAAGCACTCAATAAGCAGACCAAATGGTATCACCAATTTATAGTTTTTGGAGATGGAAAATATGATGTCTGATAAGAAGCTGAGGGTGCCCAAAGTAACATATCATATGAATGCTTTTTTTCCAAGCAGAAGCTGCTCCAGTGCTGCATCTATTGCTTTTCTCCATGGAAGCTCCTTCACTGGGGAATGTATGGCTTGCCGTAACTTCTCCTTCACAAAAGTGGTTTTGATTTGCGGCTTTTGCCTTTTTTTTTTTTGGTTCTCCAAATTGTGCCGTGGATGAAACTACTTTTACACGACTTGGATTAAAATTATATTACTGGATATGGTCTTGATAATTTATCCCTAAAATTTCCAATAAATAATCCCAATTGAAAATTTTGTAGCCCATGGTCATTCGTGATCTTGATAGAATTTTTTGCTGTCACTTGGGTGGGTTTCGTCGGAAATAATGGAGAAATGCAGTGGTGTGCTAGGTTTTGAGTTATTGGGTGCAGAAATAAAAAAAAACTAATGTTTATTTTCTTATTGTTATTTATTTAAAGGCAAATTTGGAAGTTTAATAGAGAAATTTTTTTAGTTGGATGTTAAGATAAAATAACTGGTCCAAATAAAATTTCCCGTTCCTCTTCAATCCACCCTTTTGAATCAGCCACGTGTCCGGATAACTTCCGCTGGTGTCACTCTTCCCCCAATCCAAAGCCTCCTCCACCATTCTCCCACCATTGGCGTTGTTGGAAAGCACGTGATCGTATAATCCCTCACTCTGCAGAAAACCGAAACTCACAGATCGATCATATCCTCCGCCTCTCTCTCTCTCTCTCTCTCTCTTGCTATGTTCACCCTCTCCGCGACGCCATCCACCACATTCCTCTCGCCTAGGGTTTCGCCGTCGTCCCTTTCCTCCTCCTCCCCCTCCGCTGCTTCTTGTTCGTCACTGTCGTCGTCTTCTCAGCTGTGCTTGGTGTCTGTGAGACGGCAGAGCTCTGCCTGTCCTTGCTTGTTTTCCTCCTTGAAGGTCAGTGCCATGGCCGAACTGGTGAAGGACACGGAGTCGTCGTCCTTGTCGCCCATTCAGAGTGCAGAGAGGACGGAGACTAACCATTCTCGCACCTTTCTCAATGCGACCACTGAACAAGGTGACAGCTCTTCGCCTTTTCTTTGTATGGTTTCTCAGAAAATGCAAGAAAGTGAATACTTTTTTCTTGAATTGAAATGTTGCCTTTCTTGAATTGAAATTGGTTCTCATTTTTGTTTACATGGCTGACTTAAATTCCTAGGGTGAGAACTCTTCTGCATTTTCTCTGTTTGGTTCCTCAGAAAATGCAAGAAAGTGAATGCTCATATTTTTTTTTCTTGAATTGAAATGTTGCCTTTCTTGACTGTTAAAATGAAATTGGTTCTCAATTTGTTTTTTGGCTGACTTTAATTTTTATTTTGATATTTACATGAATTATGGGCTGTTTTTGTTCCATTTTTTGTTTGAATCTTGATGTTCATGAGTCAGTTTTGCATGGTAGTTTATGCGAATCTTGATCTTCACGTTGCATTTCCTTTTTCTCAAAATGGAATCCTGAAAGGACTCCCCTTTTTATTACAAAGGGTCGGGTGGGAAGTTGGTCTCTTTTTTCTAGTCATTCATTGCATTTCCTTTTGTTTCCCAGAAAAGAATAGTATGAACGCTTTCCCCTACTTTTCTTTTCACTCTTCTTCTTTTAAGTTTGCCGTAGGAGCTGAGTATTTCACTTGTTAGTCAAAAGAATTTTCCTCTCAACTTGGAAGTGATTAAAGTTTCAAATTTGATTCATACTGCAGCCTTCCAATCTAGTAACATGGTCGATACAGAAGCCCATATCGCTGCCCAGTACTTGACCTTTTCCTGCACCTTCTCCACTTCCGACCCCCCCAGCATCTTCAAAAATCCGTTGATTTCTTTCTAACCAACTCTAGCCTTAAATGAGTGGAATTCTTGATAGCTTGTTTTCAATTTGTAGGAAATGTTGAGCAAAAAGTTCATGTTGAAGTATTCCTATTTATGTTAAGGGAGCCGATTGTTGTCAGGCATGTATTTTTTCACAAGGATGTACAGTGTTCATTTTTCGATCCTTAAAATTATGTGGATTTTACTGGTTAGCATTAGCACCCAATATAGAATGCAATATAAAAATATTTAGATACGTTATTTGGGTTTATGAAGTGTACAAATTAGATACCCATCTTTGTGTAACTATTGGGCCTCAGTCTGTACTATGCACTAGGGCATGATACTTTAGCCAGGGGTTGGTGTATACAAGACTTATTTCTGTATATATAAGTGAATCTAGTTATATATGGAGCTGTAGACCAAAACGATTACAAGATTGGACAAGCTAGAGAATAAGGACAAGGATGGAAGGTATTTTATTGGATATAGTTGTTACTTTAAGGTTCTAACTTCTGAGTAATGCTTTCCCCAAATGTATATGCCATAAAGTATATTTTGAAATTTTGTTTTAAGCCTTCTCTTTAAAATATCATGTTTTAAGGAAAACTGTTTTCTCTTGAAATGAGTAAAAAATATTAACAAAATTGTCCATTTTCGAAAAGTGACCTACCTAGTGTATTCAAACAACAATAAAAAACAGAGAACAAATGAAGAACAATGAAAGTTATGACAAGTCTATGGAATCTGAGTATGAACCTAAAAGTATACCATACTTTGAATACCTTATTTCTTTATACAAATTTATTAAAAGGTATGGGTTTTCATTAGGTATGAGTTGTCAACATCACATTGAAGTTGTTCAATGGTTATTGCTCCTTGTTTCTGTGTTAAACACTGTTTTCAGTGTTATTTTTTTTATAGATTGTACCCCTCATACCCATTGTTTCAAGTGTCTGCCTGTGGAAGCCAGATTTTTTTTTGGACTAGTTATTATGATAAGATCTACTTACTCAACAACTTCATCCGTTCCAAGTCCATGGTAGGTAGGTACCCATCAATGCATGCTACAATAAACGAAATGGGTTCTGTACCTATATAAATTTGTAATAATTCAAAGAATTGTGCAAGGACTTAAAACTGAACTTGGATGCATCAAATGGTTGGCTTTCTCATCATGGGATTGCATTTCATGTAGGTACAATTCTTGCGGGGTATGCGTTATTAACTTTTGATAGTTTAAGAGCACTTTTTGCTTGGTTTATAAGACCTGTCTAGTTGCCCTACCTTTATTGTTGTTCACACTCATTGTAAAGTTCCTATATTTATTCCCCCCCATGGAAACCAAAAGAGAAACAAAAAATGAAAGAAAAGACAGATTACTATTAAACAAAGCATGGATAAATAGACAGAACATGGTACATAGTGGCGGATAGGACCAATGGTGCAAGAGGTGGTCAAGTTGAAGGACCACATGAACTAAAATAGGGTTGGAGGACTAAATTGTAACTCATGGACAAGTTCAGGGACCGTTGCTCATAATAACCTTTACTATTATGATAGCTATTTGATTGGATTGCTAATCTTTGTAGGTATGGACCACTGAACCCTGTGGTTGGATAGTGTTTGAGTCCTTCCTATTAGTGGGACCATTACAGTTCCAACTCCTAATAGCCTAAGATTGTCCTCAAATTTACAATGCAATGTCACTGGGACTATGGTCCCAATGTCAGTTTTTCTTTTTTTCGTTTTTCCACTGCCCTCGTTATTTTTACTAACCGCTTTATAAACATAACCTCTGATGTCATTGATTGCATGCTCTGATATGTACTTCAAATGTTCTGTGTCTTCTTATTCAAGTTCCTTGAAGGTTATATTTTTGTTTTTCTTGCTTGTATCCTTGTATTGTAGTTAAATAATTCATCTATATTGTTTTCCTGTTCCGTTGAACGAAACTTAAAATTTTTTGTCAACATTGGGAAGGAAATTGCAACTAGACCTAGAGCTAGTTTGTTCTTAACTGCAGCTTTCTTAATGAAAAAACACACTATTTTTTAAGCAGCTTTTCTTTACATTATTAATGTTCTCCTGTTTATTGATGCTAGTTTTCTTGACTTGTTTGAAATGTTCATCTGTAGAGCTGTTGTCTGTAATAAGGAAGGAAACAGAAGCTGGCAGGCTTCCCTCAACTATTGCGTCACGAATGGAAGAATTATATCAGAATTATAAAAATGCTGTAAACTTTTATTCCTAATCTCGTGTTGTACTGTACATAGTTAGATCTACTTCTTATATTTCTATTTTGAATTTACTTGATATCCGTAAACGTTTTGGCTCAAATCTCATCTGAAAGTAATTTGTGTATCAAATGTGTGTGTCTGTAAATTTAATTTTTTTTAATGGTTTTAGCATTCAAAATTGCTAAAAGAAGAAGATTTAGTATTTTCTTCTCAAAATAGAATTTTTTTTTAGTATGTATAGCTGTAGCCATATTATTTAGAGACGACAAAACTGGTAATAAAATTTCATAAATTCGTACAACCTTGAACTTCCTGTTCCTTATGAACTAGGAGTATCTTTCAACTTGCTAATATATTGTTATTTACATATATCCTAATCTTGGCTTTGCTACTGAGTAGGAATTAAAAATCTGTGAGATAGACATTTTGTGGTTCAAGGCCTACATTTTTACTGGAAATGTTGATACTACCACTTAACGTGACCATGGTACTTACAGATAGTGAGTAACTAAGAGAATAACAAAGAGTCAATCACTAGCTAGCACAAGATAAATGTGCCTTAGTTGTTTAAGGTCAAAAAGAAAACGTGACTTATTTTTTTATAGGAAATCTGAACCATTTACATGTTGTGCTTACACGAACAAATAAGCCACAGTGTGACCATTGTGTATGGATCTAGAACTTGTGTCATGGTTATTTTATTACAAGCTTCCATAATAACTATTGTAAACTTAATTTTGAAACTTATATTTGTTATGCTTCACTGGTTAAAACTCATCTAAGGGTATTGATCCTCTTTGACTAAAGTGGATTTTATACACACACACACACACACACACACTTGTGTGTGTGTGTGTGGGAGAATAAAGGGGAGGGGGGGGGGTGTTCTCTATATATGGATGCCAGGTGCCGTATTTTTCCTTAATTAGCGGACATGAAATTATGTGTTCATTAAAATGTCAATTGTCTGTCAGTAACGCTGAGCTGTAAGTATATGGGTAGCTTCAGGAAAGCGAGATCACAATCAGCTTTAATTATTCAAGCACATGCCAATCTGCTTTGATTTTCTAGTGTTTTTGTATATCTGGATTTTATTTGCGTATAACGGTCTGAGGACTTCTTGTTCAATTATTAGATCGTATATGAATGGCTTGTATGCATTAGATGCCCTAGAAGTAATTTATTTTGTGATAAGAAACTCCTTTCCTTTTTACTTAGTCCTATGCTATAATTATTCAGATTCTTCAAAGTGGAAATCCCAAGGCAGATAAGATTGTGTTGTCAAATATGACTGCTGTATTGGATCGTGTATTCTTGGATATAGAGGTAAGATTGGGTTTTATATGCGTTATCACACAGCTGCCTTAGTTGCTGATGTGGGTTTGACACAGATAGGAAACCAAATTATCCGTTTGTTTTCTTGTATATTTGATTTGTTTTATTTTATTTTGCCTATATGATAGACCAATAATTTTTCAGGACCCATTTGTCTTCTCACCATATCACAAAGCAATGCGAGTGCCTTTTGATTACTACATGTTTGGTCAATACTATATCCGTCCTTTAGTTGATTTCAGGTAACTTGGACAACTTCTATCCTATTACCATCATCCGCTACTTTGATGTAAATAAAGTGAAAGCAGATGCATTTATTCTTGTTGTCTATTTTTGCTAAATTTGAATGGACATGCCATGTATTATTTCATGAAGTTCATTGGAACCTTAAAACTGACAGGGTCATGGGTTATTTGTCCATCTGACGTGCTATCATCGTATCATTCAGCATGAGATTAAAATCATTTATTTTGATTTATGAGAGAATCCTTTATATATTAGTTGTATTGGCAATTTTAAATATTCTGATTTTTAATTGTTAATACAAAAATGTAAAGATCTTTTTAACTGAAACCTTTCTGTATTGAAGACTCTGGAAATGTGAATGGTTCATCAGTCCTCGAGTCCAACTAGCAGTTGGATAGATTGAAAATAACATGACAGTATTTGAGAAAGTAAAAAAATGTTATTTGTGGAACATTGTAATATTTATATTGTAATTAGAGCATTGGATCAACTGGGTGTATGATTAGAGCATTGGATCAACTGGTTGATAACAATAAAAAAAAATGCATAAAGGAATAAGAACCTATGTGTCATTCAATTTCAGAAATGGGTGTGTTAGATTCAGTTGCCTGTATAAATTACATTTGCACAAATAGAGAATGCAAAAGTTGGGATCATTGTTTCTAACACCTTGTAGTTCTGGCTTAAGAATCTTTAGAAATGGAAATGTGAGCATGTAGCATGTTTATGTATTCAGTTTGGATACTTAGTTTTTCCGAAATCCAGTGTGGTTGATCAATGAACTGTCCTTACTTTCAATCCATCGTAATTGATTTGGAAGGATAAGGTACCATGTAAGGTACATGTGTGCCAATTTGGGTAGTTGCTCAAGGGTGGGTGAGTACTACTTATAATGCTCTGTATATGGGGTTAAGTGTTTTCTTTTTCCTGCTAAGCGTATTATTTGTAAAAGCTTGCAAGGATATTGATTATCTATTCCTATATTGCCCCATTGTAAATAGATCCAGCATACACTCTTTGAGGAGCAAGACTGAGCTGACTATTCTGGCTTCTTCCTGTACATGTTGAGAAGCATTGCGCCTTTAGTGGGTTTAAGGAAGAAGTTTTGTAGAATTCTTTATGTTAATATGGAGGACGAGGTGTTAGGAGTTTAGGAGAGAGGGCAGCTTTTGACTTCTCTGTGGGCATTGGTAAATACAGAGATAATTTTTTTTCCCTTCATCATGGAGAATGGGGATCCATAGTTGGGTGATTATCGCTTGCATTATGATTGGGTAAGGGAAACGTGTAGTACGGTGAACTCTGATTTTATAGCTCTGGAGAGTGATATTTTTTTTTTCTCTCTTTTTTGACTGTTAGACTTCTAATCCGCTGCTATTTTTATATCTTCCCTTTTCTGGCTTGTTTAATGAAGTAAATAAATGAAAATTATAACTTTTCATTTTGTATTTTTTTATGCTGAATTCTTCGCTGCGTTTTGAAATAAATTTACACCAAGTATTATAATGGACTAGAGAAATGCAATGTTACCATTAAACCATTAAGGGTGTCCATTTATTAGAAAAAGATTTTTCAAAAACTTGTTGACAGAGAATACTCACATGAAGAAACAAAAAAATTGCTGGCGACTCAGCGTTTTCTTTCTTCTGTGCTATTTCTTTATCCTAAATTCTGATGATTATTTGTGCAGAAACTCATATGTTGGCAATCTTTCCATTTTCTATGAAATTGAAGAGAAGCTTCATCAGGTGCCTTTTCTCAGTATTCAGCTTATTTTCTTTGTGGGGTTAACAACTATACATTGCTGAATTGTGGAACACTTTCTTTCTAGAAGCAAAGTTACACTGAATTTCCTCCCTGTTTCGTTGTTACAACTTACAAAGTTATATAGTGGCCTCCGATATGCATTCGTGTAAATGCATGTTTGGCAGTCCAAGTTTAGGTTTGGACATATGTATGTTGAAGTATTTTAGAAAACTATGTCAGAGAGGACATGATAACTGATAAGAACTGATGGTCTGAAGGGTTCCTACAAGCCAGTTGCATGGACTATCAAAATAATGACTATTTTATAGTAGAATGCAATACAAATGCTATAACTTTGTCTTGGTGCTGTATATCACAATTTCAGTCGACCAGTAGTTGTCTCGAGCTTTTTCGTATACGATTTTGGTGGTACTGTGGTAGTACTATGCAGATGCCATATCATCTTGATTAGTTTACACTTGGAGATGACTTGTAATGTAATGCTTTTGGATTATGCATGCAGGGTCACAACATTTTTTTGATATCAAACCACCAAACTGAAGCAGATCCAGCTGTCATTGCCTTGTTGCTTGAATCAACAAACCGACATCTTGCTGAGAAAATGGTGAATTGCAATGTTCTGTCTTCATTCTAACCGTAAATTGGATGCATACACTATTTTGTGCACTTATAACTGTTTGCATAACCAGTTTTTAGACTTGGTACTACAGACCTACATAGCAGGAGATAGGGTTGTGACAGATCCTCTTTGTAAGCCTTTCAGCATGGGGAGGTACTTGTGAATTCTTGAATAATGTTATGCAATTAGTATGCATCTCTATGCTTAAATGATGAAATCCTCACCATTTGTTCTTTTAATATTATCAAAGGAATCTGATATGTGTGTACTCCAAAAAGCACATGAATGATGATCCTGAGCTTGCTGATATGAAAAGAAAAGCAAACACCCGGAGTTTGAAGGAAATGGCATTGCTATTGAGGTACCGCAATTATTTTATTTGTCTATGCATGGCCAAAGTTGGTTTGTTATTAATAACAGCTCTTCTTATTTCTGCTCATTAAGGTCTGAGAGTGTTACTACCATGTCAGGTCCTGTGCAGAAAGCTTTTTTCCCCTCCTTTTTCTTTCTGCATTGTTTTTCTGTTCTTGGAAAACCCTGATCTCTTCCTCTTTCATATCTTTTTTTCTGTTTTATTTGCTCTTACCTATTGTTGTTTTCTTGTCTCAAGCACTACACATCTCAGAACTAACCAATTTGTTTAAAATGAATTTTGTTTTTGTGAAACGTAGCTAGTAACAAACTGGGGATTGAGGATACTCAAAATGGAGGTGCGTACTTTGGGTCGAGGATACCTACTAAAAGCGAGAAACAATTCATTTTAGGTGCTAGACCGAGAGAGAATGGCTCGTTGGTGCCTAGGATTGGAAATTTCACTAGATTCCATGTATGTTGAAGGAAGAAATGGATGCCAACTTCTAAAGCTTGTCGAAGTTGAAGGTAGAAGATGCATTGTCATGAAGGAAACTTGTTATTTCCAGTTGTACCCTTTATGTGGGGATTTGAAGGGATACGTTTCCTTCTTTACTAATCCATCTTGTACCTTTGAACTTGAACAAAATATGTAAGTCGGCATCTATTTCTTCATTCAACTTCATGAATCTAGTGAGTTAGCCAATCCAGTCCAGTCGTAGAGACAAAATTAGGAGTGAAGGTTCAACATTGTAACAAATGCTTACCTTCAGGTCTCCGCTGGTGGTATATTTGCTAATTGGGGTGGGGGGATGGTTTCTCTAATTTCAGTTAGTGGTAAAGGAATAATCTGCATTTAATCACAATATTAGTGGACTTTCCACTGTTTCTGTAATTTTATTATTTTCTGCAATAAAATTTGTTTCTCTTTAAGAAAAAAAAAGGTCAAGTGGAATTTCTTATGTCTCTGTTTGTTCTTGTATTATTTTTTTTCTAGGACACATCATGCATGTTTGTTGTGTTTTTGCTAATCAAAATACCAAAGTCGGCATAGGATTCAAAGAGAATCAGTGCTAGTGATTCTCTCAAGAGAGATCACACGGGGACGTAGGAAAAGTTAGCCATCTCGATAATAATTTTTTCTTGTGTTTGTGTGAGGCGATGTTTAGTTTATTGTTTCCTCATACTCACATATCATCATCCAAGCTGTTTGCATAACAATTTTCTTTTCTAAATAATACTCTTTTAATGTAATGAATTTGTTTATATATGTTTCTTCATACAGCCTTCTAATTGAACATGTTTTATAGGGGCGGATCACAAATTGTATGGATTGCACCTAGTGGTGGAAGGGACCGGCCAGATCCTGCAACAGGAGAGTGGTACCCAGTAAGCTCTTTCAACTTCATCATGTACGAGATGATTGAGAAGGAAATCATGGATTTCATGATCATTGTTTAATATTTTTTAAATTTTTTTTAGCTTTCTTTTTGTAAAATGTTTTGATCCGGATAGGACAGTCAATGTTCAGGTGATGATTTTTATTTTGCAATTGTCCCTATAGTGTTGCCACATGAGGTTTTAAAGTCGCATCTATATGTTCTAGTTGTATTGTGAATTTAGGTTAAGCAAACCTGACAGCATAGATGTAAAATCAAAGGAGTTATTTGGTTCATCATGGATAGAATAGGGACTCGAGTTCTAGAGGAAAGCATAAATAGATTGAGGATGATTTTGAAATATAATCCACCATTTTCTGTCTTTTGAAATAAATTACTGTTCTAATAATTTACTAAATTTGACATAAACTTAGTTGTATTTAATTGAGCAGTTGGGCTTGCCTAAAAACGAAGATAGGCTACAATTTGAGATCACGTTGACATACTGTTCCTATAACCAAGAATTGACCAATATAGATACACATCCACCTATCTTGATAAGGATTTTGAGTTGGTGGTGCAATGACTTCATACAGACAACTAACAAGTCTTAACACATAGACATAACATACATGCAAACACGTAGAGATAAGTACAATTGTTGTCTTCATGATGCAATTAACTTCATACTGATATAAGTTGGTCGGGCACCTTTTGATAGAGATAAGTACAAGTGTTGTCTTCATACTGACATAAATTGGTCAGGCACCTTTTGATGCTGCTTCACTGGACAATCTGAGAAGGCTTGGTGAACATTCTGCTGCTCCAGGGCATATATATCCCTTAGCATTATTGTGTCACAACATCATGCCTCCTCCACCCCAGGTTCGTCGTCTCTGTTTTGGTGGTTCCTGTAGTGCTACTTTTCCACTTTAGTGACAATTCTTTTTCAGGTAGAAAAAGAAATTGGAGAAAAGAGAATGATCTCCTTCCATGGTACTGGATTATCAGTTGCACCAAAAATCACCTTCTCTGATATTACTGCTTCCTGTCAAAATTCTGAAGAGGTTGGTGCCATATACAATGTCTTTCAACTTCCTGGTTGATTTGGATGGTTCCTGTTATATTCTTCGTGATCTTTAACATTATTCTGCAATGAAAGCTCGTGTGTAAATATATTCTTGATCTGAGGATTACTACTGCATTTTAAATCATGTCATGTTACCAACTGCTGAGTAGTGTGGAAAAACTTGTTCCGCCTATCTAGTTTGGTGATGAACATTAGCATTTAACTAATACTGTCTTTTCCTTGGTCAACAATGATGTAACGACTAGTGCACAGCTGGAATAGATTGGTGAACTGTATCCAAAAGTAGTTTAATGTAGGGGTATAATATATATAAAATATGTTCATCCATATGACAAAAAGTCTTGAAAGCTACTGTTCAAGGACCTGGAAAGTCATTTTCATTGATTTCTAATTGTTAGAGTAAAAACACCTTTGTTCCCTGAATTTTGGGGTTTAGGTGACTATAGTTCCGGGAGTTCAAAATGTTTTTGAAACTGGCTAACTGACACGGTTACTATGAGGACCAGACGTTTTGAAGTTCAGGGCTCAAATGTTCTTTAAACTTCACCATTCTTCTCTTGGATTGTTTCTAAGTATTCTGGCTGTTGTATGTTGCAGGCTAGGGAGGTTTACGCACAGGCTCTGTATGATATTGTTACTGAACAGTACAATGTGCTCAAATCTGCTATACATTATGAACAAGGACTAAACGCATCCACTCCAAATATTTCTTTGTCCCAACCATGGAGTTAGTCCGTCTTTAAGCAGATTGCCTTCCTACTTTGCTTTCATAATCAGGTATCTATTTTGATTTTCTGTAGTTACCAGTTGTGTAAATTAATTGAATACAGTGAAATAACGTTGTGGCTGGTTTCTAAATGAAAATAAAGGTTGACTGGAGATTCAAGTGTATCTTGTGCGTGAAAATCCGAATAAAGAATCTAGAAAACAATAGAAGTGTTTTTGTTACCGTTTGAAAATGATATTTGCGCTCTTGGCACTGGCTATTGAATATATTCCTATGCACATTGATGATCGTTCTCCTTCGGTAACTAGATTTGATTGAATCTCGCAGGTTAGGACCTTACCTTAATTTTGAAACTCCCGACCGAAGGTTGACTGGGAACTTCAACACAAGTATGCACTGTGCCAACAAGATCTAATTGAAGCTGATGATCAATGTAAGCTCAAAACCATCTGGAATTGATGGATTCTTTTTGTGCATATGGTTTTTCAGCAAGAGCTGAATTCTTCTGGAAACGAAGCTATCTCGCAAGGGTTCAGTTTTAGGTGTATACTGTACAGATGAAGCCAGTTGTTGACTAGCCATGTAAATCGAATCCCAATTCGTTTCTAGTAATAGATGTTACAATCAATTTCTTTTCTCTAACACCTGAGAGAAGTCTTAAATTTTATGGCAGTAACTACTTGAATGCGAAGGATCTAGGGTTGCCCCTCCTAGCAGCCAAAGCTTCAACATCTCTTTCCTCAATGACGAAAGTAACATGAGAAAGAAAACACATACCCTATCACGGTTTATTTTGTTCAGAAAAAAAAAAAAAAAAAAAAACAAACGTAATAAAGTAAACCCCTTTTGGATGCTCACTCACTATGCGTTCCTATGTGATGGAATGACCAAATAAAAACAACAAACTCTTATCCTACTAAGTAGGGTCGACCGTATAAATCCTAAAATACCACTTTGCTCGCTTTTCGTCAAGTCTTCCATTAGATTCAAGTACTTTATGTCTAGAGTCTCTTTCAAATAGGGGTGGGCACGGTTTGGTTCGGTGCAGTTTTGAAGCCAAAATCTAAATGAAACCAAACTGTTTGGTTCGGTTCGGTGCGGTTTCGGTTTGGTTTTTAAGAAAGAAATGTACATTTTAAAATATACACCTATCTACACATAAGACGGTCTCATTTTCTACACAATACATTAATTAATGAACGCATGTTAACAATGAGTACATTGAGTGAGGATGTTTTGATAATCTATTTCTATCTAAAATTAGGACAATATATGCACAAACCTACCTGCAACAACTACATATGCAGCAAGCAAACTTGATGCAAGCAAACATGCAGCAAATGATGAATGATGAATGATGATATTCTAGTGTGGTTGAGTAGATACTAAATGCATGGAACTCTAACAAACAACCAATTAAAACATGACACCTCATATGGACATCTAATTAAATGTTTATTAGTATTTGTGGTTTGGTTTCGGTTTCGGTGGGGTTTTCAAAAGCCAAAACCGAAACCAAACCATTCCCTACAATGCGGTTCAATTTCAAAACTGCAAAACTAAACCTTTCAGTGCAGTCCGATTTGGTTTGTGTATTGGTTTTGGTTTTTAGTTCCAAGTGCCGACCCCTACTTTCCAAGTCTTCCTAAGTCTTTCTCTACCCCTTTTGCCCTGAGTCTGTCTCGTAATCACATCTTCTCAGGAGGCAGTAAATGCGAAGCTTAACCTTTGGCGGGAAGTGTTGGAATCTAAAGGACTTCGCCTAAGTAGGTCAAAGACTAAGTAGATGGAGTGCAAGTTCAGTGGGAACATAGTATAAATGAGATAGGGTGAGGATTGGAGATCAAGAAGTACCAAAGAGTGAATATTTTTGCTATCTTGGATCTATATTGCAAAAGAACAGGGAATTGGAGGGAGACCTCAGTCATAGAATACAAGCTAGATGGATGAAGTGAAAGAGTGCATCAGGTGTATTGTGCGACGGTCGTATGCCAAAGCTCAAGGAATTTTTTTATAGGACGATAATAAGGCTAGCAATGCTTTATGACACGGAATGTTGGGCTGTGAAGTATTAACACGTACACAAAATGAGTGTAGAGGAGATGAGAATGATTCGTTGGATGTGTGGGCATACAAGGAAGGACAAGATTTGGAATGAGGATATCCGAGGTAAGTTAGGAGTAGCCGAAATTGAAGATAAGATGAGAGAGAATTGGTTAAGGTGGTTTGGCCATGTGAAACAAAGACTTACAGATGCTCTGGCTAGAAGATTCAATTATGAGACAAAGGCTCAAGGCCAAAAGGGTAGGGGAAGACTTGGAAAGACACTCTAAGAAAACACCTGGACTGCTTGGATCTAACAGAAGACATGACACAAAATTGAGCGCAATGGCCTTCTAGGATTCATATAATCGACCCCATTTGGTGGGATAAGGCTTTGTTGTTGTTGTTCCTTTCAATTGCAACCACTCCTACTTTACCTTGAATATCCTCGTTCTTAATCATGTCATTTCTTGTGCTCCTATGTGTCCAACGAAGCATTCTCACCTCCGCTACAATCATTTTTTGCATGTGTTTTTTATGCTTCACCGTCCAATATTATGTGCCATGAAGCATTAATGATCTTGTTGTCGTCCTATAAAATTTTCTCTTGAGCTTTTGTGACATACATTGATCACATAGCACACCCTATACACTCTTCCACTTCATCCATCTAGCTTGTATCCTATGGTTGAGATCTCCATCAAATTCTCTGTTCTTTTGCAATATAGATCTAATATAACAAAAGAGCTCACTCTTTGGTACTCCCTGTTCTCCAATCCTCACGCCTATCTCATTTGGACCTCCCCCTGAACTGCACTCAATATACTCTATCTTTGACCTATTTAAGTGAAGACCTTTAGATTCCAGTACATCCCGCCAAAGATTAAATGCATTTACTCTTGTGTTTCATCTATCAACATTATATCATCTGCAAAAAGCATACACGGATATCATCTTGAATATAAGGCAATAACTCATCCATTACCAATGCGAAAAGGGAACGCCTTAAAACTGAGTCTTGGTGTAACCATATGGTGATGGAAAACTTTCAATTTATCCTTCATGAGTTCTTATTGCAATCCTTGTTCCATCATACATGTCCCTTTATTGTTTGGATATGTGTTGCTCGTACTCCTTTCTTCTCTAAAATCATCTGAAGAATTTCTCTTAGAACCCCATCATACACTTTTTCCAAATCTATAATGATCATATGCAAATCCTTTGGCATGTCTCTATATCGTTCCCTTGATCTTAGTAAGAGATAGATTGCCTTGATAATTGAGCGCCATAGCAGAATCCGAATTGATTGTCTGAGATCCGTATTTCTTCCTCAGTCTATGCTCGGTTACTCTCTCTCAAAGGTTCATTGTATTGACTCATTAACTTAATACCCCTATAGTTCTTGGAATTTTGTTTATCGCCCTTTTTCTTGTAGATAGGCACCAAAGTGCTTTTTTGCCACTCATTTGGCAACTTCTTAGTTTTTAAAATCTTATTGAAAAGGTTTGTGAGCCAAGTTAACCAGTCTCTCCCAAGCCTTTCCATACTTCGATCAATATATTGTCAGGACCCACTGCTTTTCTTTGCTTCTTCTTTTTTAAAGCTACAACCTCTTCCTCTTTCCTAATTTGGCAATAGGAGCAATTTCTACACAGGTAATGCTAAGGAGACTTAAATTTTGTAAACTAAATGGAGGTTGATAATTAGATTATTATTTAAGTTTTGGTTAACGTGTTTATGCCTTATTAGTGACACATCAATTATTTGCAAATTTAGTCAACCTAGTATTACTCTTTTTGCACTCTTCCGAGTTACTCAACTCACCCAAAGAAGTATCCTTTCGTATCCTTCATTGAAAAGATTATGAAAATAAGCTCATTGTCTGTCTTTAACAGCGTTCTCCATATCTATACCATTTCCATTCTCATGCTTGATGCACCTTACTTGGTTCAAGTCTCTTTGTCTTCCTTTTCCTAGCTCTAGCGAATTTATAGATATCCATCTCTCCCTCTTTGCTATACGATGGAATGACCAAACAAAAACAAAACAAGAGTAAACTTGATATAGCTCCAATTTTGTAAGTGATTATTGCGCGTAAATGGGTACTGCATGGCCTTACACGTGTAAATGGATATTGCTTGTGATAGACCTAACATGATTAACATGGTGGAGACAAAGCTTCAAAACTTTCATCTAGACATTCATGTTTTATACTTACAAGATTTGGATTACCATTACACTTAAAAAGAATGTCATTGTAAGTGTAACCATATATTTGACAAGCCAATGATTCCCATGAGCATGTAGCATCTGTAACCGACAAAATTGACCATCATATAAAAAAAAAGGGCAATCCGAAAACCTCTTATTTGACAAAATACATCACACTTTGTATCAATCACTCTGTGCAGAGGGGCGCCGGAGGAATCTCTCCCTACTTCAATGTTGAAAATACATGTTCTTTACTGCCTTCTGATGAAAACTTGCTACATCGAAACACTCACATAAAATCATAGTCATCCAGCGGATCATAGTCATCAACAGCTATATCATCATTCGGCTTATCAACAAGCAGCTGCTTTTTCTTGGCGCCTGAAAACAAAGAAAGCAATTAACAAACACCAAGGAAAGCTACACCATCAACATAAGTTCACACCTAAAATAATTGATGAAGAGATCATGGTTCCACCCTAAAATAATTTTAACCGGGTGCCGTGAACAAGTTTTGAGGGTCCACGAATGAAGTTAAGCCGAACACAGAAGCAGCCCTAGACTTCATAGTTTTCAAACTGGGTGACTTCGATCAATTTTTTGAGTCGGGCAATTTTAACATGAGGTTTTCAGATTGCTTTTGACCTGTGGCAAATTTTGTGCCTAACAAGCAGACAATTTTAACTGGGTGACGTGCAGCGCGTCTATTGGGCTCCACTCGCAGACCAACCTGCTCTGATAACATAAACAAAGTTGAGGTTCCACCCTAAAACCAATTGGCAATAGCAGGAGTAGCCCAACTCCTTATAATCCCTTGCAAGGTTTCTGAACCCTCTGATGTGGGACAATTTTCACACAAAAGGATGACCACTAGGTAAAGATAAGGGGCATAATTAGATAGCTCTACATAACTATCGAAATAGCACTAACAATATTCCTCTATTCCTTTCTTTTCTTTTTTCAGTTGGATTGATTTTTAGGAAAACTAATGGAAAGGGTTTGAAAACTTTTGAGTTTTAACGATAAGGACAAAATAAAGGGTAAAGTGATTAATACCATGATTGACTTTATAGTGTAAAAATGTGGTTTTTCGTTAAAATGAACAGTACCATAAGCGTTTCTTTAAAGTTCCCTTGATTTTTTATTAAAGGATACCTTTGAATGGGAAACCATAGGAATTGGTTCGTACCAGACTCTAAAATCTAAAGTGGATGGCATTGCCATACCTTCAACTCTGATTACATAAAACCTCAGCTATTTTAATTATCGGTGACACCTGCACCTAAAAAGGAAAGCACAGTGGCTGATTTGACCAACACTCTAAACGAATTTACTTAGTTTCATTTATTGGTGACACCTACACCTAAACTGGAAAACACGGGCTGTTTTGACCAATACCCTAAACAAGTTTACTGAATCAGACATGCAAGGCATTTTTAACACATTAGTTTCACTTATTTGTGACACCTACACCTAAACCGGAAACCACAGGGGCAGCTTTGACCAATACCATAAACAAGTTTTCTGAATCAAACGTGCAACGCATTTTTTAACACTTAAGTTTCCGAGTTCCACAATACTAAGAGCTTCTGGCTGACGCTCCTCAAAACAAATATAAATATAATTCTTTTTTCTTTGCCTTTCTTCACATATAGGACACTATTTTGGTTTTGAAGAGAATGAGAAATCATAAATAAAACTCAAAATGAAGCATGAGGCATTCTATTCTTATCAAAGAATGAAATTGGCTTAAGAGACTCACCTGTCTTCTTTTTACCAGCATTTGCTTCCTTCTCTGCTTTTATTTTCTCATTTGCAATTGCTGTAATGGAAGATGCAACTTCTTTTGCATCTGCTCCTTTCAATGAAGTCATTGACAGTCTCATTACTGCCTTGAGTAGACCAATATAATGGAAACTTTTCTGCAATTAAATTTCAAAAAATTATGTATCTGAAATTCTCGAAGCTTTGTTAAATGGATATGACAAATTAACACACCTCAAATGGACGAAGTTTATGTGAAATAAGTTCTGCATATTCCAGGAAGTCACTTTCAGATTTAGGAATGAAATTGTCTAAGGTTTTATAATTGCCTCCGCTGGAAAACAATTCTTTAGTGGACTTATAATCTGCTTCTTCCACCAGCCTGTGGCGTAGAGAAAAGCTTCAGTAAGAACCACTAGTGACCAAAAGCTAACCAAACGTTTCGTACTATATATCTTTTTTGTAATATGCTTACAGTTTAGTGCACTCAATATGTAATTGTTAGTCAAATGTAACAAACCATGTTCTCATGGAGAAATAATACTCTGAATCAACTGGGTCTATCATCCAGAGGATAGGTATAGACAAAAATGAAGGAAAAAAACCTAATGAAGGCCAGTCCCCGCATATCACAATTCTAAAACTTCATCAAACAAAGACATCAAGCGCAGCCCAGGTGCACCATTAACAGATAATATAGTGCATGGCAGACACAATGATCAACAACATTATAAACATCAGAAGTACTCAAAACAATGGTTTTACTCACATAAGCGCTATTCATATCAAGATATTAAAAGAATTCAAAACAAAAACCAAAGAAACAGAATTGCAGGGCTTAATTACATTAGAATGCATGACAACTCACCACATTTGAACCATCAGTAACACCAATAAAACAATATAACAAAAAACCTAAAGTTGTGTTGAGTGGGCTAATGAGGGTCATTCATCATACACTTACAACAAAACACGAACTGTTTGCTATAAACCAAAGTCGAATACACTCCATTTGAGAAATATTTATCAACCCATGACTGTTTAATTTTACTTCCAAATATCAGTGAAAAACTCGAAGTATTGAGTGATTACATATTACATAGCCACTACTTCCTCCAAACAGTCCCAACAAGTACAATTTAGGAATAATAGTACCAAAAAAAACCTAGAACAAGGGTGTCAATTAACTGACACAATGAACTATATAGTAAATATGAAATATCCACAACCTAGTTGAGTTCGAATTGGATCTTTCTATTGATGATTCATTTTGACTTATCTTTAATAATTTTACAAATTTCTGTAAATTTTTTGTTATTAAAAAGAGTGGTCCTTTTTAAATATGAATTTTAAGTAACAGTTACACGTTTGTTTTGTTGACATAAAATTTGGTCCGGCTTCTTAATAGGAGGTAGCACCAAACGCCTGACTAAATTCTGTATAATAGTCAGTACCGTAAGACACAGATTAGTAATATCCAACCTAAATTAGTCAGTACCACATACTAAACAAGGCCTAAATGTTTACTCCCACCTTTGTTGGCGAAGTTTCTCAGCCACAGGATCCAGTGGCTCTTCCCTTTCTATTTGAACGGTTTTCCCTTTCTTTTCTG
The DNA here is from genome assembly GCF_019419815.1 of Pyrus x bretschneideri. Taxonomy (NCBI): domain Eukaryota; kingdom Viridiplantae; phylum Streptophyta; class Magnoliopsida; order Rosales; family Rosaceae; genus Pyrus; species Pyrus x bretschneideri. Next base: position 892,956 of record NW_025999808.1, on the reverse strand, counting down.
TAGCTTTTTCAGCAGGTTTTATTGCAGGTTTCTTAGGTGCCTTCTCAGAAACAGGCCTTGTTGCAGGTTCCTGCCCACCATAAAAAATAACATATCATAAAGACTAATTGTGATCATAAAATAATACAGATTTTTTTTCAGTAGAATAAGTGTAAAGACAAAACAGCCATCAATATGATGCATGTGGTTTGTGGACAAAGCCTCTAAGGTTAATGACTGCAAAACGGCTTGCTGTGGTTTGTGGACAAATTGAATATATGCACACAACAACAACCAAGGCGAACCCGATGGAAACCAAACCGAACCAATTGTAATGGATCCAGTGCGGTTTGATTCTGTTACAGCAGTTGTTACTGAGCCAACCCGATGGAAACCAAACAAAACCATTTGATATGTCCGAAGTTGGTAAATCTCACTTTCAATAGTAAAGGAGAATGAATCCAATCACTGAAATGAACTAACATTGTTGCAAAAATGAGGTCAGACTTCACAATAATGTGGAACCCTTTGTCTCAAAACTAGCCATCTCTATTTTCAATTAAGGACAAGGAAGGAACTAGTGCGCAATGAGCTATTTTTAATATGTCTATTTTCAATTAATATGACTATTATACATAGAAAAAACACAAGTGCAGTACAAAGTGACATTATATGGTGTACCAGTCAAAGACATCCCATAACATCCATATAATATTAAAAAGTCATCTCATGGTGTCAATGCATAAAATTCACCATTTATATGCATATATATTGCCATAAGATACAAAGTTGGGTTTTCACACCAAAAGAAAAATTAATGTTGGCCATGGTCATTTTAAAGATAAATAAGTATGAAACATTTCCCCAGCCAAATTAGCTAGTAAGAAACGCCATCCATCAACCTGTGACAGGGATTCTAAATGATGCGCAGGAAAAAAATTGCTTTCTGAAACTCAACAAAATAATAAGATCACGACTGCATTATTGATCTTACCAAAGGAGCAGGTTCATCTAAATCCTCCCATGACTCTGTAATATCATTTTCATCCACATCTTCATCATCCCATTTATGTACTGGTTGGTCCTTAGAAAGGAGAGTTGGGGCTTTCTCATCTTCTGAAGCATCGAAAAAGAATGCCAGCTTTGTAAACAAAAAAACTCCACTTACAAAGAAAACAAATTGTTATTCAAAGGTTTAAGCAAGCAAGCAAGCTTTAGGTGGCAAATATGAAACATAATAATTAGGAAAAGAATATTAAAAGATCATTGTTCTACAAATCCCCGCCTAGTGCCATTAATCCCTAGGCATTTAAAAATTAAGAAATGGTGCCGATACCTACTTAGGCGCCCTCCTAGGCCGCCTAGGCACCCGCCTAGGTCGCAACTCTCATTTAGACAGAGGATAGGTAACTTTTGCATTTTATTATTTTTAATAAATTGTAAGAGAATTGTTGAATACTTAGATTAACACCCCTTATAATCTATATGAAATTCTATTTTGCAGTTTATGTATCCCAATTAAATTATATACTTTTTAATTATAAGCAGACACTAATTTATACAAAAATGCTTAGTCCGCACAGGCCCGCCTACCTGCCTGGGCACTAGGCCCCAACCCACCACCCGACTAGTGTCTTTTAGAACCTTGAAAAATATTACAAAAATTGCAAGCATATCACCGCTCCTCAATAATAAAACAGTAATTATCTCCATCCTAAATCTTAAACTACCATTAGCAAGCAAAATCTACACAAAATTTCACGGGCATAATTAAGATAGAATTAAAGCAAGCACTATTACCCCAGTCCTCCATCTAATTTGGCTATTCTTTTATCAAATTACCGATTTTTCGACGAAACAAAGAATTAATCCTGCATATCAACACATGTAACCATCCATCATCAGACATTAGAAAAAAATTGGCAAATTAAGAACAGGGTACTGCTAGAGCATTCGAACCCACAAAATAAATTTTAAAAAACAATTGACCAGAAACAGTTTTCGGGATTTTGCAGAAACTGTCAATATTTTTAGGGTTTGGAAGAGAAAATCCAGAAAAAAATTTGGGTTTCGATAAATCGATCTGGAAAAGGGGGAATTACCTTAGCAATGGAAGAAACGCAATTGATCAATCAGGTGCTGAGAAGCGTCTACGGCTCTTTCTCTGAAACCCTAATTCCCTCTCTGTATTCTCAGTATTCTTCCTTCTCGGCTGACTGTCAGTGTGCCCAACTCGACCACAACTAAGCAGAGGCCCAGTTTTTTCCCTTTATAGTATTCGCAAATTCTCCTGTGCGGACCGCGGACCAAGGGTGCTGCGTTTTTTAGCCGTTTGATTTGATGTGGACGGCTCCCAACTAGGGCTGGGCATTTAAAAACACAAAAAACCGATTGAACTGCAACGGGAGCTTGGTTTGGTTTGGTTTTTTATTTTTTTATTTTTAATTTTCGATGGCTAAACTGAATCGCATCAACCTTAATCGGTTTGACAATAAGTTCCCAAAATTCTTATGGTGTGATTAATCGAACTGACCCCATATATTTAATTTTATTTTTTTAATCATAATTAATACGTGTGGTAACATAAATGGTTAGTTATTTATGAGTTACCGTGTTTTCATTACATGAAAACAAAACTTAATTAGTTTAAGTGTCTCTTTGGAGAAGAATGGGGGGACCATTTGGAGAAGGCAGTAGTTGCTGCTTTGGTGCTCTCCTTTGGCTGCTTCATTTGTGTTGTTCTTTGAACAATCACTCATATTGGTGTTACATACTTGTTTGGACCCAAAATGACGTTTTTGGGCTGAGCCCATGATTGTTCTCGGTCCAATAAGAGGTGTTAGGAATATTCCCACCACGGGCCTAGCTCAATGGAATTTGGCCGAATCCTATCAGGAAATGGTTTCATTTGGATAAGGGTGAGTGGCTGAATCCTAGTATAATAAGGAATCCTTAAGGGCTAGTTATGCTTTGAATTAGAAAAGATGCCAAGAATCAAGGGTTGAATTTTGGTGATAAAAGAGCTTGATTCATGGTCTTACAAGAGTTAGGATTGGCCGAGACCTATTCGGATTAGGTTAAGGAATTCTAGTTTGAGTGAAACTTTACTTCGGCCATGAGGGAATTACTACTATAAATTGAGAAGGGTGTGCACACATTTAAGCCCCTCCAAATCAACATATAAAACTACCTTGCACAAATTCTCGCTCTATGCAAAACCTCTCAAACATCTTGAGATTTTTATTTTCCTTTTTCCCGCCAACAAACCTTCAGTTTGGATAAATAACACTGTGTTGGCAACCGGCAACATCTTCAGTTTGGATAAACAGCACTGGACTTGTAGAATCAACCGACTGAGGAACACATTCAGTTTGGATAAATAATACTGCTTCGAGACTGATTGGTTATCTATTCAAGTCTCTGTCAGTGATGACTCTTTAGCCTTCTCATTGAAAGATGTCATCTCATCAGCCTTCTAGGCGAAGTGAGATGTTATCAGGTTGCTTAATATTCGACACAATGAAAACCGAATTCGATATTGAACTTCGCATAATTAGCAGCCTTGTCTTCAGGCTCTAGAATCCGAAGACCAAGACATGTTCCTTCCTCAGCTGCAGTTGCAAGATCAAGAAGTCATCAGTGTACCTAACGCCGCATCAACATTCATTCACTCCCCATCCGAGCTCAGCCGACGAGTTGGCACACCCCCATTTAATCGAAGGACATAGTTAGCTTATTAGCTATTCAGCCTATACCCACATAGACTAAGTAGTTTTTAGGGACAACAATATTATAGCTTTTGTGACAGAAATTTGTTATGTATCTTCACATAAAATAAAAAATCGATCCAAACCAACTCGTCACTGTCGATTAACCAACCTGATCAGTTTTAGAGCCAACTTGGTCAATTTTAGTTTGCAATTTTGGCCCAATCGACTAGGTCAGTTTGATTTTGGTTTTGGCCCAAAACCAACCCACGCCCACGCCCACTCCTACCAAATGAGGCCAACCGAGTTGGTCAGTGGAACGGGGTCATAAATGACTCTAAATGTTATTTTATTTTTGGAATAAACGATATTATCTACACTAAAAAGTAGACGACTGGGCTAAGCCTACAATGGGCTAGGAATAATGTAGTTCAAATTTGCCTTTGGCCAAAATCGAATCTAAGACCTCTAACTAACAAGTGAAGAGGAATACTTTTTTGGTCAAAGGAGAAACTTTCATAAAAAAGGCAAAGCGGCACAAGGAAAAGGTAAAAAAAGGCTACAAACAACACTTCAGGCCTAAGGATGGAAATTAAAACCATTAAACCCTATTTCTGCAAGTAATCGATCCAAACAGTTTGGTTTTAGAGACTAAATTTCAGGTATTTTACGGTTATGGGTAACCAGCGCGTAAAGTTTTCGTTTTCGAGTTTGGTTATGGTCATTAGGTATTTGACCCCAACCCACCCGAAACTGAACTGTTTTCATTTCTAATAAAAAGTATAAATATATATATATATATTATATAGAGAAACGAGTTATCAATAATCATGCATTATTAAATATAGAAGTCCATTCTAGTAATTATATGCATTATGTCATTAATAGTATAAATTATATGCTTAGCAATTATCAATAGTATAAGTATTTTCTTAATAATATAAATATCTAATATTATTTATTATATGCATTGTATCAGTTGTATTACTCATGCACTATTTAATATTTAATATTATTTATTATATGCATTGTATCAACAGTAAATTTAATCTCATTTTTATTTAAAATTCACTCTTTAATTAATAATATAAACAAATATAAAATATATAAATATCATAATAGGGAAAACCATTACCAATGAGAAATTTTTTGCTCGACGAGTTTGGTTATGGGAAAATTCGTTCAGGAATTCTACATTTTTAGATTCAGGGAAAATAGACGAGTTTGGGTATGGAAACGGCACATCCGAAATGGAAAAACCCTTTTTAGAAAGTATTTCAACAAACGAGATATTTCGCAACTGACCTGAACTTGATCAGCGCCGTTACCCTCCTTATTCAGGCCCCTGAACATAAGCCATGTGAAAGGACAAAAACATAATTTTATTATACACCCCCTAAACCTACTCAATATACAATGCTTACCATTGAAAATTGAGTATTCGTATCAATTCACTTGAATACTAAGCTGTTTAAGGTTTCAACATCCATTGGTTAGAAAGATAGAGATTGTGGGGTTGTCTACTGAGTTTAGCAACATGTCACACTTGATCCTTGAATTGAACCTATGCCTAGCCCACATGTTTGGATCCTTCTTTATCTACCAATCTCTTTAGCCACCAAAAGCTAAGTCGGCAACCACACAATTTCTAGAATTCTAACCAAATGAATGTTGAAACCTAAATTGCTTAGTATTCAAGTGAAAGGAAACAAATCACCAATTTCTAAAGATAGGTATCGTATATTGCATAGGTTTAGTGGGTGTATAATTAAATTACATTTTTTTCCTCACGTGCTAGGCTTGTGCCAATTTTAACGATCTTTTAACTGATTGTCTTGAATTGGCTAACGAATGTAAACATATGGCAATTTGGTGAAATTGAAAACACAAGGACTAAATTAGTCGATAAAGTAAAAAACAGAAACCATTTTGATATTAATTTTTTTTCTTTGTATAAACCGTTAGCTTCTTATTTTCCCAATTATTTGTTGATGCTGTCAGTTTAGACGAACACTTCTTATCCAAGACCGAAGGCTTTCCATTTTCCTTAACTAAAACTCAAATGGTGGTGATGGCCATTTCGACCATGAATTACACCATGGCTTTCAGTTTCTCACAAAACCCCATCAACAACTCCTAGAAGCTCTACAAACCAAAATGGAGGAGGTCTGTTTCACTCACACTCCCCAACCTTTCCTTCCCAACTTCTAACAAAACTAGGTGCCCCTCATACACCTCCACTTCGGCCTCATCCTCCTCCATCCCCACCACCGTCCAGGACTACCACTACATGAAAACATGGAATAGGTGACCAAATTTTATGTGGCGCCCAAAAATTTGCCACATATTTTTTCTATATGTGATGAATATTTAAACGTGTCAGGCATGACTAGTTTGTTAGTTAAAAATGAAATTAAAGAACACTTATGTGACAATAAATACGTCACATATTCTAGAATTAAGTGACGAATATCATAAACGTCACCTGTTGTACTAATAATCCCTTCCTCTTCAAGAATCTTATCCACAAGGTTTAAAGGTTAAAATCTGGAAACCTCCACTGGAAATCATCGAAATCCTCTCAGATAGCTTAAGTTGCTTCCTTGTCAAGCCATTGCACTAGCACTTGAACTCCAGCTGTAACAACCTATCCAGGTTTTGAAGAATTGAAAAAGGGTAACTTCGTAATTTCACTTTGGGTGGGATATTTTATTGTTGGTTTTGCTTTTTGGGCCTTAATTGGTGAGCCACGTGGGGCCCATACTATTATTTTGCCCCCCGACCTTTCTCTTATTTGGCTGCCACTTGGCAGCGTTCCCTCACCTTATTTCATTCTCTCATTCTCCTTGTGCCCCCTCTCACTTCATCTCTCTCGCTCTTTCTATTTCCTGAGCACGAACCACCCATATAAACACCCTTTCCTGATTAAATTTAGATCAACCCCACTAGCGTTGAGTGTAACTCGATCATAGGAGTCAATTTATGGGCTTTTATGGACAATCAGACAGCGGCGAAGAAACTGGACTTGATGAACCGTGAGTTCCAAATCTCTTTGTCGATCTCCGGCGTGATTCGTGTTCAAATTTCTGTAAATTTGGAAGGAGGTAAGCTTTGTTAGATGATTATGATGAGTTGGGGTTGAGATTTGGTCTATCTATTTATGCTTGTGTGTGTTCTTCAAATTTCCAGTTTTTCCAGCGAAACACGATGACCTTCGAGCCAAATTCCAGCCAACTTTGACTGTGGTCAACCCTTAAATTGGCAATTTCCTGTTCCCCACTTATTTAGCTTCATTGTGGTTTAAAAATCATTGGAAATGGTGGAGTTTTAACCCCAGATTGGAGCCGGGGATGTTTCCTGACGAAAACCTTGGATTTACGGTGTTCTTCTTCGCGAGGTCCCACAACCCGCGAGTGAAATCGGGTCGATCCGACCCACATCCTAATTAGGAGCCCAACCAAGTGCTGGCCAACCCAATGAACCGGCCTAAACCCTTGGGCCGAGTAACCAGCCCAAATCCAAGCCCAATCCATTTTAAATTAGAACTTAGAAACCCAAAACCCTAATCGAATCCAACCCAACCCATTTGACATGTTTGAGTGACCCGTTGATTGTTGACTTTGATCGTTGATCGGTCAACGTTGACTTCTCATTGACTTTTTCGAGTTTCGGTCGGGATCCCTTCTAAGCTAATTTCGACGTCCTGAATCCATTTTCGAGGTCCGTTTTCTCAAATTCAATCATTTTAGTATAGTTTTATTAATTGGTACCTTTATATACTTAGGTGCAATTGTTTATGATGTTTCCATCCGCCCTTGTTTGCACGGCTCTTCGCCAACAGTGTAAGGTGAGTGGACCCCTTATAAAATGCATGTTTTTAATAATAAGAATGCATACATGAAAAGCATGATTTAATGGTTATGTTTTATGTAACGTTTTATGAGTAAATTAAATTTACACTTTATGATTATCATGCTTTACTGAGAATATTTTGGAATACCATACTTTATCAAATTTATGTTCTTTGTAGTATATATGATGGATGACTATATACTATTTATGAACATGTTTTTACACTCTTTATAGTATATATGATGGATGACTATATATTATGAAGATGTTTTGAGATATATGTACTTATGTGGAAAGGTTATATTCAATGTTTTTGTGCGTATCTAGTGGTCGTTGTCCTGCCTATGGGCGTATATCCCGCCTATGGGCGATTGTTTTGGCTACAGGCGTATGTTCTGCCTACGGGTGATGGTTCTGCCTATGGATGCGTGACGGTCCTACCTACGGGCTTATGTTCTGCCTACGGGCGTATGTCCTGCCTATAGGCGCATGATAAAGAGCCTCCGGGCAATTTGATTCCACTAGTTAGCAACAATATATGTTTTATGAAAGGTTTTATAGCATGCTAGGGTTTTCAGAAAACCTATCACATATTATGCTATTAGTTTTCATAAACTTTGGGGGTTAGTATGTTGTTGAATAACTATTTTAGTATTATATACATCAACTTGGTCCACTCATGTTTTGTTTTGCGCCCCCTCAGGACTTAGAATCGAGGCGTACAATCTCGGCGTTAAGGCACTCTCGTATTGGCATCTTCGAGTCTTCTCAATGTATGACCCATCTTTTTGCTCATTCAATTTTATATTATTCCTTTTTAGTGTCTCATTTTAGTTGTATACTCTGAAAACGTTCAATAATTGCATCTTCATTATAATTAAATTTACAAGTTTTAGTTTTGTAGGTCAATTGTTTCTAGTTCTCTTGCATCCTTATATGGTTTCGTCATTTTCGGGTGTCGGCCAGCACGTGCCTACCCTGGTGTTTGGAGAATATCAGGATCGGGCATGTCAACAATTGAGTTCCCTTTCTTGTAAATCCTCCGAGCTAAAATCCCCTCAGGTACATGTCATGCTAGACTATCTTCCAATGTGTGGGGAAGCATGGATTGCATTGCAACATCAGGACCTAGTTGTTTCTTGAGGCAACTCACATGAAACCGTAGGTGAATTTTACTTCCTTCAGGTAGATTGAGCTTGTAAGCCATTGCCCAAATTTTATCTAGCACTTCATATGGACCATAGTACCTAGGTTGCAGCTTATGATAACTATGGGGTGCCATAGACTATAGTTGATAAGGAACCATTTTTAAGTAAACAAGATCACCAACTCCAAATTGTCTCTCACTTGGTTTCTTATCAGCTTGTACCTTCATTCGATTATGAGCTAACTCTAGATTGGCTTGTAGCACATATATCATCTTGTCCTTTTTAATTAAGCTCTGCTCCATTGCATCCACTATAGTAGTTCCCAGTTCATAGGCTACCAAATGAAGAGGAGGATACCCATAAACCAGTTTAAATGGGGTAATTTTCGAAGCTATGTGATAAGAGGTATTGAAAAACCATTCTACCCAAGCAAGCCATTTAACCCAATTCCTAGGTTGGCCCCTTATAAAACATTTAAGGTAAGTTTCCAAGCACCTGTTTAACACCTTAGTTTAACCATCACTTTATGGGTGATACCCTGAGCTCATACACAGCTTAGAATTCTGCAACTTGAAAAATTCCCGCCAAAAAAAACTTAAGAAGATAGGATCCCTGTCACTCACTATAAATTGAGGCATACCATGTAGTTTGAAGATGTTATCAACAAGTAATTGAGCAACAGTAGTAGTAAAGTAGGGGTGTGAGAGTGCCACAAAATGGGAATATTTGGACAATCAATCAATGACCACCATTATCACTGATTTGCACTTGTATAGAGGTAACCCTACTATAAAGTCCATGGTGATATCATTCCATACCTTAGTTGGAATAGGTAGTGGCTGCAATAACTCTGCATGGGATGTTGTTTCATACTTATATTTTTGACAAATATGGTAGTTAGAAATGAATTCCTTGACATCTTTCTTCATGCCTTGCCAATAGAATAATTTCCTTAATCTGTGATAGCTCTTTATAACCCCTTGATGACCACCAGCAGGAGTTAAATGAAATTTCTCCATAAGTTTATTCCTTCACTTAGAAGTAGAACTTGAAACAATTCGACCTTTATAGCACAAAAACCCATTTATGAAAGAGAACATGGCAAGTGAAGAACTGCCAGTATCAGAGTGCAGATTGTCTAACACCTCTTTAGTTCTCTTAACAACCCATGCATCCTGTTCACTATATCTCCAGATCTCATCCAACCAACCTCCATAGGAGTATGAAATGGAGGAGCACTCCAACAAGGAAAGAGCACCTGAACCCTCACTGGTAGATATCCCATGTGCTCTAGATAAAGCATCTACTACAACATTGTCTTGTCCAACTTTATAGTTAATCTCATAGTCAAATCCCAAGAGTTTAGAGACCCACTTATGTTGAAAAGGGGTGCTAGCCCTTTGATTTAAGAAGTATTTGAGACTATGATGATCAGTCTTGATCACAAAGTGCCTACCTTGCAGATAATTCTGCCACTTTTTAATTGCATAAACTATTGCAATTAATCCCTCTCATAGGCTGACAAAGCTTGGTTTCTTGGGCCTAACACTTGGCTAGTAAATGTTATAGGTCTCTTACCCTGTTATAACACTGCACCAATTCCACACCCTGAAGCATCACACTTAATTTCAAAGGTTTTATTGAAATCTGGTAAGGTTAACACCTGTGGAGAAGCCATGGTAGCTTTAAGTTGTTCAAAAGCTGCAATAGCCTCCTTGCTCCAGTGCAAACCATCATTCTTAGTGAGCTGATACAATGGTTGACAGATCCCACTATATCCAGGAATGAATTTCTTGTAATATCCACTTAATCTCAAGAAACCCTTCAATTGCTTGACTGTTTTAAGTATAGGCCAATCCTTTATAACTTGTAACTTGGCTAGATTAGTCTCCATTCCTTCACTAAAGACTAGGTGTCCCAAATATTCTACCCTTCTTTGCCCCAGATAGCATTTGGACTTTTTAAGCTAGAGCTGGTTGTGGTGCAAAATCTCAAAAACATACTTGAGGTGCAATAAGTGGTCATTCCAACTTTTACTATATATTAACACATCATCAAAGAAGACCAACACAAACTTCCTGAGGTGAGACTTAAAAAGATCATTTATTAAACTCTGAAAGGTTGTTAGGGCATTAATGAAACCAAAAGGCATCACTAAGAACTCATAGTGGCCTTCATGAGTTCTAAAGGTTGTCTTAGCTACATCCTCAGGGTGCATTAAAATCTGGTGATAACCATACCTCATATCAAGTTTTGAAAAATAAGTAACACCATGTAACTTATCCAACAAGTCATCAATCAAATGAATGGGGTATTTATCCTTGATTGTCAGTGCATTGAGCTCTTTATAGTCCTTCAGGTTCCTTCTTTCTTTTTAACTAGAAGCACATGAAAGGAAAATGGGCTGTGACTTGGTCTAGTGAACCTTGTAGCAAACAACTCTTGTACAAACTTCTTTATTTCAGTCTTCTACAATGAGCCATAGTGGTAGGGTTGAATATTGGGAGATGTAGAGGTACTAGTGGAATATGATGGTCATGCAGCTTTGAATGGGGTAACTAAGAGGGTAACACAAACAGTTCATCAAATGCTTCATGGGATGTTGCAGATCCTGAAGTTGAACTGGTGTTAATGCACTTGGTTGCACTTTCTGGTATTCTATGGAGTATAAAAATAAACCCAAATAAGTGTTGAGTAGTTCTTTGTCAATATGGTGAAGTGAGACTACTTGTATGAGTGGTTCTGCAGAAGGGTTATGGCTCAATTTATACTTCTTTTGATTCTTGGTAAACTGCATGGTGAACAATTGGAAGTCCCACAAGACTTTACTAACTGTAGAAAGCCAATGAACTCTCAACACAACATCACAACCACCTAATGGAAGGGAATAGAGGTTTACTTTGCAATTATAACCCCTCAAGGAAAGAAAGGCAGACCTGCAACACCCAAAGCTTGTTACCATGCCTCCATCAACGATCATAACTTGGAATGATTGAGTAGATTGAGCATGTTGCCCCCAATGTTTCAAGAGCTTGGAATCTATAAAGTTGTGAGAACTGCCTGAATCTAGCAAGATCCGAACAACTTGGCTATTTACTGAACCATTAACCTTCATAATATGAATGGTATGCATGTCGTTAGTCCCATAAAATGCACATTCACTTAATTCCATAGATTGTAACTCAAGGTTAATGTCCTCAACACATTCTTCAAGTATCCCTGGATCTAAGTCATCAATCATAAGTAATTGCTTAAGACCACATTTATGACCCTTAATCCATTTGTCTAAACAAAACTAACATTCTCCTCTCTCCCTTTTCTGTTGAATCTCAGCTGGACTCAATTTCTTAATAGGCAAGGTACCCGTGCGAGGCACAGTATGTGGATTAATGCTAATAGTCTGAGGCTTAACGTTCATAGCTAGTCTAGGGAAATTGGATTTCATTTTAGTGATCTTAGTGTCCAATAGCACAGCAATGGCTATGGCATCATGCACAGTTGCTGGTTTAAGCAATTTCACATCAAATTTTAACTCACGCTTAAGTCCCCCTGAGAAACAACTCTTGAGCAATAGCGGACCCAAATCAGTGGCTCTATTAGCTAAACGTAGAAATTTAACTATATATTCACAAAGAGTACCTGTTTACTAGAGTTTAAACAGTGATTCAGCGCTATCATCAAACTTCGATGGGCCAAATTCTTTGCAAAAAGCTCTAGTAAAATCCTCCTAGTGTAGAGTGGTGTTGACGCAATCCATGCATTTAAACCACTGCAAAGCTTCACCATCAAGATGGAAGGAGGCTATAAGGACTCTCTGAGCCTCAGGTGTGTTGTAGAACTAGAAGAATTGGTCTGCCTTGTAGATCCAAGCCAATGGCTCTTCACCGTCAACGAAATGAGGGAAGTCCACTGGAGGAGTCTAGGATTGACAAGGAGTTTGACCTCCACAAGTCCAATTTGGGCTTCTCGGCAGTTGAATCGAGTCTAACTAGTACGGTAGTGGATGATCGGGGATCACCGGAGCTGAAGAGCTCTCACTCTCCCGGTGAACAGCAATTTCTCAATGAAATTATTCGAAATACCACTACTACAAAAGTATCTAGTAGTGTCATTTTAAAAAGCGACAAGTAAAACCCATTCCTGTTGGATATTAAGGAAAAATTCGACAGAAACTTGTGTAATGGTAGATAAAAGAACCAATAGTGTTGCTAGTGTCACAAAAAAGCTTTTGCTATTGGTTAGTTCCCTTAATCCGCCAAGAAAAAGGAAAGTTTTTAAAAATAAAAAAAGGACAGTAGTGTCAGATAAAAGTGTAATACCCCGTATTTAAATAAAAATGGTTATATATATGTGCGTGTATGTGGGTAATTATTTTTATGTAATGATTTTATTAGATTTATTTTATGCAAGAACCTACTTTCGATATGTAAAATAGTTTCAATGTAAAATCCTTTTTGCTACAAATTATTTCAAAAACTAGCTAGTAGTATTTCATGTTCATATGTAATTAGAGATATTTTTAGTTTGAATTGGAGAAGGGGAATATGATGAGTTTGGCCTTATTTTTCTCACAAAGGCTAAGTAGCGTTTTGCCAAACATTAAAGAATAAAGAGGAGGGGTTAGTCACTACTCGAGATAGGTTGAGGTGGGATTCTATATCTTATAGAGTATGGATGTGGCCTTTGGGTATTTGTCCACTTTGCATTATAATTTTTGTTTATGACTAACTTAAAACATGTTTTGTCATATGAACACATCCTATTGTCAATGATTAACTTCACATTTGGTGTGTTTCTATTAGAACACATAACAGGGCTAATGATTAGCTTAACATTTATTTTCTTTCCATTGGACCACATGTCATAGTTAATAATTGGTGACGATTCATCCCCCAAATTTGGAGAGGTGGGATTCTATATCCCTTAGAGTTTGGACGTGGCTTTTGATGCAAGGAACATCTTGCATGATATTCATTAGTTCATGATTAATCTAACACTTGTTGTTTTTCCATTGGAATACATATCATTCTTAATGAATAGGACAACAATTATTACTTTGTTATTGGAACACATTTTATGTCTAATGATTGGCACAACACTTAGTTTTTTTTTCTATTGGCACACTTGTGGAGATTTTTTGGAGAGGAAGATGTCATGCAATCTTTATAAAGGAAGGAGCAAGAACCAACGGAGGACAGGGAGAAAAGAGAGAGGAAGAAGAAGAAGAAAAAAAGAAAAAAGAACAACTCCAAAAAGAAAGCCTTTCATATTACCTCCTTATCTTTCTTTTACATGTTCTTAGGGCTTTAAGCCATCTTTCATTGTGTTTGTAAGTCCCTCATATATAGTGAAATACAATGAAAGCAAACCCCAGTGGATGTAGTCGATTTGGCGAACCACTTAAATCTTGTGTTGTTTATGCATTTACATTTTGAGATCATTGCTATGAGAGCACTCCCACTAAACCATCCAAAATCTCCATTTACTTCTCTTGAGAATGTTGTAAAATAAGGAGGACAAATCCCAGAAAATACGGGAGAGCTTACCCAACAAAATTGCTCTATGGAACTCAGATGAGTTTATGCATCAATATCACCTAGAGAGAGATGGAGTAAAATGGTAAAGTAATATTTCTCAATTAGATTGTTGTGTGTTATCCACACTATATATTATTGATAATATAATACGATTTTGGCTACTAACAATTTGATTAGTGTTGTAGATATAATACAATTTTGGCTACTAACAGTTTGATTAGTGTTGCAGATGTTTTAGAGCATGTGATAATTGATATCCTTGTTACATGGCATATAGATAAGCATTCTGTTAAAGTAAGAAAAATAGTTAAGTTGTGTTTAAGTGGTGAGGATATTCAAGGATTGAAGTTTGCCTTGAATATAAAATAATGAACCTTGTATACATCAGGTGTTGGGTGCAAGGCTTGAGTATACAGCTGGTTGGTTATAAAATAATGAAATCTTGTATATGTTAGTTGTTGGGGGAAGGGCTTGAATATGCAATTGGGCGTCGGGGGAAGTGCCTGTATGATAAAGTGGAAACTGAGAATTTAATTACAAAAATTGGGTTTAAGGGGTGAACGGAAGTTAACTCATATTCTAAGGTATTCAGAGCCAAATGGTATAAGCATGGTATGGGACGTGCAGGTTTGGGTGCCTTAGGTATATGTTAGCTAGATTAGAACGAACTGAGTACATTCATCATCTCATTTGCATCATGCATTCGAAAGAATTGTTACAATTCAATTATTATTTTGTTGGTACTTTTTGTTGTGAATTAATTTGTGCACTATAGTTATTTCATTGTGTATTCAATAAATTTTATGTAAGATTTTGTTGATGTATGGTGTAATCATTATAATTTTATTTTATTTTCCACCATATCTTGGTTGTAGAATTTATTTGTATAATTAATATATGGCTCACACCCTAACTTGTGAATAGTCTTTATTCGCGGGTCGGGTTGTGACAAAAAGTAACGTTGAAACTCCTGTTTGATAATAAAAAAAGCATATTTGTGTCGCTCATAACCGACACCACTAATCATTAATAATAATAAAAAAAAATATAAAAAGCCTATTCCAATTTTTTATTAAATAAAATAAATAATTAACAGAATCTAAAAACACAAACCAATTTAACAGAGTTCAAATTTTTAGTAAATCATAGAATATAAACTGAAAACCAACTACCAAAGTCCAGCTTCGCAATAAATTATGGATTCTAATACAAAAACCAACTAAGAAAATTCAAGACCAGTTAAGTGAATTTGTAGAAAACTATGGATTTTCAAATCAAAAAATTTCACTTTTGCAGTAATTTTCAAATCAAAACAAAACACAATAGGAAAAAAAAATCACTTATGGATTGACTCTAAATCAAAATCTAATGTAAAAGAAAAAAACAAAGAAAAACAAAAGGCAACTATTATTAACACTCCAAAAATTCTAAAAAAAAAAAAAAACTCACCTCTCAAATTTACCCGATAGAGATAAAGAAGGCAGAGATTAGCATTAAACCCATGTATCGATTTGTGAAGAAACCTAAAACAACCAAATTACCAATCATTCAATTGAAATTAATCAAACCCAAGTATCGATTTCCATCAATAAAGAGACAGAGATACATACCTGCTCGTTGACGTAATTTTTGAGATCGGAAAGGATGTCAGAGTTGTAAGGATTCTTGTAGAGTAGCAGCTCTACTGCGACGCCACCTGTTGTTGCTGTAGAACCAATCCCCACCTCCTTTGAAAGCCAAAACCTTTTTAAATTCGCGACTGAAGGACCAAATCCAGAAAGAAAATTTAAGGGATGGGCAAGAATTCGAGAGAAAAATTTAAACATTTTCTGCAAAGATGGTTTTTTTTTTTTTTTTTTTTTTTGTTTTTTTCTTTCTTCTAGAAAATAAATAGAGGAAAAAGAGATTGAAAGTTTTGAGGAGTAGTGGAAAGAGAGCCATGAGAATGCTTTGAAGGTAGGGTGAAGGGAGATGAAGAGAGAGCGGTGTTGTTTTGAAGGTAGGTGAAGGAGAAAGAAACAAGGAGGGAGAAGCAGTGCTTGAAGGAAATGGTGGAAGAGAAGGCTTTTATTTAGGGTAGAAAACTAGCGTCGGAAAAAATTGACAACATATATTAATTCCGTCGATTAAAATCGACACCATCCTGCGCCCATTGACATCACGCTGCCCAATTTCGCATGCAAAATTAGTGGGAAAATTCCTGCCCTAATATTTCACACGAATTTTGTTGGATAAAACCGACATTACGCTATCCAACGCAAGTTTGAAAATATTTAAAAAAAAAAAAAAACAAAAAGCTAGTCCTGTAAGTTATAAGCGATAGTACTATCAAGTTTGAAAATATTTAAAAACAAAAAGCAAGTCCTGTCAGTTATAAGCAACAGTAATGCCGACATTAAGCTATCCGACGCAAGTTTGAAAATATTTAAAAAAACAAAAAGCAAGTCTTGCCGGTTATAAGTGACAGTACTACTTTGTCATCCAACATCATCTATATAGGCTATCGAAAATGTCTTATCCGACAATACATTGTATAAAACCGCCACCATTCTCTGACAATAATCCACTTTTGTAGTAGTGTGCATTGGAAGACAAGCATCCAAATGTACCGATAGTTTGGCTTCAAGGACCTCAGAAATGGTTGTGTGAACAAAAGTGTTCACTGTCCCAGTGACGATGGTTTGAATGGAAACAAAAGAAGTTTCGAGGGATGATACACGGCTATCCATGGCGCAAGCAGGAGCGGGACGGGGACGGCGGGGCGTACACAGAGGAAGGGAACCAGGAAGATTGGGTGATAACAATGTTAGCACCCAAAATCTTGGTTCAACCTTAACCCTTGGTAATGGAGGTAGCTAGAGAGAAGAAGCAAGAAGGACAAAAAGGATTTTTATATTAAATTAAAATCTGATCGTTGCCTTCACTATTGAGAGGTTATAACAACTTTTGCTAGCTCCCCACATAAGTGAGTGCCATATCAGCTATATAAGACAAAAACATAATAAAATATTCCCTCAACTTCCTAAAATACTACTAAGTCCCACCCATTTACATTTTTATTTTTAAAAACTACTTTTCCAGTTGCAATTTCGTCCTCTTCCTTGTAATCAAGACAATCACAGAATTGGATCATAACACTTCCTCTAGTCGCAATCGCTGCAACTCCAATCATAAATGGTAAGTCGATCTCTTGAATTTATTTGCATTTTATAAAATTAAGGTCTTGATTTTTACTTTTTACATTCAAATTAGGATTGGGATTGGGGGTTTACTGGAAATTGTTATTGATTTAGAATTTGGGGGTTTAGGTTCACTTGTGCACAAGGTGTTGATTTTTTCGTTTTGAAGTACTGTAAATTAATTGGGGTTTACTGCTATCTCTGTAAGTGTGTGTAATATGTGTATGTGCGTAATGTGCATATGTGTATGTGCGTAATCTTAGTGTGTGCGCGCGCACACGCGTAGTGTGTGTGTGTAATATGTGTATGTGCGTAATGTGTGTGTGTAATATGTGTATGTGCGTAATGTGTGTATGTGTATGTGCGTAATCTCTATGTGTGGCTTGCAATTTAATGATTTTTTATTTATTTTTTTGTAAATAAATTATGAATCTATCTGAACAATTTAGGCTTATTCGAAAATTTGTTATATCAAACTCTTTAACAGATGTGAAAGTGTGCAGCTCAATACTAGTGTTGAAGTCATGGATAAACCTGAATTCTTAGTCGGAATCGCCTTATTTTGGTATACAGATAAGCCTTTTTGATATGTATTCTATACAATTCTTTTTTATTTAAGTTAGAGACCACTTTTGATGAGTTACAAGTCTGAAGAACTCCATTGCTGCTCATGAAAATAAGTTCTTTTATAACTAATATGTCTACTTTTGAAAAATTTGTTGGCTCAAGTGTAATCTACTTCTTGTAAGATTTTTTTTTTATTTTTTATGGCATTTTGTTCTGTACTTGTGCCATACAATAGTAGATTGGCATTGTTAATTACTCTTAATCATTGTAAAGTAAGACGAATTATTAAACATATTCTTGATTATTCTTAATCATTCTAATTAAGTTCTAATAGAACGTAGAATAAGCAAGAAGACGCCGGATAAACTAGTTTAATTTCTTAATTAAACGACTAGCTAAACCAACTCTCCAGGTTTTCTACACTGCCAGTAAACGACTAGCTAAGCCACCCATCAAGTACAATTCTTTTGAATATATCTTTTGGGGAACTAGATTTGAAGAATGAGTGATTTTATTTGATTTAAGGGGGAGACTCCATTCTAATTCTAGTTTATGAGCTGATTAAGGATTCATTTAGAAAAAGGTTACTCTTCAAAAATGGATCATGAATACTAAAATGTTCAAAAGCTCACCGTGTTCGCTGGACCGCCTCCCGTAGAAAAAGGAAAATTAGCCACATATGTTCTCTCCAAATTACAACACTTTTATTTATCAGACAACTTAGATGGCATTGGTTGAAGGTGAAAGGGATTGAAAGTGACTAGTAGTTTTCTTTTCACCTTTTTCTTTTAGACTCATTAATCTCCCAAAAATTGAATTATGGAGTGGTAATAAACTTAATTAGTTGTGAGAAACTGAAATAAATTATTTGCTTATCTAGTATAACATTTATAAGTTTAGAGCTAGGTATTTCTTTCTCAATGCACCAATGCGCCTGCTATTGTCAGGACAAAAACACAATAATGACTGCATGTTTCATTGCAACTTTGTTAATTGACAATGCTGGAGGCACTGAATTATGAATGATGCAACTTCTTTTATTGAAGATGGTTGTTTTGGTGTGATGTACTCATGTGTTTCTATTTTATCATATAAGGATACGATGAAGAAAAAGAAGATGGGGAGTTAAGAGATTAGATCAAGCTTCTGTCAATTGGTTTTCTCTAATTGCAAAAGGAGAATGAAGAGTTGAGAGCGCGATTCGATTTAGCAAAGGAGAATGAAGTTCTAGCATCACAATTGAAGGTTTTTGTGACTACAAGTCACGGCCAGACTAGTAGCAACTTTAGAGGTACCGATGATGATTTTTCAAAAGACGACAATGCTTATGTTGAATTGGAAGACCATAATATGAACGTATGATTGATTTATATTATGTCTTTTGTTGTTAGTTTCAAACATGCACATGGTAGACCAGGGATTTTTACGTTAGCTTTTGGGACATACATTTGGTGTATGTGCTGGAATGTACTTAAATTGTTGATTAATGAAGTATTCCTTATATTTGTAATTAATTGTACTTTTAGAGTACGAAATAAGGGATGTGGTAATTAGTTTGCCATATATTGTTCCTAAGAAGCATTTGGTTTTGACATGTGACATAAGTTGTGCCACATATCAAAGGAATAGGTGATGGTATTAATGTCACTTATCCTCAACCATTGCATATGGGATCATATTGGGTGACGATAAATTCATCACTTATACATCTAATATGTGATGAATTTATAGGTCATTGACCTTTGTGTTTTGTGACGTCTAATTCATCAGACATATAGTTATTAGGTAACGTATGTGGTGTCACATTTGCAGAAAAAAAAAGTGACGATTTTGAAATTCATCACGTAAATTATAGGTGAGTTGTATAGGTGACGCAACTAGTGACGCTGAAAATGCGTCACATATAGTCAAATGTGACGCATTTCCATATTTATGTGATGAATGTCTAGTGTCACATAATCCATGTTTTCTTGTAGTGTACAAGGTACTCACTCCTATCCATTGCTTCTCCTCCATCGGTTGGATCTTGTTTCGAATTGGGAAAATTACAATGCAGTTTGTTGATGCTTCTTTTGAGGTCGAATTAAGATTACAACTCAAAGGTCAAAATTTCGAAAGCTCGAGAGATATATTTGTGGATGCAGATGGCACCTCATTGACAATAAAAGTAGGGCATTATGGGTCTCTTATCATACTTGTGGAAAATAATCATCTGTTTGATAAAATAAAGCCTTCTTAAACAATATGGTTTGTGAAATATATGCAATGTGAAATTATATAAAAACTGTGCAGTCTGTAGGTCACATGTTTAGGTGGACAATTCTTGTCTTTCGCAGGTACATCGATAATGATTGTTAGTCGTAAACTGAAAAGAAACACGATCCTGAATTGAAATGGCCTGATATTATGTTGTCTTGGGAGTCTCTGTCAGTGGGATACATACAACTTTTGAAAGAAGCATCAATTTACATTGATGGGGATTCAACTGAAATCAACCAAAAAGTGGCTCAAGAACTTGCAGTTGGTCTCGAGTATTTCTTTACTACCATTTTCTGGTTGCATGTTCATAACGATTAACTAGCTGCGAGTAGTGGACTAGTTGTTTCTAACGGGAACTGAGATTCAATTGCTTGGTTAAAGACTGCCTATATCTCAAATGCCTTTAAATTTTGATTGTTTTGATTTTTCGAGTCTTCCTACACTCAGTTGTTATCTTTGGTTGATATGGTTATAGATATACACCACTCGATACAAGGGAGTTTATGGAATCGTTTGCAAAGCAGACCATTGAATCATGCGAGTATTTTGCTGGAAACTTTTAAGTGTTTATTGAACCTCAACTCGCTGGGTCTTCTTCTTCCTTCTGCAACCTCATGATGTGCATATTATTGAAACATGAACTCGCTATGATCAGTGTTAGTCTAAACATAGTTTATATGTATTTTTACCACCTACAAAAGTAGGGATAACAACACACAAAATACTTGTAAGAGAACAAGGTAGTTGTAGTATAAACGGCTCAAGCAAGGTCGTTTCTGCAGGGATTGAATGAATGATTTATGTAAACTAATTCTTAGCTAATTATTTGAAAACAAAGATTGGAAAATGTTGATTTTGAATTTAAAAATAATAAAAACGAATTTAATTAAAATGATTAAAGAAATTAGCAAAAAACAAAAGAAAATAGTTTTGAAAACCAAATTGTAAAAGGCTAGGGTTTCACCGTCCCCATAACAATCCTATGTAGATTTATTAATTAATTACTTATGAATTACTCATGCAACTTTGAAGGTTAGGTTTTCCTAATGCGTATTCTACTCGTGGTATTCAAGCTAGAATGTATATCAAACATGCAATCCGTCCGTGGTATTTAGATCAAATATAAACATGCATGACTCATTACGCTTTGTGAAAACCCTTTGAAAAACCATGCAACCCCTAAGATGTGGTATTCATCCTAGGTGAAATTACAACTATCAACCACAAGAAGCAATACTCAATTCCCCGGAGGTATTCCCATTGAATTGCATCCGATTACTTATCTAAACATCATAATGGTAGCTAAGCATTAAAATATAGAGACAGTTTAAAGCACAATGATTAATAATTCAAAGCATGCATGCATAATATCATAAGCAATTAAATAAAAACTACATATTCATGCTAAGGCTCAAGGCATCGCCCTAACAAACGAAAATTAGCTACTAACAACCATAAAACAAAATATTATTAAAATCATGGATATAAAACACCTTGAATATAAACTTGAATCTTCAAAACCTAGCAAAGTACTGATGCGTGAGTTCTCCCCCAATGTTGTGTAAAGAACCCTAATGGCTAACAAGCCTTATTTATACTACTCTAATTAAAATCCTCCTAGTAAAAGGTCTTACAAGAAAACTAGGAAACATAATTAAATGATAAAACAGAAAATAAAAGGTTTCCTATTTGACCTAGAATTAGGAGTTCTCAGAAAATCACACTTTTGACTGAACAAATCAACTCTGATTTGGTCCCAAAAGGTCTCTTTTGAAAGCTGAAGACGTCCCCTACAAATTCTCAGAAGGAATCTTCCTCAAAATACACCATCTTGATCTTTAAATTACCCAAAACATCCAGAAACGTCAATCTAGGAAAGCTATGCGCTGTGCCTTTATTTCATCGTCACGATCAAACGACTTGGTAGAAAAATCTGGAATTTTGACACAATCATCTTGAAAGGCACACGAACATCCTTCAATTGGAATCACTCCAAAATTCATCTGTTTGAATACTTTTTGCTCCAGAGGAAGTCGAATGTGCTACATTGAATGGGCATTGTTGGTGATCTTACTCTGGAGCAAAAAATAATCAAAAAAATTATGGAGGTGTCATGTGAATTTTTGAGTAAAAATGACAAAATTACTCTTGAGACACATCAGAATTCCCACATGCATGCAATGGACAATAACAACTCGATTAAGAAAGAGTCAAAGGTGATCAAAATTATATTTATTCAAATCCCTCTTATCACTCCTCGTCAAATCCTTATTCAAAAGGTAACTCCCAAAATTCTATTTAATTTAGGATTAATTACCATGTTAATTGCAAAATATTATTTGAAAATAACATCTTGCAATTATTCTCCAATTACACCATATATGGCCGGCCACTATTCTCCAAATAGGGCCGGCCACTCCCCTATAAATAGCCCTATTATCCCACTAAAAAGCTAAGTCATTTGCTACCGACAAACTCCTAAGCACATTATTTTCAGAATTCTAACTTTGGCATCAGAGATTCTTCGGCCAAAGGCCTCCCCCTACCCCCAATTCATCGTGGGCGTGTGAGGCTTTTGGCCTTAATCTTAGGTGTTATTATTTTGCAGGTGCATTTTCGGCAGAGAAGAAGATGGCAGAAATTTACATCCACAAATTGGTGCTTTCATTAAGAGCTTGATTCACATGCTTGAAGAAGACTCTCACATTCAAAGTTTCTCATTTCTCGTTCATTTGTAAATTTTCATATGTTCTTATTCCTAGAATTTTAAAATTCTTTGAAAGACGCAGGAGAAAAATACAATGGCGAGAAATTTGGAAACCACGATAAACGGAAATTTCCTACTTTCAAAAATTCGGATCAAATGATGGAGATTGCGATGTAGCCCCACCACGACGATCCATGAGGCTTAACACGGCGGCAAAAGGAGCTACTTTGCCACCACGACAGCCACATAACCACCGTGGTAGTGGGGAGTGGGATAACTCCATGGCACCAAGGCCACGAAGCAACAACAGCTGCCACTTTGCAACAACGAGCCCAGGCCCATGCCACAAGGCAGCTAACGCAACGCTAGGCAGCCCAGATCTAGCAAGCCTACGGTGTTGCCATAGCAGCTGAGGCCTAAAGCACAACGTAAGCAGCTGCAACTATGACAAATAGGGTAGCCCAACAGTTGCAGCCCAAGGCTAGTGCAAGCCTAATGCACCCTCAGCCTAATGCCAAGCAGGCTAGACCGCACTGTGCCCACGCACCCCGCTAATGGCTCGGCTTACTTTCGTGGCCTAACCTGCTCTTACGATCCACCTAGTGATCCCAACCGGTCCAAGGCTAGTTCAACTGTCCTATCTTTATATTTCTGGATCGACTATTGAACTGGAGGTATTTTCACCCTAATTTTCTGCAGATTTGACATATCTCAACTCAAATCACGCACCTGGAGTCCATTACATTACCATTACTCAAGGAGACGCATATCGTCTAAGCTTTTTCATCCCAAATTGCGAACACCAATTGTCTCGACAAGTCATAGAGTTGATAAGCACCCTCGCGCAACAGACGACCTTGGTGAATCAACTCTTGTAGTGCACCAAGATGCAGCATGCCCCAAACGAGGTGTCCCGAAGCAAGATAAAAGCAGATGGTGAACCTCTCCAGCAGCGTCCCAGCAAGCAGCCTCTCGACCAGCCATGAACCAAGCATTCTGGTAGTGTACACTTTTATCTAAGGCCCCAAGAAAACGTATACTCTCGTCTTAGCACACGGAGGAGCATACACTCCCGGTTAGGCCTACGGACGAGCATACATTCACGGTTGGGACCATACTCCAATAATCAACATGGACAACCTTCCAGATGAAGTTTTCATTCACGGCTAGGCCCGCAATGAGCATTCTCCACCTTACATTGGAGTATGTAGCATAATAGATGGAGATAAGTAGTCACTCAATCCGGCTCAAGTTTAATCGGCAGCTTATGAGTAACTTGCTTGCCTACTAAGAATGTACCAAATGCACTGTAGCCGCGACATAGACGAATCAATCATAAGGATGAGCAACTTAAACCAACAAGTCATAACCATGGGCAGCCAAAAGCTACGCTGCCTTAGTAGAGGCAAATTCAGAAAGAAGTTGAGAGGCTCTTGACCGAACGATTGCATGATTTCCAACACAATAAAGCTACTAACGAGGCACTTCGACAAGACATGATCAATAAGCGGGTCATCTTTCATTGACAAGATTAAGCAGATGAAATTATCCTACATAGACTATCGGATACAAAGATTACTTCTGATCCGATAAACGCAGTAGCTTAGCCTAATGGCGCGTCAGAGGCAAATGAGTACCAAAATGACACATCAGCCCAATTACCAAGAATCCAAGTAGATCTTATTCTCAATGCTCTAGACGATTCAATACTGGAGCAACACATCACCAATAGCCAAACACTGTGAACCTAGTGGTCCAATTCCTCTTGCTGTGCATAACTTGGCCTAAGTCGGCCCCAGCTTCATGTTCACAGTCGTGCCTACTTGCTCCATGGCTCTCGGTAGCCCTTGTTCTATCACTATGGCTCCCAACCTTGCTAATCTTGCACCATGGCTCCCAACCATGCTGATCTTGCCCTGTGGCTCCTAATCACGCCGACCAAGCCCATGACACTCCAAACTTCAAAGCATCCAATGACGAAGCATAAGACAAGGCTTTATTAGCAGACCTTGCTAACAAAAGACTTAACGGTGAAGAATCTTGCAATTCATTCAAATTTTCAGCTGATCACCAACCAAGCCTCAAAAAAGCACACGACGAAACATCTAACGATTGTGCAATACTTAAAGAAAGTCCAAGAGCAGCTCATTGCATTTCCTACTAGTAGTTCAAAGACTCAAGCAGATCGCAGAACAAGACCTCACAGGCTAATGATTATTTTAGTTGTCTATTAGTCCAGTTTTCCTTATATGCACTCATAACAACGACTTCCATGCTTTGTTGTATGATAAGGTAAACTAATTCCCCGACACCCACCTGGGTCTGCTTTCTAGTACAAGAGGATAAACTAATTGCTCTTCGATGCGAAAGGATAAACCAATTGCTCTCCAGTGCAAGAGGTAAACTAATTCCTCGACACCTATATGGGTCTGCTCACAAGTGTGAGAGGATAAACCAATTGCTTTTTAGCGCAAAAGGGTAAACTAATTCCCCGACACCCATTTAGGTCTGTTTTCCAGTATGAGAGGGTAAACCAATTTTCTGACACCCATCCAGGTAAGCTCTCTAGTGTGAGAGGATAAACTAGTTCTTCGACGTCTATCTGGGTCTACTATTTAACGGAATGGGCAAACTGCCAATGAATTTTTGCACAACTACTCATTTTGATGTGACTAGTTAACGATCATCATATTCTACAAATCTTTATCATGTTCTGATGCAAGCCACATAGCTCAAAAGATCGAATACTTAAAAACCAGCTAAGCAGTAAATGATCATGGGCAACAGCCACTTTGCACTCAACAGTTTACTCATCCGACACTTCATCTTTAGCAACTTTGATCTTGGAGCTTCATCCTCGATTGCTCCATCTATGGTAGCTAAGAAATCAAATTCAAGCAGTTTCTTCCTTCTTGGTAAGCAGTATAGATGTGGCAGCCCAAACCGTGGCCCATGCTACGCCACTTCCTCGGCCCATACTGAGTTAGCATTTGGGTCTAGCCAAGCTAAGTAACCTAAGTCGTGGCCTTTGCCACACTACCTTCTTGGCCCATGCTAAGCTAACGCTTGGCCTATGCCAGCCAATGTGCCGCATTACCCCAACAACTACCCTGCGGTCCCAAAAGAACAACGAAATTAAGTTTTTCTTACCTTGGTATGGTGTGGAGAAGACAAAGAAATCAACGGAAAACGGTTCTTTGCACGGGCAAGTGAAGAAGAATGCTAGGGGAAAAGGAACAAATATCCTTTAGTTTTCTCTCTTTCTTGTAGGGATAAATAATTGTCCTCCAAAGTTGATTTAATCCCCTACTTAAGGTAGACTTAAATAGGTTTTGGAGGCGATTTATTTCCCTTTCCTAGAAGAATCTAATTCCAAGTCCAAGTGGGAATCTGCATCAAAGTTGAAGATCTTTAAACCTATTGCCTTTTCCTGCAAGCAACCCAGCACGTGTAGGGGCATTTGTGTAGCAAAAAATAATCAAGAAAATTATGGAGGTGACATGTGGAATTTTGGGTAAAAAGGATAAAGTTACCATTGAGGCACATTGGGCTTCCTACGCGCATGTAACGGACAATAACGACTCGATCAAGGAAGAGTCAAAGATGATCAAAATGATATTTATTCAAATCCCTCTCATCACTCCTCATCAAATCCTTATTCAAAAGGTAACTCCCAAAATCCTATTTAATTTGGGATTAATTACCATGTTAATTGCAAGATATTATTTCACATAACATCTTGCAATTATTCTCCAATTACACCATATATGGCCGACCACTATTCTCCCAATAGGGCCGGCCACTCCCCTATAAATAGCCCTATTATCCCACTAAAAAGTTAAGTCATTTGCTATCCACAAACTCCTAAACATATTCTTTTAGAATTGTAACTTTGGCATAGGAGATTCTTCAGCCAAAGCACCCTCATTCATTGTGGGCGCGTGAGGTTTTTGGCCTTAATCTTAGGTGTTATTATTTTGCAAGGTTTGTTTTCGTCAAAGAAGAAGATGGCGAAAATTTGCATCCACACTTATGGTCATGTTTGGGGCAGTAGGTGCAACATTAGGAGGACAACATGGAGCTGCAGGAAGGGATGATAATTGCTACCATCTTTATGAAAGTTTCACTGTCTAGGTGTCCCAAACTGAAGGTAACTTGTCTTTGATCCTTTGTTCAATTTCTTTGCTTTGAGACAAGAAACTCATTCACTACCAGTGTCTATCATGCTTAATGCAATTGGTTTTATGTTGTTTACTAGTATCATTAATAGCCTATGTAGGTTGATTAAAATTGATAGATATTGTTTACCATTGTTCTCTATAGCATAATTCATTATAACCGGAAAGAGAGAAAACAAAAGCATTGAAACTGAAAACAAAAGCTCAAGTCATTGTAACAAAAAAAAAAATTCACAAGTCATTTGGGACGTGGATCAACACGAGAGACTACATAAAATTGTGACATTATGGTCACATGAATTTGAAGTTAGGATCTTCTACTCTAGTATGGTCATAAATTTTACAGTTTGCCATTTTTTTTAGAAGTTTAAGTCTTCGCAGTTTGAGGCCCAACTTTTTCATAGTTAAGCATAATTGAAGTATGATAGGATTAAAAGCACCACAAAGTAGCACACAAATGTCCTGTCAATTTTCCTTATTAACACTAAGATTTATCAATTGAAGTATATGAAAATAAGGGTCTTTCTGGCAGAAGATTGAAACCTAACTACTTAAAATATCACAAAAACTTGGTTGCTGTTCCTACTGACCAGCCACCAAAAACTAATTATTAGACTAACTTACACTTATCTAAATTCAACAAAAGTTTATATGCAAACACTAGACACATAGAGGCACGCTCATACAAACTTTTGGGA
This sequence comes from Pyrus x bretschneideri, assembly GCF_019419815.1. Taxonomy (NCBI): domain Eukaryota; kingdom Viridiplantae; phylum Streptophyta; class Magnoliopsida; order Rosales; family Rosaceae; genus Pyrus; species Pyrus x bretschneideri. The sequence continues at coordinate 865,145 of NW_025999808.1, read as the reverse complement.
TTTTTGGAGTTGATTTTGTATTTTATTTAAATCCAACAAAAACAGGATAGAAACAAAAAGAAAATAACGAAAATTGATTTTAGTTCAAAAAAGAAAAAGAAAAAAACAAAAACGAGTTAGGGGAATTTGCTATCCACCACCAAATAATCATGCAAACATGTTAATTATGTTTCATTAAAATTCATTTTATTTCTGGATGAAGATGTTCAAGTTGGCTCACTGTTAGAACTCAACTTATTACTGTATCTTACGTAGTATGTTAAAAGAATGATGTTTTCAACTTAACTTAGTTCCTAGCATGCAATCTAGAATGGCGTGTTCATAAATTTAACAAGTAGAAATCATTAAGAACAAAAAGAGTTTGAGTCATCATAAGGCATCGTAAGTACTGATATTGTCTTACTTATCCTAAAAACTGATTTACATGTTAATCGCAATTAACAAGTACAACTCTAGAAGATATGTAAGTCCTCATTCGACATATTCATAACATTAGAATCTTAGTTATGCTTACTAAGTATGCATCCATAGAATACACATAAAGAATTCATCACCGACATAGGTAGTGAATCAATTTTCATCCTTCATAAAAGAAATTCAAACAATATGTCATAAAAAACTTGCAATGATATTTGGGGCTTCAAAACAACCCCTAACTTCTTATTCATTTTGAGTTGTTCGTAACTCGCTGCCTAAGTCAGCTGATCTGCACAGCCAGTTTTGATGAATTTATTATTTAAAAGGAGAAATTAGGTTCTGATCCCTCTTTTCGCTACTCCATTGATTAAAACTTTATTCCTTTTCAATTTTTGATTAAGGTCCTTAGGTTTTAATAGACGCTATTAATTATTTCAATAATAAAAAAAATTATTTCTAAATACATTCATTTAGTGTTAGAAACGTTACATTTAATATATTTATATTTATGGCTAAATTTTTTTATCATATATTTTTATTTTTAGTTTGTATCTTTGCAACCCTTTTTTTAATTTGTACCAATTTTATTTTCAGCTTTAATTTGTACCTATATATTAATTTCTTTTTGTGCCCATATATTTTAGACTTTTATTTGTATTTGTACCCATATTTTTTTTTAATTTATTTGTACTCATTTTCAATTTTGCTAAATGTACTCATGCTAATTATATGTATTTATTTTACGTTTTAAAATATATCAATAGTTATTTTTTAAAATATGTTAATAATTATGTGGCTACATTATTTTTTTTGCTATAATTTTGTGAAGAACAATATTACTCTATTATTGATTTTTAAGTATTTATTATATTTTAGAAATATTATTTGAATTTGGTTAAATTTCATAATTTGTGGGACATTAGATGCATAAATGCATGAGTTAAATATCTTAAATGATGTTCAAGACCTCGATCAAAATATTTAAACAAACAAGGTTTCAATCTAACAATTAGGTTGATAAGGGACCGGAACCAAATGACCCTATTTTAACCCCACTTGTGCTCATTTTCTCTTCTTTGCTTGAAAAATCCTGCAAAACAAAAAAACAAAGCGAATAGCTTGGAAATAAAAGGAACTAACTAACAAAATGTGACAACCCGTTCCAAATTTTACGTTTTTATTTTATTTAAAAAGCGTGAATTTACGAAATTGCCCTAGAGGCAAGGACTTTGACTTCTGTTGACCATCGTCTAGAGAGACGTATGACTTATTCTTTTAACATATTCTCGTAATACTCGTGGATGTGAACGCATAGGCGAAAGCCGTTTGCGAGTCCGGATTATAACGGTATAGTTACGGACGTTCGAAATTGGTTATTCAAGGTTTAGTGTTGATTAAATTAAATACCCAATCAGAAATTGGTTATTTAAGGTGAAGCCCAATTAGAAAAAGGAAAAAAAAAAAAAAAAAAAAAATCCCAGCTTTCCCGTGGGTTTTTCCCACTCGCGACCACCCACTTTCCAAGGCCGATTCCGGCCAACTCCGGTGGAGTTTTTCGATGCCACCACCACCATCTTGAAGCTCTCATTCCCCTCTACAAAACCCATCCAAGAACCACCTTGATTAACCATGGTATGAGGCGGTTTGAGGCCACGAAAGTTGATGAAAATCAATGGTGCTCCGGCCACCCATCTCGATTTTCCGGCAAATCGGTAAAGCAATGGCCGATGCCACCACTTGGGCTTTGTAGCCCATCATCCCAGGAGCAAAACGCAACCAACCTTGACCCCGTTGGACCACCGTAGACGACGAATCGATATCGGGAAGTTTTAGGCACCCCCCGGCTTCATGGGCAAAATTGACCATCTTTCGTCCACTTTTGGACTTCGTGGCAGGTATGAAAGTTTCTCCACTCACTGAGATCTTCATTTTTGTGAAGTTTGAGAATTTTTGGAAATAGTTGAATTTTCCGGCGAGTCGGGACGGCCGACCGCCACCCGCGGCGGCGCGTGGCCAGTGGGCCGCCAATGCTATTTTTAGGCTATGTCAAATGTCTTGAATTCAGTTTTGTCATTTGAATGACGTAGGTTGATAGTTGGAACCTAAATTCGTTACGATACGTTACTTGATAAAATGTGAATCGATGATCCGACCGTTGGATCGTCACCAAAATTGGATACATTATAATACGTAATATTTAAAGATTATAGGAATTTACGGATTGGGAATCCGACTTACGGATCTTCCTAAATTCGATTTGTAAGTTAGTAAAATAAATGTTCACGGCCACTTGTTTTAGGCAATTGGCGGAGATCTGACCGTTGGATCGTAATGAAATTTTAATATGTTATTCTAGAAACATATTGTGGATCGTTGGGAGTTGCAGATTGGAAATCTGATATGCGGATCTTCCGGGTTAAGTTATACACAGTTGTAAACCCTACCGTCGATCTTTGATCGACGGTTGACTTGTGGTCAATGGGTATCAAACTATTTTAGAATGTCGTTGAGGTTGTGTTTTATGTGAATTACATATTCTACGGATAAGAGTTCTGAGATGTGATTTGATAATTGGTCACAAGGACCAATCATTCAGGACGCCTCGATGCGTGCGCTAGAGAATCATAGCGTGGACTCCAGGTGAGTGCATCTTTTCCTTTTTATCGTATATATTATTGAGAGTTCTATCGACACTTTTAAATTGATTAGGCATATTACTTTCATACATATTTATTGTGAATGCTTGAAGTACTATATGAACTACGAATGGCTTGATCCCTGTCTAGGGTACGTAGGCAGTCTAACGAGACGTTAGATGCAGCCATAAAATATTTGAGACAAAAGCCTTGCTTGGGAAATTGAGTAATGCGAAGGAAATTTGTAAAGGCAAGTTTTAGTTTTGTGAATTAGTTAGTTAAATTAGAGTTAATTGGGTTGTCATGGATAATTATCCCTGAAAATAAGTAGTTTGGGAGTAGGGCGTTACTGATTGTACACTTCACACCATATTGTTTATAATTGAAAATGCTACGACATGGTTAAGTAGTAGATTGCATCATGATATATCCATATGTATATTACTTGCATATAATTATTGGGAATGCTTTCAAGTGCAAATGTGAACTCAGGACACCCAGGTAAGTTCAGGTGAGTTTATGGTAATAGTTGAATCGACTGCGTTATAGCATGACTACAGTTATGAGTTAGGCAATTTCGATACTGTCGTACTGGTTGCCATGAGTTGCACATGTTATATTGAGATGCATTGAGAGCTCATAAACCTGCACCCCGGTGTTAGTGCTCCCGCCCGTGGCCAAGGCACAGTCCTTCACGTGATGTTCACCTCCCGCACCTTACGCTCACCTTGGATTCAAGGTAGGTGCACAGTCCTGTCGTACAGACCACTTTAGGTGGTTCCGACTCGTAGGTGACCCGCGATTATTCGCCCAGTCTTCACGTGATCGTAGCACTCGAGCGTATTTATTTACACCCAGTCCTGTCGTATAGACCACTTTAGGTGGTTCCGACTCGTGTGCAGGTATACTTATTGAGCTATTGGCTAGCCAGGATTGATGAGATATGGATAAGTCGTACAGGTCACTATAGGTGACTCCGACTTATATGCTAGCCAGGATTGATGAGATATGGATAAGTCGTACAGGTCACTATAGGTGACTAAGTCGTACAGGTCACTATAGGTGACTCCGACTTATATGTTAGCCAGGATTGATGAGATATGGATAAGTCATACAGGTCACTATAGGTGACTCCAACTTATATGCTAGTCATAGGTGACTCCAACTTATATGCTAGCCAGGATTGATGAGATATGGATAAGTCGTACAGGTCACTATAGGTGACTCCGACTTATATGCTAGCCATGACTGATGAGATATGGATAAGATGTACAAGTCATTTTAGATGACTCTGACTGATATATCACTTTGTATTGATTTAGCTCATTTGGCCTACTTATTAATGTATGGTGGAGTCGATGGCAAACCGTGGTTTTGGTCATTTCTGAGTATGGTTTGGATATATGTATATATGTTGTACTGTCTTATGGAAAACGATACGGGTTTTACATTTAGGGGCATTACTTTTTGAGAGGTAGTAACTTTGGGAAGCTTGGTTTTATTGCTTACTCACACCTTCTGTTTGGTGCCCTCCAGGTTTTAACTGCTGAGTTTGTATCGACAAGAATATGTGGCGAATCTTAGTATTGATGGATATTTTTGAGGGTATGATTCTTACCCACACTACTGTACCTTACTTATGCTCTGACATCGCGTGTGAAATGGGTTCGCTCCCACTCGTAGCGCACTCTAGTATTTAGACACTTTTAGATTCAAATTCATTCACTTTTTATACACTATCACATTTTATGGCTTCGTCACCTTCCAGGTGTCGGCCAGCACAGCTCGATTCAGGGTCCAAGTGGACTTTCTGGGTCGGGGTGTGTCACAAAAGACAAGTGAATTTGATGTAAAATATGTATAAATATGAGCTTATCAAAGTACCATTTTATTGCAAAATTCATTGCAAGTCTAGGGATATTTATATTTTTTATCATTTTGATTTTAGATTTTAAAATCTTTCAATTGCGGTGCAAGTTATGTTTCTTTACTTGATAATTATAGTAGCTTGGATCTATGTCATATGGTTTTTAATCAAGATTGCAGATTGATTTTGTAGTAATAATTTTAGCTTAGTCCATCCACGAATAATTTCTAGCTACGTCAATGATCACAAGGCCCTAGGAAAACCTAAGGGCCTTAAGTGACGACCTGACCCTAATTTTCTATGTAATTTCTCCCCGAGTGTGTAAATTGACATATATGCCCTTGTTGGCAAAGTGACGTGGATGTGATTATACAGCTTTAAATTATTTTTCTCACTATTGTAATTAAATAGTACTCGTTATTACGAACACATGAGAGTGAGTTAGAACCTAATCGAATCTGTAATGAAAAAGTTACGTTATGTTAAAGTACGTTAACAACAGGTGGAGTGGTACATGCGTGTGTTAATTTATCAGTGTTGGAAACACTGTTATTGATAAAGAGGTGGATTTTTGTGTACGATTTACTGTGCCAAAATCTAAAAAACCTTATCACTTTTCCTTCTTAAAACCGGTCCCGTGTACCCATCTCCCTCACCAATCAAATTTCACTCCTCAATTCTCTCACCCAACCAGACAACTTCCCTCATTTTTCCACCAATCAGAAAAGTTGTCAGTCTCATCTTTTTCCTCTCTCTCTCTCTCTCTCACCCGTACCTCCCTCTTCTCTGCAACTACAAGGACCTTCATCAAACACTCACAGATCAAACTTAAAAATATCACCATCCTTGTGGAGCCAAAAATAATCAAGAGGCGGCACGTGGATTTTTGGGTAAAAATGACAAAATTACCCTCGAGGCACACCATGTTTCCTACGCGCGAGTAGCAGGCAAGCATCCCTCAACCAAGCCAAAAGTACCCAAAATAGGTAACAATTAAAAATTATTTCATCCATCCTCATCTTATATTCCCTACAAGGTATTTACTCCATAACCTTCAAAACATTCCATATAAATTGAGTTATTTGGCCAATTAATGGATTTATTACCTACTTAATCCATTAATTGCCAAATAACTCACCCATTACACCCTAAAAAACACCCAAAGGCCGGCCACTCTCTCTCCCAAAGAGGGCCGGCCATGCTCTATAAATTGGACCCAATTTTCTCTAAAAAGCTAAGTTACACACTCTTGCAAAAGTCCCAAAAACTCTCAAAACACTTTTCTCTCTAAATTCTAACTTTGGCATCGGAGGTTCTTTGGCCAAAGCCCCCCCCTCCCCCATTCATCGTGGGCGCGTAAGGCTCTTGGCCTTGACCAAAGGTGTTGATTGTTTTGAAGGTGCAATTTTGCCAAAGAAGGAGAAGGCGAAAATTTGCATCGACAAATTGGTGCTTTCATTGAGAGTTGAGTCCCATACTCGTAGAAGACTCTCGCATCCAAGGTTTTCTATTTTCTTGTCCATTTGTAGATTTCTTGTACATTCTTATTATTAGAATTTTTAATTTGCAAAAATTCTTTGATAAAATGTAAAAGAGAAGTAAAATGGTTAGAAATTTAGAGAATTCAACAAATGAAAATTTCAACACTCAAGAGATGGGACCATGGCGATCCATAAGGCTAAATGTGACAATAGGTGGAGCAACACCATTACCACAAGTTTCCACCACGGGAACCACCACGATGGTTACCACGGTAGCCACCCGCGATGAGGTCCATAGTGTCACCACCACGGCCCGAGCCGTGCCATCCAAGGCGGCCCACGACACTAAGGCCACGGCCCAAGCCATGTCACTCCACACCCAACGCGTTGCCAAGCTGAGCCCAAGCCTCCACCCGCGTGCATTATACGCCGAGCAGCCCATTCTCGTGGCCTAGCTTGCTTCTGCCAAGCAGCCACTTAACCAGTCACGAACCGAGTATTCTAACGGAGTACACTCCTGACTGGACCCCGAGATAGCTTATTTTCCTGTCTTAGAGCGTGGAGGAGCGTGCACTTTCAATTAGGCCCACAGATAAACATACACTCATGGTTAGGGCCACACTCCGATAATCAACATGAGCAATCTTCCAGGCTAAGTGTTCAGTTGCGGCAAGGCTCGCAAGAAGCATCCTCCACCTTACATCGGAGTAAGCAGCACAACAGATAGAGAAAAGCAGTCATTCAATTTGGTTCAAGTTCAACCAACAGCCTATGCGTTACCCGCTTGCCTACCAGGAACATACCACACCTATGGCATAGACGAGCCAAACACATGGAAGAGCAGCCTAGACCAACAGGTCACGACCGAGGGTAGTCGAGAGCTCTACCACCCCAACAAAGGAAAATTCAAGAAGAAGTAGAAAAGCTCTTGACCGAGCGATTGCGCAATTCCCCATGCAACGAAGCTATTGACAAGGCACTCCAATGAGACATGACCAACATAAACAAGTCATCTTTCAATGACAAGATCAAGCAAATGGGACTACGCCATATAGATTGCTAAATATAAGGACTACTTTTGTTCCGACAAATGTAGTAGTTAATGGCATGCTAGGGGTAGACGAGTACTAGAAGGACATACCAGCCCAACTACCAAGAACCGGGGGTAGGCTAAGGATTATTTCGGTTGTCTTGGCAATGCAGCTTTCCTTAGCTGCACTCATGACAATGATTTCCATGCTCTCCAGTGCGAGAGGGTAAACCAATTCCCTGATAGGGGCATATTTAGGCAACTTAGTTGGCTTGTTCTTGTGCATTTACGTTGTTATTTCTTAGTTCTTTAAGTCTTTTAAGTTATTTTCGTATGTTTTCAGGTTCTAAGGGCTAAAGGAGCAAAGAAGTGCATTTTGGAGCCTTTTGGAGCACTTTTGGGCAAAGGATGGATAGGTTATGCTTGGAGCCAAAGTGTTGGACGAAATTGAAGGCCTTGTATGCACTTTAGGACATAAAACAAAGGGCCTAGCCCATTCTAACACCATTGCCGTGCATTCCCCTTCCACTCCTTCCAATTACAGCTTTCCCACTTCATCATTCAACCACATGCTCTCCCATTCATTCACTTTTTAATCATTCCATTCATGCACCCTTTAATCATTCACTCCTTAGCTGTTTTTCCATTCATTCCCTTCATTATTTCAGCCACCATCACATTATTCCAACCTTAGCCGCACACTTCCATATTCCCTAGCTGTCACTCCCATTAAAACCATCATCATTCAGCTACATTCTCCCATTCTCCCTTTGTGCCGTGCATTCCCCTTGCCTTTCCAGCTTTCCCACTTCATCATTGCAGCACATTCTCTTCCATATTCCCTCTTTAATCCATTGCAGCCACCAATCACCCTAGCTGTCACTCACATGCTTTCCCATTCTATAATTCACCCACATGCTCTCCCATACATTCATCACCAACATAACCATCACAAAAGAACCATTCTCTGCCGTGCCTTCCCCCTTCATTCCAGCCATTCCACACACCTTTCCAACCTAGCAGCACCCTTTAATCATTCACCCTAGCTGTCACTCCCATGCTCTCCCATTAATTAATTCAACCATTTAGCCGCAAATTCGGATTCCATTCATCATTCATTCTAAATTACAACCAAGCAGCAGCCACCCATTGATCTTCTCCATATTGCCGTGCCTTCCCTCATCCATTGGAGCCAATTCCCATCCTTGCCGCAGCCTTCCCCCACCATTCTAGCCACCATCCAACCTTCATACACCTTCCACAACCCCTTGCCGCACCACTAAATCCCCATAAACCCATCTACAACCCAGAAATCATCCCAAATCATCAAAAAACCCTCTCTGCCGCAGCAAGGAGAACAAAGAAAAAGGACTTTAAAACGCGTAGAAATTCAAGTGGATTCATTGGGCATTCTAGGTGTAATCAATCCTTTGTTCGTTATGTTTAAATTCAATTTTATTTCTCTTTTTGTGAACATGAGAGGCTAAATCCCTAGTTAGCTAGTGGGTGATTCGAAACCATGTTTATGCTTGCAATATGAATTGATTACCTTTGGTTGGAATTTCATGCGTTGTGGATTCAATTTGTTTAACTGTTTGATTGATAACTTATTTATGTATGTTTATTGAGAGTGCACGCTTAATTTTCATGCATGAATATGACGCTAGAATATAAGTGAGTTTCACCTAATAGTTATGAACTTATATTCACAAGTAGTGGAGGTTGCTTATAAACAATCGCGTTAAATGAATTCTTGGCACTAGTTTCATGCTCATCATAGTAACGAAGGCCTCGTCAACACTTATAATTTTCATGATGCTTAATGATCTTTGATTGTATCTTTATTGTGCTTTTCACGTAAAGGACTTTTGGAGAATGTTTTGAATTGCGTTGCGCTAACCCATCCAATTCATTAACTTAAGGAGAACTTGACGGTTAATTTAAGCGGACCTAATTAACCCGGGGTGTTGAGTTTCATAATTTATCGAAAGACCAACTGAAAATCATCTTGTATGCAAGTGTAACATGTGTGGAGAAGAACCTTCTAGCTAGCATTCCATCCATATTTTCATCACATTCATCTTTACTATCTGTTTTAAATTAAAATCTGTGCATTTTAGTTAATTTCGTCAAAAACCAAATCCCCCTTTACTTTATTGTCCAATAGTTAGAAAGTGTCTTAGTTTGTGTTTCTAAGTGTTTGAATCAATTTATTTCCCAAATTCGTCCAAAGTAGTCAAAGTGCTCAAAACTGCCCAGAAAGTGTTTTTAAGGCAGTTTTGAGTGTTTTGGTGCTGTTTTGAGTCTTTTGATTTGTTTTAGTGTTTTAAGTGTTTAGTTTTGCATTCTTTGAGTCTAGTTTAGTGTTTTAACCTTTGTTTTAAGTTTTTGAGTCAGTTTCTAAGTGATTTAGTAATCCCTCCTAATCCCCGGTTTAGAACGATCCCTACTTATACATATACTACAATTGTCACAAGAGGGTTTTAATTTGTGTGTCACATTCGTAGCGCATCATTCCCCGACACTTATATGGGTCTACACTCAAGTGCGAGAGGATAAACTAATTGCTCTCCAGTCCGAAAGGGTAAACTAATTCCTCGACACCCATCTGGGTCTGATTTCTAGTGCGAGAGGATAAACTAATTGCTCTCTAGTGCGAAACGGTAAACTAATTGCTCTCCAGTGCGAAACGGTAAACTAATTGCTCTCCAGTGCGAGAAAGTAAACTAATTCCTTGACACCCTCTGGGTAAGCTCTCTAGTGTGAGAAAGCCATATGGCTCAAAGAATCGAATGCTTGAAGATCGAGTAGGAAGCAAAATGGTCAGGAGGCAGCAGTCACTTTTTGCACTCAACAATTCGCTCTTCCAACACTTCATCTTCAACAACTCCAATCTTAACAGCTTCATCCTTGACTACTCTATTTATGGCAGTTGAGAAATCAAACTCAAGCAGTTTCCTCATTTTCGACAGGCAACCCAAACCGTAACCCATGCCACGCCATTTCCTTAGCCTATGCCGAGCCAATCTTTGGCTTCAATCAAGCCGAGCAGCATAAGCAATGGCCCCTGCCACACCACCTCCTTGGCCCATGCCAAGCCAACTCCTGGCCCTTGCCAACCGACATGCCGCACTACCCCGACAGCTGCACCGCGACAACACTATCCAAGAAGAAGACAAGGAAAATTAAATTTTTTACATCGGTGTGGCAAGGAGACGAAGCAAGCAACGAAAGACGATCTTTTGCACAGGCAAGATGTAGAAGATTGCTAGAGGAGGGGGAACAAATATCCTCTGAGCTTTCTCTTTCTTGTAGGGTAGAATAAATCGCTCTCCAAAGTTGATTTAACAATCCACTTAAGGTGGACTTAAAAAGACTTTGAGAGGAATTTATTTTCCTTTCCTAGAAGGATCTAACTTCATATTAAAAAGGGAATCTACATCAAAATAGGAAGCAGTCCTAAGTTTCCTAGAGCAAGATCTCTACACCTGCTGCCATTTCCTACGAGTAGCCCAGCATGTGTGGGGGTATTTGTGGAGCCAAAAAATAATTAAGAGGTGACACGTGGATTTTTTGGGTAAAAATAACAAAATTACCCTCGAGGCACACCAAGTTTCCTACACGCGAGCAGCAGGCAAGCATCACTCAACCAAGCCAAAAGTGCCCAAAATAGATAACAAATTCTAAATTATTTCATCCATCCTCATCTTATATTCCCTACAACGTATTTACTCCATGACCTTACATGACCTTTAAAACATTCCATATAAATTGAGTTAATTGGCTAATTAATGGATTTATTACCTAATTAATCCATTAATTGCCAAATAACGCACCCATTACACCCAAAAAAACACCCAAAGGCTGGCCACTCTCTCTCTCAAAGAGGGTCGACCATGCTCTATAAATTGGACCCCATTTTCTCTAAAAAGCTAAGTTACACACTCTTGCAAAACTCCCAAAAACTCTCCAAACATTTTTCTCTCTAAATTCTAACTTTGGCATCGGAGGTTCTTTGGCCAAAGCCCCCCCTCCCCCATTCATCGTGGGCGCATGATGCTCTTGGCCTTGATCAAAGGTGTTGATTATTTGGTAGGTGCAATTTTGTCAAATAAGGAGAAGGCGAAAATTTGCATCCACAATCGTGATCCTCTCATCCTCACGAACCCAATTGTACAAACCAATCTTGAAGCGGTTGAGTTTTGACTTGTCAACTTGGAAGCTCCGACTTGGACGAGTTTGTTCCGACATGATCCCGGCCGAATTACGACGTTTTGAAGGTTGTGGGAGCATCCACACAAATCCTTGGAGTCCCTAGGCTAAGTTTGGAGTGAAGACAATGTCAAGAAGCATGGTTTCAAGGAGTCGAGTTTTAGGCCGAGACTTGTGAGGCTTTTTCAAGCCATTTTCCGTCCATTTTTTGTCTTTTGAAAGGTATAATCTTGTTCTTCTCCTCAAGAGCTTTATTTCCATATAAAGTTGGTCAAAAATGGTTGAGAAATGAAGAAGTTATATGAGTTTAAAAATTTTCCAGAAACCGGTAACTTTTTTTAGAATCCGGCGAAACCAGACAATGGTGGATGGCAAGGACTATCGGAGAAGACGAAGAATATTCCATCAAAGTTGACGGAATATTCTAATGGTGTCAGGTAACGATGTTTATTCTTGTTACTATTTAATGGAATATTTCGTCAAATTTGACATAATATTCCCTGTCTTCTATCAGTCTCTACCAAGCGCGTGCATGCGCGTGGCCGAAAGTGTGGCCACGGGTTGGGCGGCATATAAGGGAGCGTCTAGCCTCTAGCCGACAAGTGGTTGACATATGCAGGACCGTGACTTCGAGTAGAATGTTTTCGTACATTCAAACCTTCCGTTTGAGCAAGCTATGGGAGTTTTTCCTAGCTTTTTCATATATGTGTTAATTACGTAATTATTATTAGTTGTTTCGCATATAGGGGAGACTTATCCTGAGGACGTACAAGGACAAGCAAGGTTAGTGGGCTATGATCCATCGACATATTAGTGAGTGGGCATTTTGTTTTCGTGTGTGTGTGTGTGTGTGTATAAACTTTATAGTTTCCGCAAATGCTTTTAAATTGATTTATGCATATTATGCCATGATTTATGAAATTTTAAAATGCTGTTATGTGGTTGAGAGTTATATATTGTCATGGCATATCCATACACATATTACCTACTCATTAATGTTGTACTATAGTTAAATGTTAAATAATCCTATAAGACATGCAGGTAAGTTCAGGTAAGTTTATATTGTTGATTGGAATGATTGAATCATTATGGCATGTATATAGTCATGTATTCTGCTCATCATTGCTACACCCCGATGTTAGCGCTCGCCCCGAGCTAGGGCTAGTCCTTCACGTCTATATTCACCTCCCGCACCGCACACTCGCCTTGAATCCAAGTAGGTATCAGTCTTGTCGTACATGTCGCATTAGGTGACTCAGACTTGCGTGCTAGTATAGATTAATTGAATACCTGATTTTATTTATATTGCTGTTGAGATATTATGGTGTGGCACACTATCTGATTTACTGTTGATTTCACATTTGATTTCATACCTATATATAGTATGTTTTATGGAAACTATACATGCTTTATAACGAGGGGCTAGTATGTTCAGAAAATAAAAGGATTTTATAAATTTTTATTTTTGTGCCTACTCACCCTTCTGTTTTTCGCCCCTCCAGGTCCTAGATAGCTGACCTACTCTATGGTACATGAGAATCACCCAGCGATTCTGACATATCTTTATTTAATGTATGAACTATTTTGACTTGTGCACTAAGTACTTTTCTAGTTTCGACTACACTATTTGTCATCTATGCTCTGAACATTTGTATTCTATGGGTTCTACCCACTACTGCGCATTCACTTTAGTAGTTTAAATAAGTTCTAGTTTTGGTTTTAATTTATCCACATTTTTTACATCATTCACACTTTGGTTACTTCACCTTTGGGTGACGGCCAGTATGCCTCGACTCCGGTCGGGATATGTCAGTTTGGTATCAAAACATAGGTTTAGGCAGTTCTGCATTCCTCATACATACTACATGTCCTAATAATTTTTGATCTCTTATGTCAGAATCATGTCACCTCGTAAAGAGCCACATGTCCCATCTGAGACTAATTTCCCCAATTTTAGGCAACTTGGTGAGGCTATTCCTAGTGTTGTTCAGTCCATACTTCGTCCTCCCCATTGGAGTACCTTGGATATAGTATCCCACCTTCAGATAAATAATTTCTTTGGCAATGAGGGACCTGAGAAATCTGAGATTTTGATTGATCATGTTGAGAAGACTTTCCGGGTTATGCAGTGACAAGGGAACCTTCCAGTGGAGAGATGGGTCGAGACATTGACTTGGTTCTTTCGTTTGGGAGCAACATCATGGTGGGCTCATGAGTCATGCCTGTTGTTTGCTCAAGAGGCCATGAATTAGGATGTATTTAGACACTTATTTGAGGTTAGGTTCACACCTCCAGATTACAAGGATCGAAACAAAGAGGAATGCACATACCTAAAGCAATGGGAAATGTTAGTCACAGAGTACCATCGAAGGTTCACTGACTTATCCCACTATTGTCCCAAGATCGCTAGGAATCCCAGGGAGATGCTTCATTACTTTAAGAAGGGGACTCGCAAGCGATTGTGCTCTTTGGTAACCTTCATTCCCTGTTCTACCTACCAAGAATTCTTTGAGGTTACACTTCGGGTTGAAGATTCCAAGAATGCTCCCGATGATGACGATGAGGAAGAGGATAATAATAATAATGCTTAGAGGAATAATAACAGGGGGTAGTCATCTTTTGGCCCTAGAAAGACCCAAAATTTCAAGAGAAGTGGAAATGGTTCTGGATCATTGAGCGGTGGTTCAAATTCCAATAAGCCACGAATGTGCGGCAAGGCCATAGATAGTTCTTAGCAATTTTGGTGCTCCACACTATCGCATATGCAATAACCGTTATTTCGGTGAATTCAAAGGGGAAGTAATGGATGCTATACTTGCAGTTAAATGGGACACAGAGCTAATCAGTGTCCGTAGAGTCAGCAAAATCGGCCTCCTACTCTACCACATGCAGTCCCTTTCCAGCAGATTCAAGGACCAGGTGCCTACATGTCGAAATGTTATGAGGGTGCTTTTCATTATTAAGGTGACATAGTTCAGTATCCAGGATGAGCATATCAGTACCCACCCGATCCTTATTACTAGGGCAGTTATCCACAGTACCAGGGGGCTATACGCCGTATCAGGACAGTGGATCGCAGTGCTATGCCAGGGAATAGCCCCAGAACCTTGAGGTAGCTTCTAGCAGCGATGTATCAACTAGACAACCTAATCCAACAAATCAAGGTTGAGGTAACCAGGGATGAGGAAATCAAAACCAGGGAACCAGGGGTTGAAAAGGCTAACAGCAGGCATATGGTCGAGTCAATCATATCACCTTGCAGGATGCACAGAGTAACCCCAACTTGATTATGGGTACGTTGAATGCTCTTGGCCATTTTTTTAGAATATTAATTGACTCAGGTGCTACACATTTAGTTATTTCCCATACGTTTGCTCAAAAAGCTCAAGCTCACCCCACTCCCCTCGGTTATGAGTTGGAGTTCTCAATGCCTAGGGGTGAAGTTTATTATGTTGGTTAGGACTATCAAGGATGCCTCGTTCTTATCGAGGATGTTGTAATGCTAGCCAATCTTGTTCATTTGGATATCGTTGACTTTAACGTTATCTTAGGTATGGATTGGTTACATTACAATCGTGCCAAGTTGGACTATTATACTTTTCACCCACCGGGCATACCTATTATCACATTTATTGGTGAACGTTGCGATCTAAAACATGGAGTTATCTCTGCCATGAGGGAAAAACGGTTGTTAAGGAAGGTTGTCAAGGCTACTTAGCTCATGTAGTGGCAACTGAAGAGACTTCTGCTCGTGTGGAAGACGTTCGAGTAGTCAGACACTTTCCTAACAATTTACCTAGCCTACCACCAGATCATGAAGTGGAGTTCACCATCGACCTAATTCTAGGTACCGATCTTATTTCTCTAACTCCTTATTCTATGGCTCCTGCAGAGTTAAGGGAATTAAAAACCCAGTTGCAAGAACTTGTTGAAAAAAGATTTATTCAACCGAGCACATCCCTTTGGGGAGCTCCAGTCTTGTTTGTAAGGAAGAAAGACGAAACTTTGAGGCTATGTATCGATTACAGACAGTTGAATTGGGTAACGATTAAAAATCGTTATCTGTTGCCTAGTATCGATGATTTTTTCTATCAACTTCGTGGTGCTTGTGTTTTCTTGAAAATCGATCTAAGGTCCGATTATTATCAGTTGAAGATCAGAAGTGATGATGTTCCGATAATAGCTTTCAAACTCGATATGGTTATTATGAGTTTTTTGTGATGCCATTCGGGTTAACTAATGCTTCTGCAACTTTTATGGACCTGATGAATCAGGTATTGCGTCCGTACCTTGACAGGTTCATAATCGTCTTCATCAACGACATTTTGGTATATTCCAAGAGTGAGGCTATTCATGCTAGACATCTACGACTGGTTTTGAAGAATCTAAATGAGAATCAATTGTGCCAGTTCTGGCGGGATCAAGTGTCATTCTTAGGACATGTGATATTAGCTCAGGGTGTTCTTGTGGATCACCAAAAAGTAGCAGCAGTGGAAAATTGGAAGCAACCTTAAACGGTCACTGTAGTAAGGAGTTTTCTTAGTCTTACGGGTTATTATCAACGCTTTGTGAAAGACTTCTCAGCCATAACCCTGCCTCTGACAAGGTTGACCAGGAAATGAGTTAATTTTGAGTGGAGTGATGATTGTGAACGGAGTTTCCAACAGTTGAAGTATTGTCTCACTCATGCCCCTATCTTGGCACTTTTCGATGACAATGGGAATTTCGAGATCTACAGTGATGCCTCTCTGAATGGTCTAAGCTACGTGCTGATGTAGTGTGGAAAGGTGATTGCGTATGCTTCATGACAGTTAAAGCCTTATGAGATGAATTATCCTACTTATGATCTCGAGTTAGTAGGTATCATTTTCACTTGGCAGCACTATCTTTATAGGGAAACGTGTTGGATTTTCACTAACCATAAAAGCCTCAAGTACATTTTCACTTAGAAAGAACTTAATCTTCTGTAGCGTAGGTGGATGGAGTTGATCAGTGATTATGACTGCACTATCGAGTACCATCCTAGTTGTGCGAATACTATAGCTGATGCTCTCAACATGAAATCTCACGACCTACTTATTGCTTTTTATGCATGTCATGTTCCTTTTCTCACTGACCTAAGATCTACTATAGCGGCTTTAGAAGTAGATCAACATGGAGCTTTACTTGCCGACTTTCAGGTTAGGCCAATTTTGTTGGATCATGTTCTCGAGGCCCAAATGAACAACCCATAATCCCATGCGTTAAGACAAGCATTGTTGGACGGTAAAAAGGGAAATCTCAAGCTTTGAAGGCCTGATGGTATGCTGATGCAAGGTGATCAGATGTATATGTTGAACGTAGAAAAACTGAAGAAAGAAATTCTCGATGAAGTGTATATTTCAGCTTATACGATGCATCCCGGGAGTACCAAGATGTATCATACCATCCGACCTTTCTATTATTGGCCTGGAATGAAAAGAAAAATTACAAAGTATGTGAGTCGTTGTTCAGTTTTTCAGCTGGTCAAAGCGGAAAGAAAGAAACCATTTGGGTTACTATAGCCATTTTCGGTACCCCGGTGGAAATGGGAAAATATCACAATGGATTTCGTGTATAAGCTACCTCGTACGCTCGAGGCACGCGAAATGGCTATGACGATATTTAGGTGCTTGTGGATCAACTTACCAAGTCAGCACACTTCCTACCTGTTCATGAGACTAGTCGTTAAGTCGGTTGGCCGAACTTTTTGTCTATGAAATCGTCAACTATCATGGTGTTCCACTTAGTATCATTTATGCTCGGGACCCCAGATTTACTTCAAAGTTCTGGGTGGCTTTCCAAGAAGCTCTGGGATCGAGATTACTGTACAGCACCGCCTATCATCCTCAGACCGATGGGTAGACAGAGAGAACTATCCAGTCACTGGAGGATATGCTGAGATCTTTGGTCTTGCAATTCGGAGATGCATGGCACAAACACTTGTCGTTGATAAGATTCACCTACAATAACAGCTTCCATTCCAGCATTGGTATGTCACCATTTGAGGCGTTGTATGGGAAACCATGTCGTACCCCACTGTGCTGGTTTGAAGTTGACGAAAGAGTTTTGGTGGGCCCTAAGATCGTGGATGAGACAACACAAAATATTTAGGTGATAAAGGCTAACCTGAAAACAACACAGGATCGGCAAAAGAATATAATAGACAGACATTCGACCGACAGGGTATACAAGGTTGGAGACTTAGTATTCTTAAAGCTGTCACCGTGGAAAGGCGTTGTATGATTCAGGAAGAAATGGAAGCTAAGCCCTTGTTACATCAGGCCAAACCAGATTATCGAGCGAGTTGGTGAAGTTGCTTATCAACTTAATCTACCTCCAGAGTTGTCAATGGTGCATAACGTTTTCCACCTGTCGATACTACGAAGATACGTCTATGATCTGTCACATGTGATTCCTCCTCAACCGTTAGAGATTAATTTGGATTTGACGTATGACGAGGTTTCGATGACAATTCTTGACTGGAAAGACAAAGTTCTTAGAAACAAGACCATTCCTTTGGTGAATGTCTTGTGAAGGAACCACTCAGTTTAGGAAGCTACTTGGAAGATAGACGAACACAAGCAAAAATTGCACCTTCATTTGTACTTTGATTTATTTCTAGTAGTATTGAAATTTCGAGGATGAAATTTTCTTAAGGAAGGGTAGGTTGTGACAACCTGACCCTAATTTTCAATGTAATTTCTCCCCGAGTATGTAAATTGACATTTATGCCATTGTTGGCAAAGTGACGTGGACATGATTATGCAACTTTAAATTATGTTTCTTGCTATCGTAATTAAATAGTACTCGTTATTACAAATATGTGAGCGTGAGTTAGTCCCGAATGGGATCTGTAACGAAAAAGTTACGTTATGTTAAAGTACGTTAACAACTAGTGGAGTAGTACACACATGTGTTAATTTATCAGTGTTGGAAACACTGTTATTAATAAGGAGGCGGGTTTTTGCGTACGATTTACTATGCCAAAATCTGAAAAACCTTATCACTTTTCTTTTTTAAAACCGGTCCGTGTACCCATTTGGCTCACCAATCAATTTTCACTCCTCAATTCTCTCACCCAACCAGACAACTTCCCTAACTTTTCCATCAATCAAAAAAGATGTCATTATCTCTCTCTCATCTTCTTCCTCTCTTTCTCCCACCAGTACCTCCCTCTTCTCTGTAACTGCAAGGATCTTCATCAAACACTTACAAATCAAACTTAAAAATATCACCATTGTGATTCTCTCATCCTCACAAACCCAACCATACAAATCAATCTTGAAGTAGTTGAGTTTTGACTCGCCAACTCGAAAGCACCGACTCAGACGATTTGCTTCGACGTGATCCCGGCTGAGTTACGATGTTTTGAAGGTTATGGGAGCATCCACACAACTACCTAGAGTCCCTAGGCTAAGTTTGCAGTGAAGACAACGTCGAGAAACACGGTTTCAAGGAGTCGAGTTTTAGGCTAATACTTGCGAGGCTTTTTAGGCCATTTTCCATCCATTTTTGGGCTTTTAAAAGGTATAATCTTGTTCTTCTCTTCAAGAGCTTCATTTCCATATAAAGTTGGTCAAAAATGGTTGAGAAACCGTCCACTTTTTCCAGAATCCAGCGAAACCAGATGGCGGCGCTGGCGGCGGGGACAGCGAAGATCACCAAAGAAGACGAATAATATTCCGTCAAAGTTGATAGAATATTCTAATGGCGTCAACTAAGGGTGTTAGGTTCCGTTACTATTTAATAGAATATTCCGTCAACTTTGATAGAATATTCCCTGTCAATCTCTGCCAGGTGCGTGCCTGTGCGTAGCTGCGCTGTGGCCGTGGGTTGGGTAGCGTGTGAGGGTGCGTCCATCCTCCGATCGACGAGTGGTTAACATGTGCGGGTCTGTGACTTCGAGTAGAACATTTTCGTATATTCAATCCTTCCGTTTGAGCAAGCTATGTGGAGTTTTTCCTAGCTTTTTCGTATATGTGTTAATTAAGTAATTATTATTAGCTGTTTCGCATATAGTGGAGGCTTATCCTGAGGACGTACGAGGACAATCGAGGCTAGGAGGCTACGATCCATCAACATATCAGTGAGTGGGCATTTTTTTTCCCATATATATATATATATATATAAACTTTATTGTTTCTGCAAATGCTTTTAAATTGATTTATGCATATTATACCATGATTTATGAAATTTTAAAATGCTGTTATGTGTTTGAGAGTTATATATTGTCATGGCATATCCATATACATATTACCTACTCATTAATGTTGTACTGTGGTCAAATGATAAATAATTCTACGGGATGTGCAAGTAAGTTCAAGTAAGTTTATATTGTTGAACCTAATATTTTCCAATTTTAATTCTTCTTTTTCTAGAATTTCAAACATTTTTTTTTGGGTAAATATCAGTTTACTACCCTCAAGTTTCATGGTTTTCAACATTTGGTACATGAAGTTTTTTTCGTCTTAGAGTCAAACCTAAAGTGCTAATTTTGAGACAGTCTCATACATCCGTTAGTTTGGCTGTTAAGTCTTCCGTTACTTGATGACGTGGCACCCATGTGGACAATGATTGGGAGGCACATGGAAATTAAAATTAAAAAAAAAAAAAATTGGTCGTCTTCTGCCTCCCCCGACCTTTCCTTCCTTCCTTATCCCTCCATTCTCTCCTCTGCATGAACCCACCAAATCCCGAGTTCCTTTCAAACCCATGCTGCCGAGTCCCTTCCCCTTACTCGGCTTGCCTCTTTCGCGGCCACCATCTCCGCCATCGACGACATCTCATCCTTTGCATCTAGATCCTAGACCCACTGCCACAGCGACGTTGTTGTAGTTCTTGGCATTTTCTCTGTCATTCCATCTCTTTTCTTCCATTCTTCTTCCTTTTTCATTTTGATTTTCCTTTTCTATTTCCGTTTTCTTTCATCTCAAAAGAGACCCTAATTTTTTTGGGTTCACAAAAGAAACCCAATATTAGTTGATTTGAATTTTTTCTTCTTCTTTTAACTTTATAGTTTTCTGGAAAATTGGGAGGATTTGGGTCTCCTCCACCTGGGTTCACAAAAAGAAGATCCATACTTTAAAATACCAAATTCTTGAACTGATTCCAACCAAAACCCTTTTGGATCAAAACCTAGTAGATTTGTACCTTTAGAATTTGAAAAATATAACCCCAAATTGTTGAACCTACTCTCCAAATTGCCCGAATAATCAAGAAGGAGTACCTGAATTCGCAAGGGTTAGAAGCAACGGAAGAATCAGGGAGGAACCCTCCAAACCATCCGTCCGTCCCTTGCTCCCTCCCTTCTCTCCTTTGCACGAACCTACCAAATCCCGAGTTCCTTCCAAACCCTCGCTGCCGAGTCCCTTCCTCTCACTCGGCTTGCCTACTTCGCAGCCACCATCTCTGGCATCTATGACCGGCTTTTTTCCTAACCTTATGGTTAAATGCTCCAGCATGCACACTCATGTTTAATGGCTTCAAAAGATGGTACTGGATAAGATGGTGAGGAGATCAGTCAACGATGGTGGATCGGAGCTGAGAGTTGAATCGAACGAGTCCGGCGGTTGCGGGATCTAGGTTTTTTGGGGGTTTGGTGGGTATATCCACACCTTGCGGGAGTTGAATCGGAGCTAAGAGTTTGGTGGGTTGGTGCATATCTGGGTTTTCAGCATCTGACTCATTGCGGGATCTGGGACTCGTTTTGAGGAAAGAATGGAGAGATAAGGGAGGAAGGGAATGTCGGGGAGGAAGAAGAAGACCCAAAAAAAAAAATTTTAATTTTTAAATTCCACATGAACGCTTTAATGACACGTGGTGCTCAATTATTGTCCACATAGGCACCACATCATCAGTTAACGGCAGACTTAACAGTTTGACTAACGGATGTATAAGACTGTCCCAAAATTTACACTTTAGGTATGACTCTAAGACGAAAAAAACTTGATATACTAAATGTTGAAAACCACGAAACATGAGGGTAGTAAACAGAGATTTACCCTTTTTTTTATAGTTCTTCGTGAGAATGGTAGCGGTGATTGCAGCAACGAAGGTGGTGACTTTTGAGAGTGGTAGCAGTAATAGTGGTGGAATTTAGAAATGGTTGGAATTTTTTTTTAAATTCACACTCATAAGAATTTATAAATGACAACTATTTTGAATCCAAACAAATTTTTGCATGTCAATTTATAAAATTCGTCTCAATTTCAAGGTCAGTTTCCTTATCCAATGGAGGGCTAGTGATATTTGCGAAAGAAAAAAGTTTAATATAATGAAAATAATGGTTTATCTCATCTTGACAATGACCTAAACCAGATTGTCCAAGTAACCTAGACAATTTTTGGTTTTTTGATACAAGTGAAGACAAAGAGTAAAAGAATTGAATTTGAAACCTCATATATTAGCGATGAATTCTCTTAATCAACTAAATTACAAAACTTTCCATACAGTTTCTAAATCTTAAAGTTCAGATTGAAGGTTTTGGTGATTCTTTTTGTGTAACGAGTTGGTTACCTAGTAATCCAACCAACTTGTACAAAATCTTTCACATATTGGTATTAAAAATGAAGTAGGATTCTCTTCCCTTCTCTTTCCATCCTTTTCCATATCCTCCTCTTACATTCTCTTATTTTATCTTTCTCTTGTTATAAAATATTGACGTGATTTAATCGTGATAATTCAAATAAAAAAGGATGGAAAATGAGGGAAAAATGCAGGAAAAAGAATCCTACTTCATTAAAAATAGTTTTGGTTGAGAGTTGAGGCAAGAGAGATTTGTTTCCTCTTATCAGTAATTAGAGAGAGGGTACCCGCCTCGAAAGCCGGGCAGACAAGGACGGGACCGCCATGAATGCGCAGGGCTAGAAGGAGGTAAGGTCGTCATCACTTTACTACTCTTCTCTCTCTCTCTCTCTTTCTCTCTCTTTATCTCTTCCCTGCCCGATCTGCCCGTAACATGTCAGAGGGCAAAGCTGCAGCGCTTCTGCCAAAACGACCACCCGTTCAGCAGCAGCAGTAGGAGAGAGGATCAATCATAAAACAACAGATAGCTAAATGATTTATTTGCCTCGCCCTGCGCGCCCGGCTCGTATTCAAACCCATGACGTCACGTCCACGGGGGCACGTGTGAAGGATGTCAAAAGCATTTGTGGTGGTTTATAATTTGATGTCCGTCTAAGTAAATAGAAAAAGGCAGAAGAAAAAGACTGCAAGTGTGTTTCAAACTTGTAAGCGCGTACATAGGGGTTTCGGAATCCTCTCTTTCGTAGTTTATTCCCATTCCCCTTTTTCTTGATTATTTTGTCTCAATTTGATTTGGAATTTATTTGAGAAACACACCGTAGGGCCAACTCCACTTGTTTTTTTTTTTAACAATAAATATTATTTATATTAAGGAAGGTGAGGGTGAACTTAGCCTCATAATATATTGAAAATAATATGGTTCAAATTCGTATTTAATGAGAATTGAACATAAGACCTTAAATGCTTTGATTTGGAATTTATTTGAGAAACACACCGTAGGGCCAACTCCACCGCTTTTTTTTTTTTAACAATAAATATTATTTATATGGAGGGAGGTGAGGGTGAGTTTAGCCTCATAATAGGTTAGCCATAATATGGTTCAAATTCGCAATTGATGAGAATCGAACATAAGACCTCTCACTTACAAGTGAAGAAAAATACCACTAGACCGTAGTAATAATGATGAATGATGAATTAAAATATAGTTGATTTGGATCAATAAGAAAAAATTACAGAGCGAGCCTCACAAAGTGTCCCTCAAAGATGCTTCAATAGAAGAGGACTTCATATATAGTAGTTTAATGCTAAAATGATGATTGTATATGAGTTTATAACAATCTACTAAAATATCATATATAGTAGTTTTGCTAAAATGATGATTGTGTGTGAGTTTATTGTGGAGCAAAAAATAATCATAAGGCGACACGTGGTATTTTGGGTGAAAATGATAAAATTACCCTCGAGGCACACTAGGATTCCTACGTGCGAGCAATGGGCAATCATCCCTCAACCAAGTCAAAAGTGCCCAAAATAGGTAATAATACAAAACCTATTTCATCAATCCTCATCAAATCCTCTCCACAAGGTAACTCCCAAATCATTCCTCTTTTATTATATTAATTAGCTAATCAATTAGGAAATTATTCTATTAATTAGCTAATTAATTGATTTATTATTCAATTATTCCTAATTAGCTACAAATAATAAACTCTCTTGCAAAATTCTCTAAATTCTCCAAACACTTTTCCCTCAAAATTCTAACTTTGGCAATCAGAGGTTCTTCGACCAAAGCCCACCCTCCCCCAAATTCATCGTGGGCGCGTGAGGCTCTGGGCCTTGACCAAAGGTGTTATTTGTTTTGTAGATGCAATTTTGTCCAAGATAAAAAGGGAAGAAATTTGCATCCACAAATTGGTGCTTTCATTGAAAGTTTGATTCACATGCTTGAAGAAGACTCTCGCATTCAAAGTTTCTCGTTTCTCGTTCATTCGTAAATTTTTCATACTTTGTTATTCCTAGAATTTTTTAATTCTTTGAATAGAAGTGAGGAAAAAAAATACACTGATGGGAAATTCAGAAACCACGACGAACGGAACTTCCTATGTTTAAAGATCCGGATCAAATGATGGAGGACAAGACGTAGCCTCACCACGACGATCCACGAGGCTCAAAGCGATGGCAAGAGGATCAACTTTGCCACCACGGAGCACCACCACCATGGTAACCATAGGGACTACCATGGCAGTGGGGAGTGGGCCAACTCCATGTCAGCAAGCCCACAGTGGGCAGCGAGGCAGCCAAAAGCTCAAGGGCATGTCACTTTGCAATAGCAAGCCAGGCGCTATAAGCAGCTTAAGCCTCGTTCACTTGGTGCACGGCCCAATTTGCAGCCCACACTGCAAGGCAGCCAAGTCAAGCCCAATGCGAGCCGACCCGAGCCACTACCTCAGCTGCGCAAGGCCAAGTAGTTGCGGTAGGAGAAGCAGCCTAACACGAGCCCAGCGCACTCCCGAGCTAAGCCCAAGCCCAATATGTATGAGCGCTGTAACCTACTTCCGTGGTGTCCCAAGCAACCCAATTCGAATCGGGGGCATTTTCACCTAATTTCTACACGGATTTGACATTTCCTAATTCAAATCTCGCACCCGAAGTCTACCACACTTCCACTACTCAAGGAAACACATTTTGTCCAAGTTCTTTTAACCTGAATGGAGAACAACACTTGTCTCGACAAGTCATAAAGTTGACAAGTGCCCTCGCACAATAGATGACCTTGGTGAATCAGCTCTTGCAACACACCAAGAAGCAACGTGCCCCTGACGAGGTGTTATGAAGTAGGACAAGCGCTAACGAAAAACCTCTCTAGCAACGTCTCGGTAAGCAGACAATCGACCAGCCACGAATCGAGCATTCCAGCAGTGTACACTCCTAACTGGGCCCTTGAGATAACGTATACTCTCGTCTTAGCGCGTGGAGGAGCGTACTCTCTCAGTTAGGCCCATGGGAGTATACACTCACGGTTGGGGTTACACTCCGATAATCAACATGAGCAACCTTCTAGACAAAGTGTTCATTCGCAGTTAGGCCCACAAGGACCATCCTCCACTTTACATAGGAGTAGGCAACATGACGGATGGAGAGAAGAAGTCACTCAATTTGAATAGTTTGTGAGAAATTCGTTCGCTTGCTAGGAATGTACCACATGCTCTGCAGCCGCGGCATAGACGAGCCAAACACATAGAAGAGCAACCTAGACCAACAGCTCACTACTAGGGGCAGCCGAGAGCTCTATTACCCCAACAAAGGCATATTCAGGAAGAAGTAGAGATACTCATGATCAAGCGATTGCGCAATTTCCAATGCAACAAAGCTATTGACATGGTGGCTCCGATGAGACATGACCAACATAAACAGGTTACACTTCGTTGACAAGATCGAGCAGACGAGACTATCCTACATAGATTGTTGAATACAAAGGTTATTTATGTTCTGACAAAGGTAGCAACTCAGCCTAATGGTGCGCCGAGGGCAAACAAATACCAAAATGACACACCAGCCCAAGCCCCAAGAACCGGGGGCAGGCCTTGTTCTTAAGACGATTCAATACTGAAGCAACACATCACCAGTAGCCGAGCATCATGAACCTGGTGGTCCAATTCCCCTTGCTGCGCACAACCTAGCCAAAGCCAGCCCCAGCTCTGCTTTCATAGCTATGCCTACCTACTTCACGGTTCCCGTTAGCCATTGATCTATCACCATGGCTCATATATGTGCTAATCTTGCACCACGGCTCTCAGCCGTGTTGATCTTGCCCTATGGCTTGCGCCAACCAAGCCTCAAAAGGGCACACGATGAAACACCTAATAATGGCGCAATAATTCTCGGAGCAGCTCACTACGCTTACACCCTTACCCAGGTTCCACAAGCAGTTCGAAGTCTCAAGCAGTTTACCAAACAAGACCTCGCAGGCTGAGGATTATTTCAGTTGTCCAACAATCCAGCCTTCCTTAGCTGTACTCATAATAATGACTTCCATACTCTCCAATGCGAAAGGGTAAATCCCCCGACCCCTATCTTGGTCTGTTCTCCAGTGCAAGAGGATAAACTAATTGCTTTCTAGTGTGAGAGGGTAAACTAATTGCTCTCTAGTGCGAGAGGGTAAAATAGTTCCCCGACATCCATCTATGTAAGCTCTCCAGTGCGAGAATGCCACATAGCTCAAAAGATCGAATGCTTGAAGACTAACTAGGCAGTGAATGGTCAGGGGGCAACAGTCACTTTGCACTCAACAGTTTACTCATCCGACACTTCATCTTCAGCGGCTCCACCTTGACTGCTCCATCTACAGCAATTGAGAAATTAAACTCAAGCAACTTCCTTATTTTTAGCAAGCAGCCCAGACAAGGCAGCCCAAGTCGTGGCCCATGCCACGCCACCTCCTTGGCCCATGCCAAGACGACTTCTGGCCCCTACCAACCAACTTGCTGCACCACCCCGACGGCTGGCGCGCGGCAACACCACCTAAGAAAAAGACAAAGAGAATTAAGTTTTTCTTACATCGATGCGGCATGGGGAAGACAAAGAAATCAACGAAAGACGATCCTTTGCATGGGTGAGATGTAGAAGATTGCTAGAGGAGGGCGAACAAATATCCTCTAAGCTCTCTCTCTTGCAAGGTAGAATAAATCATTCTCCAAAGTTGATTTAATAATCCACTTGAGGTGGACTTAAATAGGCTTTGAGAGAAATTTATTTCCCTTTCCTAGAATGATCTAATTTCTTATTAAAAAGGGAATCTACATCAAAATAGGAAGCAGTCCTAGGTTTCCTAAAGCAAGAAAATCCCTACACTAGTTGCCTTTTTCTACGAGCTGCCCAACAGGTGTGAAGGCATTTGTGGAGCCAAAATAATCACAAGGTGACACGTGGATTTTTGGGTAAAAAGGACAAAATTACTATCGAGGCACACTGAGCAGTGGGCAATCATCCCTCAACCAGTCAAAAGTGCCTAAAATAGGTAATAATTCAAAACAATTTAATCCATCATCATCAAATCCTCTCCGCAAGGTAACTCCTAAATCATTCCTCTTTTATTATATTAATTAGCTAACCAATTAGGAAATTATTCTATTAATTAGCTAATTAATTGATTTATTATTCAATTATTCCTAATTACCTACAAATCATGAACTCTCTTGCAAAATTCTCTAAATTCTCCAAACACTTTTCTCTCAAAATTCTAACTTGGGCATCTGAGGTTCTTCGCCCAAAGCCGCCGCCACCCCTCCCCCCCTAACAATTCATCGTGAGTGCGTGAGGCTCTTGACCTTGACCAAATGTGTTATTTGTTTTGTAGGTGCAATTTTGTCCAAGATCAAGGAGGAAGAAATTTGCATCCACATTGACAGTAATCTACTAAAATGATCATATATACGAGCAGCTTTTTAGAATTACTCTCATTTCACTGTAACAAAAACAAGATGATATGACCGCCCTAGAGAGTAGAGACCATGTATTTTCCATCTAGAACCCTTGACCGTATTCTAGAGCAAGAATCATTGATACAAAAATATTAATTATTTTCAAAGAAAATAAAAGAACTTAAAAAAAAACAATTCACATGTTCCTTAATAGGCAATAATTCAACCACCAGTTCATTTGGTGGAGCAAAAAATAATCGAGAAAAATATGGAGGCGTCACGTGGATTTTAGGGTAAAAAAAAAAAAACAAATTACTGTCGAGGCACATTGAACCTTCTACGCGCAAGCAGCGGACAATCAATGTCAAAAGTGATCAAAAGAGGTATTTATTCAAAACCTATTTCATCCATTCTCATCAAATCTCCCTCACAAGGTAATTCCCAAATTATTTCTCCTAAATTATATTAATTAGCTAATTCATTTATTTATCACTCAATTAATTTATTAATTAGCTAATTAATTGTAAATTACACCCAAAAAACCACCAAAGTGGCCGGTTCCTATCTCTCCCAAAAGGGCCGGCCACACACCTACAAATACCACCCCATTTTGTCCAAAAACCTAAGTTCAACACACTTGCAAAATTCTTCAAATTCTCTAATCACTTTTCCCTCAAATTCTAACTTTGGCATCGAAGGTTCTTCAGCCAAAGCCCCCCCATTCATCGTGGGTGCGTAAGGCTTTTGGCTTTGACTAAAGGTGTTAATTGTTTTGTAGGTGCAGTTTTGTCCAAGAAGAAGAAGGCGGAAATTTGCATCCAAAAATTGGTGTTTTCATTGAGAGTCTTGATCAAATGCTTGTAAAAGACTCTCCCATTCAAGGTTTTTCGTTTTCTTGTTCATTTGTAGATTTTTCTTACGTTCTTATTCTTGGAATTTTTTTTTGATAAAACGTAAAAGAAAAGTACAATGGAAAAAGATTCAGCAAACGGAAATTCCAACGTTCAAGGATTAGGACCACGATGATCTACAAAGCTCAACACAACGATGAGTAGAGCGGCACCACCCCACGGGGCACCACCGTGGTAACCACCATAGTGGCACCACAACAACCACCCTCGACAAGGTTCACAACACCATAACCACAACCCAAGCCGTGCCATTCAAGCCCACACGGGCCCAAGCCCAAGGCTAGACGACCCGAGCCACTCAAGCTTGACGCAAACCGAACGCGTTGCCAAGCCGAGCCCTAGCCTCGCACCCACGAGTGCCACACGCCCAGCCTGCTCTCACAACCCAACCTGCTCCCACAACCCAGCTTGCTTCCATAGCCTTCCAAGCAACCTAAATCGTTCCAAGATTAGTTCAACCGTCCATGCTTTAAATTTCTGGATGTACGATTGAACTAGGGGCATTTTTACCACATTTCTCCGTGGATTTGACATTTCCCAACTCAAATCTCACGCCCGAAGTCTACCACACTTCCACTGCTTAAGGATACACATTCTTTCCAAGCTATTCCAACTCAAATGGAGAACCACACTTGTCTCGACAAGTCATAGAATTGACAAG
This sequence comes from Pyrus x bretschneideri, assembly GCF_019419815.1. Lineage (NCBI taxonomy): Eukaryota > Viridiplantae > Streptophyta > Magnoliopsida > Rosales > Rosaceae > Pyrus > Pyrus x bretschneideri. The sequence goes on along the minus strand of NW_025999808.1, from coordinate 835,965 downwards.
CCCCTTACACAATAGACGACCTTGGTGAATCAGCTTTTGTAGTGCACCGAGATGCAATGTGCCTTAGACGAGGTGTCCCGAAGCATGACAAAGGCAAATGACGAACCTCTCCATCAGTGTCTCGGCAAGCAGCCCCTCAACCAGCCACGATCCGAGTGTTCTAGCAGTTTAAGTTCTCGCCTAGGTCCTCGAGATAGCATATACTCTCGTCTTAACGTGCAGAAGAGTATGTACTCCCGATCAAGCCCACGGACGAGCATACGTTCAATATTGAGGCCACACTCCGATTATCAATATGGACAACCTTCCAGGTGAAGTGTTCATTCACAACTAGGTTCGTAATGAGCATTCTCTACCTCACATCAGAGTAAGTAGCATGATGGATGGAGAGAAACAGTCATTCAATTCGGCTCAAGTTCAGCCGGCAGCCTGCAAATAGCTCGTTCGCTTGCCATGAACGTTCCACATGCACCACAGCCACGGCATAGACGAGTCGAGCATAGGGAAGAGCGGCCTAGACCAATAGGTCACGACCGGGGGCAGCTGAAAGTCCACTACCTTAGTGGAGGCAAATTCAAGAAGAAGTTGACAGGCTCCTGATTGAACAATTGTGCAATTTCCAGTGCAAAGAGGCTACTGACAATAGGCTTCGACGAGACATGACCAACATAAGCATGTCACCATTCACAAATGAGATCGAGCAGACAGATCTACCTCGCGGGTTCACTATACCTCACTTCACTCTATACAAGGGAGACAAAGATTCAAACCGACATCTCAAGCATTACCACAGTACCATGATCCTCTTCAGGAATGACGACGCGCTTATGTGCAAAATTTTTGCCACAACTCTACAAGGCGAGGTGCAAGCCTAGTTTCACACTCTACCGCTGCAGTAGATCTGGAGTTTCAACGAACTTTCCTTAGTTTTCACTAAAGAGTATTTGTCTAACCGCTCAATCAAAATGACATCCGACCATCTCTTCAACATTGTATAAGACTCTTGGGAGACAATTTGCGACTATGTAAAAAGGTTCAAAATGGAGAAAGCCATGATTGTTGGCTGCAACGAGAGCATAGCAACGGCAACATTCAGAAACGGGATTCCCACCGAAGACCCTTTATTCTTAGCAACTTCGTATGCTTTGGCAGAAAATCACACACTATGGGACGAGGCCAAGCACTTAACAAAAATGAGTCGGAAAAGAAGCGCATGGAACATTCCCCGGGCCATAGAAGACTCAGAGTCCGAAACATTCACCAAGTTCACAGTTCCAATCAACCAAATTCTCTGCAAGCTCAAGAATAAACCTTGGTTCGAACTGCCACCACCCATGAAAGGCGATCTTACCAGGCTGTATCATACAAAGTATTGCGCATTCCATCAAGGACCGAGCCACACTACTAACAACTACCTAAAGTGGAAGCAATACCTTGAGAAGCTGACAAATGAGGGTCGGTGCAACGAGTATCTTAACAGGTCAAGGATACGTCCTGCATAAGCAGAGAAAGTCTCCATCACCCTCTGAACCTGTTAGGGCTTCTCCAAATAAGTTCGAAGTCTGAAGCAGCTTGACGAACAAGGCTTCGTAAGCCTAGAATTATCCAATTTGTTATGCAATTTCTACCTTCTACCACAGTTGATTCATTTCTTTATTCTCAATGAAAATTCAAGAAGTTATTCATAAGCCTGGCTCAACTATTGTCTACAACAACTACTCAAACCCCTATCTGGGTTTGCTCTCTAGTGCAAGAGGGTAAACCAATTCCCCGACACCCATATAGGTAAGCTCTCTAGTGCGAGATGGTAAACTAATTGCTCTCCAGTACGAAAGGGTAAACTAATTGCTCTCTAGTACGAGAAGGTAAACTAATTCCCTGACACTGATCTGGGTAAGCTCTCCAATATAAGAAGGCCACATAGCTCAAAAGATCAAATGCTTGAAGACCAACTAAGCAATAAATGGTCAAAGGGCAGCAGCCACTTTGCACCCAATAGTTCGCTCATCTGACACTTCATCTTCAATAGTTACGATCTTGGCAGCTTCATCCTTGACTGCTTCATCTATGGCAGCTGAGAAATCAAACTCAAACAGTTTCCTTATGCCATGCCACTTCCTTGGCCCATGCCACACCTCTTTCTTGGCCCGTGCCAAGCTGACTCCTAGCCTTTGCTAGCCGACGTGCTGCAGCATCCCAACAGCTACCCCATGGCAGCACCACCTAAGAAAAGGACAAGGAAAATTAAGCTTTTCTTACATCAATGCTGGGCGAAGAAGACAAAGAAATCAACAAAAGATGGTTATTTGCATGGGCAAGCAAAAAAGAGTGCTAAGGGAGGGGGAACAAATATCCTCCAGCTTTCTCTCTTTCTTGTAGGGATAAATAATTTCCCTCCGAAGTTGATTTAACCCCCTACTTAAGGTAGACCTAAATAGGCTTTAGAGGCGATTTATTTCCCTTTCCTGGAAGAATCTAATTCCAAGTCCAAGTGGAAATCTGCATCAAAGTTGAAGATCTCTACACCTACTGCCCTTTCCTGTGAGCAACCTAACAGGTATGGGGGCATTTGTGGAGCCAAAAATAATCGAGAAAAATATGGAGGTGACACGTGGATTCTAGGGTAAAAAAAAAAAAATAACCTCAAGGCATATCGAACCTTCAATGTGCAAGCAGTGGACAATCAAGGTCAAAAGTGATCAAAAGAGGTATTTATTCAAAACCTATTTCATATGTCCTCATCAAATCTCCCTCACAAGGTAAGTCCCAAATTATTTCTCCTAAATTATATTAATTAGATAATTAATTTATCTATCACTCAATTAATTTATTAATTAGTTAATTAATTGTAAATTACACCCAAAAAACCACTAAAGTGGCCGGTTCCCATCTCTCCCAAAAGGGTCGATCACGCCCCTATAAATACCACACCATTTTCTCCAAAAACCTAAGTTGAACACTCTTGCAAAATTTTCCAAATTTTGTAAACACTTTTCTCTCAAATTCTAACTTTGGCATCGGAGGTTCTTCGGCCAAACCCCTATCCCCCCTCCCAAAATCATCATGGGCGCGTGAGGCTCTTGGCCTTGATCAAAGGTGTTAATTGTTTTGTAGGTGCAATTTTATCCAAGAAGAAGAAAGGGGAAATTTGCATCCACACATTCCCTGGTTCTCTTGTATCCTACTCTCAAAGCTATGCCTCAAGTAAAGACATTGGAAGTGAATTGCCCCATACATTTCATCACGTGTGTTACATCTCTTTTTTTTTTTTTTTTTTTTTTTTTTTTTTTTTTTTTAAATGTATACAGATAAGAAAATGAAACGTGTACTATAGGATTATAAGTTGCAGAAACTTTACACATTTCAAAGGAAATCCAAATAGACTTGTTGCTGTTCCTAAAATGGATGAGACGTACATAATTGGAGGCAGGTCACGACGTAATGTACCAACAAAGACTATCCACCATCATTTTCCTGTGGAGTAATTTATTTATGTCATAGATGAGCAACTTGTGGAATTAGATAGATGTTTTGATGAGTTAAATGCTAAGTTGTTTATTTGTTTCACATGTTTGAGTTCGGATGATTCATTTGTAGCTTTTGACAAATCAAAGTTACTTTATCTTTCTCAATTTTTTTTCAATTTAAATATTTTCTCAATTACATGGGATTATTACTTTCGCAAACAAGATTGTCAAGAAAGGGTTTATCATGTATATAATCTCTTAATTGGAGGGAGGTCATTGACTTTACTTTTACTTGTTGCAACTGCTTTAAGGGTATATAATCTCTTAATTAGAGTGAGGTCATTGTTAGAGTAGGGACATTTTTCCACCCTTTAAAATAGTACAGGCCGAGAAAAAGACTTAGAAAAGTCCAAGAAAGATCAAGGCCCAAAAAGGAAAAGAAGTCTAATGTCCAATGGAATTAGAAATGAGCAATTTCGAGCGCTATAGCCGACCATTCACCAGTCAGGTTTCACTAAATAACATAGAGAAATTTTCGACCGCCATGAGCACGTGGGTAAACTAACAACTTTATGACACAAGGCTTCATGAACAGGCCTAACACCAACCCCAGGCCACGTGTTAATCACCATTGAAGATGGAAACCTTGGATGAGATGTAAAGGCTGCTAGACCTGAATATTTTTAACATTATCTCACCAAACCCTTTTTCTATCGAAACTCTATCTTCGTTAGATTTCGGCCACTTCAACTTGGACTAAGACTCTGAACCTAGTCCCCTTAGGCGCTTAATTCATTCCTTATCTGATCAACCACATGTTTTGATTCTTGGAATAATTCGATTTTTATCAAAACCCATTCTAATCCTTTAACAATTCTAAATCAATCAGGACTCGTCTAAATCATTATCACAATCTGATCCTTTAACAATCCCATTCCACTTAGATTCAGTCGGATCACTAGCATTCCATTTTCGGGCTAAGAAAGTCACATGGACTAAATATTTATTATTGGGCCGAGGTTCACTTCTTGGTTTATTTCCTCTTGGTCCAAATCCCATATTTTAGGCCCAAATAATAACTCAACAATTTCAGAATATGAAAACTCGTCCTGGACAATAATAACTTTTAATGTTGTAGATAAGGTGACATCCCGAATTGGTGAGACCTTATCAACCAATGCTACAACAATAATTAGATTACAATTTTTTAGCACCAATTGCATATCTTCCTCCACTACTACAAAAGGGCCTTATTTTGTCGGTGGGTGGTGTCGCTTTTATACAACATAATGGTGGAAAAGACATTCCGACACCCACTTAATATGGTGTCGAAGTCACTTTCTGTTATAACCGACATAAACTGTTAATGTCGCTTATAACTGACATTGATTTTAATATTTTTAATACTGGTGTCGCATTAAAAAAAAAAAAACTGTGTCGCTTTTAACCAACATAACTTTAGCGTCAGTTAAAGATAATTGGTGTCGTTTCTCGCCGACACTAATGACAGTTTTTAAATATTTTCAAAGACAGTGTCGATTGTAGCCGACATAGGTTTTCATTTCTTATTAAAAATTTTGAAACCCGGTGTCAGTTATAACTGACATAATGTTAGCGTCGGTTAAAAGAAATATTTTCAAGGCCAGTATCGGTTGCAGCAAACATAGGTTTTAATTTTTAAAATATTTTGAAAACAATGTCGGTTGTAGGCAATGATTGGTGGCCTTTATATACCCTCCCCATGTTTTCTCTTCCTCATTGGAGACATCTGTTGATTAGACACAATCTTAATGTTTATGCATATCGAGAAGAATATATGTGACAATGTGGTGGGAACATTGCTAGATATAGAAAAGTCTAAAGATGGATTGGCTACCTATGCAGATCTTAAAGTCTTGAATATAAGATGTAGTCAACACCCATGCAGAGAAGGAAATAGAACATTTTGACCTCCAGCATTGTTCATGTTGAAAAGAGAAGAAAAAATGCCTTTTGCAAAATGTTGTCTAGTATTCGGGTCCTCGATGGATATTCATCAAATTTGTTGTGATGGGTTCACGTGAATGAACGAAAAATACATAGGGTTTAAAAGTAACGATTGCCATGTTTTAATGCAGCAGTTACTCTCGCTTGCAATACGTCTGGTTTTGCCTAAAGCTATTACTATGGTATTATTATAGTTGAGTTCAATTTTCAAACAGTTGTGCAGTAAGAAAGAGCATGAAGAAGGATTCAAGCAACTGAATTCAAGAATTGCATTGACATTATGTCAACTTGGAAAAATATTCCCTCCTGCATTTTTTGATATAATGGTACACCTCCCAGTTCACTTGGCAGATGAAGCAGCTCTTGCAGAGCCTGTTCAATATAGATGGATGTATCCAATTGAACGGTAATTAACAAATTTTTTAATAATTTTTTACAAATGTAGTCATAACTTTAACTAATAATTATAATAATTTGTGTTTCAATTTATAATTGTAGGTATTTGCAAACAATGAAGCACTTTGTTCGTAATAAGGGTCGTCCTGAAGGTTCTATCGCTAAAGCATATTTGGTGGACAAGTGGTCGTCCTTATGTTCGATGTATCTTAGAGATGTCGAGTCTCGTTGCACCCGTAGAGGTCAAAATGAAGATGGTATTGGGCGTGGAGTATCTGGTAGGTTATCAATTTTTTACTCCAAAGGATGTTATATGGGTTCAGGAGAAAATGTGGAGCTCGATCTAAATGTTCTTGATCAATGCCATAGATACATTCTAAATAATTGTGATGAAGTTACCTATTTAGAAGGTAAGAACATTTAATCATATGTCTTAATGTTTTATTGGTTTTCTTAACTTTGAAAAATTAATTATCTAAATTTGGACATAATTGCCCAGGCAACATGAGGAATTCTTGAAAACTAAACATTGTCGAGAAAGGTTAACTATGTGACAAATCAAGGAGCTAAGCAAGAAAGAATTTACATAATGGTTCAAGCAACGTGTGAGTTGATATAACAATCACATTATTTATTTATATTTTTACATTTTAATAATAACATGTTTATAGTTATCATGTCAACCTTTATCTTCATTCTTATTACAGATGAATTCAAGATGTCATCCTAATGACACGTTGATATCTCCAGACTTGCATTTGGTAGCTAATTATCCTAGTAGGGTTGTGAGTAAATATAAAAGTCATATTGTTCATCAGTTCAGATTTCGCATAAAATCTATGGATGATAAGCATAAGAATCAAAATTGTGGTGTCTTTGTACCTGCAAATGTTCCTGGTGCAATTGGGCAAGTGAATTGTTATGGCAAAGTTGTAGATATGTTCGAGGTTAAATATTGTGGTCATACTGAGGCAGGAGGTAGGGGTCGAGCTATGATGTTATTTAAGTATGAATGGGTTAATAATGAAAGTCAACGAGGAATGAAGACCAATCAATATGGATTTACTATGTTGAACTTCAATCGATTGGGATTTAAAGAGGATCCTTTCTATTATCATCACAAGCATTACAAGTATTTTACATTGAGGACACAATTGAAAAAGATTGGCTCTTAGTTGTTCGAACACAGGAGTTTGACGTATTATAGGATAGTGATGCAATTGATGATTATGCTATACCTTGACAATGAAAATTTCCTTACAAGGGTTGGTGTGGAAGAGACTCCTTTTCATGAATCATTACCGTTGCCTATTGAGTTCGTTAATTATTCCAATACTGATGACGACCTAACAGATGATGACTTGGAATAAATATATTAATTATTTTATTTATTTTAAGTATTAATTAGACTATGTTTCAATTAGTATGTGATGATATTTAATAATAAAATTATATTTTTGTTTTTTATTATGTATTTTATTCAAGTTAAATTTTATTTATTAAAATCTTAAAATGTTATATGAGATAACACAAAAAAAAAAAAAAAAAAAAAAGAGCTAGTTATTTTTTTTCATTGGGTTAAACAATTTTTTTTTTTTTTTTGAAACTAGTCTGTTGTCGTTTTTAGTTGACAGTATTGGTCGGATAATTTGAAATATTAGGCGGGAAATTTCCCACTTGTTTTGCATGGGGAAATGGATGGAGAATACGTAAGTGTCAAACTTAGTGTTGATTTTAACCTACGCTATCATATTTTAATTTGACGCGAGTTTCATTAAACAAACGCTACGTGAATTTCAAAAAGTGTGTCAGAAGTTCATGTCGTTTAAGACCGACACCAACATTAATTTAAACCGACATTGTGATTTTCAATAAAGTGTGTCAGAAAGTTGACTGGTTCATTTAACTCGATATGAATATCAGTAAAGTGTGTCAGGTTGGCGTCTGTTTTAATCGACGCCATGTACATTTAATTCAACACCAATGGCTTTTAATTCGACGCCTGTCAATCAATGTTGGTTTAAACCGACGCCAACTAAGTACCCATATTTAAACCCCTCCCTTTCCCATTTCATCCGTGCTTTCATTTCTCCCCCAATTTCAGTCTTAATTCTTCTCCTTCCCCATTTCATCCATGCGTCCATTTCTTCCTCCTTTTTCAATTTTTCCTCTTCTCATTCCCCTTTTGCTATGGATCACCATTTTGAAGATCAACATTCTGAGGAACTCCAATTCGAAGAGGAAGAGCTTGACGGTGGTTCATTTTTAAATTATTATGATTATTAATTTTAGTTTTTGTTTTGTATTCTAACTAGTTTTATGCTTAAATTGAAATTTTATTTTTGTTTCTTGGTTTTTAATTGTTTTTTTTGTATTTATAAGGATCAACTCAACGGAGATGCGGACCCTCAATTCCGAATTGGAAAGAACATCCTTGTTCATTTGATTCGTCTGGAAAATGCATTAGTGATAATTCTAGTGCGTTTTCGAAACATGTAGCGGCAGAGGTTAGAGATTATAGAAGTATTTCAATGGTGGCATACTGGAATAAAGAAAAAACAAAGGTAAACGTTTCATGATTTATTTTATTATACCTTGACATTTGTCTAATAAACATAATCGGCAGATGAAAACTATGAACCACACAACCGGTTCAAAATCTTTTGCAAGAGTTCGGGAAGAATTTGTATGGGTTGTACATTTATAAGAATTGTGGTTAATTTTAAATTTAATATATATAGTTGGTAGAAATTTTATTTTTAATATGAAGTTTGCTTAAAATTGTTTGTTTTTTCATTGACATGGTGGGAATTATTTTTATATAAATTTTTTTAATTATTATTAATTAAAAACTAACACAGATTTTTTTTTTATTATTAATATATTTGGTGTCACTTATGAATGACAACATAATAATTAATTTATGTATCGAGATGTTATGCAATGTCAGTTAAAATCGAGAGTAGTTTGAGTATTTTATTTGTTTAACTGTTACGTGATGTTGGTTAGGACCGACAATAGGTTTGATATTTTAATTCTTTAATTGTTGCTTGATATCGGTTAGGATCGCCATCATGGCAGAATTCAACGTCGCTTCTAACCAATGTAAGTTAAGATGTCACTTTTAACCGATGTCGGATTTTTACCAAAAATCCGACAGTAATTGGGGTTTCTTGTCAGTTTTTCCACCGCCACTGATAGCCTTTTTTGTAGTAGTGCTCATTTGCAATAAACAAGAACAGATTGGCTGAAACAATTAATTCGAACCTCATGAGAATAAATCTTGCCCTAGAGTAACCAAAGAAGGTTGAAGTATTTGGTATCATCGATACTCACAGTAACACGGGACAAGGTTAATAAATAAAAAGTTGCAAGTTCATTGATTGAGACTTGCCTTTAGGTACGCGACAGGTCCAGTTGAAGCTAATATAAAGAAGACAAACTTACAGCATGCATGCAATCTTGCTGTAAATGTTTCTTTCATTAATGCTTTAATGTTTTACTATGTGGTTAACATTTGATTAATGATCCATGGAATGAAATATTTTCATATCGTTTTCTTTTAAGATTTAACACATAAATAATAAAAGTGTAGATAATATCGTATGTATTAAATTTTTTTATTAAAAGTGTTTTGATGTTAAAAGGAGAAAATCTCTAGTCGAAATTTTATCTTTTCCATTTTCCTTATGTGTTTGCATTTTCGTATATATTTGCTTCAGAAATTTTAGTATGAAGTCTTTGAGAAAAAGAGAAATTTAGTATAAGTTTATATTCTCAAATTCTTTATTTCCCTTTATCGTGAAGTGTAAAGCATGCGATAGTACTGCTTTAATTTTCTTTCTTTTTCGGTAAATGACGGTGCTTCTTTTTTTGGTCAGACAAATGATGGTGCTGCAGCTGCTTAAGAATGAAAGAACCCCATCACCTATGCTAAAATATAGAATTGCAATTAGCAAGGATCACCTCATACTTTTGGTTAAAGTTTTAGGATTTTATAATTTATATGTCATTTTATATTTTATTTTACAGTTTATGTATCTTAATAAAATTATATATTTTAAGTATAAACAAACACTTATTTATATGATATATAATAAATTTATAATAAATCTGCTTAGTCCACTTAAATCCAGCCTAACCGCCTTGGTGTCAGGCTCTAGCCTACTGCCCAAATAGCTACTAGCCAATTAACGGCTAGAGTCTTTTAAAATCTTGACAAAAACATTGAAAAACCAAATTGGTTTTCCGTTGATATATATAAGTAGGAATAATATATTTGATCAGAATCTTGGAGATTGATGGGAAGGACATGCTTTTTTTGTTGCTTTCTTTTGTGTCTTTCTTGTCTCGTTGTCTTTCTTTAGCTCTGCTTTTACTCTTCTTTTTCTTTTGTTTCTTTGTCCCTCTGATTTCATGAGCGCGGTACCTGATTCTCATCTTTCCCATGGCAGCCCCCATTCATCCAGACACGAGAGGCATAACACACACATATATATTGATTTGAAAATCATGGAAATTGAATTAGGTTTAATTTGATTTAATTATTTCCCTATTCAATTTCAATGTGACCTGCCCAAAGTGAACTCCAAATTGGGCTTCCTGGGGCTTAAGCTTGTCCCTCCTCCTGAAATGTTTGTTGAGGAGCTGCTTACATCCGATATTCTCTCATAGCTTAATCCTTTCGGATCCATCATGTTCAGGTCCTTCCTCTGAAACAAAAGATTTATATAAAATTATAAATAAATACGCAAAAAGGATAAGAAGCAAAACAAAAGATCTGTGTGAACTGTGAAGGCGGGAATCGAAGGACGTTTGACTACTCTCACAGGGAATAATTGAATACTAATTTATCAAAGGGAAGTGAAACTTTGAAAGAGTACACTAGAAAGTAGAAAGCCTGCACAAACTGAGCTCCTCCCATAACATTATTCTCCCTATAGCTATAGCTCCTTAAATCTTCATCAATTATCATATGTATGTATATTTATTTATTGGAAACTTCATGTGATATCTTTTGACAATGCTATCATTGTTATTATATATAATTCATCTCGTGACACTAGCTAGTCTCCAATTTCATGCATGATCAACCTATGGGGCTCGTGAGCCAATTGGATTAGGTTTTCGGTCTAGGGCTAGGTGTTTATAAATTGTTGTGATGAATGAGAGAGTTTGCTGTAATTTTATGCAAATAAATGGGAGAATAGGCTTCACCTTTTACTTATTTATATATTTACCTTTTTTCACTAGTGGAAAGGAGATTTACATGGAAAATATATATACTGAGAATAATGAACAAGCTTTTACATATCACAAGGATTCTATCTTTTTAACTGGGACATGTGAAATACGACAGATTAACCCTTCAATTTTTAAGGGAACCAGCTTTTGGAAAGCCTATGTATCCCTTTTATCCTCTCTATGAGTAATCTGCACGACTTGATGGAGAAAGATGAAAAGAACTACCTTTAATCTGTTCATTGATTCCCATGGCATGACATCTATATACGTACGTATAATTGATATATACATGAAAAGCGTAAAATATTGCAAGGTAAATCTTAACATACATATGCTTGGAAATACATACATAAATGCAAAAAGTATTGAATTGGTACCTCCTGATCATCGAGAGACGTTATAATATTTGCAGATGCAGAATCATTTGAGTTTGCATGCAACCAAGCTTCTCTGCTGCAAACAACAGATTGAGAGAATATTATCTATCAGTGGAAGCCATGCATGCAGATGAAAAAGCAAACTGAGAGAGAAAAAAAAAAGGCAATCTTTTACTGCTGTCTTGTTTATAGTTATAGATCCTCTCTCCCCTTTCGCACTTTAGTCTTTGCATTTGTGCTGATTGAAATAAAGTTGAACTCCCATGTGACATGCATTCACTAACAAATGAATATATGAATGTAGCTACCAATTCACAGACTACAAGAAACTTTCAAAGGGGGTACAGCTTTGGCACAAAGATTTCGACTAGGGTTTACCTTTGGCCCTAAGTTTTCCAAAGTGTAGGCCACTTTTGATAATACATGCATGCATATCTCTCTCTCTCTCTCTCTCTCTCTCTCTCTCTCTGTACATACATAAATATATACATAGCTCTATATCCAAGCCCCACAAAATCAAGGAAAGAGATATCTCCATCGATTTTTGACAGTCAAATGAGAGCCCCAAATCTTGGAAATTTGAAACCCTAGCTAGGGGGTATCTTTGGGTCAAGATCACTCAAGTGTGGGTGGGTTTCTTTTTAATTTCTTTTTACCATGTACCCACAGCCCACTTGATGAAAGAGGTTATAATTACCCCATCATGATCTTTGATATGAAGTTTCAGTCAATTTTCAAGCATGTCTCTGTGATGGACTGAGACTGACAAATATGAAATCATCATCATTACTTGTTCTTTTTGTGATTTCTTTCTTGCATGCCACAATATATGAGCGCCATGCATGCATATTTAATTAATGTTTAAACAATTACACAAGGCAACCTAGACAACAACAAAACATATATACATTGAAATATTTTTTCTCTTTTATGCACTCGGGTTTATTTTTACCCCTTAATTATTCTTTTATTGACTCAAACCAAAGGCTAAAAATAATATAGTGATGTGTAAGTGGAGAAAAAAAGCGCAGGAAATGACTTTATTAATGTTTTTGAAGGATAAACTGTTATTATCATTTGAGTAATGGTCAGGTCTGAAATTGGTTATTAATTATGGACATGCAAATCAGGATTTGTCGTTCCAGCTGGCCATTGTATGAATTATCAATAACAACCAACTAGTAAATGAATAGGGTAAATTAAAATAGAGAAGAGCGACAGGCAGCGCTCCTTTTTGTAGGTCTCTGTGGAAAAATTGCTCCAGAGGCCGTCTGCAGTACTAATATGCAATTTAATTAGCGTTTAATTAGTGTGCTACCTTGAAGGATTGCTCCAGAGGCCGTAGTACTCCTTATTATCTTGAACAGTAGTCGATCTTGAACCCTGCTGAGGTGATGGTAGCTGCTCACAAGACCTTCTTGGGTTCTGAAGTTCATACATCATGTCTTCAGTGGTGTCACCAGATGAAGCATTTTCATATACGTCACTTTGTCCTGTACCACAAAACGATAAAATTAATTCATGCTAAGAACCCCTTAAGATAATTTTAATGTGCCACATTTACATTTTCTGGAAAAGGTAGAGACATTATTAACCTGAAGAGGCCGCTGCTTTATCAGTGGTTTTCACCGTCCGGTACATCTGCAATGTTTGGAATTCATATTAATAAATAAATAATCATTTACATTAGAATAGGCAATGCATCATTACACTAATAATTTGGGACATAATTTGACCAACTAAAAGACCAATTTATAACAAATATGTATACATGTCTGAACACAATGCAAGTACATACAGAAACATTGATATGGATGATGTTGCAAAATTCCATTATTCATGTATGAATGTATGTCTATGTATGTATATTGAATATGTGGGTCAAATAACTTGTTGGAGCAAATATTAGAAAATATGAAAATAACACCCTTTCTAAGAAATATGGTTAACACTATTTTTCATTCAATTATTAAAATTATAAAGTAAGAAAGACTAACAGACTTGGAGATTGAGGCTTGCATAAATGCAATGTCCTAAAGACAGAATTTCATCCCTACTCTTGTACTTGTAGTTCGGTAGACGTTCATCTCTCACGATTCAACAATCTATAATCCGAAGTCAAAGTACTTTAATCTTCAGACTCTAGCAAACTTCATATATTCCGTACTCTCAAGACACGACTCAGAGTTTGACTAACAAAAATACAAGACATTGGAGAAAATTCTTCTTTTTTTTCTTCTGATTCATTAGACATGTGGGATGTTTGAGTTTATATAGAACTCAAGCCACCCCTTTTGAAACATTGTGACTGTTGTCTAAAGTTCCAACGAACAGACGCAACTCATGAATTTGGATTCAACTATAACACTTGACTCTTATTTTTCATTTATACAGAAATTAAATACTATAAATTAATGTTATAATATATAATTTCCAACATAACTATGGTTAGAAATGCAGGACAAGGTGTGTGGTTAGAATGGAACCCATATATGGATCTGATCTGAAGAAGATATCATTGAGAAATGATGATGTTTCTGTACTTGTTTATTTGTTTCTTTTTCTTTATATATATTTGTTTAATAATAATATATCCTAATAAATACAAAAGATGGATAGATGGATGGGGTGTTTTAAGCTTGACTTCATTTTGAATTTCTTGGGCTTTGTCTTCCTCGATTTCTGAAATCGATGCATACATCTCACATCTCAGAAGTCAGTAGCATACTCTTTCTTTCTCTCTTTCTCTCTCTGCAGAGGGGAGAGGGCTGAGAGGAAAGAGAGAGAGAAAGCATGGATTATTTATCTCTCTAACTTAAGATGGACGGTTCATTTTTCCAAGTAAAAAGCTGTTCATTATGAGCTTGCAGAAGAAGAAGCAGAACCATCAGATCTAGTCTATCTATCGTTAATCTATCGCAAGTAGAAAGAAAACAGTCTCTTCTGTACTGCACAAAAACAACACCATTGGAGTTTGGCGCGCGCGCACACAGAGACACACACATTTATATTTTAATTCAATAATAAATAACACATAGCTAGCACCTTCTTAATGTATAATATTAAAACTAATGTAGTTTGTGAACATTTCAAACTGAGAGAGAGAAAGAGCTGCAATCAAGTTAATTGAGAGGTGACACATCTTCAAGAACCAATTAATTGAGATGGAAGCTGGAACAAAAGCCAAACATGTATGCTAGCTAGCTAGCTATATACACAAATGCAGTTAAAGGTTCCATAGCTACCTATTTCACAAAATTAGAAGAAGCAGAAGAAGAAGACAGATATAATAAAAGAATCAAAGATAGGTTGTTACCTGTAAGTGAGATTTAACATGTGCCAAGGTGAGATCTTTGACATCCATTAGCTCAAGAACTGACTTTGGTGTTGCTCCTTATCATAATTAAATTATAACCCACTAAATTAATAATTGAATTTAACAGAAAAATAAAATATAAAAAAATAGTTAGCGAGTGAGTGAGAGGAGTGAGAGAGTGAGTACTGACTTTCATGGCCACCCAAAAGCTCAACGGCGTGAACAAAGCGGGCATGAAGATTTGTAGTCCAACGCATCCGAGGGGCCCTCATGCTTCGTTTGGCCGGAAACCGAGAGAAAATCCGGGATCTTAGAAGGCCACCATGATGACCTTGATGATGATGATGATAAGCAGCTGCCTGAAATAGTGGGGTTGAACTAGAAATTGTAGAGGTAGAGGTTGCCGAATTATTATCGAAATTAACCGGCTTTTGTGAAGAAGAAAATGGGAAGAAATTATTAGGAGGACGAGGAGGATGAGGGTTTTGATAGAGTGGAATTCCTCTAATGGGTCTCAAACACCCAAGCAGCTCTTCCGATTGCTGTAATTGTTGTTGCACATCTGCTTGGGGAACTTGTGGAAAGTAATGGCTTTGCTGAAACTGAAAGGGATGGAAAAGATTGCCATTATCACCATTACAGCTAGTACTGGCTGTAATATTACTGCAGTGGTGGGGACGATGATTGGTGTTCGAAAGCTCATCGGAGGTGGAGTTTCGGGAGTCCAAGGCTCTCTTCCAAAACCCCAAATCCATCTCCTCCTGATGACTATGATGACTGCTTCTCCTCCAACTAGTTGATGAAGAGGAGGACGAGGGTTTGCTGTTTGGAGGGCTAATTTGTAGAGATAAATCCGGTTGTGCAGGGAATAGCTCCATCAATAATTGATCTCCCCACCTCCCTCTTTAAATTTCCTTCTCCCAAGCCCTATGTAGATATGTGTGTATATATGTATATATATAGCTTGCTTATGATTCCCTCCTGTATGTCTATGAGCACTTTCTTCTTCCTTGTGCTGGGAAATAACAGTGTGTGTTTGTATATATGAAATAACAGTGTGTCTTTGTATATATATTGTGTGAGCTAGTCAGCTAGCTTCCTTGGTGATCTGATTAGGGTTAGGGATTTTCAGGTGTTGGACGGATTTCTGGGTATTTTTTGTTGATGGGTTTTGATCAATTTGTGTGGGGGTAGTTGCAGAGAGATTTCACATTGAGATGAGAGAGAGAGGGGGCGCCGGGGAGGGGGGAAGAAATGACAAGGTATGAAGTGAATGGATGTTTCTTTTGTGTGAAGTATATGTGAGAAAATGACCCTTGAGGGGCTCTATAGAAAGAGAAATTAAGAGAGAGAAGGTAAGGTGTTTGATTATTTTGTGGACGTGGGGGTAGGGTACTACTACTAGGGTAAGAAAGTACGATAAAGAGAAACAGTAAATAAAGTTTGAGACATGTTTCTTTCTAATCACTTGATTCCTTTATCGCTATAACTATTTCTATTTATTTATTTTTTATTTTTTTGTAAATAAAAAAAGGAATAAGATTTGGCTGCTGAATCTTCAGCAGCCACTCCTACTTACACCCAATCTCGGATGGACACGTGTCCAAGTTTATTTTTTTTAATCAAAATTTAGACACATGTCCATCCGTGATTGTATGTAAACATAAATGGCTGTTGAAATGTCCAGCAGCCAAGTTAATTCCTCAAAAAAGGGGGTGGTTTGGATTTGGATTTGGGGTATTGTGTATAGTTATATATAAAAGTAGTGTTACATCTTTTCTTTAGAGGAGAAAGTAAAAACGGAAAAAGGGAGCCAAAAAAGAAAATTTGGGTATAAATGAACTTTAACGTATGCATACACCCCTCCCTCAACAACTCATAGTTGTAAAACTTTTTCTAACCCCCGCACGCAAACAGAGTCCTTGAGCAGAAACCTTTGGTTTGTTTGTGCTCCTTTTGCAAACCCTAAATTGAACACGCCCACACGCACCATGATTGTACACTGATATCCACATCCTATGGTGTAGAATAATTGTCTCCAATTTTCTCCACATTCAGTCTTTATTTGTTTCGTTCAGTCACCAAAGAGTCATGATCATTTAACTATAAAAATTATGGGTAATGCTAAGAAGATCAAAATTTTAAACGAAATTATGTAAACCAAATGATGTGGATGTTGATAATTGGATTATTACTTAAGTGTTGATAACATGTTTATTTCCTATTGGTGACACATCATTTGTTTTGCAAATTTGGTTTAAAAATTTGGTCTCCAGCGTTATCCAAATATTAAACACCCAACATTATCATTTAGTCTCCCTAGCATTACTCTTTAGTATTGGATAATATTTAGCTACTTTTTTTTTTAGAATTTGAAGTCTTATTATACCTTCTTTTTTTCATGGTACGTATCAGTCCAGAAAACCAATAGTTGGATTTTCATTTAGGAATCTAATGGATCTTTGCAAAGTTAGATCTTTGTATAAAACTCATGTCGTTGAGTGATAAGGTACCGTTGCAGCCGAACTTCCGATTAATTTTCATGGTATGTACCACTGACAGTCCGAAGGACTAATAGCTAGATCTTTCGTATAGGGATTTAATAGATCATGGCCTTTTGGGTTGTCACTAAGGAGAGGTGAGAAACAAACAAAACTCAAAATTTGGGTCTAATTCTTCTCCAAGAGGTGAATTTTAGGGTGGGAATTTTGGGATTTTGGGTTTGCAAGGGTGGGAATTTAAGATTGGTACCTAGCCCAGAAGGATAATGTTGTAAGTGGAGAGAAGCCCACATGAAGACCAGCAGCAAAGGCCAGCTCACGTGAAAACCAGTAGCTAAGGCCAACCTACACAACTTCATGCGAGTCAGCAGCCTAGGGTGGTGGGATTGGTTGTGAGCGATCTCACCAATAACAAACTTTCTACGACTCTGATGTGCGCACCGTCAGATCCGGTGGCTGATACGCCTTCTAGGTTTTGTTGAGATTACCCCAAATTCAAAATAACATGTCCACATGCCATAAAGAATCCCAGGGAGAATGGCTTTTTCTGTTGTTAGGATCAATCATAGATTCTTCGATGGCTGAATCATCTGGGAGAATGGCCATAAATACATCATCATCTCCGGACATCGCGTTTGAATATCCAACGTCCAAATCTAAAATGGTCATTTTGTTTGTTAAGCTTTGTTTGATCTTGCCCGCTGCTTGAGCCTTCTTATATGCTTGGCGCTGAAAAAAAAATTATGACCTTCTAGTTGTCTAAGTATGCATGTAGGTGATCGACCTATGCATTTTCCTCTTTAGTAAGGCCAAACAAAGAAATGAATTTCCTCTTTAGTAAAGAGACGATTTTCCTCTTTTGTTTGATCTTGCCCGCTACTTGAGCCTTCTTATTAACTGTGTAAATACCGCGTATTGTCCAAAGAAAAGGGTAACTTTGCTAGATCAATGTCGGAATATGGTTCGACTTCAAAACCCAAAACGTCTGCTTTGCGAATATGCTTGAACCTCACTTTCATGGCTAGATCTGACAATCTTTGAATGATATGTTTGGTGACTTGAGCATTTTGGGCTGCCTGAGCACGACTTCGAGCATTACAACCATTACATTGTTGTCTTCCCTTCTGGGGTTTATACATGATCGTGTAGGCTCCGACAAGTAGATTATATCTATGCCATCAAAGTTAAGCTTTCATCGGACCAAAAGCTTCTGTTCAGTGGACTAGGGACTTAGTCTACCAAAAACTCCCCTTTGATCTGATCCTAGACTTTGGCTACTTGGTTAAGACTCAACCACCGAACCATCATGTTTTTCTTTAACTAGTGCCCCCGATTGGGACGAAATTCCATCTTAGCAACGCTGTACTTTTGGATCGACAATAGTTACAATCGGCCCTTCGAAATCACTCGAACTTAACTCATGCGTAAAGTCAGTCAAATATGTCGAGTTTGGGTACATCTCTGGTGGTTCATTCTGGGACAAGTCAATCTTCAATCTTGGTAAAGAGTTTTGCTTAGGGACATGATGCATTTTGATAAACTCCCTTATTATTTTTTGCAAATGTTTCTTCGATAGGTGAACATCGACCATGTTTACTGTTGCATCCGGGAATGGGTTTATGTCAATCAATACTTGGGTTTTCTTAGGAAATTTTAACTTTCCATTATCTATCCAAGTCTGGATGGCATCTCTGAACATCATAGTTGTTGGTCGGGTTTTTGCTAGAGTCGGGATACTTGCAATATACTTTGCCTTTTAGGTCTTTAGCTTTGGGTATATTATGCCCGGGTTGAAGCTTAATTATCTTGGTTGCCAAGAGCTGGTCAAAAATCGCATCGGCCTTAGTATTATTAAAAGTATAAACCTTTGATGTCTTTATCACAGCTTCGCCTAAAGCAGTATGAGTTTTTGTATCCTTAGTGTTAGCATGAGTTAATGCCTTGTACACAAATGGTTTATCGATCACAATTTTGACTGCATCAACACTAGCATATTAAGCCTTAGTATCGTTGGCCGAAGAATAACTCACACTTGGATTTTTGTACAAAATCCCTTATGATGAGGTCTTTTTATTGTTTTCTTTCCTAAGCAAAGAGTCATATTGTTCCACATGTTTGGCCAACTCATACGTATCCCAAAAGTTCATGCCAAGGAACTTTTTCTATAACTCCATATTCAAGCTATTCTGAGCTATCCACACATACTAAGCCTTGGGAAAGCGTACTCGACACCAATTATTAGCTACTTTGAATCTATATAGGTATTGGGCTGAAGATTCATCGAATCAAGGATGATCCACTGGTGGCAAGAATTTGCCTGTTCTTGTTTGAGAATCAAGTTGCCAATCTCACGCTTAAGGATGATCTTAAGATGTCGAGTATGTTCTTGAAGTTTACGCCAAAAAAATGTTTTTTGGTAGAACATTTGATGTGTCATCATCATCATTGGCACATTCCTCAAGTATTCCTCCTGGAAGGCTGACATCGGCAAGCTGAGTGATCTGAGTGATAACCGTAGCCGAATGTCTCTACCCGTCAAGATTAATTTCCACTTCTTGGCATGTGCAGATTCAAGAGTGACGACAACATGTGGGTCTTGTGTCGTTTTTGTAATTGTGGGTATTACCATTTGGTTCACGAATGTTTGATTTTCGGTTACTTTTCCCATCATTGACTTTTTCTTGATGTTGCATGTTTTGATGGTCATGAACTTCATAGTTATTTAGGATTAAGTCCCACTGGGTGTACCAAAATGTTGACTCTAAAAACTATTTAGCCTACGTGGCACATAAGCTGAATAACTAATGAGCTAACTACGTCTTTTGGATAAATGCGGGGTGTGCCAACTTGACCACCGAGCTCAGTTGGTGAGTGAATGAATATGGTGGTGGTGATGTTAAATGCGCTACGACTATAGTCGAGGAAGGAACTCGCCTCAACTTCTGGGTTCTAGAGCCTGAAGAGAAGGCTGCTAGTTTCTTTGAAGTTCATGAATCGTCAGCATTGAGCTCATTTGCTATAATTATATTTGTGCAAATATAAATGCATTGAATCGATACCAGACTTTAAACATAAATACTCAAAAGTGATAAGTGTCTTGGTTGTAAATGTGGTTCGGTCGTCGAAATGTCGAACTCTGAAATGTAGTTGTGAATATCCAATCATAAAATAGGTTTGGCTTTCAAAGTGTCAAATAATGTAACCTAGTAACACTTCACTTTTCCGAGAAGGCTAATAAAGTGACCTCTCCTAGCAAGGACTCAAAGATTCCTTGCTGACTGAGACTTGGATCAATAACCAATCGGTCTCAAAGCAGTGTTGTTAAACCTAACTGAAGATGTTCTTTGGTTGCTTGATTTTACGACTCTAGTGTTGTTAATCCTAACTGAAGGTGTCGCCAGTTGCCAACCACAATGTTATTAAGCGTAGCTAAAGATGTGTTTGACGAAGTTAGAAAGGTCAGTGTTTTCTCAAAGATGAGAGGGTTTTCTTAGAGCCAGAGTTTGCTCAAGGTGAATTTGTATGTTGATTTGAAGAGGCTTTGAACGTTGCACATCCTCTTCTATTTATAGTGGCAACTTTTACCTAGTGCCAAGGTAGTCCCATTTGGATTAAATCTCCTTGGCATATCCTGAACAAATTGTTTTCTTGTTTGGATTACACTCAATTACTTTACCAGACTTGGTATTCTGAACCCATCCATCTTTTGGTATCCAATTCATCCCCTAGATTACACTCAATTACTTTACCAGACTTGGTATTCTGAACCCATCCATCTTTTGACATGTCATAAAAAACAAAAAAAATTATTGCACACTTGTCAATCTGTGATAAGCTAAAGGCTATCTCCAACCCAAGGGGCTAAAATATAAAAGGGTAAATTACATTTTACCCTCTCAGGTTTGGGGTCAATTTCAATTCCTTACAACATCTTTAAAACATTTCAATTTCATACATTTAGTTATCATTTTATTTCAATTTCATACCTCTGTTAGAAAATCTGTTAAGTTAACCGTTAAGTGATGACGTGGCAAATATGAGGTCCCCATTTATGTTGACATGGCTGCCACATTTGTGCCACGTGGCTGAACACTTAATAAAATATTAAAATAATAATTAATTAATTAATTAAAAAAAAAAACCCATAAATCCCTTTTCCCCTTCATTTTCCCCACCCCACAGATGGCCCAGCCTAAGCTTGCCACAGTCGTCCAGCCGGGTTGCCATGGCCTGCAGCAATCTCTCCCTTCTCATCTTCATTCTTCACATTCTCGGCGATGGGAAGGATGAAGAACTTCCATCGCCATCGAATTTGATAGGAAGATGGACAGCCACAAAAATTCAAATCACCAAATACAAATCAAGTCGAACCAAAATTTGATCAATCCATCATCCCCAAATGGCAGGATTAGATGAACTTAGATAAAGCTCACTCCTTTATCGATGCCCAAAAGGGCTTGTCCGCCGGCGGCTCTTCCTTGGAGCTCGACCCTTGCGATTCCTACACAGTAAGCACTTTTGGCTTTTTTTGCAATCCGAATAATCAAAAATTTGAATTTTGGGTTTCTGGAAATTACGAAATTTGATTTCTGGGTTTTGGGTTGAAGCTATCGGACGATGGAATGGTGAACTTGCTGGGCAGATCGTTCATGTGAGAAGGTGAAGAACGAAGATGAGAAGGGAGAGATTGTTGCAGGCCATGGCGACCCAGCTGGATGGCGGCGGCGGGCTTGGGCTGGGCCTTCTAGGGTTGGGAGTGGTGGCGGGAGGTGAGGTAGAGGGAGAAGTGGAAGAAAGTGATTAGAGAGAGGGTCTGTGGGGTGGGGAAGACGAAGGGGGAAGGGGATTTCTGGGTTTTTATTTTATTTTATTTTTTTTGAGAAAATTCAGGTTTTTTTTTTAAAAAAATATATATATTTTATTTGCCATGTGGTAGACATTTGGCAACCACGTCAGCATTTAACAGATCAATGGATGGAAAATGTAACGGAGGTATTATTTTGAAATAAAATAGTACTTAAGGTATGAAAGTGAAATGTTTTAAAGATGTTGTAAGGAATTGAAATAGACCCCAAACCTAAGGTATGAAAGTGTAATTTACCCAATATAAAAATTTAGTCTTGTATTTCAACTATTCACCTATACATATGAGGTTAGATAGTTTTTTCCTCCAACGGTAAGGGACCCATAGTTTCACCCCAACTTTTTAATTTGTTAAACTTTTGTACTTCATTGTTTTTTTTTTTTTTTTTTTTGCTAATAATTTTGTAATTGGTTTTTTTTTTAATCTATCTTGTTTTATTTTTACGAACATTTTGATGTAAAAAATTCAAATTCTAGACAAAAAAACGTTGAGAAAATTGAATTATTTAATGCATTAATGAACAAATGGATGTGTATTTATAGAGTTTTGGAGGAGCTTTGGTGTAGGTGCATAAGAAGATTAAGACAAAAATTTGTGTCGACGGTGGCATATGAAGGTAAGATGGGCATTGTTATAATATTATTGTTTTAAAGATGGGTACAATTTACGGATTGGTGGCCAAGGCATATGAAAAAAAAAATTCACTCTGTAAAGGTAAGGGTTTTGCAACATAGAGAGGACCTTCAACTCAACACACAAACAAACACTCTAGAAACCCTCATTCAACACAAAACATTCTCATACCCTAACAAAATATTAACTGCTTCACTAACCTTTCCATCAACACACATTCAGCTCAATTGAACATCACTGTGTTGACAAACCGGCAACATATTCTGCTCGGGTGAACATTATTGGAGTCGTAGAATCAATCAGTCTAGGAGTACCTTCAGTTTGGTTAAACAACACTACTTCTAGTTCGATTAGTTACTTATCCAAATCTCAGCCGGTGAAAAGTGTACGATTCTTTTGACGAACAAGGTCACTTCACCAGCTTTCCCGACGAAGTAAGGTGTTCTATGATTGGTTACTCACAAGTGCACTTCAAAGTTCAACATTCAGACGGACAAACCACATTTACCGTAAATACACTTATCTCATTTGAGTATCTTTGTCCCTACAACCTCATACCGATTCGGCACACCTATATTTTCACAAATATAGTTGAAGCAGCCGAACCTATTGCAGAAGATTGAATTTCGTAGCAGAAAGCATAACCTTGGCTTCAGGTTTTAGGTAGCGAATTGGCACGCCCACATCATCATCACATCCTCAGCCGCTTAAAGGTTTAAATCTAGAGTTGGCACGCCCACATCAACATAAGGACGTAGTTAACTTAGTAGTTACTCGGCTTACGCGCCATGTAGGCATTATAATTTCTAAAGTCAACAGTCAACCAATTATGCCTCTCCTTAGACAAATTTGGGGCCCTAACCCTTTTCTTTAAAACCTTTTTTTGCTTTTTCTTCCTTCTCTTTTCGGTGGGCAAGTGCCTCCTCTTTCATTAACAGACCGTCAAAACTCTCAAACCAACCAACACCTTGGGACCTTGACGCCATGACCCATAAAACCTAACAACGACTAGAAGGGATTCGGGGTCCATAGTCTTGGTAATAATCCAGAATATGCTTAGAAATGCACTCTGGACTAAATATCTTACATTATAAGAGAGCATCCTAGTGAGTTGGATCTTCATTGTCTTAGCCTGATGTAGTGTTTTCAATTTGCTTTATATATCCCACTATTTGGAATCAAAGAAATAAATGGCACATCTCTCACCTTTTCTTAATAGAAAAGTTCATCACTGCTTGTTGGAAAATTTATAATCAATTAATTAAGGCTTTGTTTGAGCAAAACATACCTAATGCAATGAAGATATTAATACATACATTAAGAAATATTTAGTCCACTTCTGGCAAGCTAACTATATTCGCAATAGATGCATTAAACAGAAAAGCTAGCTACTAGGGAAATTGGTTGGTCCCTTCCCCTATTGAATTTATAAGAAATATGTACGGTCAAGAATAGCTGTAGGAGCAAGTCCCTCTGGTTGTGCTTCAGTTTCGCGTAGTAGCTGCATGTCTTAAACAGAGCATTCTCTGGGCATCAAAACTGGGTACGTATCACTCGTGTTCAGGTGAAAGGTGATTCACAGGTCCATCATCAACATTATCAATTGGCAAAGACCAGCTTCATTGGAGAATTAAGTTAATTATTGAAGACATCATTCATCTCAGGTTTAAATTTTCACAAATATGATTATGCATAGGTAATGTTAGGGAAACTAAATTTGTAAGCTAAATCTGTAAATTGAATGATGTGTCACCAACAAGAAATAAACACATTAATCAACACTTAAGTTATAATCAAATCATCAACTTCCAAGTTATTTGGTTTACAAAATTTGATGTGCAAATTTAGTCTTTCTAGCATTAGCTTTCGTGCATATCTTTGTAAAGCCAATATGGCGGCTAATACGCTGGATGAACTTGGACATCAATATAACCATGGATTTTACACTTTCCTCACCCGTTCTAACATTTAAGTACTACAATTGTATTTCTGTAAAGATCTCTAGACGATCCTTGCTGTAATTTCAGCAAGTTCGAAAAACAAAAACATGTATGACCATCTTGGGATTTCTCTACTTTCCAAGTCAAACAAAAGACTCCAAACTAGAGATAGCCTTCCTAATTTGTAATCGAGTGGTAGCATGCACTGGTAATGGCATTGAATAGGAGAAGAAATTGTTTTCGTAGGGTTCCTGACAGACAGTATTGGACACTTAATTAATCACATTATAACTTGTTAATTGGTATCATGTATTAACTAGTTTCTGATACAAAATTACGAACATTTTTGCGGCGACCATCACGGAACAGCATCGGAGACTGACAATTTGTTCTCTGCGGGAAATCGATGTGTCTGATGCAATGGGTATTATTAGTTTAATTAATTAACTAAGATTATGTATTTTGGATCGATCAATGTCAACCATTCCTCGGAAATTGAAAATCGGGTTTTGAAACATACATGTTTTTGAGGAATTTTTGTATGTGTAGAAGCATCTTATATGTTTTTAGGATGCATATGTGTTGGTAAGTTGTATCTCTATTAAAGAGATGACATAAATAATACTACAAATAGATGGTAAGTGAAGCATTATACTCGTCTTAATTTGTTTTAGCCTTCCTAGACCTTTGGCTGTATCAAAGAGGTCAGGGAGGAATCTTACCTTAATACCTTCTCATAACAAGTAATTTTTTTAATCGTTAATTAAATCATTATAATAGTAAGCTAGGTTTGCTGATTTCATATTATATATTCTCCAGAAAAATGTAATAATATTTTCATTACCTTTTAATGAGGAGCTCAGTCGGACAAACCTCGAGCACACTACGTCAAGCCTTGCATGCATTGATTTTATTTATTTTTAATTAGTTAATGATTAGGTTTCTTAATTTAACTCTTCTTTTGTTTTTTCTTCTCCATTTATTCATTACTGTGAGACCAGCCCCACATAAATTCTACTATAGAACTCGACAGGGTGCATAATAAGGCAAGAAATGACTCATTTTCGTATATAAAAAGAACTCATTGAGTCATTTATAACAAGGAGGTTGTCTCCCAAAGGGTAATATCTTGCTCTTGTAATCAAGAAATGAATTTAATTCAAATATAAAGTGAGGGATCTTCCTTTTCCAAAATTTTTAGGCGCATGCAATTACGAAGTCAAGAATTATCGGTGGTAAGGGGAGGTAAGGGTATAAAAAGGTAGAAGCTTCTACCTTCTTTTGTCACATTCCACAAAAACACATTTGGTTGCGAAACTCGTCAAACACTTTCACAGCCCCACCCATTTCTCACATTCAATCAACGCAGAACCCACCAACATGTTCAATACAACCTTGTCATGTTTCTTCACAAACCCAATGCATATGTGAGTTCCTTAGCCTCGCACATGCCTTTAGAGCAATGGGAATGGTGAAATTATCGAACTTTCCATTGTTGCCTCTCGACTCAGATATCATGTTATGGAAGAGATACAAGGTATCTTCCCATCAATTCTCTCTACAGTAGCTCCTGAGCGTGGCATTTCAGAGAGAGACAGTTCTGTGAAATGTTTCGTCAAGCACCTTGTGGGCATGACTGGGTGACTATATAATTTGCTAGTATGTTTATTAGGCTCTATTCCCTCACTCAACATTGCATTGAAATTGTAGACATGTAAATTTCGTTGCATGCAAATTATGCATCACAAAGCTCCGCATGGCATATGACTCGTTACAAATGGACAAGTCATCAATGAGATGTGGCACAAATCAAGCAAAGGAAGCTCAAAAGCATTCCTAAAGTGCGGCAAAGGGGAAGAAATCTCCTTAAAATCAGCAAGGGGCCCAAATTCCTCCCAAAACCGGGAAGAAAGCTAAAGCATCTTCACAAAACAAGCAAAAATTGAAGATTGCTCGCAAAATAGGCAAGAAAGCCCCATAGATTTTGGCCAAGCAAGGGAAAATGGTTGAAATTAAGACACAAAACATGCCTAAATTCTCCCATGGACGAATCAAGACACAAAAAATCATCCAAAGGCAACCTTTGAGAAGTCTATAAATACAAAGTCCTTAGACAAGCATACGGGTCGACAATTTCTACATTGAAGGGCCGAAATTCTCATAAAAGGAGAACCTCTGCCAAATCTTTGAAGACTAATACACTACCAAAGTTCTCTTTGAAGAACATACAACCAAAGCCAAAGTTTTCTTTCAACCAAAGCTGAAACATTCCCTTGAAGAATCAACAAGCACTTGTGCCGATTCCTTCAAGACTTTGCTGCAAGCTTAAAACTTGTAACGATGTTTGATTCAAGATCAAGTCGTCATGACCCTTGAATCAACAAAATCCCACATCAACACCACCTTTGCCGCAGGTCATACACAAACCTAGAGGTGAAGACTATCCACGCATTGTTTCAAGCTCAAAACTTGAAGCAATAATTCAATCATTCGTCCGAGATCAAGTCATTGCGACCCTTGGATCAACAACCTACGCATCTACATCAAATTTGAAAACTAAATTAGAGGAAAATTGTAAATAATGATTGTAACCCTACAAATTCATCAATACAAATCTACTTTGCACACGTGTTCTCGTTTCACTCGTTATAGAATTTTCGTGTTTACAAAAATATCTCTTGAACATCATATACCGGTTGTGGTGCATAATGGCCTTAAAAGAGAGCCTTATAGAACTTGAACACTATATGACATTGTTTTGTCCTGGGTGTCTAAAAAAAATATAATGCAAAAGCAGCAAAGCATAAAACGTAGAAGCACAAAAGCAGATTCTGGGGGCAGTCAAAGGGGCAGAATCCTCACTCTCAGTGGTAATTTCTGGGGACCAAGGGGCGGCCGCTCCTCTTTGCCCATATGTAGCTTCATCAATGGGCACATGCATGTCTATCGAGAGGTGAACTTTCTTGCTAGTACTATTATAAATTTAGGATATATCAGGCCCTTTATGC
Source organism: Pyrus x bretschneideri (assembly GCF_019419815.1). Taxonomy (NCBI): domain Eukaryota; kingdom Viridiplantae; phylum Streptophyta; class Magnoliopsida; order Rosales; family Rosaceae; genus Pyrus; species Pyrus x bretschneideri. The sequence goes on along the minus strand of NW_025999808.1, from coordinate 808,233 downwards.
AAAGGGACCCCCATTTTTTGAAAAAAATAGGGATTAAGTGTGGGGCCCACTTCACATTGAACTTCAACGATCCGAACCGTCTATTTTGTAAGTCTCGATTCATAGATCATTCTTGTAAAAATTCAATTCAATCCGAAATCATTTGCCTATTTAATTAGCAAGATAAAATTTCATTGTTCTTTATATAACAAAGTATTCGTTAATTTCTTTGAATCCAATTAGATGTCTTAAATATTTCCAATTTGGCTAATATTTTGTAAGGATGATTTATGAGTTGCAACTTGAAAAATAGAAGGCTTGGATTGTTAAAGTTCAATGTGGTATGGACTCCACAACTAATCCCCAATTTTATAAAAAAATGAGGATCCCTTCCCTTAAAGGTTTCCCTCCATTTAAAGTACTCATATTTGGAACAGTTTCTTGCCTGCTGCTGCTAGAAATACTTCTTATATATATGATTGAATTGAGAACAAATATGCTAACAGGTTTCTCTCTTTAAGCATTTATTTTCCTTCAAAATAAAATAAGAGTGAGTACTCAAGGAGTGGCCTCGTTAAAACCTTTAGATAAAAAACCCTAGAAAGAGAAATATCCAGTTAAGGGAAAAGAGTACTCACCCACCATGTACAACTGAGCTTAAACAAAAGGTAAGAACACCAACCTACAAATCATCCGTAAGGTTTGAGGTAAGCCACTAGCTCACCTCAATCCAAGTAGAAAATACTAGTTTATTTAGTGATGAATTAAACTTTAATTGTAAAGGAATTTGATGGAACTCTCTTTCTCTTGTATGCAAGGATTGCACACAAATAAATTACCTGGAAACGTTTGCTTTGGCTTGATCATTCACTCTCTTTTTCTTTATAAGCCTTAATAGCCATATTCAAAGTATGCTACCACCAAAAAAAAATAAAAGAACGTGAATGTAACTAGCTACTAAAAAGCTTCACATTCCTTTTGGTCTTTAGACTTTGTAAAGCTTTTGACGAGGAATTCCCACAGAAGGAAGTTCTCCTTTGGTCTTTAGACTTTGAATGCAGCTCTAATAATATAAAACTCTTCAAAAAATTATACGTTAAGAAAAAGGGACAAAGAGCATCCTGGATCCGCAAATTTTTTACTGGATAAGAGTTGAGATCACGTGATAATAATAATTATTCGAGGAGCCTCTTTGTGAGGAACCTAAATATCCTCCAATTACATCTGTTTATCGTACATCGTGTGGTTAGAAATTATTGTAAATTTTTTTATATAAAATTAAATATAAACAGTACCTGACAAAAATTGACCAAACGATATACGATGAAAAAATATGATTGGAGGATTTCCGAAATCCTCACAAAGAGGATTCAACGAGGATCCTCTCTCATAATTATTTATGTACAGAACGTGAATTGACTGTGATGTTTGTGACTTTTCATTCAAATGATTGATTTAATTATGGACAAAATTGGCTCACTCAATATATGGTTTTCTTTTCTTTGGAATCTTAATATTTCTCATTCTGAGTCAAAATTTTGAGAATGAGTTTGCTCACAACCTTTACTACGTATCGAACATCATTGTCATTACGCCGCATGTTGGGTGGCCTAAGTTAATATTAATTTTAGCTTAAAGTTGCTCATTTTGCTTGAAATTAACCCTTATTATTGTGTTAGCATACTATGATTTGAGAGATATTCTCCTGCAATTAATACATAATTTTAGTGGTTCCGTTCGCTTAATCAATGTTAGTCACGTGTTCAAAAAGTGAATCATTTGTCTAATAATAGCTCGCCAAGTGACAATAATGCTTGGTTGCAGGAAAACATTTCTCCTAGAAATGATATAGACATCCGGCACACATGTATTTGTTTGAATTTTGAGAGGGATTTTTTTCGTACACTTGTTTGTTTATACAATGGTTTCGAGCAAACCCATATCATATAAATGCCCCTTCATTTTAGGGTCTTTTCTTGGTTTCACTTTCACATTTCCTCTGGGCTATCAAGCCTACATAAAATGTAATCTCCATATAGATTGAAATGTAAAACGAGCAATAGGCCGAAACTCTGTTCAATTTCAAATTCAGTGAATCACGCAAAATTTTCGTATATGATTGTGGTTCTACAGCTCTCTCGTTGAACTATTATTTGTACCGAAAGTACATACATCAATCACTTTTGAAAATGTAACAAGAACAAAAACATTTATATGTGTTAGGTTTTAATTATAAGTAACGTAAGAGCTACATAATTAGAAACTATAATTAACATTTCAAAATAGTTATTATGTTCTCATTCTTTATTATTTTACAAGAAATAAGTTAAAATGATAGTCCATGATATCTATTTGAAAAGTTAACACTTATCCCATATAATTAATAAACAAATCGACGTCTCCGAGAGGTGTACTATTACGAACGTCTGGTCCTTGTGCGCAACGCAAGTTGTTAATGTTCCTCGATCACGTATTTGCTTATGTAAACTGTTAATGCAAATACTGTTGAAGTAGTCTGACTTCTTTAACTTTTATATCAGATTTACCCCAAGGCTTTTTATATTCTGGTAACATAAAAAGCATGTTAAAATGTTAATTAGAACATTATTAGTACCCAACTTTATATCTTTTCAGCTATTTATTAAGCATCAGCATATGTTTTCCTTTTTTCTTTTCTTAAAGATGACAAGCGATTTATTGACAAATGAACCAAAAATATTATTTATATTAAACTTTTGCCAGCATAATGGCATCAGTTATATTCATTTTAGTTAGGAAGGAATCTGGTCATGAATGTTGTATTTACTGCATATGATTGAGTATTTTAGCTGCAAGCATCTCTCTCCAGGATTATGTCTCTATCTCATCCCTTTCCACTAATATTACCAAATTAATATTTTCTCAAGGCCAAAAACAAATTTAATTAGTAGCGATTCGTTCTCTTCCGAAACTTTGAAAACGGATTTAGTGGATTTGGTCAAGCCTCAGAGATTTTCTTGACTGCATTTTTCACACTCCTGTGGGATTAGCATTGAAGAAGTTGATATTCCACCATAAAACTAATTGGTAATCTAAAGAATAGTCCGATTACTTCTAAGCATGTCTCTCAACGTGCCCCCTTTACGTGTGGCAAATTTTCAAGCTTAATAGGTGGATAACACAAATAGGGTAACATTGAGCAAGTGTGGCCCTTGAACTTCACACGTGGGACAACCAACTTTGATACCATGAAGAAGTTGAGGTTTTACCATAAAATCAATCGGCAATATACAAAGTAACTCAGTTACTTATAAACACAGGTAAAATTTCTTCTTTCTTCGATGTCTGATTAATACTCTCAACAAGCATTATCCCAACTTTAAGGGATGAGCAAAGATACACCCTATTTTCTTTGCAAGCTATATTTAGTCAGGAATATGGAGTAAAATCTCTATCAGAAAAGATGTTTCGCAGCATTATGCCGACATAGCAACATTCTTGACCGTATTATGGGTTAAAATCCAAAGTTTATAAATATAGTGGAAGACTTGGATAATATTCCTGCCATGCAAGCATATATATATATGTATGTATGTATGTATGTATGTATGTATGTATATGTATATGTATATGTGTGACTATAAATAATACCTTGAAAAAGGACAGAATGCCAGGTGGTTTGCCTAATTTAAACAAATATTCTTAGGAAAATGGACACATCTACAAGGAATATGAGTCCCTATAGCTAACTAGCCAGCCTATCTAACATTGGGTAGCATCCTGTTTTTATAGTCGATCTTATGCAAAATAACAAAAAAGAGGAAACATTTTGAATCTTTCCCGACGACTTAGAGCAAAGGCAAAATTAGAGAAGTTGCCCTACAAATCTATAGAGACTGGTGAATGAAAGATATCTAAGATTTTGACAAGAACCCATTACCCCCTTCTTTTTTCTTGCTTTATATGTTCTACATGTATACATTTTCTTGTTCCACTTTCCACCATTCCACACGCTTATTCTCTCCAAATAAAGTTGAGAGTAATGCTAAAGATATTGTCTACTAAAATTATATAATTTTTTATCATATGATGTGACAGGTAATGGTTAGATTTTTTTTTTTTAAATCATTAAAGAAAGAATCTAATCATCAACAGCCACATCATATGGTCTACAAAATACTAAAATCATTATCTCTCCACCATTTTCCTAAAGTTGATAATGATTATAAGAGAAATGGTCCCACTATATAAACTTTAGGGGGCTCCAATCAAATTTGAATATGGTGCCTTCGTCAAGGTACGTACAGAAGATTTGGAGGTTTCCTACCCATTGGACAGCACTCATCAAATAATATATTTGGTTTCAACTCAAATAATATAGTCTAACGGTATTTATTTCTACTTGCAATTTGAAGGTTTTAAACTTCACTTTCCTACATGACAAGTTTGTAAATCAAAATAACTTTCACAAGATGAAGATTAAGTCAACAAATCATAACTACGATAATCATTTATAACATAACATGAACAAAGAATGAACTAGAACCAAACCTGTAGAGATCAATGAAGATGAAGACGCATGATCGATCCAAACAACGATCATTCTCCTCGATCTGTTAGAAAGCTCAATGCTTAATTAATAATAGGCTCTTAGTGCAACATAGTAACAATCCATATGATTATCCAATTAGAACCCATATAGAAAACCAACATAGTAATAAAAAAGACTCCAATAACATCAAAAAGACTCAAACAACATTAAGGCGTTGCTAAAAAGCAGGATTTATCGACTACCTTACTAATCACATCTTTAATCCAAGTGGGTACGACATACATAACTTAGGTCCATCTCTATTAGAGCAACTTCAATTAGGAGATGCAAATTTTAAATATAAAAATCACATTTGCATCCTATTTACATTTAATTTACATTTTTGGGAGATGTAAAATGTGAATTTTACTTCAATGGGGGAGATGTTAATTAGGAACATCATTTACTTTTATCTTTTGAACTCTTCTAAAGATTTAAAAATAAAAATAAAAAAGCGATTTTCACTCTTTTTAGCCTCTTACACATCCATGTTTAATCCTGACATGTAGAATCCGTTTGATTTATTCAATCCGATGACCATAAATAAAGAGGAGTGTATGAAAATCACTTTAAACAAAAATGATATATGTTTTAAAATTTTCGGCCAAAATAGGTATTTTACGCCTCTTAAAATTTGTCCACTGAAGAGCTTTCCAACAAAAGAATATAAAATGGCCGTATCAAAAGAATTTTGCATCTCACACTGGAGATGCTTTTACAAATGGAAAGAGATCTTCTCCAGATCCCTTCCACCGAATCCATCAATCCAGGCCCTTGAAATTTAATCCAACGGCTAAAAATAGGAGCCCTCTTTAAAAGTTATAATAACTTTAGCCGTTGGATCAAATTTCAAGGGCCCGGATTAGTGGATTTGGTAGATTTGGTGGAAGGGATCCAGAGAGAATCCCTTTCCTTTACAAATGTGGTCAGGAAGGTGGGAGCGTATGTAGCATTATTCTTAATTAAATTCTTACCAGCCCTCATATCAAAATAAAACAAATCCAGCTAGGTCCTTATCAACTCAATATGTGATACTATTCAACTCAATATGTATGTAAAAAATCTCGAATTCGACTCTCATGAATAACGAGTTTGATAACTATACTCTAGTTAATTAGAGAAACGTCTTACAATTAAGAAGAAGAATCACAAAGTTAGAGATAATCTAGGGTCCGGCCTATCAGCTCTTTAGACCTCGCCGAAAAATCCCCACCCTACCCAGGACACCCTTTGCATTCCTTTGCTACAGAAAACCTATCGTTGGGCTTTTAGACCATACATGCTATTTCACAAATCACAAGAGCAAACCGACATGCAACACATGTAGCAAGGCATTTGTGGGAGAAAATTTGACTCCTCATCTTATTGATCCACTACTACCCTAAACTCGGGGAAGTGGAGCTACAGTCATGCAAGCAAGATGTCATGGTGGAATAACTTGTTGGTTATGGAGAAATTCAAGGGACATGGCACTTGGAGCCCAAGACTAGAAGGTCCTCATGATAAAAATCAATTATGTCACATACATAATAGGCATATGAAATGTCGGTACACGGTGACTTTGAATTTCACTTGAATAATTTAAAACACTCACTAACTTGAGCTTCGAAATGTCTTTTCCAGGTACAACCTCCGTCTTTCCTCATCAGTTGCAATCGAAGATGGTGTCATATGTGCTTCTCAATGTGGTGATAAGATTACTAGTTGGAGAATTGGAGGACCTTAATTTTTCTGTTCCAACACCATTCCTCCTTTAATAACAACATAACATCATTTCACCATGGCCACTTAATACTACGGCCTAATGATGTTCCTCTTCACTTATAAGTGAGAGGTCTTAGGTTCGATTCTCGTAGAAGACGAATTCGAGCCAAATTATTATGGCTAGTCCACTATAAGGCTTAGCCCACACTCCCACCCCTTAGACCCGAATCAAATCTGTAACAAAAAAGTTACGTTACGTTAAAGTATGTTAACAACGGGTGGAGTGGTATACGCATGTGTTAATTTATCAGTGTTGGAAAGACTATTATTGATAAGGAGGCGGATTTCTGTGTACGATTTACTGTGCCAAAATTCGAAAAACCTTATCACTTTTCCTTTCTAAAACCAGTCTCGTGTACCCATCTCCCTCACCAATCAATTTTCACTCCTCAATTTTCTCACCCAACCAAACAACTTCCCTTACTTTTCCACCAATTAGAAAAGCTGTCAGTCTCTCTCTCTCATCCATACCTCCCTCTTCTCTGCAACTGCAAGGACCTTCATCAAACACTCACAGATCGAACTTAAAAATATCACCATCGTGATCCTCTCATTCTCACGAACCCAACCGTACAAACCGATCTTGAAGTGGTTGAGTTTTGACTCACCAACCCGAAAGCTCCAACTTGGACGAGTTTGCTTCGATGTGATCCCGGCCGAGTTACGACCTTTTGAAGGTTGTGGAAGCATCCACACAACTCCTTAGAGTCCTTAGGCTAAGTTTGGAGTGAAGAAAATGTCGAGAAGAATAGTTTCAAGGAGTCGAGTTTTAGGCCGAGACTCGCAAGGCTTTTTCAGGCCATTTTCCGTCCAGTTTTGGGCTTTCGAAAGGTATAATCTTGTTCTTCTCCTCAAGATCTTCATTTCCATATAAAGTTGGTCAAAAATGGTTGAAAAATGAAGAAGTTATATGAGTTTGAAAATTTTCTAGAATCCGACGAAGCCAGACTGCGGCGGACGGCTAGGATCACCGAAGAAGACAAAGAATATTCTATCAAAGTTTATGCAATATTCTAACGGCGTTAGATTCCTTTACTATTTAACAGAATATTCCGCCAACTTTGACAGAATATTATCTGTCTTCTATTAGTCTTTGCTAGGCACGTGCCAACGAGTGGTCGTGCGTGTGGCCATGGGTTGGGTGGCGCATGAGGGCACATCCGACCTCCGGCCGGCGAGTGGTTGACATGTGCGGGTCCGTGATTTCGGGTAGAACGTTTTTGTATATTCAAACCATCCGTTTGAGCAAGCTATGAGGAGTTTTTCCTAGCTTTTCCTATATGTGTCAATAAAGTAATTATTATTAGTTGTTTTGCATATAGGGAAAACTTATCCTGAGGACGTACGAGGATAATTGAGGCTAGGGGGTTACGATCCATCGACATATCAATGAGTAGGCATTTTGTTTTCATGTGTGTGTGTGTGTGTGTGTGTGTATAAACTTTATAGTTTCCACAAATGCTTTTAAATTGATTTATGCATATTATGCCATGATTTATGAAATTTTAAAATATTGTTATGTGGTTGAGAGTTATATATTGTCATGGCATATCTATATACATATTACCTACTCATTAATGTTGTACTGAGGTTAAATGCTAAATAATCCTATGGGATGCGTAGGCAAGTTCAGGTAAGTTTATATTGTTGATTGGAATTATTGTATCATTATGGCATGCATATATTCATGTACTCCACTCACCATTGCTGCACCCCGGTGTTAGTGCTCACCCCAGGCCAGGGCTAGTCCTTCACGTATATGTTGACCTCTTGCACTGCATGCTTGCCTTGGATCCAAGTTAGTGTCAGTCCTGTCGTACAGGTCACATTAAGCGACTTTGACTCGTAGGTGACCGTGATTATTGCCAATATTCACGTGATCGTAGCACTAGAGCGTATATTATTACACCCAATCCTATCATACAGGTTGCATTAGGCGACTCCGACTCGTGTACTAGCATAGATTGATGAGCATTAAGGCCAGTCATACATGTCGCATTAGGCGACTCTAACTTGCGTGCTAGTATAGATTAATTGAACACCTAATTTTATTTATATTGTTGTTGAGATATTGTGGTGTGGCATACTACCTGATTTAATGTTGATTTCACATTTGATTTCATACCTCTACGTAGTATGTTTTCTGGAAACTATACATGTTTTACAGCGAGGGGTTAGTATGTTCAAAAAATAAAAGGATTTTATATATTTTTGTTTATGCTCACTCACCCTTCTGTTTTTTCGCCCCTTCAGGTCCTAGATAGCTGACCTACTCTATGGCACACAAGAATCACGCGGTGATTATGACATATCTCTATTTAATGTAGGAACTATTTCTAGTTGTGTACTAAGTACTTTTCTAGTTTTGACTATACTATTTGTCATCTATGCTCTGAACATTTGTATTCTATGGCTTCTACCCACTACTGCGCACTCATTTTAGTAGTTTAAATAAGTTCTAGTTTCGGTTTTAATTTATCCACATTTTTTACATCATTCACACTTTGGTTACGTCACCTTCGAGTGACGACCAGCATGCCTCGACTCCGATCAAGGTATGTCAGTTTGGTATCAGAGCGTAGGTTTAGGTAGTCCTGCATTCCTCGTATGTGTTATATATCCTAATAATTTTTTATCTCTTATGTCATGCCACCTCATAGAAAGCCACGTGTCCCGTCTGAGACTAATTTCCCCAATTTTGGGCAACTTGGTGAGGCTATTGCTAGTGCTATTCAATCCACACTTCTTCCTCCCCAATGGACTACCTTGAAGACAGTATCCCATCTTCAGATAAATAATTTCTTTGGCAATGAGGGACCTGAGAAATCCGAGATTTGGATTAATCATGTTGAGAAGACTTTCCAAGTTATGCAGCGACATGGGAACCTCCCAGCGGAGAGATAGGTCGAGACAGCAACTTGGTTCTTTTGTTTGTGAGCAGCATCATGGTGGGCTCAGGAGTCACGCCCGTTGTCTACTCAAGAGGCCATGGATTGGGATGTCTTCAAACGCCTATTTGAGGCTAGGTTCACACCTCCGAAGTACAAAGATCGAAACAAAGAGGAATTCACAGACCTAAAACAAGGGAAGATGTCAGTAACAGAGTACCACTGAAAGTTCACTGACTTATCCCACTATTGTCCTGAGATCGCTAGGAATCCTAGGAAGATGCTCCGTTACTTTAAGAAGGGGTCTCGCAAGCGATTGCGTTCTTTGACGACCTCTACTCCTTGCTCTACCTACCAAGAATTCTTTGAGGTTCTGCTTCAAGTTGAAGATTTCGAGAATGCTCTCGATGATGATGATGAGGAAGAGGATAATAATAACAATAATAATGCTCAGAGGAATAATAACAGAGTGCAAAAGGGGAAGTAATGAATGCTATATTTGCGGTCAAATGGGGCACAAAGCTAATCAGTGTACACAGAGTCAGCAAAATCAGCCTCCTACTCTACCACCTGCAGTCCTTCTTCAACAGATTTAAGGACCTGGTGCCTACACACCGACAAGTTATAGGGGTGTTTTTCATTATCAAGGTGACATAGCTCAGTATCCATGAGAAACATATCAGTACCCACCTGATCCTTATTACTAGGGCGGTTATCCACAATACCAAGGGGTTATACGCTGTATATTCCATATCAGGGTGGCGGATCGCAGTGGTATGCTAGGGGACAACCCTAGAACCTTGAGGTAGCTTTTAGCAGCGGCGCATCGGCCAGACAGCCTAATTCGACAAATCAAGGTCGAGGTAACCAAGGACAAGGAAATCAGAACTAGGGAACCAGGGGTCGAGGAGGCCAACAGTAGGCACAGGGTCAAGTCAATCATATCACCTTGTAGGATGCGCAGAGTAACCCCAACTTGAATATAGGTACGTTGAATGTTCTTGGCCATTTTGCTAGAATGTTAATTGATTAAAGTGCTACACATTTAGTTATTTCCCATACATTTGCTCAAAAGACTCAACCTTACCCCACTCCCCTCAGTTATGAGTTGGAGTTCTCAATGCCTAAGCGTGAAGTTTGTTATGTTAGTTGGGAGTATCAAGGATGTCCAGTTGTTACCGAGGATGTCATAATGCCAGCCAGTCTTGTTCCTTTAGATATCGTTGACTTTGACGTTATCTTGGGTATAGATTGGTTACATTACAATTATGCCAAGTTGGACTATTATTAGAAGATTGTTACTTTTCACTGACCGGGCATTGTCACGTTTGTTGGTGAATGTAACAGTCGAAACATGGAGTTATCTCTACCATGTGGGCAAAACGGTTGTTGATGAAGGGTTGTCAAGACTACTTAGCTCATTTAGTGGCGACTGAAGAGAGTTCTGCTCGTGTGGAAGACGTTCAAGTAGTTAGACACTTTCCTGACATTTTTCCCAACGATTTACCTGGCCTTCCACCGGATCGTGAAGTGGAGTTCACCATCGACCTAATTCCAGGTACCGATCCTATTTCTCTAACTCCTTATCGTATGGCTCTTGCGGAGTTAAGGGAATTAAAAACCCAGTTGCAAGAACTTGTTGAAAAAGGGTTTATTCAGTCGAGCACATCCCCTTGGGGAACTCCTGTCTTGTTTATGAGGAAGAAAGATGGAACTTTAAGGCTATGTATTGATTACAGATAGTTGAATCGGGTGACGATTAAAACTTGTTATCCGTTGCCTTGTATCGATGAATTTTTTTTCATCAGCTTTGTGGTGCTTACATTTTCTCAAAAACCAATCTAAGGTCTGGTTATTATCAATTGAAGATCATAAGTGATGATGTTTCGAAAATAGCTTTCCGAACTCGATATGGTCATTATGAGTTTCTTATGATGCCATTCGGGTTAACTAATGCTCCTATAGCTTTTATGGACCTGATGAATCTGGTATTCCGTCCGTACCTTGACAGGTTCATAATCATCTTCATCGACGACATTCTAGTATATTCTAAAAACGAGGTTGACCATGCTAGACATTTACGTTTGGTTTTGAAAAAGCTAAAGGAAAATAAGATGTACGCTAAATTCAGTAAGTGCCAGTTCTGGCTGGATCAAGTGTCATTCTTAGGACACGTGATATCAACTCAAGGTGTTCTCGTGGATCCCTAGAAAGTAGTAGCAGTGGAAAATTGGGAGCAACCTTAAACGGTCACTGAAGTACGGAGTTTTCTTGGTCTTGTAGGTTACTATCGACGCTTTAAGAAATACTACTCAACCATAGCCCTGCTTCTGACGAGGCTAACCAGGAAATGAGTTAATTTTGAGTGGAGTGATAATTGTGAACGAAGTTTCCAACAGTTGAAGTACTGTTTAACTCATGCACTTGTCTTGGCACTTCTCAATAATAGTGGGAATTTCGAGATCTACGAGGATGCCTCTTTGAATGGTCTGGGTTACGTGTTGATGCAGCATGGAAATGTGATTGTGCTTGCTTCACGATAGTTAAAGCCCCATGAGATGAATTATCATACTCATGATCTCGAGTTGGCAGCTATCATTTTCGCTTTGAAAATTTGGCAGCATTATCTTTATGAGGAAACGTGTCGAGTTTTCACTGACCATAAAAGCCTCAAGTACATCCTCACTCAGAAAGAACTTAATCTCTGGCAACATAGGTGGATGGAGTTGATCGGTGATTATGACTGCACTATCGAGTATCACCATGGTTGTGCGAATAATGTAACTGATGCTCTCAGCAGGAAATCTCACGGCCTACTTAATGCTCTTTATGCATGTTGTGTTCCTCTTCTGACTGACCTAAGATCTACTAAAGTGGCTTTAGAAATGGATCAACATAGAGCTTTACTTGCCAACTTTCAGGTCATACCAGTTTTGTTGGATCGTGTTCTCGAGGCCCAGATGAATGATCCAGAATCCTAGGCATTAAGACAGGCAGTGTTGGACGGTAAAAAGGGAGATCTCAGGATTCGAATGCATGATGGTATGCTGATGCAAGGCGATCGGATGTATGTGTCGAATGTAGAAGAAATGAAGAAAGAAATTCTCGATGAAGCGCATATTTCAGCTTATGCAATGCATCTCGGGAGTACCAAGATGTATCATACCATCAAACCTTTTTACTATTGGCTTGGAATGAAAAGAGAAATTGCAAAGTATATGAGTCATTGTTCAGTTTGTCAGCAGGTTAAGGCGAAAAGAAAAAAACCATTTAGGTTACTACAGTCACTTCCGGTACCCTAGTGAAAATGGGAACATATCACAATGGATTTCGTGTACAAGCTGCCTCATATGCGAAATGGCTATGACCGTATCTAGGTGATTGTAGATCAGCTTACCAAGTCAGCACACTTCCTACCTGTTCGTGAGAACTACTCTTTGAGTCAGTTGGCTAAACTTTTTGTCTCTAAAATCGTCAAGTATTATAGTGTTCTAGTTATTATCATTTATGACCAGGACCCTAGATTTACTTCGAATTTCTAGGTGGCTTTCCAAAAAGCTCTAGGATCGAGATTACTTTATAGCACTGCCTATCACCCACAGACCGATGGGTAGTCAGAGAGAACTATCCAGACACTGGAAGATATGATGAGATCTTAGGTCCTGCAATTCGGAGACGCATGGCATAAGCGCTTGTTGTTGATAGAATTCGCCTACAATAACAGCTTCCATTCCAACATTGGTATGTTACCATTTGAGGCGTTAGTCTGAAGTGGACGAAAGAGTTTTGGTGGGCCCTGAGATCGTGGATGAAATGACATGGAATATTCAAGGGATAAAGGCTAACTTGAAAGCAGCACAGGATCGGTAAAAGAGTATAGCCAATGGACATTTGACCGACAGGGTATACAAGGTTGGAGACTAGGTATTCTTAAAGCTGTCATCGTGGAAAGACGTTGTACGATTCGAGAAGAAAGGGAAGCTAAGCTCTCATTACATCAGGTCATACCAGATTATCAAGCGAGTTGGTGAAGTTGTTTACCAACTTGATCTACCTCCAGAGTTGTCAAGGGTGCATAATGTTTTCCATGTGTCGATGCTACGAAGATACATCTATGATCCGTTCCTCCTCAGCCGTTAGAGATTAATCTAGATTTGACGTATGACAAGGTTCTAGTGACAATTCTTGACTAGAAAGACAAAGTTCTCACAATCAAGGCCATTCGTACGGTGAATGTCTTGTGGAGGAACCACTCAATTGAGGAATCTACTTGGGAGACAGAGGAGCGCATGCGAAAATTGTACCCACATTTGTTCTTTGATTGATTTCTAGTAGTATTGAAATTTCGAGGACGAAATTTTCTTAAGGGGGTAGGTTGTGACGACCTGGCCCTAATTTTCTATGTAATTTTGAGTGTGTAAATTGACATCTATGCCCTTGTTGGCAAAGTGACGTAGACGAGATTATGCAGCTTTAAATTATTTTTCTCGCTATCGTAATTAAATAGTACTTATTATTACGAACACCTGAGCGTGAGCTAGACCCGAATCAAATTTGTGACGAAAAAGTTACGTTACGTTAAAGTATGTTAACAACGGATAGACTGGTATACGCGTGTGTTAATTTATCAGTGTTGGAAACACTATTATTGATAAGGAGGCTGATTTATGTGTCCGATTTATTGTGCCAAAATCTAAAAAACCTTATCACTTTCCTTTTTAAAACCGGTCTCATGTACCCATCTCCCTCACCAATCAATTTTCACACCTTAATTCTCTCACCCAACCAAACAACTTCTCTCATTTTTCCACCAATCAAAAAAGCTATCAGTCTCTCTCTCATCTTCTTCCTTTCTCTCACCCATACCTCCCTCTTCTCTACAACTGCAAGGACCTTCATCAAACACTCACAAATCGAACTTAAGAATATCACCGTTGTGATCCTCTCATCCTCACGAACCCAATCATACAAACCAATCTTGAAGTGTTAAGTTTTGACTCACCAACTCGGAAGCTCCGACTCGGATGAGTTTGCTCGGATGTGATCCCGACCGAGTTACGATGTTTTGAAGGTTGTGGGAGTATCCGCACAACTCTCTGGAGTCCCTAGGCTAAGTTTGGAGTGAAGACAATGTTGAGAAGCACGGTTTCAAGGAGTCGAGTTTTAGGCCAAGACTTGCGAGGCTTTTTCATGCCATTTTCCATCCATTTTTTGAGCTTTTGAAAGGTATAATCTTGTTCTTCTCAAGAGCTTCATTTCCATATAAAGTTGGTCAAAAATGGTTGAGAAATGAAGAAGTTATATGAGTTTGGAAATTTTCCAGAAACCGGCCACTTTTTCTAGAATCTAGCGAAATCAAACAGCACCAAACGGTGAGGATCACCTGAGAAGACGAAGAATATTCCATCAAAGTTGACAGAATATTCTAACGGCATCAGGTATAAGCGTTAGGTTATGTTACTATTTAACGGAATATTCCGTCAACTTTGATGGAGTATTCCCTGTCTTCTGTCAATTTATGCCAGACACATGGCCGCGCATGTGGCCCTGGGTTAGGGGGGCGTGAGGGCGCGTCCAGCCTCCGGCCGGCGAGTGGTTGACATGTACGGGTTCATGACTTCGAGTAGAACATTTTCGTATATTCAAACCTTCCATTTGAGCAAGCTATGGGGAGTTTTTTTTCTAACTTTTTCATATATTTGTTAATTAAGTAATTATTATTAGTTGTTTCGCATATAGGGGAGACTTATCCTGAGGACGTACGAGGACAAGTGAGGCTAGAGGGCTACGATCCATCAACATGTCAATGAGTAGGCATTTTGTTTTCGTGTATATATATATAAACTTTATAGTTTCCGCAAATGCTTTTAAATTGATTTATGCATATTATGCCATGATTTATGAAATTTTAAAATGTTGTTATGTGGTTGAGAGTTATATATTTTCATGGCATATCCATATACATATTACTTGCTTATTAATGTTGTATTGTGGTTAAATGCTAAATAATCCTACAGGATGCGCAAGTAAGTTCAGGTAAGTTTATATTGTTGATTGGAATTATTGAATCATTATGGCATGCATATATTCATGTAGTTCGCTCATCATCGTTGCACCCCGGTGTTAGTGATCGCCTCGAGCCAAGGCCAGTCCTTCACGTGTATGTTCACCTCTCGCACCGCACGCTCGTCTTGGATCCAAGTAGGTGCCAATCATGTCGTATAGGTCGCATCAAGCGACTCCGACTCGTAGGTGACCCCGATTATCGCCAGTCTTCACGTGATCGTAGCACTAGAGCGTATATTATTACACCCAGTCCTATCGTACAAGTCGCATTAGGCGACTCCGACTCA
The DNA here is from genome assembly GCF_019419815.1 of Pyrus x bretschneideri. Lineage (NCBI taxonomy): Eukaryota > Viridiplantae > Streptophyta > Magnoliopsida > Rosales > Rosaceae > Pyrus > Pyrus x bretschneideri. Next base: position 792,679 of record NW_025999808.1, on the reverse strand, counting down.
TGTGCTAGCATATATTGATAAGCATTAGGGCCAGTCGTACAGGTCGCACTAGGCAACTCCGACTTGCGTGCTAGTATAGATTAATTGAACACCTGATTTTATTTATATTGTTGTTGAGATATTGTGATGTGGCATACTACCTGATTTACTGTTGATTTCACATTTGATTACATACCTATACGTAGTATGTTTTCTGGAAACTATACATGTTTTACAGCGAGGGGTTAGTATGTTCAAAAAATAAAAGGATTTTATAAATTTTTATTTTTGTGCCCACTCACCCTTTTTTTTTTCGCCCCTCCAGGTCCTAGATAGCCGACCTACTCTATGGCACACGAGGATCACCCGACGATTATGACATATCTCTATTTAATGTAGGAACTGTTTCTAGTTGTGTACTAAGTACTTTTCTAGTTTCGACTGCACTATTTGTCATCTATGCTCTGAACATTTGTATTCTATGGGTTCTAACCACTAATGCGCACTCACTTTAGTAGTTTAAATAAGTTCTAGTTTTGGTTTTAATTTATCCACCTTTTTTACATCATTCACACTTTGGTTACGTCACCTTCGGGTGACGACCAGCATGCCTCGACTCCGGTCGGGATGTGTAAAAATCTAAAGGTAAAAAAAAAAAAAAAAAAAAAAAAAAAAAAAATCGAACAGTCCAAATTTAAATCCAACGGCTAAAGCAATTAAAAAAATTATTTTATGTGTTTCATATTCTTTCGTAGTGTTCCACGAATTTCATAGTGTTGATTTAGTTTTTTCAATATTTATGGGAATCTAAATATTTTTAGGTTAAAATGTTCATAAAATTAAAATAGGATAGTCTACACAATTTATTTATTTATTTATTTTTAAAAGTTACTTTAAGAAAGAAATTATCCTAAATTCATTCTTTAATAATCTCGGGCTAAATATTTAACCCAGAAGGGTTGGAGGAGAAAAACTACTTTTGAGTTAAAACCTAAATTTTTTGAGCTAAAAATTTTAGGTTTTAACCCAAAGGTTGGAAATGATCTTAATATAGATAATATCACATGTATTAAAAAAAGCATCACTTCACCATGCAAATATCATGACCGGAATTGTTCTTTCTCTTTTCCATCATATCAAGACTATATATAAAAAGATCTATTTAATTTTGGAATCGCGTAATCATTCATATGTATGATGAACAAATCAACATATATGATACAAGTAACATACTTATGGTGAACCATCAATTTGTTTAATTCATATAAATAACTTAACGAGCTCCAAATCGATTGCTCTTTTTCTAAATTAGATCTTTGGATGATGAAAAAGAAATCCGAATACAATGTTTGAACTATAAAATAATATCACATCGTCCCATATCAATATCAATGGGCAGAAGATTAGACAAGAAGCCAAATAAAATGACAACGCATTTCTCTGCATTTTATTCATGTACTCAAAGGTTTACAAGGACCCATTGCAACAAATAAGAATAAAGAACCTGTAAAAAGGAAGCAGCAAACCAACTAACATGTTCAAGAATTACCAACTAGCTACTTACTGGATTAACAATTGTAAGAAAGAAAGTAAAAAAAAACAAATAAATTTACATGGAAATTCACAAATAACCCAATCTCTACTAGTTTGCAGGAAGAAAGGTTCTCCTGCCAAAGATGGTAAAAATACCCCGGCCCGAGAACCTCAAGAATCACCAACAATGCAGACTGCCCCAATTTGAGGGCCTGCACAAAAAATGTAAATCTTTATCCTAGGTTAATTTTTTCATCACTGCTCCCACAAATCAATCTTCTTTAGCTTTACCTGTGTTGTTAGAACCCCGTTAGAGAAATTCAAGTTAGCGAGGTCACGTTCTATGATGCCGCTGCTGCTCTCTCTACAGGGCTGGCCAACCAGATAGTCGGCACTTCCTACTGTGATCTAAATATCTTTAATTTAACCTGCTGCTCTCTGACCCTAGGAACGATGGGGCTTTGACTTTAAGGCGCTTTGCCCCAATCTCCACTGGGGTTGGTTGCCTTCAGCTCGTTCCCAGTTCAACCTCGTATCCATCCTTTCTGTGGTGTTCTCACTGTTGTCTAGCTGAATCTTCACTGTTCTCACTCCTTTGTAATTACTAGTTGCAATAAATTTAGCATTTGGTTCACCAGGGCTGCAATAATCTAATGGCACCAACGATCACCCGCATCTTCTGTCAGGTTGCAGTTTCCTCAATCGTTTAAAACCCTGTTTTTTGCAAATACAACTCAGACAGCAGCAAAATATATACAAGCAGAATAAAAAAATAACCAACTAAATGATTTAAGGCCTGTATCTGGACATTAATAAATATAAATAAAAGTGATAAATGCAACAAGACGGGGATGCCCAGATTTTTCAAATTCCATTGCTTCAAAGAAATAATTAAATAGTTGCTCATCAGAACCCATGCACAGGTGGATTTCCCCTTTCTGGGTCCATTACAGGTATTTGATGAATAACATTTTCACTTCCAATTTCAACATCTCTCCAATTGATAAGTGCAATATTTTATTAAATTTATAAGCATGTCACTGATAAATAATGGAAAATATAGAGAAATCCAAAAAAAAATACACACACACACACACACACTACAGATAAAATCTTCAATTTCTAAATTAAGTGATGGACAAATGATCTATCAATGAAAACCACACACAGATATAGCAAAATCATTATAAAAAATCACACGCATCAGAAACTAAAGTACAGGGGGCTTCAGTATACCTTGTTTTCCGAATGATTTGATGACAAGACATCATTTACACTTCTTTTGTCCACCACCTTCAATGATGAACGGCGCTTAACCCTAAAGATCTCTGAATCAGAATCGTCACTTCCTTGATCAACAACATGCCTAACCTCTGATCCGTTTAGATTCCCTGGACGCACACTAGAGTATTCATCAAAAGATAGAGAGGATTGAGAAGACTCATATGCACCACGCACCAACTCTTCAAAACGCCTTTTAGAACTTAGAGTCCCTTTGTAAGAGTTAGCATTTCCCTGTACCTGCCAGGAAACATATGAACGCAACATTACACTTTAGTTAATCCAATAATTACGCTTCAATTCATTGAAATTTTAATAAGAAAAATTGTCCTACACCCCCTGCAGAACAAACTAAAGTAGTGAATCAACATTGTGCATTAGAATACAGAAGGCAGACACATTTAGTGAAATGAACAATGTCTCACATAATTGGGTGCAGATAAGCTCTCCCGAGGCTCTAAAAGGGAACAAAGAGTTGATGCGGCACATGAAAGGGAACCTTCTGACACTGCCGGACTTGAATAATCTGCATCAGATCTCAACATGGGCTGGCCATGAGAACCAGCTTCTGGCTCTTGTGACCGATACCAAGTTCTACCAGTAAGTTCAGGGTTCAACTCAAATTTTATCTCACAATAGGGAGAGTATCCTTTGTCTTCAGCACTCAGGGATAAATTTAATGGATAAGAATACAAGTCATCTCCACTTTCCACTAGCCCCCTTATCGCCTCCAGCATACTATCGTCCTTTTCAAATTTTCTGGCTGCAGCTTCCAGTTCTGTTATTTCCTCCCTTAAAAAGAGAGTAGGATTGCTCCCACATGAGAAGTCAAGAGACCTTACATCTGCAATGGGAAACAAGATCATAATAAGCAACCACTGGACATTTTTAAGTCAATGGAGATGTTTTACTATCCGTATATATTTTAAACTAGGTGCGGTACAATCGAGTACAATCATTATCATAACAGGTCTGAGGTCTGTAGTTAGAGTTCATCAAAATTATTCACATAATAGTAAACATACCATGGCGCAGGCAGACAGGATGCATGTAACAAGTGCAATTAATGTAAGCTACATAGCAATCGCGCTTGCATAGGCTGCATAGAACAGTTCCATAGGAGTTTGGCAAAATAGCAGTGCATGCCCCTGACTTCATTAAAGACCAACGAGCACAATGCTGAAAGCGCATCAATCTCACAAAAGACAACTTAATTCTATTATGGGAGACCAAATCAGCAGATGAACAGTCTGAATCTTCCAGTTCTAAACTTGTGTGTAGAAGCATCGCTTCTTTACACAGAAGTTCTTCATGAGGAAGCAGAGGCATCTTGTTAAGCAGCGCATAACGTTGGCTAGCAATAGCACCTAAAGGGAACCAATCACCAATTGCAAAGTTGACTGCCTCGCCACAGTTGAAACCTATACTTCCATTAGAAAAAGGCATTAAATTAATGTCTGAGAAGCAAGCAAAACAACATGGACAAATAGGGCAAAAGTCAAATATAAAGCCTACCATGACTGAATCCAGCATGGTATGCTCTGGGGAAAGTAATAACAAATTCTCCTGGCTTTTGCACAGCCTTGTAGACAGGGACATCATGCTCCAACAAAATATTTGGAGGAAACAATGTTGTTTTCCCCAATAGGACATCAACTGCTCCATCTTCTCCATCAGTTGATATGATATCATGCGTGTACACATGCTCCCTAACAACCTTTTCAAATTGCAGAGCAGCTTTACCTGGAATGCCATACCAGGTTTTGGATGCGCCGCAATGATGATAATTAATACTGCCATGTGACATAAAAATAAAATAAAATAAAATATTGATAATAACTCTCAGAATAACAAAGGGCAGACACTGTTGCCTTCACTGGGATTAAATAGTGATATATACAGTGGCTTATACCTGTACAAATAATGATCCTCCACATGCCAAGCAAACATACTAAACAGCATTCCAATGTATAGCATGGGATCCGTTACACCCTATTATAAAACCAACATAAGTAACAGAGGGATACAGCCTATAGATAATGCAAACAGGTGAACTGAACTAGTTTTGGTACCGGAATTGCAATTTCTAGAAGACGCAAAATGGACTTGGGTAACCTTGAAAGATTCTGAAATGACAAAGGGGGTATCAGTTGATGTGCATGCCACCACATACAGTGAACCAAACAGAATATTATTCTTAAGAATTTATGCAAACCAATGATTACAAATCAAAGGTCGTATATATGGTTTAACTGTAAGAGAAAAGAGGTCAAAAACAGAGAAATACAAGAGAAGAGCACAAGTCATGTAATTCAAGATAAAATAAATTTCTTGTGATCATGCTAATTAATCTGTACAAAAAAAAAAAAAAAAAAAAAAAAAAAGAACAAGAGAGCATTATTAGCACCAAATTTCTCTAACCCATCTATTTGAACAAGGTGAAACCCTCTTTCTCATAAAATAACATCCCTAATGGCATCTTTGCAACAGTACTCTTAGTCTATGGTCTTTAAAATTTTCCACTACATCCTTGTTCCTTCTTGGTTTTCTACAGTTAGGGTTAGTTTTGGCCGTGCGTGGTGTACTAATCTAACATGTGCCTTCGCGTGTATCCTGTATAACTGAGGTGCCAGTTTTAGAAAGTGAACATCAACTGCCTACGTAAATATATCAGTCACCTACTGAACAGTTAAACAGAGATAAAGAATGGCAGAATCAACACCTTTAAATTCCACTTGCTATTTCCAAGAGGATCACTGCAAGAAGATGAAAAGGCACTACCATCTACATCACAAGCATACTCAACAGTTTCTGTCTTTCCACAAGAAATTTCTTGCCAAAATTCTTTTTCCAAGTACGTGGCGGGAAGGGAACCAGTACTATAATATCTACGAGCAAAAACCTTGTTCGCCATTTTCTCGAAATCACGGAATGTATAATTTCTGTAACATTAAACTCACTCAAAAACCTGAAGATTTGATGAAGTAATACTTTATATTTGTAATTAGAAGAAGCTCTCACCTTCCGCTCATGAAAAAGGTGACCTTGTCATCATTGTCCCACTCTGCAAGACGAAGAGGTTGTACTCTAGTTGTGAACTTGAATCCTGCTTTCTCCCTCATTAATACAACCCCAGCTGGAGTAGAAGTACTCAAGGGAGAAACAATCTTGCATATACCTGAATATATCATTGCAGGTTAGAATGGGAAGAGTTGGTCAATACACCACCCCAAATTTATCGGATGTCTATGAAGGGACTCCATTATGTGGGAAAAAAATGATCAAGATATTTCGCCAGAAAATACCATCTTACATGAAACAGGGAAGAGAAATATACATTTATTCAGTATCATATAATGACAAAGAGACCTGATGTATATACTCAATATGTGTATGTGCGTACTTCAAGAGCATTTATGATATCACATATCTGTTTAATTTCAATGTAGGTCAAAAAAAGGAGGCTCTAATTCAAATGCCGGAAACAGGGGAAAAAAACAGAGCGATTATATTGGAAAATAAAATACTTTGTATAAACGGCAGAACAATTGGTTCTTGTGGAAATTTCAACACTAAAACACAGACATTGAAAGGACGAAAAGAAACCAAATCTCCAAACTGAAAACAATCAAGTGATAGTGCTTTTAGATGTATTGCCAGAGGGGTGACGTAATAGCTCTCCTAACCCAACCAACAACTGAGTGAAGAAAATTTGTAATCTCCTTACCATATTTTGAAGCTTCTGGAGCTATCTTCTGTAAATAAACCAAAGGATCCTCAAACTCCTCCATTGCTGGATAGTAGACAGGGCATTCGGGAATTTTCTCAGTCCACTCTAGGTCACTTGTTTCGAACTTATCCACCCTACGCTTTGGAAAAACATCTTTTTCATGTGAAGCACCAGTGAAGAGAGAAACTGAGTTGGCACCTCCCTGTAATCTAAGACCACAGGATACAGAAGATTCTAAAGCATCGCCTCCACTTCGAGCCATTGTATTAATGAGATTTACAGGCTCGGTAGAAGTTTGCGGTCTCATTCGCTGAAGCCTTGTACGCTTCAGAATTTCTAATCCAGTTTTGGCCTCTTTGGACAAACAAACCCTTCCTTCCACCTGTTAACCAAAGGGCTAGGTCATGTACTTGAATAATTAAAGGAAATGTGAAATGCAAAATGAAATTCAGTTCAGGCATGTATCATTTGTGCAAATTTGTCAAACGGACTCGACATGTGAGCAGATCAAAGACAAGAAAATCAGCAGGAAAGAAACAAAAGTGCATCCCAAACACCGTGGTGACCTCCGATACACCTACTTTATTTAACACTACTCTTTCCTAAAAGTCGATAACTAAAATATGTTGAACAGACAGCCAAATAAAAGTTCAACACAAAATCACGTTCATTAGTTATTCAGTAGTAACATGCAGTCAAATTAATGAACATCATCACCCAAACCCCACAAAAAGTTAACAAAAATCTAAAATAATTATATATACACACACACACACACACACACACTCTCGAAATAGCAACTTTTACATAACGCATAACTACCAGCAGAACTGAAAATATTATAAAATTCTATATACAAAAAACAATGAAAATTTCCTCAAAAAATGAACACGTAAATGCATTCCAGCAATTCATTCCATCACGAATTCCACAAATGCCAAACAAATTTTTCTTCTTCTTTTTTTTGGCTGAAAAAAAACAATTTTTACAGATGTAAATGATTCCGGAATAAAGAGAGCAATGTACGAGATCTGAAATCACAAATTAAACCAGCAAAACGCACCATCTCATTCCGTAGTCTCTTTTTGTACGCCTGCGTCTTTGTTCACAGCAACACACAAGGGATAAAACCACAACCGCAGAAACCGAATCCGAATCAGAGAACCGAAACCCTAGATCACGATCCCAGCCACGGCAGACCAAAAGCAAGCCTACAGCGAGAACCAGGCCATCCACATTCCCGCCAAACGTCCGAAACGGCACCGTCTCTGGCCGGAATCAGAGATCCGAAGCCTTCGAGCCACCGAGTCAACGAAAATAATACAAAAAAAAGGTTGAAGGAAGTCAAGGAGAGAGGAGGAGACAACGAGTTTCCGTCGGAGGACGGATGCTATTCGCCGGAGACAAAGCGGTTACACGGCGACGAAAGAAGTTTCCCGGCCAATGGAGGGAAAGAGGATTAGTGAAAGGAAAGAGAAGAGAAGAGAGAGAATGGGAACGACAAAAGAAACCGAAAAAGGTCCTCGAGAAGGATAACATATAGTTTATAACCGTAACGCTTTAATTATTAACGAAAAAATATTAACGCTTTAATTGCCTTAAATATATTAAATTTAATTTACCGAGTCTCGCCCGTTCCCACTAGGAAATTGAATTGGTTCAGGAAAATAGAACGATAAAAATGAAGAAAAAAAATAAAAGGATTAAGTATCTAAAAATTTTTAATTTTTTAATTTAAGTTGGTCTCAATTTTTTTTAAACATTTTAAATAAGTACCTAACATATTGAAAATATCACATTCGTTAAGTTCCAGTTAAGTTTTCAAACATAGATTATATTCAAACCCTACCAATTGGGTATATCATGGTCAACGTTAATATTAGTTGTCACAAAATCTAAATTTCAAACATAGATTATATAATATAGAACAATGATCAAACGGGTAGTGAATTGAATCAAACATGGACCCAAATTGAAATTACATTAGGAGGTAATTGCCTAGCAAAAAAGATGGTTAAAAATTCAAATAGGATTTCAAAGTGCTTGTTTCTGCTCATATGATTTCCTCATTCCCTCGATTCTCTACCCATAAAGCCTTCAATTTTTCTTTATGTCGGTGAAAATGGTGGTGGTCGCATCATGTCAGTTCATACAATTTCAGCAACCTCCATGACCTACTTCTCGATGTTGGCGGCTTGAGTTGAGGGTGGAGTTGATGGTTTTGCGTTGGGTTTGAAGGTGATGTCTTGATGGGGGTTTGATGATGGTTAGTTGGTAGAGGCTATGTAACATCCCACATCGTCCAGGGGAGTGGATCCTGTAAGCCTTATATGTATATTCCCATTTCAACCTAGCACGAGGTGTGACATCCCACATCGCCCAAGGGAGTGATCCTTATATGTATATTCCCATCCCTACGTAGCGCGAGGCCTTTTGGGAGCTCACTGGCTTCGAGTTCCATCAGAACTTCGAAGTTAAGCGAGTAGCGGGTGAGAGCATTCCCATGATGGGTGACCCACTAGGAAGTTCTGGTGTAAGTTCCCAGAAACAAAACCGTGAGGGTGTGCTGGGGGCCCAAAGCAGACAATATCGTGCTACGGTGGAGTCGGGCCCGAGAAGTGGTCCCGCTCGGGCTGGGATGTGACAATTTGGTATCAGAGCCTAATCCTGGTCGCGTGCGTACCGACGAGGACGTCGAGCCCCTAAGGGGAGTGATCCTTATATGTATATTCTCATCCCTACCTAGCGCGAGACCTTTTGGGAGCTCAATGGCTTCGGGTTCCATCGGAACTCCGAAGTTAAGCGAGTAGCGCTCAAGAGCATTCCCATGATGGATGACCCACTGGGAAGTTCTCGTATGAGTTCCCAGAAACAAAACCGTGAGGGTGTGCTGGGGGCCCAAAGTGGACAATATCGTGCTACGGTGGAGTCGGGCTCAGGAAACAATTTGGTATCAGAGCCTAACTCTGGTCGCATGTATGCCGACGAGGATGTCGGGCCCCTAAGGGGAGTGGATTGTGACATCCCACATCCCCAGGGGAGTGATTCTTATATGTATATTCTCATCCCTACCTAGCGCGAGGCCTTTTGGGAGCTCACTGGCTTCGGGTTCCATCGGAACTCCGAAGTTAAGCGAGTAGCGCGCGAGAGCATTCCCATAATGGGTGACCCAATGGGAAGCTCTCGTGTGAGTTCCCAGAAACAAAACCGTGAAGGTGTGCTGGGGGCCCAAAGCGGAGAATATCGTGTTACGGTGGAGTCGAGCCCGGGAAGTGATCCCACCCGGGCCGGGATATGACACAAGGCCTTTTGGGAGCTCACTGGCTTCGGGTTCCATCAGAACTCCGAAGTTAAGCAAGTTCGCGCGAGAGCAATCCCATGATGGATGACCCACTGGGAAATTCTCGTGTGAGTTCCCAGAAACAAAATCGTAAGGGTGTGGTCGGGGCCCAAAGCAGACAATATCATGTTACGGTGGAGTCGAGCCCGAGATGTGGTGGGGCCCGGACCGGGATGTGACAATTTGGTATCAGAGCCAATCCCTACCCATATTTGAGTTCAAGTATGTTTACGACTTTCTTCTTATTTTTAATACTAGCATATGGACACGCACAAAGTGTGTGAGAAAATCTTTTATTTTTGTTTTTGAAATAGAATGAGAGAGTAAGGGAGTGATAAAGAACGTGGGAGTGGGAAGTGTTTTTTTTTATTATTATTATTTTAAATAATTAGAGATATGTTAGGATTACATGTAAATGGCACTTAAAAAAAAAACAGCAAAATTTGGCTGTGTAAAATTACATTTCTGCCCCATATTTCTTATTCATGTTTTGTTTTAATTAGAGGATTAAACTGGTAATTTCATAAAATTTTGGTTGACAATGAGTATTTTATTAATTAGTAGATATTAGAATGCCATAAAACTACTTTGGCGTCTCAAGAAAATATTTGGACGTAAAAGCCCTAAAACAAAAAAAGTTACAATTGAAAAGAAAAGGTCAATAATAAGTGGTATGGGTAATACTTGTAAATTTGACATGACGAAATAAGGAAAAGCACGTGCTGATCTGATGAGCCCTGCTGTTATTTCTTCCTCCCTCTATCTAATAGTCTCCTTAAATTTCTCCGCTACTTTTTTTTTTTTTTTCTTTTGAAAAAAGAAACGAAATAAGGATGTGCTGAAAAGCCTCAAACAAGGAAGACGAAAACAACTGCTTTTCTAAGCACTGATCTGATTTTCTCCACAACTATTGCCACGATATGAGTTTTGTGGGAGATTCAAAAGTAACTACCCATAAATTTTTATGTACTTTATAAAGGTATGTATTTCTATGTTTTGATTGGTTTTGTAGGATATGAAAAAATTACGTTGGTTTGTTGGTTCTGATTTGGTTTCTGATTCAATTTAGTTTCAATTCACTTTTGTTTGGGTTTTTGTTTAAACTTTGTTACAATTTACTTTTGATTTCCCCGATAAAATCATGTGCAATTTTGAGGTTTTGTAGGATATGGAGAAACTACGTCCAAGTTTTATTAGATTTGAGTTGTAATTTGTTTGCCAAGGCTCTTCTTCAGTGATCTTCAAAAGTTTGTTCTGTGAAACGAACTCATACAACCTGGGTTCTGTGCAGTGGGTGCTCACCTTACAGGAATTCACAATGCATATTGGGGATTTTTAGCGCAAACACTCTGAGCCTATCTTCGTTGGTTGCTGATGCATTTTATTTTTTATATGCTAGTTTTTCATGTAATTTTGCTGTCCAATGTATTCGACTGGAGTTGTTTCTATTTTTCTTTACACGCTATTTAATTTGGTTTCCATCATTGGTAGTTTTAATAGGTAAAAGGCACCTATGACTCGTGTTATTTTTATTATGCTTTTATGTGTATAATATAATCTGAGAGGAAATAGAAAATAAAAGAAGAAATTGGTAAATAAATTATATAGATTAATCTAAAATAAAAGATAGAGAGAGTTAGAGCAAGATTAAAAATAAATATGTATATTCAAAAGATCTTTAGGAGCGTTTTCTTCAACAACAACAAAAAAAATCTTTAGGAGCGTGGAGCGCCTGTGAAAAGAAAAGGTCCTTCGATGCTTGTGCAAAAAGGCTAGTTTGATATTAAAGTGTTTCAAAATATATTCCTTGTTCAAATAAAAATATTAACAATGCACAAAAAAAATGGAACAATAATTTCTGAACTTTAATCTAATTAGAGTTTTCGTCTTTAAATTAACAATTTATGAATATTTGTGATGACCCGTTCCAATTTTCACTATATTTTCCTTCCCGAGTATCTAAGATGACGATTATGCCCTCGGTGGCTTAGTGACGTGGATGTACATATGCAGTTTTAAATTATCTTCCTTGTTATCGTAATTAAATCGTGCCCGACATCACAAGTACGTTGACGCGAGTTAGACTCGAATCGAGTCGTAACGAGAAGGTTACGATTATTGAAGTGCATAAACGAGTAATTACAAACCAATTATATGGGCTCATTGTCTCTTGGGCCCAATCAGATTTTATTATTTTCTTCTTTTGCCAATCACACACACACGCACACGTACACCATTACCCTTTCTCTCTTTCCTTCTCAACTCTTCTCTCTGTCTGTACACCCAAGACACCCTAGTTCGCAAGCTTAACCAAATCGGCACAGATCGAGGTTATAAGGACCACCATCATCCTCCTCTCGACTTGACAATCATCACCATACCCTTAGTTTTTAGTTTTGGTAAACGATGACCCACCGATTCTCGAGCTTCGTCACAGTGCAACTTTGGATGACATGATCACAGATGATTTTGAAGTTTTAGGGCTTGAGGAAGCTTCCAATCAACTTCCCTAGCATTTTGGATTGGAGTGGATGTCGGAATAGACAAGTTCGAGAGGGTACATAGTTGGTCGGAACTTTCGAAGGTTTTTCCGACAGTTTTCCATTGGATTTTGGACCTCTAATAGTTTCCGACGAGTACAAACGACGACCTACAGCACCGGATTGCAGAAACCGGCGAAATGACTGGAGAAGAAGGCGAATATTCCATCAAGGATAACAGAATATTCCTAACGATGTCAGGTGAGACGTACCTCGAGGACGAGCGTGGACAAGCGAGATTGGGGGACTATGATCCTCCAACTTATCACTGAGTAGGCATTTGTTTTCTACATATGTGTGTGTGTGTGTGTATCATGGTTTCCAGAACATTTTTAAACTGATTTATGCTTTAAACGCCATGTCGAAAATGAGTTACATTTTAAGTATTGCATTACTATACATCGTGAATTATATCATTTGATGTTGCGGAGGCCCAGGTAAGCTTCAGGTGAGTATATTATGATGGTATTGGTTGCATTGCACCTTGTTATGCATATATGCATTTAGAGCTCATCATTTCTACACCCCGATGTTAGTGCTCCTACATGAGGCCAGGGCACAATCCTTCACGTGATGTTTACCTCCCTTTGGTACCAGCCCTATCGTACAGACCATAATAAGTGGTTTCGACTAGTAGGTGACTCGCGATTATTCGTACAACCTTCATGTGATTGTAACACTTGAGCGTACATATGACACTCAGCCCTATCGTACATACCACAATAGGTAGTTCCGACTCATGTGCTAGCATATATTGATGAGCTATAGATCCAATCGTACAGGTCACATTAGGTGATTCCAACTGGCATATTATTTTATATTGATTTCACCTGGCTTACACAGAAACGTTATGACATGGCATATTTCAGTTTTTACTAGCCTTGTGCATTGGTATTCATATGTATATATGTAGTATTATTTTCTGGAGACTATACGGGTTTTACAGTGAGGGGTTATTATGTTCAGAAAAGATAAATATGGTTTCAAACGTTTTGTTTTTGCCCACTCACCTTTCTTTTTTGCGCCCCTCCAGGTCCTAGGTAGCTGTACATCTTGGTGGCTCACGAGGACTTCTCGGCGGTTCTGACGATCTACTAAATAACTGTAGGGATCTTCTCCCCGTTTGTATAATTAGTACTTCGTTTGTCTGACTGCACTGCTGATACCTATGCTCTGAATACTTGTGTTTGGTTATGTTCACTTTCACACACTTATTTCTAGTGTAAATAAGTTTGAGTTTCATTTTTTTTTTTATTATAATCCACGTTTTCGCATAATTATCACTTCTGTTGTGCACTTGGCTACGTCACCCTCATGTGATGGCCAACACGTCTCTACTCCGGTCGAGGTGTGTCAATTTAGTATCAGAGCACTAGGTTTGGGCAGTCCTACATTTTTGTTTAAGTCCTAATTATTTTGATCTCTTATGTCAGAATCATGATGCCTCATAGATAGCCACGTACTTCTTCTGAGTTTAATTTTCCAGATATTGGACGACTTGGTGAGGCTATTGCTAATGCCATTCAGTCCTCATTTCGTCCTCCCCAGAAGACCCCTTTAGAGATTGTATATAACTTGAAGCTAAATACTTTATTTGGCAATGAGGGGTCCGAGGGAGTTGAGTGTTGGCTCAACCATGTTAAGAAAACCTTTTGGGTGATGCAGCAGCAGGGAAATCTTTTTTAGGACAGATGGGTTGAGATGGCCTCTTGGTTCTTGTGTAAGGAGGTTGCATCATGGTGGAAACATGAATCTTTTTAGTTGACAGCTGAAGATGCCACAAATTGCAAGATTTTCAAGCATCTATTTCAGATGAGATTTATACCTTCGAAGTATTTAGATCATAAGAGGGAAGAATTCTCGAATTTGAAGCAAAGAAAAACGTCAGCCACTGAGTATCATAAAAAATTCAATGATTTGTCCTGATATTGTCCAGAGATTGCTGCAAATCCTGCTGAGATGCTCCAACGTTTTAAGTGGGGTACTCGTAAGAAGTTTCGTTCTATGGCGACTTTGACTCCCTATTCTACATATCAAGAATTTTTCGAGGTTCTACTCCGAGTTGAAGACTTCAAGAATGCTCCAGATGATAGTGATGAGGAGGAAGAAAAAGGTAATGCTCAGAAAAATAATACTAGTAAGGATAAAGGGCAATCATCATACAGTCCTCATAAGACACAAAATTTTAAACGAAGTGTTACTAGCTCTGGTTCATCCAGTGGTGGTTCGAGTTCTACTGCGCCGCGGAGGGGCAGTCGGTCTTCAAGAGGTTCTCGATTCCAGAGACGTAGATATTCTAATAGTTCTAGTGCTCTACTTTGTTGAAGATGTAATAATTGGCATTTTGCGGAGTGTAGACGAGGTAGCAATGAATGTTTCACTTGTAGCCATAAGGGGCATCGGGCTAACCAGTGCCCACAAAATCAGCAGAAACCCAAGCCTCCTGCTTTAACACCAGCGGTTCCCCTTTGGTAGATTTAGGGGCCTCGTGCTTATACCCGATGGTTTACGGTGGTGCTTACCACTATCAGGGGGATGTAGCTCTATATTGTGGTGGAACCTATTAGTATCCAGTTGATCCGTATTATTAGGGTGGTTATCCACCGTATCAGGGAGATTATACCCCGTATGCACCATACTAGGGTGGTGGACCACAATGGTATGCTAGAGGACAATCTCAGAACTTTGATGTTGCTTCTAGCAGTGTTGGTTCAACGAGGCAGCCTAATCAGCCTAGTCAGGGACGTGGTAATCACGGAAATAAAGGTCGTGGAGGTCGGCAACAGGCATAGGGCCGTGTTCATCACATCATTCTGCAAGATGCTTAGAGAAACCCTGATTTGATTATGGGTACGTTGAATATTCTTGGTCATTTTGCTAGAGTATTGATTGATTCAGGTGCTACACATTTTGTTATTTCTCATATGTTTGCTTAAAAGACTCAACCTTACCCCACACCTCTCGGGTATGAATTAGAGTTTTCGATGCCTAGAGGTGAGACATGTATGTTAACTGGGAGTATTATGGATGTCCTGTTCTAGTAGAGGATGCTGTCATGCCAGCTAATCTTGTTCCTCTGGATATTGTCGATTTCGATGTTATTCTGGGCATAGATTGGTTACATTACAATCATGCAAAGTTGGATTGTTATGAGAATGTTGTTAATTTCCATGGGTCGGCCTTGCCTGTTGTTACTTTTGTTGGCGAGCGTTGTGGATTGAGACAAGGGGTTATCTCGGCCGTAAGAGTGAAGAAACTGTTGAGGAAAGGATGTCAGGGCTATCTAGCTCGTGTGGTGCTAAACGAGGACACTTCTCCTCGTGTGGAGGATGTTTGGGTAGTCAGGCATCTTCCTGACGTTTTTCCTGATGATTTACCTGGATTACCACTAGATCGTGTAGTGGAATTCGCTATAGATTTAATTCAAGGTATAAATCTTATTTCTTTAACCCCTTATCGAATGGCTTATATTGAGTTAAGAGAATTGAAAACCCAATTACAAGAACTTGTTGATAAGGGTTTTATCCAGTCGAGTACTTTGCCGGGGGGAGCTCCAGTTTTGTTTGCACAAAAGAAAGATGGAACTATGAGGCTGTGTATTGATTATCAACAGTTGAATCGGGTGACGATTAAAAATCGTTCTCCGTTGCCTCGTATTGATGATCTTTTTTACCAGCTCCGAGGTGCCTGTGTGTTTTCAAAGATTGATATAAGATCAGGGTACTATCAACTAATGATCAAGCGTGAGGATGTCCCGAAGATAGCATTTCAAACTCAATATGGTCATTACGAGTTTCTTGTAATGCCATTCGGGTTAACCAATGCTCCAGCTACTTTTATAGATATAATCAATCGGGTATTTCGCCCGTATCTTGATAGGTTCGTTATTGTCTTCATTGATGATATTTTGGTATATTCTAAATCTAAGGTGGAGCATACTAGACATCTCACGCTGGTTCTGAAGAAGTTGAGGGAACATCAGTTATATGCTAAATTTAGCAAATGTCAATTTTGGCTAGATCAAGTATCGTACTTAGGACAAGTGATATCAGCCCAGGGTATTCTTGTGGATCCTCAGAAGGTAGCTGCAGTAGAGAATTGTGAACAGCCTCATACTATCACGGAAGTATGGAGTTTTCTTGGTTTAGCCAACTATTATAGACATTTTGTGAAAGATTTCTCAGTTATAGCTCTACCATTGACGAGGTGAACCAGGAAGGGAGTTAAGTTCAAGTAGAGTGATGATTACGAGCTAAGTTTTCAACAGCTGAAGTATTGTTTCACTCATGCACATGTTTTAGCACCAAATGATAGTGGGAACTTCGAGATTTATAGTGATGCTTTCTTGAATGGCTTGGATTGTGTGTTAATGCAGCATGGCTGGTTGGTTGCTTATGCCTCGCAATAGTTAAAGCCCCATGAAATGAATTATCCTACTCATGATCTTGAGTTGGCGGCCATTGTTTTTGCTTTGAAGATTTGGAGGCATTATCTTTATGGGGAAAAGTGTAAGATTTTTACAAATCATAAAAGCCTCAAATATATTTTCACACAGAAAGATCTTAATCTCTGGCAGCAGAGATGGATAGAATTGCTCAATGATTACGACTGCATGATTGAGTATCATTCCGGTAATGCGAACACAGTGGCAGATGCACTTAACAGAAAATCACGCAGCCGAATTAATGCTCTACATGCATGTCGTATTCCTCTCCTCACTGAATTGAGATCTACTGAAGTTGATTTAGAAATGGAAGATCGGGAAGAAGCCTTACTTTCTAGTTTTCGAGTCAAACCAATCTTGATAGATCGTGTGCTCGAGGCTCAAATGAATGATGTAAAATCTCAGGAATTAATTCATGCAGTTTCAGACGAGAAAAAGAAAGATCTCAGGATTAGGAATTTTGATGGTATACTGATGCAGGGCGATCGAATGTACGTGCCTAATGTTAAAGAATTAAAGAAAGATATACTGGATGAGGCGCATGTTTTGGCTTATGTGATGTATCCTGAGAGTACCAAGATGTATCACACTATTCCATCTTTCTATTATTGGCCTGGTATGAAAAGAGATATTGTTGAATTTGTGAGTCGCTATGTAGTATGTCAACAAGTCAAGGCAGAGAGGAAGAAACCTTTTGGGTTATTACAGCAACTTCCTATACCTCAGTGGAAATGGGATGGTATTACCATCGATTTCGTGTACAAGCTACCTCATACGCGGAATGGTTATGATGGTATTTAGGTGATAATTGATCGACTCACCAAGTCAGCACACTTCATATCCGTTCGAGAAAATTTCTCGTTGAGTCAGTTGGCAGAACGATTTATTTCAGAAATTGTCAAGTACCATGGTGTTTTAGTTAGTATCATTTCTGATCGGGATCCTAAGTTCACTTCTAAATTTTAGGTAGCTTTCTAAGAAGCTCTCGGTTCGAGATTGCTCTACAGCACGGCTTCTCACCTTTAGACTTATGGGCAATCTGAGAGAACCATTCAGATGCTAGAAGATATGTTGATAGCCTCGATTTTGAAGTTTGGAGACGCTTAGCATAAGCGTTTAGCTTTAATCGAGTTTGTTTATAATAACAGCTTTCACTCTAGTATTGGTATGTCACATTTTGAGGCACTTTATGGTAAACCATGTTGTACTCCGTTATGTTGGTCTGAAGTTGGCGATGGAGTGCTAGTGGGCCCTGAGATTATAGATGAGACTACACAAAATATCCAAGTGATTAAAGCTAACATGAAAACGGCCCAGGATCGACAGAAGAGTATCGTCGATAAACATGCCACTGACAGAGTATATAAAGTTGGAGATTGGGTATTTCTAAAGTTATCTCCGTGGAAAGGCGTGGTATGGTTCGGTAAGAAAGGTAAGTTAAGTCCTTGGTATATTGGAGCATATCAGATCATTGAGCGAGTTGGTGAAGTTGCCTACAGGCTTGAGCTACCTCCAGAGTTATCAAAGGTACATGATGTTTTCCATGTATCTATACTTTGTCACTATGTCTCTAATCTATAGCACGTGATCCCTCCTCAACCACTAGAGATTAATCCAGATTTGGCCTACAATGAGGAACCGGTGACGATCTTGGATTGGAAAGATAAGGTTCTTCAGAACAAGACCGTTCGTATGGTGAAAGTTTTGTGGAGGAGCCATTCAGTCGAGGAGGCCACCTAGGAAACTGAAGAGTGTATGCGAGACCTATATCCACATCTATTTTATGGTTATTGATGTGTTGTTGATGTCTAGAAGTTTCGGGGATGAAATTTTCTTAAGAGGGTAGACTATGACGATCCATTCCAATTTTCATTATAATTTCCTCCCCGAGTATGTAAGATGACTATTATGTGCTCGGCAGCTTAGTGACATGGATGTACATATGCAGTTTTAAATTATCTTCCTCCTTATCGTAATTAAATCGTGCTCAACGTCACGAGTACGTTGACGCGAGTTAGACTCGAATCGGGTCGTAACTTGGAAGTTACGATTATTGAAGTGCGTAAACGAGTAATTACGAACCAATTATATGGGCTTGTTTTCTCTTGGGCCCAATCAGATTTTATTATTTTATTCTTCTGCCAATCACACATACACGCACACGTACACCCTCACCTTTTCTCTCATTCCTTCTCGACTCTTCTCTCCGTCCATACACCCAAGACGCCCCAGCTCGCAAGCTTAACTAAATCGGCAGAGATCGAGCTTATAAGGACCATCATCATCCTCCTTTCGACTTCACGATCATCACCATACCCTTAGTTTTCTGTTTTGGTAAATGTTGACCTGTTGATTCTTGACCTCCGTCATGGTGGAACTTTGGACGACGTGATTGCGGACGATTCATAAAGTTTTAAGGATTGAGGAAGCTTCCAATCAACTTCCTTAGCATTTTGGAGTAGTTTTAGAGTGAAGTGGACGTCGGAATAGGCAAGCTTGAGAGGGTACATAGTTGGCATGAACTTTCGAAGGTTTTTCCGACGTTTTTCGTTGGATTTTGGACCTCTAATAGTTTTCAGCGAGTACAAATGACGACGGACGGCAAAAACCGACGGAGTGTCTGGAAAAGAAGGAGAATATTCCGTCAAAGATAATGGAATATTCCTAACGGCATCATGTGAGACGTACCCCAAGGGCGAGCATGGACGAGCAAGATTAGGGGGCTACGATCTTGCTACTTATCAATGAGTGGGCATTTGCTTTCTATATATGTATATGTGTGTGTGTGTGTGTGTGTGTATTGTGGTTTCCAGAACATTTTAAAATGATTTATGCTATAAACGCCATGTCGAAAATGAGTTACATTTTAAGTATTGCATTACTATACATCGTGAATTATATTGTTTGATGCTGCGGAGGCCCAGGTAAGTTTCAGGTGAGTATATTGTGATGGTATTGGTTGCATTGCACATTGTTATGCATAAATGCATTTAGAGCTCATCATTGCTGCACCCTAGTGTTAGTGTTCCCGCCCGAGGCCAAGGCACAGTTTTTCATGTGATGCTCACCTCCCGCACCGTAGGCTCACCTTGGATCTAAGTTTGGTGCTAGCCCTATCGTACAGACCACAATAGGTGTTTCCGACTCATAGGTGACCCGCGATTATTCGCACAACCTTCACGTGATCGTTGTACTTGAGCGTACATATTACACCTAGCCCTGTTGTATAGACCACAATAGGTGGTTCCGACTCGTGTGCTAGCATATATTAATGAGTTATAGATCTAGTCGTACAGGTCACATTAGGTGACTTCGACTTGCATATTATTTTATGTATATACATAGTATTATTTTTTGGAGACTATACAGGTTTTACAGTGAGGGGTTATTATGTTCAGAAAAAATAAATGTGTTTTCAAACGTTTTGTTTTTGCCCACGCACCCTTCTGTTTTGCGCCCCTCTAGGTCCTAGGTAGCTGTACATCTTAGTGGTTCACAAGGACTTCTCAGCGGTTCTAATGATCTACTAAATAACTGTAGGGATCTTCTCCCCGTTTGTATAATTTGTACTTTGTTTGTCTAACTGCACTGTTGATACCTATACTCTGAATACTTGTGTTTGGTTATGTTCACTTTCACACACTTATTTCTAGTGTAAATAAGTTTGAGTTTTGTTTTTTTTCTTTTTATTATAACCCACGTTTTCGCATAATTATCACTTCTGTTGGGCACTTGGCTAAGTCACCCTCACGTGACGGCCAGCACGTCTAGACTCCAGTCGAGGTGTGTCAATATTTGTCTTGAAACTTATTACAATATTAAATTAACAATTTATGAATATTTGTCTCTAAACTTATTGAAATATGTAGTAATACGTTTAGAGACAAATTTGTCCCATCTCCTAACCCAGTGTCGTATCTCCTAATCCACTTTTTAATGAAATTTTAATAACAAATTAGTCCATTTCCAAAATTACCGATAAAAATCTTAATAGATATATAATAATAGGTTGGGCTCAAAAAGTTTACATGAGGCCTGACTTACATTGGGTTGTCAAAGGATTGGACAAAATATAAGTCAAATTTGCTAAAAAGACATAAAAGATGAGGATAGAAGGAATTCTGGAACAAAAAAGTGTGAATGCCCTTTCCAATTAAAGGGTAAGAAGCTACAACTGATAATAATTGGATATTGATGGTAGTTATTAAAATGCATAATCACACAGTAGCCAAGCAGTTGGGGGTTATTCATTTGTTGTTACATTATTTCGGAAGAGACTTCATTGTTAGGTAAATAGCATTTCAATTTTTAGGAATAATGGTGGCTGAAGCAATAGCATATTGCAGGTTTTTTTTGGAATAATAGTGAGTGGAAAAATAGCATTTAAAATTTTTAACTTTTTACGGTGGGTGAGATTATAATGTGATTTGGGGAAATAAGACACTAGGGTGGCCTAGCAGCTTTCCCTAGCAGCTTTCTTTATCATTTTACTCAACCCGTTTACTACTTTGCATTCGGGTCAAGCGGCTAGTGTAGTGGTGTACTCACTTTGCTTTTCCGTTCGGTGAAGATATTTTTGGATTTTAATGTAAATGTTAAGGAACAAGATTTCAACGTATTGTTTCTCACCTCATACACATTCTTCATTTTCGTAACCGTTAGATTAAGGGATTAAGTAGAATCAACAGTTAAGATTAACAAGGGGTTGCACAACGTAAAAAAGAGTGTGTTGAAACCAATACCCTTGTCAAAATTTAGGATACGAATGGGAATGGGGTAATTTCATGATTTAATATATAAAAAACATGTCACTTAATATTACGGTCTAGTTGTATTCGTCTTTATGAGGCTTGGCCCACTCCCCACCTTATAGTGTAAATTTTAGGGCTGGGCACGGGCCGGGCCGGGCCCAATTTTGAAGGGACCGGACCGGACCTAGGTTCAAAGGGAACGGGGCGGGCCGGGCCGGGGATTACATTTTTTAATATAAGAACCGGACATTACCCGGCTCGGTTGAAACGGGCCGGTTCGGGCCGGGTCCACGGGTCCATTTTTTTTTTTTTTTTTGGTTGTTTGAAAGAAAAAAAAAATTGTACATATTCACAGATTGCAATCTGCACAAAAAACTGCAGACTAATATGCAAAGACTCCGGTGAACACAGAACTTCATATCAAAATCTTGTGAACTAGTTAACCTTTTAGCTTGTATGCTGAGAAATGTGCAACCAAATAAAAGGAAAAGAGAAGTATGTGCTGAATTATAAAAGGATATGCAAAGACTCCGGTGAACACAGAACTTCATATCAAAGTCTTCATACCCTAAGTCTGTGATCCCCACCAATTATTTTAATGCTAAGAATATGCTCGTCATCGTCAAGAAGTTCCAATCTTTCAGTACTTGTAGTGGCAGGAAGCCCAGACTTAACATCAACTTCTCTGAGACTTCCAATCTTAAGGTTCCCCTGCACCACACACCTGCTGACGAAAAATGGAGTTGACGGAGACAGAAGGTTCTTGATATGCTGCTCAAGTGCATTGATATCTTTGCCAGAAGGATCTTTGGCAACCTGCATTTTCACAAAGAGTACCATACTTAAGTTATAACACCTCAATTTCACAATAATTTTAAGGATATCGATCAAATCTGAAACACATTAGCAGCACCATAACATTGCTAATTCCAGCAACAGTTCCAAATACACAACACCAGCTACTCAAACTACGAATACACGAAACCGAAATTAAACGTTTTAATCTTAATCAATATTTACGGGCCGAAACTTTTAGGTGTAAATCTAACAATAATTCGAACAGACTCGACTCGAGTGCAAGGTGGAGATCTGTGAATGTAGTAAACAGTATATCAATTAGCTTAGTGCTGAACCTAAGATTTACGAAAACAATACAAATCTTTCAAAAGCTTCGATATCATAGAATTGCAATTATATAATTCATGCTATCACCGAAACCGGATCAGAAGACAATGACTAACAAACAACATCTCTACACAAGACTTTAAGTACACTAACGGAAAGAACTCATGGTAAGAAACAGATCAAACCAAAGGCAACTATGATATTAAAATATGACTCGAAAGAAACAGAGATCAAAGCAAGTAAAGTTCATTAACAAAAGTAAACGATGAGGGTAAGTCAAACATTAGCAGCAGAAACAGATCTAAACAACAAAAGCAACAGAATTTCATCACAAACTAATCAATTCGAGTCGAATCGAAATTCAATTGAACAACAAGATTTCGAAAACCCCAACAAAACCCACTTCCCAAAACCCACCAAGATCCAACCTTTTCAACTCAAAAATCAAATCCCACATCCAAAACAGCCCCAATTAAGATCCCAAGTTTTCGAAACCCAAAAGCGATACTTACAAAGCAATCGTCGTCGATGGTGAAGATGTACTTCTTCTTGGAGACCATGTAGCCGAAGCATCTGCAAGCAGAGTCCTTGAAGGAGATGCAGGACGCCTTGGGACCCAGAATCCGGTTGATATCGTTGCGGTTGTAGAGCTCGTAGTCGAAGCCCTCCGGGACCTTGATCACCTTCGACGGGTCGCCGTCCTGGACGATGATGAGGTGGTACTGCTGGAAGAAGGGCCTCCACATCTCGAGGAAATCGAGGTTTCGGATGGTGGGGATGACGATGTCGAGCTCGTCCTTCAGCAGAGGGGTCGGGGCGACCTTGCTGTACTGCGCCATGGCTGCAGCTGCTTCTCACCGACGGAGAGCGAGAGAGAGGGAGGGAGAGAGAGACGGGTTGGAGTTTAGACTAAAACCTAAAACCAACGGTCATGATTGGAAGGTATGTTTATTTTCAATCTGGGCCGTCCATTTCAATTACAAACGGGCCGGTTCGGGGCCCCGTTTTTCTATAAATCTGGAACCGGCCCGACCCTAGAATGCCATTACCTAGGCCCGCCCCGCCCCGTTTCCCCTATTTAAAAACAGGACCCGCCCCGTACCCGCCCCGACCCGCCTATACCCGCCCCTACCCGCGGGCCCAAGACCCGTTTGCCCAACCCTAGTAAATTTCATATGTAATTAAAAAAATATATAAAAGAAAACATAACAAAACACACATTATTATAGCAATATTGAATAGTAAAGCAATACTTACAAAAAATCGGTATATTGAACAATTTTGGCGTTGGAGATGCTATTATCTTATTTGCTTCATCACAGCAGATATCCATAGGTGGGATATCCGTGACCTCACATTAGTTAATAGTATGAATCTCACATTAGAAAAAGAGTTGGGATATCCATGACCTCAATTTTTTTTTTTATGGTAACAAAGCAGATTGGTCCATATGCAAAACTCAATGACAACACTTGGTCCGTATAACCCATTTTTTGTTATGCACACGTAAGGCTTGAGAATTTGCATGTCGCATGTGAGGTGGAGCGTTGGAAATACTAAATCCCATATCAAGGAGATAAATGACTTTACGTATGCTTATAAAGAGTTAGACTATTCCATCGAAATGACAAAGTTTCAAAGCTTAGAGATGATGTACATTGCGAAAGCAGTTGTTTGAGCTTTCAGCGTATGCAATGCATAATACGTATCATTCATTCATTCATGTTATTGTTCGGAGTACAAATTGTCATTTAGTTAGGACCACCAAACCATCAACTAAAGCTTACAATGATTAGGATCCTAAGCTCAAGTAAGGTTGTTACATTTGTAGCATAAGGCCTAAGATAATCTCTAATGCATCCTACAAATAACCAAATTTTTTACATTTTATTCCTTTTATATTATTTATCTTAAAGTCTTGGACTCAAAAGTAATGCCTCCATCCCTAACCCTTTTTACATCCGATGGGTTTAAACATCCTAAATTATTAAATGATAGTGACAATAACATGGAAAATAAAAATTTTAATTTTAATTTTTTCCACAGAGAAAGCAACTATGATCTAATTATTAATTCTTCAGATGAGAGGCATGGGTAAACGTTCACACTCTAACTTGGTTTGATGAACCTCCTGATATAATCTTAGACCTTCTTGATGAAAATAGTAATTAATTGTAAGTTGTATTGGTGCAAGACGCTCTTTTCCTTCAAACAGATGAAATTTCCGTTAAGGTTTTTATCGAGACCCATTGTTTGCACTATATCCTCAATGTTTGTTTGTACGTATTTTAATCTAAATCAATAAATATCATATTTTCTTCAAAATAAAAAAAATACATAATATAGGGATTGAGGCCTTGGATTGATTTGATTTACAAGGTTTTATTTCTCTATTAATATGGAGGATTATGCGGTTGAGAACTATATTTTAATTTTCATGTCATTGCCACATCGTTTAATAATTTAGGATGAGTCATTTAATCCTCATTTAAGACAATTGGATGCAAATAGATGTAAGGGTTGAAAGCAAACGTAAAAATGCTTGTCTCTTGATCTTGATCCATTCTAACTAGCTATTAGGAAAACAAAAAAGAGTAAATAAACAACGGATTTCGAGCATCACCGTTTGATTACTTTATCTAGGTTGAAATTCCCTTGGTTTCTAAGCAACACGTGTCTCGTTATTCTAGGTTTGATTAGCCGAGACTCAACGTTATATTTAGGAATTTTAATACCAAAGGTTATATTTAGGGGTGTTTTTCAGAAGGATCAGTTCGGAAACAACGTTTCCAATTTTCGTTCCAAAAAATCAGATTGGATCACAATTTTCAAAGTGCATTTTACTTTTCATTCCAACTTTTTTGGAAAATATTTGGATTAGAAAATTTTGAGTTCGAACTTGGAAATTCTAGTATCAAAATCGAAAATACCATTCCAACTTGCACCTCTAGTTATATGAAATTTAAATTGGAGAATTATTTTTAACGATTTATGACTAAAACCACGTCGTTATTCGTTTCCGTCACATTCTAAGTGGCTGATTCCTTAAGGAATCTTATTTCAATAGCTAATCCATTTTGATTAATTAAGGCTCACTCTGATTAATTAGTCATTTAAAGTATTCAATCATGCAGCCTCGTCACAAATTACTATCTAACGTTAAATATTATGTTATCCAACTGGAATCTGATGAATAGTAGGCAACCCATCTAAACAATATTATTATACACAAATTAACATTACTTAAACACCCTTTACATGATTTAACTAATCCCATTGCACGGTTCCAAGGTGGTTCAACCATCCACTTCAACACCCTTTGCATGATTTAACAAACTAAAGCTGGTGATCCAAAACACGTGGGCTTCACAAGGTTAGTGATTAATAGTAAATTAATAAATGAATTAGGGAAAATTGTTTAACAAATTAAAGCTGTTGATCCCAAACACGTTGGCATCACAAGGTTAGTGAAGTCTTAGACCATCTTCAAAAGAGATGTCAAATCATATGTGAAATATTATGTAATCAAATTTGAAAAAAAGAGCAAACTCCAACCGATATGTCAGTTCTATGTGGATTGACATATGAGTTTTCATATGTCAAATTTGACATATGAGAAAAGGTGATGTCAAATTATTTCTAATAATTTTATTGTGTGGGTATCATTAATGCACCAATTATAGATCTTGAATTTTTTTTTAATTGATTTCTTTTCAAAATGGATCCTACAAATATCATTTATAACAAAAAAAAAATATCGGTTGGAAAAAGAGAAAATTTGACATTGCCATGTCACCTGTCAAATTAACATTTGACATTTATCTTTTGACACCTCCATTGGAGATATTTTTAGGCTCATTTAGATGTGCTTTTAAAATAACTAAAAACACTTTTAGGGAAAATATTTTTAAGTTTCAAAAGCACTTAAAGTGCTTTCTGAAAAAAAAAATCAGTTATGTACTTCTTCTAGTAATTACTTTAAGTGTTTTTCTAAGATTTATTTGAATATTTACTAAAAATTAATTCTAAAAATATTTTCACCAACAACGCTTTCGATAATTTTAAAAACACGTCCAAACAACCTATTAATCAACTATGCACATCGTGCATGTCTTTTGGGTAGCAGTAGGGGTAGCCGGGTAGGGCCTCAGGAACAGGACAAGGTTGCTTTCGAAATTTTGTTCGTGTCAATGAGTTGTCACGTGTCCTTATTCTATTCCGCCACGATAGATCCTACTGCCCTAACTTTTTTCTCTACCAAATTCAGCTATTGATTTAGTGGTTATTGTGACTCCAACAAACTCATTGTACATCTCTCAAAAGATTTTTTTTTTTTTCTTCATCTTCTAAATATAAAATTTTTGAAATGCGCAATTAGATTAATGAATTACCATAGGTAGAAATATGACTCCTTTAATTAATAACTTACAGTGGATACAATATATAGGAGGTTGACATAACCCATATGCAAAAGAATTTTGACAAAAATATAATATTAAACACATAAGTATTTGAATTAACATGAAGAAAGTTGAGGTTTTACCATAAAATTATTTGACAATATGGAAAGTAGCATAATTATTTATATGCACATATAAGGTCCATTCTTTCTCTGACGCGGGATTCATACTCTCAAAACGCCACCCTCACATGAGTCAAATTTTCAAGCTTAACACGTCGATAACACAAATAGGATGACGCAGAGGAATGTGTGAAACTCGATGGCCTCACGTGCTCCATGTTGACAACACAAATAGGATGACGTAGAGCACGTGTGGCCATTGTGTTTCACACATGGGACAACCTACTCTGATATGGTGAAGAAAGTTGAGGTTTCACTATAAAACGAATTGGCAATATAAAGAGTAGTCCAATTATTTATAAACACATGCAATGTCCCTTTTTTTCCACTGTGAGATTCATACTCTAAACAAATAACAATTCCCTTAATCTATTGGTATCGAACTCGTCACACACGAGATTCGAATTTAAAACTTCATACTTGTAAGTGAAAAATAATATCATAAGACCGTTCAACCTCACTGTTATAGAAGAATTTCTACTATAGGAGTTCACCATCATTGTTGTCCGCTACAAATGATGGAAAAACCTGTGTATATTTTAAACTACACTAACAAGAAGGGGGAAGGATTTAAGCTTCAATTGCAGTGGATTGAAGGAAAAAAAACTACAAGAACAATCCGCCACCAAAACGCAGTGAATATATATGTATATAGTCCCCTTCTCAAAAAATATCATTCTACCCTCCTCAAAAGTGTAATTTTCTTTCCAAATATAGAAAGTTTGGAGTGTAGAATGAGATTTTTGGAGTGCCAATAACAATTCCCTATATATATATATATATATATATATATATATATATATATATATATATAAAAGAAGCTTTTAAGGGAAGAGATCATCGTTTTAAAAAAAAAAAGATTTAGTTGCTGCAATTTTATCTTGATAATTAAATAGGCAAATAGTTTCAAATTGAATTGAATTTTTGTAATGATGATTTATGAATCGAATTTACAAAATCAATAGTTCGGAATCATTAAAGTTTGATGTGGAGTGAATCTTATACCTAATCTCCATTTTTTGAGAAAAAAAAAATAGAAACCCTTTGCATAAAGAACTTATAAATAAATAAATATACATATATATATATTATTTATAAAGGAAAAATAAAATAAATAATATTTAATGGAGATCGAGCATTGTTAATTGCTATTGACCAAGTCCATGTTCTAGCATAATCATGGTTGTCTTACCAAGAAGCTGGGTTGTCGTCTTATTAGGGAGACCCTTGGGTCCTTTGACTTTGAGAAAATAGCAGGACACATACGTATCCTTTCATGTGATTTTTCAGAACTAGAAAATAAAAGAAATTAGCGAACAAAAATAAACAAAGTTTGTATAAAAAAGAGGGTGTAGAACTCATTACCTAATCTCATGATCCTGGCGTGCATTTTCGTGATTGAAGGTATTTTTACTCACCACGTCTAAAGTGCTTGTGATATGTTCATTGTCTCATTAATTGTCGTTAAAAGCGTAAAAAGGAAAAAATGATTTATGACAAATTTATTCAGTTTTTTTAATTTATGTTTTACTTTCTTCGATTTGAATATAAAAAATAAACGTAAGTGTGAAGACGTAAAAAAAAAAAGTGTAAAACTAGTTTATTTACATATAAAACAACTGGGAATTACTGTTTAATTCGTAGTACTTCTAAGCCTTTATAAAAAGTTTGTCACTTGTCAAAGCGTGGCGGTGGGATTTCTTTTTCCAAGCCACATTACAGAAGCTACTTTAATTTATTCATTAATTAATATCCACGTGACAAAATTAAACTGAGAATGGTCAATCAAAACAAACATATATTTCCTTTTCACTGTCATATGGAATAAGTATTAGTCAAAATGTCGACTAATGCATAAAGACGTGTATTTGTAGATTAATCGAGTTGAGTTGGTAGAACAACAAAGATAGCCGACACGTAGAAACCTTCGCTTACTCAACCTTAAAACTCGTCTTATATTTTGACCCATTCACTCATTCACTCATTCGTTCACATTGACACTGCCAAAAATAGCCGTATGCTTTCCATTTTTGTGGACTGAACTCGATTAGTCCATCAAAAAAGAAAATGTACGGCTTAGGAGGTCATTAGATCTCTATATTTTTTACTATGGTCTAAAAGTATTTTTTTTCATTGATAAGTGAGAGATCTTCTATTCAATTTTTGTCAAAAGTGAAGTTGAATCACATTATTACTAGCACATTATGATTAGTTCACTCCACCCCATGTAGATAATATCGTTTCGTTTATTCAACAAAAAAAAAAAAAAAAAAAAGGTAAATACCAAATAGGCTAGCCTTGCCTTGCCTTTAAGGCTTCGTCTTGTTTTACGGCTAGTAGGTTCTTATTTTGAGATCGCACATTTATCACATTTTGTTAAATTTATACTGTTGGATCGTTGGTCGCTTCATACATTACCATTTATGTCCTTATATTGACGGACGTTATCATCATCGTTCTTTGAATGTGTTTCGTTTGAGTTTCTTCTTATTTTCATCTTTCATATTAATCATGACTTCACCGATATAACTTATAAAAAATCGCACAGGCTTGCAAGTATTGTCAAATCCAACAGGGTAAAATACTTTTTGTACTTTTTCTTTATACAAGGGCTCAACTCATGATGTTGGCCTTCCTTTATTCAGATCATCTTAACAAACCGATTAATTCATTTTAAAAATCATAGTTCTCAAAAACTACACTATGATTAAAACTAGTTTGCTTCACGAACACTGTTTGTACCCTATTTTACATGGCCTGTTGGGCTGTCTAATTGGAAGGTTTTAAGCTTAGAAAGGCCCATCACATAGTGACTTGGGTATTTAGGATCAAAACATGTTGGGCTCTGTTTGCCAGGCCTAAGGGTTAATACCATAGAAGATATGATTTGTACTTACATCGAAGAAACCGAAAATATTCCGCATAGGGATATTTTCCAAAACAAGTATACCAAAGAACAAAAACTGGACATTTATGATAAATGGACCAATTTCATGAAGACACACAGATTTGAAGTATTTTTCTTCGACTTTGTTGAAAAGTACTATGAGTCTGAAAAGAAATTAGAAGTCATCAAAAAAGAAAATTGGGTAAAGGAAGACAAAACCTTAATCTCTTCTAATCACCCTCCACAAGAAACAATTTTGATCTCAACTGCTAATACACAAGTACCAGCTACTCCTTTCAAACTTCCAAAGGAAGATGTAGGAGTCAAGCCAATCATTGAACAAAACAATTTCACAAACCAAAGCCTGCATACCATAGGAAAACAATTAGACAAAATTGAAACCAAAATAGATAAACTTTCTCAACCAAAAACCCCACGGAGAGAAAAGCCTTTGGTCAACTTCCCAGAATCTTCATCTAGCACCATTGCCTTAAAAACAATATCTACAAGCCAAACAATAGATCAAATGTTACATGAATTAAAACAAGAAAAAAAAGTCAATGTTTTACAACATCCAGATGAGTCTCAGGTAGAAACAATTTCTACAGTATGAGATTCAGAAAATGAAACTAAGACCAATTCCATTAGGAAAGTAGAACAAGCTTTTCAAAATCTTGAGTTAAAACGAATCACAAACAAAAGAGTCCATCCAACCACTCTTACCAAAAATTGGTAGCCAAGGCCAACACCTTCGGATATTCAGTTTGAGGAAAGAAACATCCAAAATCAATTCTCTATCTCATCTAATAAACTCTATGAATGGAATATAGATGGTTTATCAGAACAAGAACTCTTGAATAAACTACAACACATCTCTATGGTTGCTAATAGTTATATTACCAATCATAATCTCAATCAAACACAAGTTGTTGACCTTTTGGTCACTGGATTCACATGAATGCTTCAGTCCTGGTGGGAAAAACATCTCACTAAACAATCACGAAATGAAATAAAAAATGCCGTTAAAAAGGATGAAGAAGGAATCCCCATCTTTGATGAGTATATAGGACAAGGAATCCCAGATGCAGTCAACACATTACTCTTTACCATTATTGAACATTTCATAGGAACACCCAGTAATGTTACCTCCAGAATTCATGACCAACTTAGCAATTTACGTTGTCCCACCTTAAGTGATTTTAGGTGGTACAAATATGTTTTCATGTCAAGAGTCATGCTCCAAGAAGATAGTAATCAACCATTTTGGAAAGAAAAATTTATTAATGGATTACCAAACCTTTTTGCCCATAAAATTAGGAACGTTTTAGTTGATGAAGAAGGTAGCATACCATATCATACCCTTACTTATGGAAATATAATTAATATTATCCAGAAGGAAGGATTGAAAATGTGTATAGATATGAAAATTTCAAAACAAGTTAATAAAGACAAATCAATAGCCAAATACGAATTAGGAACATTCTGTGAATAATATGGATTACCTCCTATTACTCCATCCAACAAAAAGAAAAGATCGGAAACCTCCAATAGGTACCCAAATAAGTACTCCAGTATGAGATATCCCAAATATAACAAATCAAAAAATAAGAATCTTGAAACAAATAAATTTTATGAGAAACCTAGGTCTAATAAGTGGAAGAGAAACCCTCAAGAAAATTCCGCTCCAAAAAACAAGAACAAAAAGGAAATTGCTATAAGTGGCAAATTTCATCATTATGCAAATAAATGTAGAGTCAAGAAAACAATCAACCAATTGAAGATCTCAGAGGAAGAGAAACTTCAATTAATCCAAGTCTTAGAATTAAGAGACATAGACCATAGTCAATCCGAAGATGATTTAAATTCTAATTCGTATTCTTCCAATAATTCATCAAGTAGTCTTTCATCCCCCGACATCAAAATAGGATGCACTGACACCTGTTACAAAAAGATTTCAGTACTCAATGAACAAGAAGAACAAGAAGATCTTCTTATTGAATTGATTAGCAAAATGGAAGACCCTGAGTTAAAGTCATTTTATTTAAAGAAACTTAAAAAACTAGTCTCCCAGGAAGAGACCAGTACTAGTCAGCCTTATGTATCTCAAAAGATTAGTCTTAGCACAACCTTAGAAAGGTTCAATAAATCTAAAAAAGAAATTACAGTCAAAGATTTACAGAGAGAAGTCAATAAAATCAAAGATGAAATTAGGTTTCTAAAATCAGAAAACCTAGAAATTCGAACATATCTCAGTAGAGTTCAAACACAAACACTTGTCAACAATATCGACGAAGAACACACTAGTTCTTCCTCAAATTACAATTCAAATTCTCAGTCTAAAGAAAAGTAATCGAAAGATTTAATCCTAGGATTATTAGACAAGATAAGAATCCAGAAATGATATTCTAAAATCAAAATAATAATTGAAGATTTCCACTTAGAAACAATTTCTTTGA
Source organism: Pyrus x bretschneideri (assembly GCF_019419815.1). Taxonomy (NCBI): domain Eukaryota; kingdom Viridiplantae; phylum Streptophyta; class Magnoliopsida; order Rosales; family Rosaceae; genus Pyrus; species Pyrus x bretschneideri. The sequence goes on along the minus strand of NW_025999808.1, from coordinate 760,031 downwards.
TTGATTCAGGAGTAGACTTGAATTGTATTCAAGAATGATTAATTCCTACTAAGTATTTTCATAAATCAACAGAGATACTTAGTGCTGCAAACCAATCACCAATGCAATTAAAATACGAAATTCCAAAAGCCCATGCCCGTCAAAACAACGTTTGTTTTAAAACTCCATTTGTTTTAATAAAAAAACATTTCTGATCCATTCATCTTAGATCTCCCTTTTTTAGCCCTTCTATATCCTTTTAAGGTCCATCATAATCGAATAACCACCAGAATGTTAGGACAAAAAATCATGTTTGAGTTCTGCACGGAAACAGACCTCAAAAAATTAAGACAATTACAAAAAGATAACATCTCAAAAACCATCAACTTAGTTAACAAAATATCACAACAGATTAATTTCTTAAAAGAAGAAATTAATTACAAAAGAATTGAAGAACAATTAACAAACAAATTTTTGTTACAAAGCATTGACAATTTTCAAAAGAAACTTGTTAATGAAATTTGTTCGGATATTCCCAATGCCTTTTGGCACAAAAAACAAAAGAATTGAAGAACAATTAACAAACAAATCTTTGTTACAAAGCATTGACAATTTTCAAAAGAAACTTGTTAATGAAATTTGTTCGGATATTCCCAATGCTTTTTGGCACAGAAAACAACATATTGTCAAACTTCCTTACAATAAGGATTTTGATAAAAAGAAAATACCCATTAAAGCCAGACCAATCTAAATGAGTCAAAAAGTTATGGAATTCTGCAAAACAGAAATTCAAGAACTTCTTAATAAAGGAATAATTAGAAAAAGCAAATCACCATGGTCATGCCCTACTTTCTACGTTCAGAAAAATGCTGAATTAGAAAGACGAACACCTAGGTTAGTCATCAACTACAAACCTCTCAATGAAGTCTTAGAATGGATACGATATCCAATTCCCAACAAAAGAGATTTAATTAAGAGACTTAGTCAAGCTGTAATCTTTTTGAAATTTGACATGGATTTTGGCAAATCCAAGTACTTGAGGATGATAAGTACAAAACCACATTTTCACTCCTTTTGGTCATTATGAATGGAATGTAATGCCTTTCGGCCTTAAGAATGCACCCAGTGAATTTTAAAATATCATGAATGAAATATTTAATCAATGCAGTCATTTCTCCATTGTTTATATTGATGATGTTTTTATTTACTCCAAGTCGATAGATGAACATTGGAAACACTTAAAACATGTTTGCTAGGATAATTAAGTCCAATGTATTAGTTGTCTCAGTAACCAAAATCAAATTGTTCCAAACTAAGATTAGGTTTTTAGGATACATTGTCCACCACTCAACCATTCAACCAATAGATAGAGTAATTCAATTTGTAGATAAATTTCCATATGAAATCATTGACAAAACCCAATTATAGAGATTTTTAGGATCTTTAAATTATGTTGCAGAATTTTATCCCCATCTCAGACAACAATGCAAACCTTTATTTGATCGTTTCAAAGAAAATCCTTCACCTTGGTCTCATAATCATACTTCAATTGTCAAACAAATCAAATCACACATTAAGACTTTACCCTGTCTTGGCATTCCAACTCCCAATTCATTCAAAATTGTCGAAAACGATGCCTCTGAAATTGGTTATGGAGGTATTCTTAAACAGTCCATTTCTTCCGGATCTCATGAACAAATTGTTCGTTTCCATTCAGGGGTATGGAATTCAGCACAAAATAATTATAGTACTATTAAGAAAGAAATATTATTTATTGTATTATGCATTAGCAAATTTCAAGATGATTTATTAAATAATTTTTTTTTAGTCAGAGTTGATTGCAAATATGCAAAATATGTTTTACGAAAAGATGTTCAAAACATTGCATCAAAACATATTTTTGCATGATGGCAAGCCATATTAAGTAATTTTTATTTTGAAATTGAATATACTAAAGGCAGCCAAAATTGCATCCCTGATTTCCTAACCAGAGAATTTTTGCAAGGGAAGAATGACAAAAAAAATTGATCAAAGAAGGCTTCCTGCCACCCTACTACCACCACCTGTAAAACAAGAATCAAGCCCAGATTCTTCATCGACCTTAGCCATCACCAACAGATTCACTCCCTTAGGTTCCATAATAGGAAACCTCAGACCAAATTACCAAACACCTAGTCCAAATTACCAAACGACATTAGTCAATCAATATGATCCATATTCAATTTCAACTCACCCATCTTCATCATCTCAATTAGCTAGTTATACTAAAAGATCACCATATGTTAAGAAAAACCCCAGTGAATATCTTTTCAGTATCCCTTTCAACATTCATCCAGAACAAGCACCAGAAAAAATAGCCAAAACAGTTTTTCCTCCTAATTTTCATTATCAGCTTACTGAATCATACAAAACCCTCAAATACTACCAAGCCATTCTCAGTGAGACTGAATCCATTTCCATTAAACCGCTTTATAGCAAAAATCATGAAATCAAAATCCTTTATCATTCTCTATATATTGGAAAGTTTTTAATTGAATCAAATTGGGGACTCCCCCTTTATCAAACTAAACCCCTTCATACCCAGCATGTTCTTATTCCTAACAACCATTATAAATATTTTGATTATATTCAAGTATGGATTAACATCTTTCTCCATCAAACAAAAGATTTTAGTCATTCATGGTTTATCAATTTTGACAAAAGTTTCAGATTAAATTTCCCAGCATGGTGCCCAAAATGGTGGTCAATTCATGGTTCAACGGCCAGTCTCCTACCAGAAGAACTTATGCAAGTCCTCTCAGCTAGTTTCCAGAAAAAATTTGACAGAAGCTGGTTCAACTATAGGATTACACTTCTCCCCTTATTCATGGTCAAGTACAAAGTCCCATGGATTATGAAGTGGAATTATGAAGTTGAAACAGGTGAAGTTTATCGTTCAAGATCAGTCAAATGGTGGGATAAGTTCAACCATAAAAAAAATCATCAATTTAGTCATCTCGGAATTTCCCATCACTCCAGCTCCAGCTCCAGCTATTCTAGCACAACCAACAATGGCATTGCCAATTATTCTAGAACAATCCTTATCAGACATTAGTCTGTCCTCATCCCTTAAAGGAACAACCAGATCATCCAAATCAACAAGTTCGAAGAAAAAAGAAAAATCTTCCCAGCTCAAAGATTTAGCCCACAACTAATGACAGAAGCAGCTTTGCTCTATGATGAAGGTTCAGAATTTGACTCTTCAGATGCATCTTCCCAACAACCAACCCATTCATTAATCCAAAAAGCCAAGTGGGCAGATTATCAAGATTCCCAATACCCGTTTGAATTGTAATCAACCCATGTGATCAAACAGACATTCAGCATGTAATTCCAATAAGAAATGTGTCAGTTCCAGCATCGAAAGCAGTAGTAATTATTAGCAATCATTCTAGACAATTTACTATTCATGAATAGTAAAATCACTTTTTCACTATTCATCAGCAGTGAAAGCAAACAATCATTCCAGCATGGATCAACAATTATTAGCTTTAATCATCACTCTCCAGCTCAGGAGACAACGAGATTCTCGGTCTCAATCATTCCATTCATCCCAATCCATTAAAAGAAAGCTTAAGCCTCATTGTGAAGGAGGCTAAACTTCTGCGCATTCTAATACTAGAACAGAAGCAATACTCAGCCATTAATATCTCAATTTAAAATTTGTAAACACTTTTAATTTTGAAAATGTCAAGGGTGCCTGCGTGCTCCAATATCCTTTTCATCAGTTATTTTCCCATTTATTGGCCCAATTGTCAGTAAATCAATTGTAAGTTTCTAAGTAAGTTTTCAGTAAAACTTATTTTCAAATATATCCGCATCATTACTTTGAATTCATTATTTTCATTATGAAGAATATTTTCATAACCACTGATTTTAATTGGCATAGAACTCTTACTCACAGTCAATTCATTGAGTATCTTAAATTCAAGGTAAACATCGATCAATCATTTATTCAATTTTTTCTATTTGTTTATAACAGTTGGTTCCATGGCATCTTTAATCCAGGATACCCTCCTCATCAAATTTCATATAATCCCATGAATTATTCATTTAACAGTTCATTCAACCCTGATCATTATTGCTCTTGGTGTAATTGTCCTCATCGTTATTTTCATTAAGCTTTCGCCCACCCATTTGGTATATATATATTGCATTTTTTGAGGCGTGGACGAAGTTTTGTGGATTGCGCATGTGGACCGAATGTAGGATGTTGTATGAAATATGAATGGCTAAAAACGAATCCATCAAAATGAGTTTAGGGTGAAATTGAGTCATACATGACCGATCATTAATTGAAAGCGGTACCTTGCATCAATTCAAAATATTTGGAATTTAAACACCCCCCCCCCCCCCCCCCCCCCCCCCCCCCGCACCCCGACACCAATAGTTACCATGTTAAATTATCTTCTCCCAAAATTCTCCTTCATTGCTAGCCCTTAAAAAACCTTCCCGTCGAAAAATTGCTTACCATTCAAAAATTCGTCACCGTTCGAAACCTAGTCGTAGTTGTGTTGTGCTTGTCGCCTTCGGCCTCACTGCACTTCCACATTGAAGTTTAGAAATTCAGGCGAGTTTGGTTCACGGATGAGCAGTCGGTTCCACAAAAAGGACGTGGTGCTTACTTGATTCGAGATGGGTTCAAAGCCGTTGCTCCCCAATAGTCGACGTCATACTTCATTCCCCAAAGTAAATTTGAAATTTGGTGAGTTTAGAAATGTGGAACCCTAGAAATAAAATTTGTTATTTATGTAAATTTGATTTGCAAGTTGGTTGATGAAATTAGTTGAAAGTGGTGGATATTTGTGGAACTTTTGAAAATTTAGGTGGGATTTGGGTTTATGAAATGTTGTTGATAGGTTGTGTATAAGGGATAGGTCGTTCAATTTTGTTTTGTTTTAAGTTATATTGTTGAGTTGGGAATAATTACATTATTGAGTTTGGTTGTTATCAGGGTATATTGTTTAATTTGGTTGTGTTAAACGCGTACAAGAGATGACAACTTAGAGGGTTCAACTAGCAACAACAGAGGAAGAATCGTACAGGGAAAGGGTTGACAACCTTTCTCAACCAAGTCATGTGCTAGGAGTCATGTGTCAAAAGTTTAATGACACACAACTTACTGGTTTTAGGGCATCATGCTTTGGACACTTAAAGATTGTTGATAGACTAACCTTTAATGGCCAATTGGTGCATAAATTGTCCCTTGGTAGAGTGGCTAATCTAAGGGTGAAAGATTTAGAAGGACTCACATATTTAATAGGCTGTGAAGTGACCCAGTTCACAGAGAATGATTTCTGCCTCATTACAGGGCTTCGTTGTGACGAACCCTATAATATAGGAGGAGCCTTCTCACATTAGGATTTTGACTAAGTATTTTCCTGAGAATTGGTTTTGTTGGAGATATTATCAAGGGCAAGGGTAGGAATGGCAAAGGTAAAGTGAATACCGTTCCTAAGAAAGGTAGCAAAAAGGTTTCGATGACTTCTGTCGAGCTTGAAAAGGCTTTTAAAGAATGCGAAAATGAGGATGATGCTTCAAAGATGAGGTTGATATACTTCACCAAAGGTGTCTTGATAGGGGGCGGAGAACCTAGACTACTTCGAGCTCGTAGACGACATAAATATGTTCAACAGTTATTCATGGGGTGCAAAATCCTTTGAACATTTACAAGACAACCTCTCTTTTGCTGCTTCTAGGAGAGGGAGAGGAAGAGTGGATGGTGACGTGGAAATAAATGAGGAGAAGGAAGAGGAAGAAGGTAGGGGAAGTAAAAGGGGACAGAGATCTGGATAGGGCTGGAAAAGGGTTTGGTTATGCTTTTCAGATACTATTGTTTCTTTGATTGAGTAGTAATAATGGTTAAATTATTGTGATTGAGTACTAATTTAGTGTACATACATATGTAGGCATACAAATAATTCCCCCACTGGATAAGCCATTATGCTATTCCAAGATGACTGATCCGTCAGCCATCCCAAGAATTCTTCAGTGGTCAACAACGAAGAAGCAGTCGATTCATGAACAACTGCAGAAGTACATAACTGAGAGTCGAGATGTATGACTTTATTTGAAAATTTGTGAACTTTATGAACGAATGTTAACATATGTAAATGTTGATAAATGTTTGTGAAAACAGTGTGTGAGAAATGTAATTCTTATGAGTTGCGTTAAATGGCAGGCAATGGGGATTGGGGAAATTGTGTCGACTGAATCAGAGAAGAACACATGCTACTAGACATGAGGATATATGGCTGAAGTAATGATGCTTGACACCTTCACTCCCAACATAAATGATGTTGATGAGCTGTAAGTATAAATAAAGAAGTTGAAAGTGGCTTTGGCGCGTTTGATGTATGTGAAGGATATTTCGGAGATGAAGGTATTGAAGAAGGTGGAAAAGTTAACTAAGGAGGTAAAAGAATTGAGGAGGGAAATTAAGGAAAAACATGCGGAGGAGAAGAATGAGGAGGAATAAGAAGAACAAGAAAAAGAAGAAAAAGATGTAGAAAATCAAGAGGAAGATGATGAAGAAGAAGAAGAAGATGGAAAAGAAGTAAAAGATAAAGAGGGAAGAGAATGAGGAGGTGAAGAAAAAGAAGAAAATGATGATGAAGAGAGAAAATAAGAAGAAGGTAAAGAAAAGGAAACAGAAGAAGAAGAAGGTGGTGAAAGTGGTGGTGATGTACATGTTATCCAAGAAGAAGAAGAAGATGGTGGTCAAAATAGGGTTGATGAAGGCAAATACAGGAAAATGAGGGATCAAGAAGGAATGCGGTTATGGGAGGAATGGACGAAGATGGTTTGAATAAGCTTTTAGGGACTATTGAGTAGGATAGTCTCGTAAATGTATGCCAAAAATGCTTGGATTGCTTAGACAACATGTACTGGGCGAGTACGAAGAAGTTTAAAGTTCCGATGATGAGGTTGTTATTTACACACCTGAGGATGAGCACATGGGAACAAAGATGATGAGGTTGTTATTTACACACCTGAGGGTAAGCACTTGGGAACAAAGAGGAGGGCCAGTACACGAGGGGGACTTGAAAGATTGTGGGAACCAAACAGGGGGGCCAAGAAGAAGATGAAAGTGATTCGCCATATGACATTGATCTGTGACGTCATAAAGTGCGAAAAATCCAAGATGGTGAGCAGAATGAGCATGTTTTGCAAAGGAAGCACTGTTTTAAGTAATAGACAGAAACCATGTGTTTGAGACGATTGAATATTCCTATCAATTCAAAAAGGTGAAGGAGAATCACAACAAGTAAGGGATAATTGACGTTTGGATTTTATGCATGAGAAATTATATTGATTAAACAACTAGAATAATGAGCCTTAACATTTTTTTCGTTACATTGTTAGTCTAGTTACCCGGTTAGAGAATATGACCGTTAGAACATTGATTTTTTTGAGACGGCTCATTGACAAGGAAGGGTGGCTGTTAACTGATGTAAGTAACTAAACCCTATTTAGTTTGAAGTTATATAAATGTGTTGTGATTGCTTTGGTGTCAAAGTTCAATTAAAATTCATGTATTGCAACACATTCATTTTTAGTTGTATCTCTTGCGGAAGCATGTTGACGAGGCTCGGAAGGTAGGGAAATGTTGACTAACAACACAACCGATTGGTTTCTGGTATGGAATCCAACAAAATTTATGCTAAAGTTGTAAAGTTTAGAAATTGTGATTTTGAGTGTGTTTTTAAATGTTTGAAGTGTTGTACATGTTTATTTATTTATTTTAGACTTGTGGGCAACCCTACTGTGAAAACTGCCATAATGCGAGGACAACTCAAAGAGCAATTAGAGGGCACAAAGGCGATGCATCCAAAGAATCATTATCGGTGTTGTTGAAGACAGTGAAGGGGCATGGGGAGCTGTTTTGTACATTATGGTTGGTCGATGTGGAGACGATTTATATGCCCTTCAACCTTCACTACTACAATATTAGCTTTAGGTGTTGGATGATGGTGGCAGTTTAATAAGCCATTATGTCAGATAAAAGATATCTAACACATCATTCAGTTAGTGTTGGATAACAATAAAATCCTATCGGTTATGTCCGACATAAATTCCTTGCGGTTATTTAGTGTTTGATGCAACCGCCATAAAATTATTCTAATTGCCAGTATTTTTGATTTTTTTTAAAATATTTTTAATATATTCCAGCAGTTTTTAAGTTAATTGTGGCGGTTATAACCGATAGAAATTGACTATTTTATTATTTTAGTTTTTGGCGGTTATTATTTTAGTATTCTAGCGGTTATAACTGACGAAAATTGATTATTTTATTATTTTACCCCAAAAGTGCCCTCGTGTGAGAGAAACCTTAGCAAGTTAGTATATAAGTTAAGTTATCGCTTCCCTTTTCTCATTGCTGCCATTCCTCGTGCGCTGTTTACCCCATCTCTCTGCACTTTCTCCTGCAATTTCTTCCATTCCTCTTGCTTTCAGAAAAACCTTACTCGCCTACAATCAAAACCAAAGCTTATCCGTCCAAGCTGAAATCATCCATCAGTTCTCTCTGGTTTCGCATTGCAACTCCATATTTTGAGACCTGCAAATTTGAACAGAGATCTGCCTTTATTTCTTCGCGGACCCGAGCCTATCTCACCTATTTCAACTGCCTCGGTTTGCAGACGCACAAAGGTAAGATGCATCGATCTCGTTTCCTCATTAATTTCTTAATTCCAGCACAAATGCAATAGTGAAATCCGAGCCTAGTTCGTGAGCTTGTGTTATAGACGACGATTGGAGATGATGGCGAACACAAAGAACGGTAGCAACGTTAGACTTTAGATCTGCAGGAAAAATGAGCAGCGACAACCATGTTTTCCACAGATCTCAGAAATACAGGTATAAATGCTCAACCTAGAATGAGCATGGTCTCTGCATCCATAGATTTGAAAGTCTCCATTATACTCATGTATTTTTTTTGTATTCATGTATTTTTTACAGGGAGTGGAGAAAGATGAAGTTGTTTGTGAGCAACAAGTCTGGGAGTCTTTTGAGGAAGATGAAGTTGTCAACAAATGTTTGTTGTTTCTTTACCTTTTGTTTCAGATTTTGTTTGGCCTGGTGTAAACATTCAAGTAAATTCAATGTATTCAAGTAAATTTAAAATATTTTTTTGAATGGATGAAGAATGGATTTGTCAATTTAAACTTAAGTTTGTTTCATGCTTAGAATGGTTTCTGTTTCGTAATTCATGTGTATATTTTTTTCAATTTAAAAAAAAAAAAACATTAGCATTGAGCATGATTTCAAAATGGTGCCCTTTCAATTAAAAAAGTTGTCAGACCTGTCAGAATATTAATGTTGTATGTATCCGACACGAGACATCCTAGCAGATTAAGCCTTTCTCTTGGCAGATTAAGATATTTTCTGGTGCACGCAAACATGTCGCTTCACTTTTCTGCAACTGCAACCATTTCTTGTTGGATTTTACCTAATATCCGACAGTAATAACCTTTTCTTGTCGTTTTTATTTGTGGCAGTAATGGGTAGTTTTGTAGTAGTGCTTGATCATCATTGGGTTGCCGTTGAGATCAATCTTATAGTTGAAAAAATAATTAGGTACGACTCAATGGCATCTAAAACCCATAGACGTCAAGCGACTGGGAAATTCACTCACATCACTTATGTGTTGCCCGATGTCCTTTGAAGCCTGTCTAAGGAGGTGAAGAATGAACCTTAACCCATCATGGTAAGTTCAAAGTCTCCACAACAAGACAACGAGTGAGTTCAAATTTATTGAATTGTTAGTGAGTTTAGTTAAATGATTGAATTGTTTGTGAATTGGTTTTGAAACTTGTTGAATTGTTGTATGGCACATGGAGGATTACATTATTTTCATTTTAAAAGTGATCGAGGTCTTGTCTGCTATCATTTCTTTGGATATAATTACGTCCAACAACGTCCTTGCATTTTGACTTAGAATGGCAATCAACATGTTACACGGGCTTCATAGGGTATAATGAGTGGTGGATGATTGAGAATTTTAGTTTAGCAACTGTTAAGTGTAGAACGACCGCTGATGAGCAATGGTAGTCCATTTGTGTATTATATTGTTGATACGTGGTGTTGGAGAAATTAGTCATTTGTGGAGACGGTAATTTGTCGGGATGAGTTTAATGTCTATAGGAATTCTTTCATTATATCTTTCCAGATTGTTACTTGTTTTGGATAGCTTAAATGGCATCCCTCGTAATTTTATATATTGAATGAATGTTTGTCACAATAAATGAAATCATCCCTTATGTTGAATTAATGTGTGTGACAATTTATGAAACCAACCCTTATGTCTTGTGAAATTCTGTTGACAATTTTGAAACCAACCTTTAATTGTAAGGTAAACAACCAGCGTAAACATTACTTAAAACAATACAACATAAAGTACCCTGCACCTTCTTCCTTACAACTTGCTGGTTGAGGCAAGCAAATGATTATATCATCCTTAATGTCTGCCCAAGTCAAGCAATCACCCTTAACACCCTCTAGTAGCACGTTTGACCAAACTCTGAACATTTTATTGACCATGAACCAACTGACATCCAGCTCTTGCAAATCACATCCAAACACAATATAAAATAATTCGGTCAGTACTATCCAATCCACATATATCTTATCCAACTGAAATAGTCAGTACAGTCCGAGTTGCCAAACAAGCCTATACACTCTCAATACGTAGCAAAAAGAAGTTCAAAATTTTGGATTAAAGTATATATAAGATGGGGCTTATTTGGAAGTAACCAAAATCGACTGGAATGCGAAGTGTTTTTTAAAAGAAGCACATAACACATGTGTTTCTTCCATAAAGCACTTAAGTGCTTTTTTAGGAAGCACCTATATTTTTATTAAAAATTCCGTAGTACATCTAATGGAAGTGTTGGTACTGGAAACATTTATGAGCAGGGTGCTTTCTTTTTTCTTTTGTTTTTGGTCAATTAAAGTAAATTTCATTAAAGAAGAAAGTTAATACAAAGGTGAGGACCATCCAAAAAGAGAGTCCATAACAGCCAAGTGAAACCCAACTCCACATAAAGAAACTACAATGAAATAGGATCAAAAGAGGTAGCCCATACTGACACAAAAGCAAGTAACCCTAAAACTAAAAAAAGCAAATAGCCACATCTAACAAATCTACCACACCCCAACCTTAAAGCAGCCACCGCCTAGAAGACGAACCAACGAATCAAATGGATCAATGGAAGATGGGGTAGACAAGCCACCCGCTTTCAGTGTTCCCATAATCCTACCAAATAGTGCAAAAAGCACTTTACAAGCTACTAAACACCAAGGAGTGCCGCCAGAGAAAACCCATGAAGGAAACATCCAAAGAGTTGAGTAGTAGTGGTAGATGGTAGAGGATATCCGGTAAGGAACGATATTTGGAGAGGAAAATGGCAGATTTGAGACAAGCTCAAGGTAAACTAAGACAAAGCACAAGAAACACTGAGGTAGAAGCTCAGACCAAATACAACCGATAAAAAATAGACATAGCAAGGTAAAGAAAAGGAGGAAAAGGTTGGGGAAAGAGAGAAGAAGGCTGAGAATTGGAAGGATTTGGCTACCACCCATCCCATCCAAAATAGGAGCTGGCGGCTGAGAAGAAATTTTTAGGGTTGACCGAGAGACGATGAGCTTTTGAGAGAGAGCTGCTAAAGAAGCATTTCCAAACTAATTTATAAAGATATATTCAAAGAAAAAAAGAGATGTGCGGCATGTGGTTTAATATCAAATGTCTCTAGCCAACGAAAAAAAGAGATGAGTGTAGGGTTGCTACCTATGCATTGCGGATTCGAAACTCTACTCTCTCTTAAATTATTCTAATAGTTACGAACTCTCTCTCTTTCCCTTAATAGTAATGTCTTATATAAAAAAAAAAAAGAATAAAAAAAAAAAGCAATACGAAATGGGTGAGAGATGATTGACAAATTGTAAAATTTTAAAAAGTTCAGAAGCATTGAATTCGTTTCATCAACACAAAAGTCAACAGACAAGTCAGTCCAGAAATAGAAAACACAAAGGGAAAAAGGCAACAGACAAGGAGAAGTCAATACCCGAACCACCACCCTTGCTGACTGGTGAGGCCCCATTCTCATTAATTTACCTTATTTGAACCACACCAGAAACCAAGGGTACTTGTACATGGTGCGCTCTTGACTACCCGCTCTTAACCACCACATCCACAACCTAACAACCACCACCTACCACTCCACTACTTCTTACACCATCTTGTTATTTACCAAAGAAATAACTACCACACCTTTAATTCCCTTGGACCTTACAAAATTAACAAATAAAAACTAGGTGGAAATTGCGAACATGCTGTAAAATAGTCACACTGCATTCCTTCTTGCGATTCGCATATAGATTCAGTGAATCACTACTGTATAAAAAGGAATGCAGGATGACTTTTTTTTTTTAGTATGAATAACAAATTCCGAACGCAAACCCTAAATGCATGAGTACAAAAAAGGCCAAACTGCGGGATAGTTGTCTCTAGTTAGGGAAAAAGGAAGAGAGATTTCCGAGCAAGAGCTCTATGTATAGCTAGGTATTATTGCTGCAGGCTGGCAGGAGTGGGGTGGTCAGATTCGCCAGAAGCATCACCAACACTGCCATTATCATCATCAGTAGTAGTAGTAGTAGTAGTGTAAATGTTGCCGCTTCCGAGGGCGGAAATGATCTGCTGCACCGAGTTGCACAGATGGTTGTTAATCGCGATGACACTGGAGAGGTTGAGTTTGGCAGATGGGCTTGTGCTGGCAAGAACTTGGAGTCCCACAGTCAGCAAACAACCCGTGTTCATGACGCTGCTTTCATGATTCTGATCTGGCGATGAGCTTCCATGATCGGCTGCAGTGCTAGTACTAGATTGCATAGGCAGCACTGGGACAATAACAAAGCCTAGAGGAAGGAGGGGAATGCAGGATGGGTCCTCTCCGCTCATCGCTAGCTGGAAGCCATCAACATCCATGGTTGCATACATCACCAGGCTACCTGACTCGTCGGTGCAGCTCTCTTGTAGCATTAGCTCTGTGTTCTGCGATGAGTTGCCCGATACCTGTATACATATGTACGTGGCATAAGGATCAGTTATATATTAGTACTAATTGAAAATGAAAAGAAGAATTGAACTACATGAATTAAAAAAGATAGCAGATGTACATTAAAAATACATTACGTACATTAGTAAAAGTAAAATCGAAGGGAATGTCATAAACTTACATTTATGCGAAAAAGAGAAATGCAATTTCCAGGATGAAAGCCATTAGCAATGTGAGCCACTTCATGCAGGGAATTGCCATTGGTAAGAACATCGAGCTGCAGATATAAAATGCAGTCGGCTAAAAGTATTGCCGGTATACTTATTGTTCTAGTGAACAACGTACGTACCTGAGCTCTGTGGCGTTCCTCCCGTAGGAGTTCGAAGACACGGTAATGTGAGTAAGGGAGCCAAGTGGTGGAAACAGCAGTGAGAATGAACCCAATGGGTTGACCAGGGTCTGTGACTTTCCTTGTGGTTATTCGAACTGTGTCATCTGGGGAATCAGATAGAGCCGTCCATGACTGCCCATTGGAGGTGCTCATGTTTACACAAACTGTTCTTGTCATTCTCTGAGCCAATTTCATCATATTCTTGCGTGCTTCAGGTGAAGGCATCACTACATGTACAGAAGGAATTCAATAATTAATGTGTAAAACACCAACAATTTAAATCTTGGAACGTTGATCTTGATTACAATATGAGAGAAGTAATTAATATAACCTCCAAGGTCTGATATATTTCTGGCCATTAGACTTGCTACCCTTTCACATTGCCTTTGTAAGACTGCAAGCCATCGTTGTGCTCCAAATGCCATCCCACTGTAGACATAGTGACTGAATATTTGATGGACAGGCTTCTCCTCTATTTCTGCATGTTCTATCCATGTAACCTGTGCAGAAGCCCAGAGAATAATAAGTTTTATACATATATAATTCTCATAGCTATTTTTATTTTCTCTACTAATTAAGGCCATATATGTTATGTTCGAAGCCAACTCGAATCGGTTGGATTAACATGTTAAAATAAATGATTGCAGAAGCAGGAGTATATATTTCTTTGTAAAATCTATCTAGGGAACTGTAAAAATTCAAAAAGCATGCACAGAGAGGTTGAGTGAAAGCAGCGGAAACACACCCTTGAGTATCCATTGGACATATCTTGGATAAGACAGCCGGATGGCCATCTCTTGTACCTGGCAAAAGATGATTGAAGGTTGTCATGGAAGCTATCTGTGGGAAAATCAACAATTGCCCAGCTTCCCTCCTCTTCATTTTGTTGACAATAACGTAGAAAATAAGCTTCTCGGGTTGGCACCAGAGGAGAAACAACTTGCAATTCCGCATACATCTGCTAGTCAAATAAAGAACTAGTAACCAATTTAAGTGTCTTGATGAGCATATGGACTTATGATTTGTGAATTTCAAGCATTGAGATATCTACCAGCTGAAGGGAACGATTTGCTTGACCCGAAGGATCTGCTGAAATAACTTGAACAGTTTTTGTTGAGAGTTGTCCCACATTGATGAGAGATAAGGTTTGCAATGTGCTTATATGATATTGGGATGCTCCCCATATTGCCAATTGATTTTATGGTGGAACTCCAATTTCATCATGGTATCAGAGCCAGGTTGTCCACGTGTGAAGCTCAACGGCCACACGCACTCCACGTCACCCAGTTGTTGTCCACGTGTAGGCTTGAAAATCCACCAAACGTGCGGGGGCGTGTTGAGAGTTGTTGCACATTGGTGAAGGACAAGGTTTGCAATGTGCTTATATTATCTTCGGCTGCTCCCCATATTGCCAATTGGTTTTATGGTGGAACTCCAATTTCATCAGTTTTAGCTCTAGAAACTATAGAAGGAAATAATTCCATCCACTTATTCTGCAAACAGTAATTGAAACAAGAGAAAAAAGGGAATATATCAGATTATAGTACAAGATAGTATGATTACCCAGGAATAATGGTTTAAATAATAAGTAATCACAATGAGAATATTTTGTATACTTTGGCAACAACATATGAAAGTGGTAAGTTGTTAATTAATGGTACAAGATGTGGATGCAAATTTCCACATTCTCCTTCTTAGACAAAATTGCACCAACAAAACATATCACACATTTGGTCAAAGCCAAAAAGCCTCACGAGCCCATGATGAATCCGCGGGGGGGGGGGGGGGGGGGGGGGGGGGGGGGGGGGGGGGGGGGGGGGGGGGGGGGTGGGGGAGGTTTTGGCCGAAGAACCTCCGATGCCAAAGTTAAGAATTTTGAGGGAAGACTGTTTGGAGAATTTTGTAGAGTTTTGCAAGAGACTTGGAAGTAGTTTTTTGAGAGCATGAAGAGCTATTTATAGGGAAATGGCCGGCCTTATTAGGAAAATAGGGACCGGCCATTTGTGGTATTTTTTGGGTGTAATTTGTAGTTAATTAGCCATTAATAGATTAATTAGGTAATAAATCCATTAATTGACTAATTAACATAGTTTAAAAGAAATGTTTTGGGGGTTATGGAATAATTACCTTGTGGAGAATATAGGATGATGGTGGATGAAATAGTTTTGAATTTGTTACCCATATTGGGCACTTTTGACTTGGTTGAGGGATGATTACCCATTGCTCGCGCGTAGGAATCCCGATATGTCTCAAGGGTATTTTTGTCCTCTTTTATCCAACAATTCACATGTCGCCTTGTGATTATTTTTTGCTCCACAAATGCCCCCACACCTGTTGGGCTACTCGCAGAAAACAGGTGTAGAGATTTTCTTGCTTTAGGAAACTTTGGACTGCTTCCTATTTTGATGTAGATTCCTTCTTTAATAGGAAATTAGATCATTCTAGGAAAGGGAAATAAATTTCTCTCAAAACCTATTTAAGTCCACCTTAAGCGGGATATTAAATCAACTTTGAAAAGCGATTTATTCTACCCTACAAGAGAGACAGAGCTTAGAGGATATTTGTTCACTCTCCTCTAGCAATCTTCTACATCTTGCCCGTGCAAAGGACCGTCTTTCGTTGCTTTCTTCGTTTTCTCCGTGCCGCATTGATGTAAGAAAGATTTCATTTTTCTTGTCTTCTTCATGGATAATGCTGTCGCGGGCTAGCCGTTAAGGTGGTACGACATGTCGTTTGTAGGGGCCAGGAGTCAGCTTGGCATGGGCCAAGGAGGTGGTTTGGCAGGGGCCATTACTTGTGCAGCTCGGCTTGATTGGAGCCAAAGATTGGCTCAGCATGGGCCGAGGAAGTGGCATGGCATGGGCAACGGTTTAGGCTGCTTGCCAAAAATGAGGAAACTGCTTGAGTTGGATTTCTCAGCTATCGTAGATGGAGCTGCCAAGATTGGAGTTGCTGAAGATGAAATGTCGAATAAGCGAATTGTTAAGTGTCTAAGTGGCTGCTGCCACCGAACCATTTGTTGCCTAGTTGATCTTCAAGCATTCGATCTTTTGAGCTATGTGGCCTTCTCACATTGGATAGCTTACCCAGATGGGTGTTAGGGATTTAATTTACCTTTTTGCACTGAAGAGCAATTAGTTTACCCTCTTGCATTGGAGAGCAATTAGTTTACCTTCTCACACTAGAGAGCAATTAGTTTATCCTCTCGCACTGGAGAGCAAACCTATATGGGTGTTGGGGAATTGGTTTACCCTCTTGCACTGGAGAGCAATTAGTTTATCCTCTCGCACTGGAGAGCAAACCCATATGGGTGTCGGGGAATTGGTTTACCCTTTCGCAGTGGAGAGTAATTAGTTTATCCTCTCACGTTGAAGAGTAGACCCATATGGGTGTTAGGGAATTGGTTTACCTTCTCGCACTGGAGAGCAATTAGCTTATCCTCTCGCGCTGGAGAACAGACCCTTTTGGGTGTCGGGGAATTAGTTTATCCTCTCACACTAGAGAGCAATTAGTTTATCCTCTCACGTTGGAGAGCATGGAAATCATTGTCGTGAGTGCAGCTGAAGAAAGTTAGACTGTTGGGATAACCGAAATAATCCTTAGCATGTCCTCGATTCTTGGTAGTTGGGCTGGTGTGTCATTCTGGTACTCGTATGCCCCCGGCATGCCATTAGGCTGAGCTACTATATTTGTCAGAACAAAGGTAGTGTTTATATCTAGCAATCTATATGGGGTAGTCCCGTCTGCTCAATCTTGTCATTGAAAGATGACTCGCTTATGTTGGTCATGTCTCATCGAAGCACATTGTCAATAGCTTCGTTGCGCAGAAGATTGTGCAATCATTTGGTCAGGAGCCTTTTTACTTCTTCCTGAATTTGTGTTTGTTAGGGGTGGTAGAGCTCTTGCCTGCCCCCTGTTGTGACCTGTTGGTCTAGGCTGCTCTTCCATGTGTTCGGCTCGTTTGTGCCGTGGCTGCGGTGGGTGTGATATGTTCCTAGCAAGCGAGCGGGTGACTCAAAAACTACTGGTTGAACTTGAACTAGATTGAGTGACTGCTTCTCTTCATCCTCTGTGCTGCTTACTTCGATGTGAGGCGGAGGATGCTCCTTGAGGGCCTTACAGCGAATGAACACTTCGCCTGGAAGGTTGCTCATGTTGATTATCAGAGTGTGGCCCCAACCATGAGTGTATGTTTGTTCATAGGCCTAACTGAGAGTGCACGCTCCTCCACCCGCTAAGACAGGAGTATACACTATCTCAAGGGTCCAATCGGGAGCGTACTTCGTTAGAACGCTCGGTTCGTGACTGGTTAAGTGGTTGTTTGTCGAGACGCTGGTGGAGAGGTTCGTCTGCCCTTGTCCTTCTTTGGGACACCTCATCTAGGGCACGTTGGATCTCAATGTGTTGCAAGAGTTGACTCACCAAGGTTGTCTGTTGTGCAAGGGCGCTCGTTAACTTTATGACTTGTCGAGACAAGTGTTGTTCGCCATTTGGATTGGAAGAGCTTGGAAAAAATATGCCTCCTTGAATAGTGGAAGTGTGGTAAGCTCCGAGCACGAGATTTCAATTGGGAAATGTCAAATTCACAGAGAAACGTGGTGAAAATGCCCCTGGCTCGATGGTTGGTCTAGATGGTTGAGATAGTCTTGGGCTAATTTGGGCTGCTTAGAATATAGCAGAAGCACGTTGGGACGCGAGAGCAGGCTGGGCCACGAGAGTGGGCTGCTCGACGAAAGCAGACTGGGCTAGGGGAGTGGGCTAGGCCGTGAGAGCAGGTTAGGCCACGAGAGTGGGCTGTTCGGCGGGAGCAGGCTAGGCCACAAGAGTGGGCTACTCAGCGTATGATGCACGCAGGTGCAAGGCTTGGGCTCGGCCTGGCAACGAGTTGGGTGTGGAGTGACATGGCTTGGGCTGTGGCCTTAATGCCGTGAGCCGCCTTGGATGGCAAGGCTCGGGTCGTGGTGGTGACACTATGGACCTCGCCGCGGGTAGCTACCGTGGTAGCCACTGCGATGGTTCCCGTGGTGGAAACTCGTGCTGGTGGTGCCACTCCACCTATTGTCACATTTAGCCTTATGGATTGCCGTGGTCCCATCTCTTGAATGTTTAAATTTTCATTTGTTGAATTTTCTACATTTCTAGCCATTATACTTCTCTTTTACGTTTTATCAAAGAATTTTTGCAAATAAAAACTTCTAATAATAAGAACGTACGAAAAATCTACAAATGGACAAGAAAATAGAAAACCTTGGATGTGAGAGTCTTCTACGAGTGTGGGACTCAACTCTCAATGAAAGCACCAATTTATGGATGCAAATTTCCACCTTCTCTTTCTTGGACAAAATTGCACCTGCAAAACAAATCATACCTTTGGTCAAGGCCAAAAAGCCTCACGCGCCCCATGATGAATGGGGGGGGCCTTTGGCCGAAGAACTTCGATGCCAAAGTTAGAATTTTGAGGGAAGAGTGTTTGAAGAATTTTGTAGATTTTTGCAAGAGACTTGGAAGTAGTTTTTTGAGAGAAAGGAGAGCTATTTATAGGGATATGGCCGACCCTATTAGAAGAATAGGGACCGGCCATTTGTGGTAGTTCTTGGGTGTAATTTGTAGTTAATTAGCCATTAATAGATTAATTAGGTAATAAATCCATTAATTGACTAATTTACATAATTTAAAAGAAATATTTTGGGGGTTATGGAATAATTACCTTGTGGAGAATATAGGATGAGGGAGGATGAAATAGTTTTGAATTTGTTACCTATTTTGGGCACTTTTGACTTGGTTGAGGGATGATTGCCTGTTGCTCACGTAGGAATCCTGGTATGCCTCAAGGGTATTTTTGTCATTTTCTATCCAAAAATCCATGTGTCGTCTTGTGATTATTTTTTGCTCCACACAAGAATGTTATGAATTTGGATAATTGTTTAATCTTTATTCTAGGGTTTTGTATGATCCAATTTATAGTGCAACAACATTAATCTAGTACAAGAACATTACTCATTAATTAATCAAGGCAATGTATATATTCAATAATAAAATATTTCCAAGCTAACAAAAACAAGGGCACTTACAGCGTCAAGGAAGGCAGTTACAAGATTAATGCCATTCATGATTGATAACTCCAAGAACTCTTAGAAGATGAAGATCGAAGAATTCAAGAAGCTTGAGAAAGAAAAGTTGGAGAGAGAGAGAAGATAAGCAGCGGAAAAGATATAACCAATTGGATTGAATGAATAACAAACGTTTGTACAGTAGCTTTTATAACACTACATTCCTAACTAATTTGCCTATGTGGCAATCCTCTACACCTCTCCTTATTACATTTTAACCAATCAATATTCAACACCTGTACTTTAGTTATTACCCCCCTCAATCGCAGCTAGGAACACCAAGGCTGAGATTGATGCAGTGCTTAACAAACACAGGACTGTGAAGTCCTTTAGTAAGAATGTCTGCAACTTGATTATCTGTGGAGATATAGTGAACCACGATATCTTTCTTCTGCACCCGTTCACGAACGAAATGATAATCAATAACAAGGTGTTTAATTCTGGAATGGAAGACAGGATTTGTGCTAAGGGACAATGCTGAGATATTATCACAGTGAAAATCAGGAGGAGCATATAAGAACTGATTGAGATCTTTCATTAGGGACCGTATCCAACACACATCAGCTGCACAATTAGCTAGAGCTTTATACTCAGCTTCTGTTGAGCTTCGAGACACAAATGATTGCTTCTTGGATTGCCACGAAATAGGATTAGAACCAACATATCCGGTTACTGACCTCCTGGTGTTGATATCAGAAGCCCAATCAGCATCTGAATATGCGAAAATGTGAATATCAGCCCCTGAATGATATGTAATTCCACACTTTAGAGTCTCTTGAATATATCTTAGTATCCGTTTTACTAAGAACATGTATGCATCAGTTGCATTTGTCATATATTGACACACAACATTGACAGAGTGAGCAATATCAGGCCTAGTGAAGGTCAGATATTGAAGTGCTCCAACAATACTTTAGTAGACACTTGGATCAGACAAAGGTTGGCCATCAGATATGAGTAACTGAGTATGAGGCTTTGAAGGTGTTGGTGCAGGCCCACAATTCTCCATTCCTGCTTTTTTTTATAAGCTCTTGTGCATATTTGGTCTGACTAATAAACATATCTCCATTGCTTTGATACTGAATGTGCAGCCCTAAGAAGTATGTGAGCCTTCCCATGTCCTTTAAATCAAATATCTCATTGAGAGCAGTAATCACAACTTGAACTTTTGTGATATTCGAACCTGTAAGTATTATATCATCTACATACAGGAGTAGAATGATAGTATCCTCGCCATCTGTCTTAATAAAGAGGCTTGTGTCAGACTGAGAAACTGTGAACCCCAGAGATGGTAACACACCTGTGAACTTAGCATTCCAGGCTCGTGGAGCATGTTTAAGGCCATACAATGATTTAACAAGTCTGCAAACATGGTTTGGTGCTCTGGAATTGACAAAACCCTGTGGTTGCTTCATGTATATTTCTTCCTGCAACTCACCATGTAGGAATGCATTCTTGATGTCAAGTTGTCGAAGTTCCCATTTGTAACTTGTAGCAAGTGCAAGGATTAACCGCACTGTAGTGTGTCGTACCACTGGACTAAACTTCTCGGAATAATCCAGACCATGTTCTTGTGTATAACCTTGAGCCACCAAACGTGCCTTGTATCTAGATATACTACCATCAGGATTCTTCTTCAATTTGTATACCCATTTGCTCCCAATAATAGTTCTGTTATGAGGAGGAGGTACAAGAACCCAAGTCCCTTACCCTTTAAGAGCATCAAACTCATCTTGCATAGCTTGTTGCCAATTTGAATTTGTAGCTGCTACTTTAAAATTCTTTGGTTCTTCATAATCAACACTTTCAGCCAGAAGAGAGAATCCATCATAGCATATAGAACCATCATCAACTTCCAAAGACTGTAATTCAGGTAAGCTAGCATAAAAAGCAGCATAATCTCTCTTCTCAATTGCTCCAGTTTGAAGGCTTGTTGTCATAGAGTGTGTTCTAGAATTATTAGCAGGAATAGAACTAGAGGATTGATTCCAATCACTCACAGAGATAGGAAGTAATACCTGAAGGTGTGCTGGATCTAAGACAGGTGACAAAGGTTGATTAAGATCTTGTATAGGAGTAGATTGATGTGAGCTTAATGACTCAGATTCCTGTGTTCCAGATTCCTGCCTTTGTGGTGTAGACTGTGAAAGAGTATCAGACATAGACTGAACTTGCTCTGTAGATATACTGTCATGTTCACTTGAAGCTCTTAATTGAACTATAATTGGAGTATAATTGACCGAGAATGGTACATATCTACTACTCGACATCACTGAGGGTTTACACTTTGCAGGAAACAGAGACTCATCATGTATAACATGTCTAGATAAAATCAATTTCTGCGTCTGCAAGTTGTAGCAAATTGCCCATTTATAACCCGAAGCATATCCTAAGAATATACACATTGAGGTTCTAGGTTGAAATTTACTGTCATTATAATGTCTCAAGTATGGAAACACAGCTGAGCCATATATTTTGAAATCCTTCAAGGATGGATGCTTATCATATAAACAGAAATAAGGTGAATTCATTTGTAATGACTTAGAGGCCATTCTGTTTATTAAATACACAGCATGTGCACAAAACAGATACCAAAACTCCTGTGATAACCCAGCAGCATTCATCAAAGTTATTGCTATTTCAACTACATGCCTGTGTCTTCTTTCAACCAAGCCATTTTGTTGTGGAGTGTATGGACATGAAATTCTATGAACCATTCCTTTTGATTGCATAAATTCTTTGAATGAATTATTGACAAACTCACCACCCCCATCTGATTGTAAACACTTTATTTTGGCTCCAAATTGAACCTCAATATACTTGTAAAACTTGACAACTATCAAAATCACTTCTGATTTATTATATAGTGGAAAAATCCACATGTATCTTGTACAATCATCAACAAATACAACATAGAATCGATACCCTTCTATAGACTTAACTGAAGAGGGTCCCCAAACATCTGAATGGATTCTATCAAAAGGTAAGATACATTTAGAAGACTCATTATCAAAAGGTTTTCGAGTAATCTTCCCATGAATACAATCTGTGCACATGGTATGCTTATTATCCATAGAGACTAAAATATGAGACTTAGCTAACATAACTGCCATGACTTCATTTGTAGGATGCCCTAGCCGTTGGTGCTAGAGAGAAGACTTTATCAACTGTCCAATAAAAGCCCTTGGAACTGTCCATGATGACACAGGAATCTGAAACAACTCTTGAGGTCTACTCCTTCCTTTGTACAAGGTCTCCCTTGTCACCTTGTCCTGCACAAAGAAATTGATGTTATCACAGATAAGCCAGCATCTGTTATCTTTACACAGTTGCTTTACAGACATTAGATTCACAACAAGAGATGGAACATGTAGCACATTTTTCATTATAATAGAATAAGAAGGTGTTTTAATAATTGCAGAACCAGTATTCTGAATTGGCAAACCTTGACCATTGCCAACTTTAATTTTCTCATAACCTTCAAAAGGAGAAACTTGGTGTAAGCTAGCAAGGTCAGATGTCATGTGGTGTGATGCTCCTGTGTCCACAATCCAATTTACAACATTGGAATATGATGGTGAACCTTGAACACTTATCCCTTGCATTGCAGGTTGTACTTGATATGAAAGATCAGGTTCATGTATGCTCTGTTGAGCATTCATCCCTTGCATGACAGGTGGATGCAACTGATATGAATAATGAACAGCAAAATTCGGAGGCTGTTGAACAAAACCCTGTGATGGAGGGATCACTGAAGATTGACCAGGAAATATAGGTGCAAGAGAAGCAGCAGGCCCAAAGGGTTAGTAGGAGTAATTTCCCCTATGATAGCATTCCAGTGCACTATGTCCCCTTTTACCACAAATCTGACATTCAGTATTAAAATGTGGTGAAGTACTCTGAACAGTTCTATAAAAATAGTTCGGAGCAGTGTGCCCTCTTCTCTGACAGATTTGACATTCTAGATGTAACGTAGTTCTGGACTCAATATTTCCATTCCAACCACTATTGTTCCTGTAATTAGACCCTTTACCTTTGAATCTTGATCGATAAGTACTATTTCCCCTTGACTGTCCTCCATTGTAAAACCTTTGTTGATTTCCATTAAACTGTGCTGAAGATTGATGTTGCCTTGAGTTGTCTTGTGGATGCTGCTCCAAGTTACCAACATAACCACCACCTGAGCCGTAAGAACTTTGATTAGGAAAATAAGCAGGTTGCACCATTTGAGACTGTGGAAAGAATGGCATTTGTTGTGGTAGCGAAGTAACAGTAATAACACTTCCTGTACTAGATGGTTCATTTGTAGAAGAATTGGAACTGGATGCACCATTATTATACAGAGAAGAACTTGAACCACCACTATTTCCTTGCATATACAAAACAACCATATTTTGATTCAATGAATTCATCACCACATCACTTTCCCTTTCAGCTCCAATTAATAATGCCCTAAATTCCTTCATAGTGACATTAGAGTCTCTCGCAAGTATAACAATCCTAATAGTTGCATATTCTTTGGGTAACCCAGCAAGAGCGGCAATCATCACATCATTATCTGATACATATTCCCCAGCAACCATCAATTGATCCCTGATTGACTTGATCCTTAACAGATATTTATCCATTGAATCCCCACCTTTCTAAACTGTATGTAATTTCGTTTTCAAGTGATTAACACCTGTCCTAGACACAGATGCAAACCTTTCCTCAAGATTTGTCCAAGCTTCAGCAGCAGTTTTACACCCTATAACATATTCTATAGCATCATCAGTCAACATTGCTATCAACAAACTTAATAGTGACAAATTTGTGGTATCCCAATCTTGAATGGCAGCAGTCAGTTCTTTGGTAACCCCAATTTCTGCACTAACCACAAATTTCGATGGACAAGGAGCTGAACCTTCAAAATAATCAAACAGTTTGTACCCTTTTAACACAGACTTGAATTAAAATGACCATTTGGTGTAATTGTGCTCATCAAGTCGAATAGTCAACATGCCTAACAACCCCTCAATTTTCACAGAAGGAGCCATACCTAATATAGTTCAAGAATCAACCTTTTAACAACTCTTTGAATAATTCTCAGAAAAACAAAACAATTTTCTTGAAACAAACTTCTGACTAACTCAAATTTCTTGAATCAATGGCATTGGCCTTTAGATTCCTTCTTAGCATAGAGTAATGGCATTGGCCTTCTCAACGACCTAGTGCTCAACAACTATCTAATAATGACTTTGGCCTTCAGAACTTCATCTTCGCAAATCAAACAAAATTATTGAACACAAACTACTCAAAGATACCAGAATCGCCCAAAAGCATTTCAAGAAAAAAAGACAATATATTGAAGCACTGTAAACACAGAACCTGAAATTCCTGCTCCACCTTGATTGCATATAGAAAACCCCAAATCGCCAAGAAAAATACTCCAAATCACTAGGCAGATCTGCAAACCATCACGCTTCCATCACTGATTCTGACGAGCACAGACCCACGCACGATTGCTGGCTCTTGATACCATGATAACTCCAAGAACTCTTAGAAGATGAAGATCGAAGAATTCAAGAAGCTTGAGAAAGAAAAGTTAGAGAGAGAGAGAGAGAGAGAGAGAAGATAAGCAGCAGAAAATATATAACCAACTGAATTGAATGAATAGCAAACGTTTGTACAGTAGCTTTTATAACACTACATTCCTAACTAATTTGTCTATGTGGCAATCCTCTACACCTCTCCTTATTACATTCTAACCAATCAATATTCAACACCTGTACTTTAGTTATTAATGATAACCACAGCACTATCTCGAGTAGCTTATGTCCTGCACTGATCACTTGGCTGCTGCTTGAGATTCAAAAGCCATAGTGGGAATATACGGGCATGTTCTTTAACATTAAGCATTTCCTTCCCGTTTTCACTGTTCCGGATCCAAAGAGGCTCACCAGTCTGGCACATCTTCATAAGTTCGGCAGCTGAGGTAACAGAGGCATGTGAATCATTTTTGCAAGTGACTTTTCGTCATCTGATAAGACACCGCCCCAACTCCTAGAAAGAACAGATAGGGAGAAGGTACGTGTGGTGGCAACAGAGGCATGCGAATCATTTCCGCACAAGAAGTCATTGGGTACTATTGGAAATGCCTTGCATAGATATTCATATCCAAATCCAAATTGGATGCCGGCATTAGAGGCGCTCTAGGTGCCGTTGTTTGGATTTGCTCCCACCGCCCCCCCCCCCCCCCCCCAACTAGTGCATCTTGAATTCAAACAACAAACTCGTAACAACTATGAGCAAAAATATTGTCATAACTTAACTAACCCTAAACAGTTACTCACATTAGATATATATTTCTCTTCGACAAGCCGTAGTCAATCCATTTACACATTTTTGGCTCCTTTTAGTCATCCGAAATTAATATTCAACTTAATTAATTTGTTCTACAGTCTATTCAATTTGTTATCTTAATTAGTGTACATTAAATAGAAATGAACTGCTATTTTCTACAAAAGAGAAGTATTAATTTTTTGATAATGAAATTACAATTAATTAAGTAATGGAATTAGTACCTCTTCTTTCAGTCAAGCATTCTCAAGGCGAAGATGTTGTTCATCTATGCCGATGCCCCCAATCATAGCAAGACCTCCACAATCAGGGCACATAATATTGCATAGCGCCGCTTGTAGCGAGTAATTCTCATTCTTTAGGTTCTCATTTTCCGTTCTTAGTATAACCTTATCAGACTGATCTTGTTGTGCCTACAATAATTTAAACCACAACAAACTAGTTAGTCAAATTTAAGCACAAATTGAGATAGGTAATCCTAGCTATACAAATACTTTTGACATAACCGTAGCTGCTAATGGCACTCGTATGAAAAATGAAACAAAAAAGAAAAGGAAAAAAAAAAAAACCCTAGATGGGATATGGATAGCTTTATTTATTGCTGGGCTTTGGGAAGCCCATGCATAGGTAGAGGGTTTAATGCACATATTAATTTGGGTTCAGACTTTATTGATTGCAAAAGAAGAATATCTGCAGTGCAGTAAGACACCAATGGAGCGAGCGTGATTATATATGTTTATGGCTTAAAACTTATCGTTTAGGTCAGAAGGAAACGCGGTTTCTTGGGAAGCGTTTTAATTCTCTTACCTTCATTTGGGTTTGTAGAAAAAGGTATGTAGGCTAAAAAATATATTTGTTATTGATACGTGAATGTGGAAAAATGGAAGAGTATGCTTTTTTTCTCATTATGTTTCTCTACAAGATTACAAGGATATATATACATGATACAAGTGTGTAGGTAGGACAAGGTAGCCGTCCTAGTGTGTAGGTAGGACAAGGTAGGACGGCTGTAGAGGACAAGGTAGCCGTCCTAGTGTGTAGGTAGGACAAGGTAGGACGGCTGTAGGACGGCTTGACGGCTGTAGGATGGCTAGTGTGTAGGTAGGACAAGGTAGGACGGCTGTAGGACGGCTTGACGGCTGTAGGACGGCTTATTCTTCCAATAATAATATTATATACAATTACACAAGGACTCCAACCATATTCCTTATTTGTCTAACACTCGCCTTCAAATTGGAGAGTGGATGTCAAGAACTCCCAACTTGCGTAGCATACCCGAAAACTTTTCTTTCCCAAGAGGTTTGGTAAACAAGTCTGCCAACTGTTGTGCCGTACCCACATGCTTGGTCTCTATTGTGCCATCTACAATCTTATCTCGTATAAAGTGACAATCCATCTCAATGTGACGAGTTCGTTCATGAAAAACAGGATTGGCAGCTATATGTAACGCTGCTTGATTATCACAAAATAAAATGGAAGGACCATCCAAAGAAATGTTCAAATCCTTCAACAAAAAACGAAGCCAAACTATCTCGCAACAAACACCTGCCATGGCCCTATATTCCGCCTCTGCTGAAGAGAGCGAAACGGTTTTCTGTCGTTTCGTCCGCCAAGAAATCAAAGAACCGCCCAAGAATACACAATACCCAGTAGTCGAACGGCGAGTGATAGGGCAACCTGCCCAATCAGAATCACAAAACGCAGTTAACTTGGTTTGGTTGTCAGAACGAAATAATAAACCTTGACCTGGAGTAGCCTTCAAATAACGAACAATACGAAGTGCAGCATCCATATGAGATATCCTTAGCTCGTGCATAAAACGGCTTAGAACATGCACAGAATAGGTGATATCCGACCGAGTGATAGTGAGATATATTAACCGACCTACTAATCGTTGATACTTTTCAGGATCCTTGAGAAGTTCTCCTTTATCAGATAATTTTGTGTCATCCATAGGAAAAGCAATGGGTCGTGCTCCCAAAAAACCATAGTCCTTGAGAATCTCTAATGCATACTTGCGTTAAGAAATATAAATCCCTTGTTTGGAACGAGAAACCTCAATACCCAAAAAATATTTTAAATCACCAAGGTCTTTTATCCCAAAATGATCACGGAGAAAAGACTTCAGAGAATTAATGGCACTAGCATCATTGCTTGTAATCACAATATCATCCACATAAATGAGCAAAGCTGTGAAAGAAATACCAGACTTTTTAGTGAACAATGAATAGTCAGCTTTGGATTGTTGAAAACCAGCAGAAATGATGGCACTAGTGAATTTGGCAAACCATTGGCGAGAAGCCTGCTTAAGACCATAAAGTGACTTGTGAAGGCGACACACAAGATTCTCCCCCTGTCGCCGAAGACCAGGAGGAGGAGACATATAGATTTCTTCATGTAAGTCACCATGTAAGAAAGCATTATTAACATCAAGCTGATGAAGAGACCAAGACTGACTAGCAGCAAGAGCAAGAAGACAACGTACCGTAATCATCTTAGCAGTAGGAGAAAAAGTGTCATGATAATCAATACCTTCAGCCTGAGTGAAGCCTTTAGCAACCAAACGAGCTTTGTAGCGGTCAATAGAGCCGTCGGAATTGTGCTTGAGTTTGTACACCCACTTACAACCAATGGGAATTTTGCCAGGGGGCAAGGAAGTTAAAGTCCAAGTA
The DNA here is from genome assembly GCF_019419815.1 of Pyrus x bretschneideri. Classification (NCBI taxonomy): domain Eukaryota; kingdom Viridiplantae; phylum Streptophyta; class Magnoliopsida; order Rosales; family Rosaceae; genus Pyrus; species Pyrus x bretschneideri. The sequence goes on along the minus strand of NW_025999808.1, from coordinate 731,446 downwards.
CCATTAGCATGTAAAGCTTGAAGCTCCTCAGTCATAGCACGTTGCCAATTGGGGTCAATGGCAGCCTCGGCAAAGGAGGAAGGCTCCACAGTCCGACTGACAGAGTTAATGTAAGAAAAATTCCTGGGAGAGTAACGGTGATAAGAGAGAAAATTACAAAGTGGATATCGCGTACCTTGTGTAGAACCGGGTTGCGAAGTCGAAGATGGGTGGGATGGCAGAATCACCTGCGAGCAAACGTAGTCTTTTAAATAGGATGGAGGTTTATGGGGACGGGAAGAGGTGCGGGGAAGGGGAGGATTGGTAGGTAGTGGGGGGGGGGGGGGTAAGGATGTCCGTGGGTAAAAGGGTGAAAGGTAAGGAAGTAGCGGGGGGGGGGGGGGGGGGGGGAAGGAGGGGATGCCGAGAGGGCAGGGGCATGGGGAGGAACGGGTAATGGGGCAGCAAGGGAATCTGTAGGAGACGTGGAAGGGGAGGAAGGTGGAGGAGGGTGAGGCGTCGGGGCAGGAAGGGGTGGGTTATATGTAAAGTCCAGAGGGGGTGGGATGAGGAGGGTAGGCGAAGAGGATGGGATAGGAGGGTGAGAAACGGCATAAGGGAAAGTAGTTTCGTGAAAGATGACGTCTCGACTAGTGAAAATGCGGTGATTGTCGAGATCGTAAAGGGTATAGGCCTTTTGTCCATAAGGATAACCAAGAAAAATGCAACGATGAGCCCGAGGGGAAAATTTGGTGGTGGGAGTGACAGAGGTGGCATATGCCAGACAACCAAAGACGCGGAAGTGGTCATAAGATGGGTTTTTCGAAAAGAGAACCTCAAATGGGGATTTATGATGGAGAAGACGGGTAGGGAGACGATTGATGAGATAAGTAGCGGTAAGAACACATTCCCCCCAAAACTTGATAGGAAGATGGGATTGAAAACGAAGGGCGCGAGTGGTTTCAAGAAGATGACGATGTTTTCTTTCAACAACGCCATTTTGTTAGGGGGTATAAACACAAGAAGTTTGTAAAAGCACCCCATGATCAGAGAAAAAACTACGAAGAGATAAAAATTCACCACCATTGTCAGTACGAATGCATTGGATGGTAGTGCGGAATTGGGTAGTGACATAAGCAAAAAAATCCTTAATTAATTGTTGAGTGTCAGATTTATGTTTCATGAGGAAGACCCACGTAAAGCGAGAAAAATCATCCACAATGGTTAAGAAATAATGAGCACCAGAAAGAGAAGATTGACGATTCGGGCCCCAAATATCACAATGAATTAAAGCAAAAGGGAAAGTTGATGAAATTGAACTCAAAAGAAAAGGTTGACGAGTTTGTTTTGCCAACGGACAAACATCACAAATATGACTAGAATCAAAAGTGCAATTAAGAGAGCTAGATGCTAAAGCTTGCAAACGAGTGGAGGAGGGGTGACCAAGACGCCTATGCCAGAGGGAGGAGGGGATGGTAATGATGTTGCAGAGAGGTTGACGGGTGGGGAGAGAAGAGGTAAGGGCCACAAGGTAATACAAATCGCCACGTCGCTTACCCACACCAATCATCGCCTTCGAAACCAAGTCCTGCAAAACACACCAAGAAGGAAAGAAGGTTATGGAACACGATAATCCATCTGTAAGTTTACCAACGATAAAAGGTCCACTCGGAAATTAGGGACACATAAAACATCCTTCAAAGTAACTGATGAATTTAAAGGAAGAGTGCCGGTAAAAGTAATGGGAGCGGAAGCACCACTTGGCAAAGAAACATGCGGCAAATGTGAAGGAGAGCGATTAACCAAACATGAAGCGGAAGAAGTAATATGATCCGTAGCATCACTGTCAAGAATCCATTGACCATGACGAGAGGTGACAGGTAACAAACCTTGGGCAAAATCAGTAGTGAGCACGGCATTGGCCTGAGGAGGGGTGGTGGTGTCACGTAGAGCAGCTAGAACACGGGAGTGCTGCTCGGCAGAGAGGTCAGGCATGGCAAGCTGCAAGTCATGCAAAGTGGGCTGGGCCCCGTGCACTTGGTGGGTCGCTGGAGTAGAAGAGGAGGCGGGGGCCTGGGTGCCTTGCACGTGATGGGCCTGGGTGAAATTATGGGGCCGGGAAGCAGAAAACCGTGGCTGCCGGGGAGGACTGGAAGGTTCATGGCTGCGGGAAGAACTGGAAGCAGTGGCACGGCGCGGTGGTCGCCACGGTTGGCCATGGATGGGATGGCCAACGGGATAGCCATGAAGTTTATGGCAGGTGTCTCGGGTATGATAATCAAAATTGCAGTAGGTGCAGTGGAGGGGAGGACGAGCAGAGAAGGGACGGGACGAGCCACGAACAGCCATGGCAACAGGTTGATCGACAGAGCGAAGGACGCCCAGGGAGCGTTGTTTTTCAGCTTGAGACACTGAGGAACAGGCCTGACGAACAGTGGGAAGGGGATTCATTAAAAGAATCTGGTCACGAACAGCAGCAAAGGATTCGTTGAGGCCCATTAAAAATTGCATGAGTTGTTGACGGTCATGCTTGGCGTTGCAAGAGCATGTGCAGCCATCATTATAAGAAGCAAGCTCATCCCAGAGAGCTTTCAGGCGAGTAAAATAGGCGGAGATAGAAGAAGAACCTTGAGAAATTGTAGCAAGTTCCCGGTTGAGTTGGAAGATGCGTGGACCATTACTCTGAGAGAAGCGTTCGCGAAGATAATCCCATACAGCTTGGACAGAGGTGGAAAAAAGCACAGATTCTTAAAGGTCAGGTTCCAAGGAATGCAGAAGCCAAGAGAGAATCATGTCATTGCAACGACGCCAAGCCGCGTGAGCATCAGGGTCGTCGGAGGAAGAAGGTTCTTGGATATCGCCAGTGATGAAACCAAGTTTATTCTTGGCACTCAAGGAAAGCTGTATGCCACGGGCCCAGGATGTGTAGTTATCACCATTCAACTTCTTGGATACAAAGAAAAGATTCGGGTGGTCGGAATGATGAAGGGAAAAAACACCATCGGAAGAAGAAGAGTCAGCCATGGAAACGGTAGAGAAAGCTGCCGAAAAAAAAAATTAGGGCTAGGGTTATAAACCTGCTCTGTATACCATGTAGAAAAAGGTATGTAGGCTAAAAAATATATTTGTTATTGATACGTGAATGTGGAAAAATGGAAGTGAATGCTTTTTTTCTCATTATGTTTCTCTACAAGATTACAAGGATATATATACATGATACAAGTGTGTAGGTAGGACAAGGTAGCCGTCCTAGTGTGTAGGTAGGACAAGGTAGGACGGCTGTAGAGGACAAGGTAGCCGTCCTAGTGTGTAGGTAAGACAAGGTAGGACGGCTTGACGGCTGTAGGACGGCTTATTCTTCCAATAATAATATTATATACAATTACACAAGGACTCCAACCATATTCCTTATTTGTCTAACAGGGTTCGCCGGTTTTGGAACCAGAACTTGACCTGGCGCAGCTTCAGCCACTAGTCTTGACTCAGTTTCATCCTCTGCTTGTCGTCTGGGTGCGGACACTCCTTAAACAAACTGTAATATGAACGGAATTAACACGTTAATTACTTTGTTAGAGAGAAACGGAAAGAAACGTAGAGAGAGAGAGAGAGTAATAAGCTAGTACTTCTCCATTTCTTGGATCTGATGAGCAGTGTGGCGATGGTAGCGTTTCTTCTTGGGAGGTTGCAGTTGGTTGTGTGCTTCTTGTTCGTTGCCTGATTGCTCTTCAACTTGGTCGCTCCCGGACCCTCTCTCTAGCATCTGATATTCCTTTCCTCTCATCATCATCACAACCCCATTTTCTTCTTTCTGTTTATTTCATTTGTCATCGTAAATAACGTTTGTTAAAAGGATCAAACATCACAAATTTAAAATTAATTAAGAGATTGTTGGATAATGAATGCCAAAATTATTAAGAGAAAGGTTGCTTAATTACAGGAGGACTGAAGATGGGAGAGAGAGGCTGGAAAAGCAGCTGATGATGCGCAGGCATGAAGTTGAAGTTAGGGTTCTGGATCGGCGACGGAAAGAGGGTTTCCGGGCTGACTACGTTGCCACCTCCCATGGCCATGCTTGACATTATTTGGCAATCCCCATACATTATTTCTTGGACTCTCTAGTGCTCAAAGTTTTTGCAGATAGCTAGCTAGGGTTTGCTCCTCTCTTTTCTCTTCACTTCAGGTTTGAGCCTGCAGAAACTGTTTCACATTTGGTATCACAAAATGGATCAGATATATTGACAGACAAATTTGAACCAAGGAAATCAATAACCTATTTATTATAAAATATATAGGAATAACAAAACAAAAATCACAATTATCTGTCAAGTAAATTTACTGAAGAAAATTACAAAAAACAAGAAGAGTATTTTTTCAAGCCTCAACATGATAATTTGGTTTGAATTTGTGTTTGGCTAGAATGAAACCTAAAACCTCTTATTGTGAGAAGAAATACCACCGTAAAGAGAGTACTTAAACCCGGAGGAAATAAATATCTTTCCTTTTCCCTTCTGTTTTATAAAAGGAGTCCAAAATATTACAATGGAGACATGAAAAATGCTGAAATTAAAAGCGCTTAGTTAGAAATTTTTTTTCAAAAATGAGATGAGATATTTCTATCCATCAAGTAATTAACAAAACCATTTCAAAGTAAATAAAAAAAATAAAAAATAATAAAAATTTTAAACTTTATAAAAAACAGTACTTCCAGCAGTGAAGCAAAGATCACCACTAAATATAAAACTTCAAAGAGAGAGAGAGGCATGAAGACTCACCGTTTTGGTTTGGTTGATCTGCAGATGCTTCACAGTTTCAGAGACCTAATGGTAATAGTATCTAGGGACGGAGTTAGAAATTTCTTCTTGTGAGGGCAACTGAAAACAACTAAGAAAACCTTATTATAGTATGGTTATACGCAATATGATATTAAGGATGATTTCAAATGATAATGTATCACAATTCTAATGTTACAAAAATTTTAATATAGTAGTGGAAAGTGGTAAAGTGTTGAGAAAAATATAAGTACATGATAGGCGGGAGAGGATTTATTTTTTAGGGTAAAGTACAAAAAAATACCTCAACTATTGGGGTCACGACAGTTTCATACCTTATCTTTTAAAATTGACAATGTCATACCGCATCTTACGAATTTGTGACAATGTCATACCTCCGTCAAATTTTCTGTTAGTTTTTCTGTTAAGTACTGACGTGGCAAGAGATGGGGACCACTTTCTGTTAAAAAATTAATAAAATATTATTAAAAAGTAAATTTTTTTTAATATTTTTAAAATATTAAAATAATAAATAAAAGTTAAAAAAAAAAAAAAACTTAGTCATCCCTTCCCTCCCCCTCTCTCTCCCCCCATCTTCATCTGCTTAATCTTTACCTTTACCCCCCCCAAAAAAAAAAAAAAAAAAAAAAAAAAAACCAGAAGAAGGAGGAAGAAGAAGAAGGAGAAGAACAAAAAAAAAATTGAAATTGGTGCAATTTCCATTTTTTTTTTCTGAGTTGCAGTTTCCTTTTTCTTTTTTTTTTCCTCCTCTTCTTCTTCCTTCTTCTTCTTCCTCCTTCTCCTTTGGGGGGGGGGGGTGGTTTTCAATTTTTTTTTTTTTTTTTTTTTGTGTTAAAGATTAAGCAGATGAAGCTGGGGAGAGAGAGAGGGGGATGGAAGGGACAACTAAGGATTTTTTTTAAAAAAAACTTTTATTTATTATTTTAATATTTAAAAAATATTAATTTTTTTTTTAGTTTTTAATAATATTTTTTTTTTTTTTAATAGAAAGTGGTCCCCATTTCCTAGGGCGGGGGGGGTTTTCAATTTTTTTTTTTTTTTTTGTGTTAAAGATTAAGCAGATGAAGCTGGGGAGAGAGAGAGGGGGAGGGAAAGGACAACTAAGGGTTTTTTTTTTTACTTTTTTTTTATTATTTTAATATTTAAAAAATATTAAAAAAAATTTTAGTTTTTAATAATATTTTATTAATTTTTTAATAGAAAGTGGTCCCCATTTCCTGCCATGTTAGCACTTAAGAGAAAAACTAACAAAAAATTAGATGGAGGTATGACATTGTTACAAATTTGTAAGATATGGTATAACATTGTCAATTTTAAAAGATGAGGTATGAAACTATCGTGACCCCAATAGTTGAGGTAGTTTTTTGTATTTTACCCTTTTTTTTATTTTGTTTGAATGATAGAACAAGAGCACTATTGCTCATATAATATTTGATATGGAGTATAAGTAGAATGAATGTATGTTGGATATTAGATACATATATTTTCTTCGAAGATAACCCGTGTATATTATATAATTGTAGTTTGCAACTAAACAAACGAATTACTTGAGTGGGGGCATCTGCCTCCGGTGAGCCTTCATTGGCTCCGTCCATGCTAGTATCCCATCCATTCTCTCTCTCTCTCTCTCTTTTCCTAGATTTAGCACTTTTTTTTTTGGTCGAATAGGTTTAGCATTTTTACACTCTTTCTTTCCATCCCCATAAATCTGTAAATTTATTAATTTACTGTGCGTGGTAAGTGCGTTTCGACAGAAACCGATCAACGTCACTTAACTCGTCGTCGGTTGTTTCAGTACACATGTCTATTTCTTGATGGAGGAGTAAGCGTTTCTCCCAGACAAGTCTCATCCCCAAGTCAAACCTCTTTCCTTGCTACCAAATCACGGCACTTCCGTTATCTAATTTTGAGTCTGTACTCGCGGTTTGGTTGCGTGCGATGATTGCTTTTGCTATATAGATGAAGGAATTTGACTTTTAGAAGGGGAGGAAGGTTGAAACTTTGTAAAGACACAGATCTAGAGCTCGTTTGGATGTGCTTTTAAAATGACTTAAAGCGTTTTTGGTGAAAATGTTTTTGGAACCAATCCTTAGTAAAAATGCATGTAAATTCTGGAAAAGCATTTAAACTGCTTCCTGAAAGAAGCACATAACTGGTGCTTCTTGCAGAAAACACTTTAAGTGCTTTTGGAACCAAAAAATATTTTCTCTAAAAGCGCTTTTAGTCATTTTAAAAGTACATCCAAACGAGCCCCTAACTAGTGAAAGTTACTTTATAACTAATGAGAACGGGGTCAAAGGACCTTGGCTATCCGTTTATCTCAATGTGGGTCCCACATTAAAACCTATAAATTTTTCTTCCCCCTCTCACAGAGTCATTTCCAGGGTTGAAGAGTTCAAATCTTTTGCACCTAAACATAGTTGTGGCTCCTATTTGGCCATCCTAATTTAGTGACACTTATTCATTCATTTAACACAACTTAACATTGTTAAGTCTTCCATTATCTCCTAATTAAACAAATAAAATAAAAATTAAACAGACAGACGCTTGGGGTCCTCATCCTCTATCGAGAAGGATCTTGTAATTTTGACACTTGTTGCATCCATCTATGAGAAGGATCTCGTCATATCTCTTAATTTCAAACCAACGGGAGCTCAATCGAGAGGGATCTCGTCGTCATCATCGACGGTCTCCTATTGCAAAATCCTTATGGTCATTGTCTTCCATCGTGAAGCCCACCAATACACAGGTTCAGTGATGTGACTGTAAGCTATTGGGCTTCTACTAGGACTAATTGGACCACCTATTATTATTGCTATATATTAGGCCCATTACATATGGAATACATAAGGCTTGTCTTCATCTCAAACCTTAGCTATCCTTGGATATATTTAAACCCCTCTTATGATGTAGAGAGTATATGAATGAAATAATATGAATTTACTTTAATTTCTTCTTACTTTCTTGCATTTTCCTTTCCCGTAATTTCCTTTTTTAGTTATGTCGATCTCTGATCCTATCATTTGGTACCAGAGGCAGAGATCCACCAAGGATTTATGGTATGGCTTTTTCGATTTAACACCTCCATCAGTCGTTTATCCTCTAATTGCGACGCCTTTGATCTACATGAGTGAGCAAATCTACCATCCTCAACTTGGGATTTTGGTTCGAATCGAAGGTCACTTGAATTTTTAATTTGTTTATGAGGATCCTACACTTCCTCCACTGTGGGAGGGAGTGTTTGATGGTAACACTTGGGTTTTGTACTACTAGCATCCTATGAAGTCTAGTTTTATTGTTTGGCTTCCCTTGCCAAATGTTATAAATTGTACCACACATGTTCTAGTTAGATTTAGGGTTAAATTGCTACTTTTGAGATCATGCTGCTGGAAATATCACTTCAAGAGCTTAACTTTTCTCATCAAAGGTTTGTTCATTCATATGCATTTCATGCCATTATTTCTAGTTCATTATGTCTAGTGGTTCTATCTAGTCAAAACTTCTCGCTGCTTTCAAGCGAGTTGGGCACACACTTTAAGACAACCCAAATGGGCCATTTGACTGACGTCTTTTTCCCAAAAATGGATTTTCAACCCTAGATCTTTCTAGACCGATTTTCCACATGACACATGGCTTTTCTGGTCTGTCTAAATATCAAGCCCTCTTTAAAAGCTAATCTAGGGTTCATTTATCTTTGGGGTTTGAGATTGGAAAATCTTTGAAAGTTTTATTTTTCATCTCCATCTCAGATCTTCTAGGAGCATCAAGCATATTTTATGGGTAATGTTCTTCATTGAATATTTATAAACCTATCTTTGAAATTGCTTGTTTAAATTCATTTTATATGCTCATTTGTTTTGGCTAGGAGTTTTACATTTTCAGAAAAGAGTTGATTCTAGCTTTGAGCTTCCTTTTGTGATCTTCATTGAAACCCTAGCCACAAAACCATTTCATGCATCAAACACCCAATCATTGCATATTAGGGTAGCATTGTCTTCATGGTTTTGTTTTAATTTGGTGGTCAAGTTTTTCAAGTTTCAAATCTTTAAATTGACCTCTTTTTGGATTCGCGTCAGTTTCATCTTTCAAGTGTTTGACTGGTGAAACTAATTTGACATCGAATCTAGATTTTCATCAACTTCATCATAACATCATTTGCATAAGTTAATTTGATTTCAATGCCATAAGGTGAAGAGCTCAGGAGGAGTTGCCATTTTGTGAAGACCGAAGGAATCCATCTCGTGAAAGGCAAGGTTGCACAAAAGTACAAGCTACTTCATCGATTAGGATTTAGGAATAGGATTTAGGAATTGAGCTTGTGTGGTTAGTTTGTAAGAATCTTGATTTCACTAGCGGATTGGACTCAGTGGAGAGTCTCTGGTTTTTAACCCAGATGTAGGTTTTTCCGACCAAAAACTTCTTGCATTCTTTGTTTTTTGAGCTTGTCCACATATCTTATTTACTTGCATATGTTTCATGCATCCTATGAATTATTATTTGATATGTGTTAGAGACTAAGTTTACATTGCATATTTTGAGTAATAAACTAATTTGTTGTTGACTAAGATAACTCGTAGTCAACTAAGTTTGATCTGTAGATTTGCGTTGGATTAACTCAGGGGCGGATTTTTTTGCCATTGCCTTGCCAACCATGCCATACCGATTTTGTGCCAATCGATAATGGTACGGTATTGTACCTTACCAAAATTTTATAGTACAGTATTGGTAATGGGTATCATTACCATGGTATTACTGTACCGTACCAAAAATATAATATAATTTATAATTTATAAATTATAGGGAAGTGTTATTGGCACTCCAAAAATCTCATTCTAAACTCCTCACAAGTGTATTTTTCTTTCCAAATATAAAAAGTTTGGAGTGTAAAATAAGATTTTTGGAGTGCCAATAATAATTCTCAAATTATATACTATATAATTATATTAACACTATTTATAATATATATTTATAATCTTCCATTGCTTGCTTGATTTATATAATGAGTATAGGATGGGTTCTTCAACTACCATTGGGGCTCCATTGGAAGATGTAGAACTAAATGGAGAGTTCATAATTCAAGCATGTGGGGGTCATGAGAATAAAATTGAAATGATGAAGGAGCTTATACAAGAAAGGAAGGAGCAATGCCTTTTGGAGATATCCAATGAAGTTGATAAGTACTTCGCCACTGCTTATATTAGCATTGTTGTTCGTGGCTTTGATCTCTTGAGTTGGTGGAAATCAAACACAAAAGAGTTCCCAATTCTTTCACAAATAGCCAAGGATATCTTTACAATCCCCACTTCTACCATTGCTAGTGAAAATGCATTTAGCCTAGGGAGGAGGGTTGTGGACCCTTTTAGGGCATCATTAACTCCTAAAATGGTACATGCATTAGTGTGCACTAGTGATTGGCTTAGGGCGGATGAAGTAAACTTCAACAAGGAACTAACCAGATATATACTTCAATTTTACAAGGAAATGGAAGAAGTGAAAACAAGTAAGATATGCCTAATTTTTTTAGTAAATTTGTTATTAAATGGTTTTCAACTTTAATTCTTCTTACTACTAATATGTTTTCATTGGTTGTATTTAGGCTTGACACAAGCTTAATCTTCTACAAGTTCAATGCCTCCTCCAAAAGTTTCGACATCTCAAACTTAAAGAATTGATCAATGGATTTTACTTTTTGAAGTTTAGTTCCAATTTTCATTTGGTTTGAAACTTTAACTTATATTTGAATTGTTAACTTCTATTTGTTTTGGTTCGTAACTTCTATTTGGATTGTAAGCTTAATTTTCATCATGAATCTTGATGCATCATTGAATTATTGTGACTAGTTGAATTTTCATCATGTTTTGTTCTTACAACTGCACTTTATATCACTGACTAGCTTGTAACTAGTTGACTAGTTCATTTGACTAGTCTACTGTGCAAAGTTAATTATTTATTTGTAGGATATTTTGTTTAGTACCCAATTTCACATCCTTAAACCAACATTTCTCAATATGAAAAACTAGTCCCTTATCTGATGCACTCCATCGAAGTTTATCAACTTCAGCATTTATATGCCATAAACCTTATTTTTACGTTCTCCAAATTTACTCTCTTTCTTCGTCGTACAAACAGTGTGGGACCATGATTTTTCTGGGCTGGAGTAAGGCTGATTGGATTAACGTTACTTCAGAAGTCCCGTCATGGACTCAACAACTCCGAACGAAGTTGTATTAGATGGAGTAGTGGTGCTACCATCACCCTAGTCCAGGGCAATAGGCGAAGTCCGAGTGACTCCACCAAGATGACCATGCTTGTTCCGCAAGATACATGATCTCATCAAGATAGAGACACAATCAGGTCCTTATACGTCTTAGAGTTCCTACAATCTAGGAATAGGCGTTCGCCAAAAGTAATCACACACATAAGAGGACGCAATATCTAATCCAAGATATCTTTAGGATTCATCCAGTTTAGAACGAGGATTTTATCTTAAAAGAACTCTTACACGGTTAGTATAAATACACTCATCTAGGGTTCATCTAAGGTATCACATTCTAAGTATTCTAATTCCCTTGCCTACTCTTAAGTCTCAAATTGTTTACTAGCTTGACCGTTAAAGAGCCTTTGACAGGCAAACCCTCTTCGGTCTAAGGCTAGCTCATGGTTATCTCTATTTTGCAAGTTACTTGAGTTCGTGCCTTCTCTGCTCATGGTGGTGTGCGAATTTGGTTCCAACAATTGGTGTTTTCAATGAGAGCATGGCCTATATTTATCTCAACCAAATCACTCTACCGTCAACATGTTTACTGAAGAAAGCTCGGTTAATGTCAATGCTAACCCATTCGATAGAGGTAACCCATCATCTGACGTATTTGTGATTCTTAGAGCAAATGATCTATTGACCAGTGCCACTGTCACCCCTGGCGCAAGTAGAGTACTGCAAGAAATAACCACAACGCCAATAAATAATGGGGGACCAGCCAATAGACACCCACATTTTATGGACCAAATTTGGGAAACCTTAATGAAAATCAACACTTCTGATGATAAACTACAAAAGAATCAGACTGTTGCCCAAGCTAAAAGTCACTCTAACTTCGTGGACATGGATAAACTGGAGAACTCAAGTGGAACAACCCCTCAAACTCGAATTCCAGTTTATGGCTTTAGGAACAAAAGCACCATTACCCCGGACATAGAACCTATATAATCACCTGTTGCTCCAACCTCAGCTAACGTCACTAGTTCAAACAAGGACCCTTGCGTCACGGGTAAGTCGCCAACATGGTACCTGGAGCTGGGAACCAAGCACCACAAGACTTCGTTCCATCACATGACGCAAGGATGACAAGGTTTGAACCTCGTCAGCTTGGATTCGATAATCAAAACTCACAGAAGAATAAGGTCAACGTGGAACAATCAAGAAATGACATCATCACGCCATTTTCAAATTAATGGTTCGAATCAGGACCCTATTGTCAATGGTGATCGAATCCACGCCTCCATTAAAGAAGTTCACCCAGCTAATATTTAAATCATTTCGTGGAGACTCTAATCTAGACTGCCACATCATGCACTACCGAAATGTCATAACGTTTTATAACAAAACAATAAGTGGATATGCAAGATGATCCCTTCCACCTTGGAATGACTAGTGATGAGATGGTTCTCTGAATTGCTGGCCAAGTCTATCGACTACTTCAAGACCTTGGCTAATCTTTTCACCAATACATATTCAGTATATCGTGATGTGCGCAAACGCCATGTTCAGGATGTCCCCCAAGTCAAAAGATGAAAGCCTCATAACCTAATTAAAACATTTCCAAGTAGATTTAACTGAAGTAGAAAAAACCAAACTATAGATTGGCCAATATGAGATTCAAACAAAACCTTTACGTTTATTTGCCACTTTCCTAGAAGTTGAACAAGAAAAATTACAAATATACCACCTTGCCAGAATGTTTCGGCATCGCCGATAACCTTAAGGACTGGGATCACAAAACTAAGAGAACATCAGTTTAATCAAATTATTCCTGGAGGATAGAAAGAAAGAAAAGTGACAAGGACATCATTCATCTTTCCCCACGCCAGATGATCAGGGGAGGATGTCGAGACGTACAAGCTCCACCAAAACCAAAATAGTACACCACACTAAACACTGCTATCAACAACATCCTTCTTAGCATTAAAGGCAAACCATTCTTGAAATAGCTAAAACCCTTCCCGGAACACCTAGCTAAAAAAAACACAAACAAGTACTGCTCTTTTCAAAAAAGCACGAGGCATGCTATCCCCTTTTGACCTTCACACTCTTTTATTTGTTTGCTAGATATAAGGCAGTTTTGATTATTCATTTTACCTATAAAAAAACGTGTTGTTCTGGCACATTCTCCTATTCAGCAGAAAGTAGAGATAACCATCACCTATTATAAGTTGGAGGCCAATATCAGAGTGTAGGAGAGTTCATTTTCTTGTTGTAAACATTCGATCAAAACTCCTGGTCGTGTCCCTTATTTTCCAGAAACATCTCTTGCCTACTCAGGCTTTTTACACCAACCATAAGCCTAGCCCTAAGTTTCTCATTCTTATTCCTCCTATAACAAACTGTCCCTGATTTTTACGGAATGAAAGGATAATTTCATTACTTCACTTAGGGAAGGATATTTTATTTTGGGTTTGCTTTGGGATTGGTTGGTGTGCCTATGGGGCCCATTCCTTTTTGGTCCCCTGGCCCTCTTTTCCTCTTTTCTTTTTAGACCAAGCTCTCTCCCTCACAACTCTTTTTCTCTCATTCTTTCCCCCAATGCTCTCTCTCAGCTCTCTATCTCTATCTCGCACGCTCACTCACCTCTTTCTCTCGCACTCTCCCTCCCAAGCTACCAACACCACTTTCGAACCCACCACCCCAACAACGACTACACCATTAACACCATCACCTAGACCTTCTTTTTCCCTCCCCTATCCCTATGAAGCACCAGGACACCCACAGCACACCCAGGTCCTGTGAGCCATGACCTTCAAGCCGAAATTCGACCACCTCCTACCACCATTCGACATTATCAAGGTACAAATTCTTTTCCTTTCGCTCATACCTTCTTTTTTGTAGTTAGATCGGAGGTTAGTAGGTTAGTTTACCATTGACAGGAGCACGGGAGGCTCTGGCTTCCTTCCCCGATGAGAACAGGTAGCCAAGGCCTTTGGGCCGAGGAACCTAAGGCCTTTGGCCCATTAAACCCTTAGCCCTAAGACTAAACGGATTCGGCTTATGAGCTTTAAACCCTAAAACCCATTTAAATCAAACCCTCAACCCAAGTCTCGAGCCGAGCTTTCAAGCCCAACCTTTAGACACATTTCTGTGACCCTTTGAATCTAGACCTTTGGGTTGGGTTACAAGCCCAAACCCTTTTTTTAAACCCTAAGCCTAATACCCTTTAAACCTTAAAACCCTTTAGGCCCAACCCGGTTGACCCAAACCCTTTGACCTGGTTGACTTGACTCTACCCGGACCCGTTGACCCAGTCTGATCATTGACCCATTCAACGTTGACCGTTGACTTTGACTTTGACTTTGATTGGTCAATAGTCAACGTTGACTTTTGTTGACTTTTTTGGGGCTTCGTCCGGGACCCCTCCTAGGCTAATTTCAACGTCCAGGACCCATTTCCAAAGTCCATTTCTCAAAATTCAATCCTTTGAGTATATTTTTGTTAATTGTGCCCTTTATGTGCTTAGATGCAATTATTAACAGCGATTCTGTCATTCTTATTTTATACAACTCTACGAAGACGGAGTATCTGTGAGTGGACCCCTTCTAAAATGCATGTTTTAATAGTAAAAATGCATATATGAAAAGCATGATTTGATGATTACGTTTTGTGAAACGTTTTATAAGTAAATTAGATTTACACTTATTGATTATCATGCTATACTGAGAATATTTTGGAATATCATATTTTATCGAACTGGTGTTCTTTGTAGTATATACGATGGATGACTATATACTATTCATGAACATGCTTTTACACACTTCTTTATAGTATAGATGATGGATAACTTTTTACTACAAAGATGTTTTAAGATATATGTACCTATGTTTGGAAAGACTATGTTCAATGGTTTTGTGCCTATCTAGTAGTCATTGTTTTGCCTACGGGCAAGGGATATGGTTGTTGGTTGCAGGCAGGGAGAAATAATCTCTGGCTTCGAGCCGAGAGGCATGGAGCTGGCATTGGGCCTGGAAAAATAATCTCTGGCTTCGAGCATAGAGACATAGTAGCTGGCATTGGACCTGGAGATATTGTTAGTGGATACCACTATTTAGTATACTATGTATGAGATATGTTTCATAAAAGGTTTTATGGCATGCTAGGGTTTTCGGAAAAACCTATTACATATTATGTTATTGAGTTTTCATAAAACTTTAGGAGTTAGTATGTTGATAATCGCTTTAGTACTATCTATTTATATTAACTTGATCCACTCATGTTTGTTTTGCGCTCCCTTCAGGAGTTAGAATCGAGGCGTACAACCCCGGCATCAAGGCACTTCCGCATCGGCATCTTCAAGTCATCTCGATGTATGACCTATGAAGTATTGTCTCACTCATGCACCGGTGTTAGCACTTCCAGATGATAGTGGTAACTTTGAGATCTACAACGATGTGTCGTTGAATGGTTTGGGCTGCATACTAATGCAACATGGCAGTGTTATTGCTTATGCTTCAAGACAATTGAAGCCTCATAAGGTAAACTATCCTACTCACGATCTTGTGTTGGCGGCAATCATGTTTGCACTAAAGATTTGAAGACACTATCTTTATGGTGAAAGATGTAGGATCTTCACAGATCACAAAAGTCTCCAGTACCTGTTTACTCAGCGAGATTTGAACCTTCGCCAAGGGAGGTGGATAGAACTGCTAAGTGATTACGACTGCACGATCGAGTATCACTAAAGACGTGCAAATGTGGTGGCTGATGCACTTAGTCGGAAATCTTAAGGCATAATTGATGCTTTTTACGCAAGCCGTGTTCCTCTTCTTACTGATTTAAGGTCAACCAGAGTGAAGTTAAAAGTAGAAGCTCGAGAGAAAGCCTTACTTGCTCACTTTCAAGTTAGGCCAATCTTGGTTGACTGTATACTCGAGGCACAGATGGATGACGATGAAACTCAAAAGTTGATTCAGCTAAGAAATGAAGGGAAAAAGAGAGATCTTCGAATTCAAGAATTAGACGGCATGTTCATGCTAGAAGGTAGAATGTTTGTACCAAACAACGCGGAGTTAAAGAGGGATATTTTGAATGAGGCACACGTATCGGCATATGCTATGCATCCGGGGAGCACTAAAATGGATCATACCATACAACCATTTTACTATTGGTTGGGTATGAAAAGAGAGATTGTCGAGTATGTTAGCAGATGTATTGTATGCCAACAGGTTAAAGCCGAAAGAAAGAAGCCGTTTGGACGAATGCAGCCCTTTCCCGTTCCGCAATGGAAATGGGAAAATATTACCATGGATTTCGTGTATAAGTTTCCCCGTACAAGGAATGGTTATGATGGCATTTAGGTAATGGTTGATCGGCTCACCAAGTCCACGCATTTTATTCCAGTTCAAGAGAAGTTTTCCTTGAAACAGTTAGTTGAGCTCTTTGTGTCGAAGATTGTTAAGTACCATGGTGTACCAGTCAACATCATCTCTGATCGAGATCCAAGATTTACTTCTAAATTATGGACAACATTTCAAGAAGCTCTTAGTTCGAGGTTACTGTATAGTACGGCATATCATCCTCAAACCGACGAGCAATCTGAGAGGACCATTTAGACACTGGAGGATATGCTGAAATCCTCTATTTTGCAGTTTGGCGATGCATGGCATAAACGTCTGGATCTGATGGAGTTTGCCTACAACAACAGTTACCATTCGAGCCTTGGTATGTCACATTTTGAGGCATTGTATGGTAAATCCTGTCGTACACCATTGTGTTGGTCAGAGGTAGGCGAAAGAGATTTGGAGGGCCCAAAGATAGTGGATGAGACTACCCAAAATATTCAAGTAATCAAGTCTAACCTGAAAGCGCCCAGGACCGTCAGAAGAGCTTAGTGGACAAACATGCCACCGATCGGACCTATAAAGTAGGTGATTAGGTATTCTTGAAGCTATCATCCAGGAAGGGTGTTGTACAATTCGAGAAAAAGGGGAAATTGAGTCCCAGGTATATCAGATCATACGTGATCACTGAGCGGATCGGCAAAGTAGCTTATAGACTTAAGTTACCTCCAGAGTTGTCTTGAGTGCACGATGTATTTCACGTTTCGATGCTTTGTCACTATGTCTCGGATCCATCGCATGTACTACCTTCGCAACCGTTGAAAATTAATCCTAATTTGACTTACGACGAGGAGCCGGTGACTATTCTAGACTGGAAAGATAAGGTTCTGAGGAACAAGACAGTGCCCTTGGTGAAGATTTTGTGGAGGAATCACTCAATGGAGAAGGCTACTTGGGAGACGGAGGATTGGATGAGAGATTTGTATCCTCTCTTGTTTTTTTTATTACTAGTGGTTTGTTTTGTTGTGTAATTTTGGGGAGGAAATTTTTTAAGATGGGTAGGTTGTGATTGCCCGTCCCGAATCATTTGTACCGTAGGTGCAAAATGATGATTTTTCCCTTGGTGGTTAATTGCCATTTTGGGGTGTTGTTTAGTTGTTCTTTTTGGTTGTGAACTCATCTAGGACTATACACCCACACACACACACACCCATGGACCTTTCTCTCTCCCTTCTCTCTCGAACTTTCTTCCATTTTCTTCCTCATCGTGTGGACAACTTCCATCCAACCATTTTTGGCACGGATCGTGTTTGTTGTTGGTGTTTTTGGACTCATTTCGAGCTCAAGAGTCGATTAGTGGTGTTGGTTGGACGTGAAACCTTCGAAAACCTGAAAACCCAATTTTGGTGCACTATTCATGCACTCGTGATTGCGGTGGTTTCATCGAGTTTTAAGGTCATAGG
Source organism: Pyrus x bretschneideri (assembly GCF_019419815.1). Classification (NCBI taxonomy): domain Eukaryota; kingdom Viridiplantae; phylum Streptophyta; class Magnoliopsida; order Rosales; family Rosaceae; genus Pyrus; species Pyrus x bretschneideri. Next base: position 713,670 of record NW_025999808.1, on the reverse strand, counting down.
GAGCTTTAAAACCTTTTCATGAAGCTCGGGGAACAAGTTTGAAGTGTTTTGGACGTTGGGAAGCTCGAGTTCATCTAGTTGCAGGTTTGGCCGAATTATCGAGGTTTCTCTGGCGAGATTCCATTGGATTTAAGTTCCAAAAGTGGTAAGGTTTTGTTCTACTTGTTGTAAGCTTCATTTTGGTACAAATTTCATGGAATTTGGTTGAGAAATGAAGAAGATATTAAGGCTTGAAGTTTTTCCAGAAACCGGTGAAATTTCGAGTTGCAGACGACGGCGACCGGCAAGGCTCACCAGAGAATGAGGCGAATATTCTATCAGAATTAATGGAATATTCTAACGGCATCAGGTAACGGCCGTTAACTTCTGTTAGGGTTTTAACGGAATATTCCCTAACGCCGTTAGGGTTTCCACACGCGTGCCAGGTACATACCCACGCGTGGCCGGTGCGTGGCGGCGCATGAGAGGTCGGAAAATTATTTTTAAAATATGAAGGTGTTCGTGGGATTGAGTAGAGCCTGTTGGTATATTCAAACACCCCATTTAAGTAATGTATGAGAAGTTATTACTTAAGGTTGGTTATGTGCGTTAATTTGACGTTTATATAGTTGTTTTGCATATAGGTGAGGATTATCCAAAGTACGAGCTCAACCACGCGAGGCTCGGGGCTTACGACCTTTCTACGTATCAGTGAGTGGGCTTTTGTTTTCAGTGTGTGTGTGTGTGTGTGTGTGTGTGTGTGTGTGTGTGTGTGTGTATAGATTGGTATCTTTCCAGAAATTACGTTTTAATGGTTTTATAATTGAAATGCCATGTCGAATATCGTCATTATTATTATTGTGATTGTGTTGGTTATGCTTTGGTGTCGCGGACGCTCAAGTAAGTTAGGTGAGTATGTTGTTAGTGATAGATGTGGTGTTGATGAGATTGAGTCATAGCTTATATTCCTGCACCTCGGTGACTGTGCTCTGCCAGAGTAGGGCCTAGCCTTCACGTAATCGTTCACCTCCCACACCGTACGCTCACCTTGGATCCAAGGCAGGTGCCAGCCTGTCGTACATATCACTTTAGGTGGTTCCGACTCGTAAGTGACTTGCGATACATCGCACAGCCTTCACGTGATCGTAGCACCGAGTGTATTTATATACACCAGCCTGTCGTACAGACCACTATATGTGGTTTCGACTTGTGTGCAAGATAGTGGTTGAGGAGTTATAATTTCAGCCATACAAATCACTTTAGGTGACTCCAGCTGACGTACTGATATTACTGGCATATTATGATTTGTTTTATCTTACCTGCTTGATGCTTATACTATTTGTTTGGATATTCTGACATGGCATATTCTGGCATGGCATATTTGAGCTTTATCGTTTTAGCATGATTTGATATATGAGTACATATAATATTTTCTAGAAAGTATGCGGGTTTTACAGAGAGGAGTTATTACTTGATATTGAAATGGTTTGAAAAACAAACTTTGTTTTTGCCCACTCACGTTTTCTGTTTTGCGCCCCTCCAGGTTTTAGGTAGCGAGGACGTGGGTGACGAAAGAGGTATCGAGGCATTTCTGATAGAGCACCCTCCATGTAGGACTTTCTAGTTATCACTTGTGTAGTGTTTGTTTATTCTGGACTGCACCTAGGATACTTGAACTTTTACTTTGCATTTCTCCTTCCATGTTTGTCACTATCACTCAATGATCTTTTTATTGTAAATTATCTCGTCGACTTTATTTTCCTCGTATTTTCACTATTCTACTTCCACATTGCGCACTTGGCTACATCATCCTCATGTGACGGCCAGCACGTCCCAATTTTTGGATCGGGGTGTGTCATCTATCTCTACTGCATAGCAAAAATCCTTATTGATTGCTGTAAGTATTCCAGTAATCCATAAACTCCATATTTAAGCTTTCTCCTTTCACCACTCATCTTCTACCTTAGAAACCTCAACCAGCCACCATGCTCAACCACTACCAAGGTCTCTTACAAATCATTCTCGTAAATCTCGGCCTAACTACACCAAAATGAATTATGCCATCTCATTTGCTAAACCTGTCAGTCTTTAGCTCCCACACCTCAAGCTCTCATCCCAAGCCTATTTGTTGTAACTCCAAGTATTTGTTAGTTTAATAAATCATCCTTAAAGCTATCGAAAACACTTCATCATGGCAAGAAATATTCAACGACTGAGGGAAGCACCTCAACAGCCGCGAGAAGCACCTCAATAGTTGTGGGGAGCACTTCATTAATGCTGGAAGCATTTAACATAACATCAAACCAAGCACCTAGGAGACGTTGGAAGACACCAAAGCATTCCCTAGGACTTGCTTTTCCTTCGAGATGCTTTGGGCCTAGTCTTCACAAACTGAAAAATGAGGAGGTCTTTTCGAAACAAGATTCGTTTTGAGGGTGCTAAGCTATGTATGGCTCATGCCAAGGCTAGGATTCTTACGTGTTCTAAAGAATCTGCCTCTTTGGTTTTTTCTTTGGTTCCTTCGACGTCAGGTGCTCCTATTTTTTAGACTTTAGGTGTTTCTCCTATGTTGTCTATTGTCCCGCGTTTCATTCCTGTTGTATGGAAACCTCCTAGGGTGGGGTGGATCAAGGTAAATGTTGATGGGCCATTCAAGTTTACAGGCTGTGCAGGTTATGGTGGTGTATTTCAGGACTCTCAAGGTATTGTTTTGGGTGCTTTTGCGTCGTCCATGAATTTTTTTAGTTCGATTGCAACTGAGGTTCTTGCTATAATTGAGGCTATTCGAGTTGCCTAGGTGCGTGAATAGCATCACATTTGGTTGGAGACGGACTCAACTATGGTGATTCACTACTTAAACTCTCATAGTTGTATTGTTCCTTGGTATTTGCGTGTTGATTGGAGCAATTGCTTGTGGCAGATTAGGCATATGCATGTTTTTGTTTCCCATATTTTTCGCAAGGGAAACTGTGTAACCGATGCCTTAGCTAACTTTGGTGCAGATCACGATGCATATTACTGGTGGTCCAATGTTCCTTCATGTGCAACGTCCACTTATATTCATGATCTTTCTGCTTCTACCAGCTATCGTTTCAGATGATTTTTTCATGTGTTTTCTTTGTAAGTGGGGTTCCCTTATCGTGTTACTTGGTATGTTATTTCCATCAATGAGGTTTGGCTTTATGTCCCCCTCATTTGTAATTCTATTTTTATCTTAATAAGATTATGGGGTTGATTAAAATAAATAAACTCAAAATGGGGGATTTGAAAGTTTTGGCTCGCCTCTTTATTTCATATGCCCATCGAAACCTTCAACACAAAACCCCCTAACATAAATGGCGACTTGACTAGGGACTAGGCCATTACTCTTACAGTGGCTCCTTACCTTCACAGATTTTTTATGAACAAGCAACCAAGAAAATTAAAGATAAAAGCACCTCCCTTCCAGTTTTGTTTTGGTAATTTCTTTTTCCAAACAATCATATGCAAATATTTCCTTCAATGTCCCTTTTATCTGTAACTTCTATATTGCCAAGCTAATTGCAATCTTATGAAAGAGTTAATGGGTGCTTGATTATATCAATGCTTTCATGGCACTGAGGTGCCGAAAAACTCCAAAACAAGCTTCATAACCAAATTTATATCCAAGTGATATAGAAGCTCCATGCTAATCAAATTAAAGAAGGTTCACGAAAAAGTCAAGGCATACAAGGGAACGAGAGGAAGTTAGCGCTTCAAAATCGTGAGCTGCATGCCTCATCATGATGATGTTGTTACAGTGAACCAACTAGAAGAATTGAAAGATAAGGGTCTTCTCTCTTTAATTTTATTTTAGCTATCTCCTCTTTGCAACGACTGTGGACATAGTTTGCTTCAATTTTTCTCTTATTCTATTTTAGATTCTCATATTCATGCAGAATAAAATCTTACGAAAAAAATCACAGGGTTTTGTCAAACTAACACTTTCATCTTAATCAAGGTTTCCTTTTGAGACATCACCATGCCGCTGCCCGTGCTTAATGTTTCATGTGCTCTCGCTGCAGTCTGTTGAACTAAGGCCATCACTACTGGTGTTTCTGCTTATCACTTCCCACCATCCAAGTTGGATGAGCAAGGTATGATTTTCTTCCATCTCTCTCAGACTGACTAATTTCCTTGTCATGCTTTTGCAAACTGTTATATTTATGCTTGCTTATATTGTTTTAACTTTTTATGGAACATTGCACAAGCATATTGATTCAAATGAAATGACTACAGCTAAGTCAAATGAAACAAATTCATAATATCAAGAATAAAATGCTTAAATAAGATTGAATTAGACTGAGCTTAGTTTAGAATTCTAGTTGTGTCGTTGATCGACGTGCACTCGTGCGTTTTCCGGTAACATGGTATTTGTCATATACTCGCTTTTCTTCGGGACGCTTTGAGCCTGGTTCTCGCAAACTGAGGAAATAAGGGACGTGAAAGTTTTTGCTTGCCTCTTTATCTCATTTACTTTTCCATTTAATTTGATTGAAGAGGAGAAAAGCTAATGTACTATCGGATACAGAATTGTTGCTGTGCATTTGATTTGAGATGGAAAAGTAAATGACACAAATGACCCTATAAAGTCACCAAAGACGACTGAATTCACTAATAAGTAAGTTGTATTAAAAGTTTTGGGATACGATCGATAAAGATGTGGTGACGGTGGTACATACTACATAAGAAGATTTAATACCACTTTCATGGAAGCGATAATGGGAAGATGATCGTGACTAGATGATCATGTAATAATGCGTCACATGTTGCTTTTGTGCATTGTGGTTAGGGAAAGTCGTAGCTTTATGTAGGATCGCTTTGAGTTCAAGCCTACTACCCAATTGACATACTTGATACAAGTGCGAATGTACGTAGCTGCTCTTCTATAGTTCTCATTTTGAGGATCTGTGGAGTCCTCATTTGGATACTATAAAATTAATTTGAGGACTCGTATGAAAAAGAGCTAACATGTTTTCAAAATAAGGACTTTAGAAGAGTAGTTTTGTGTGAATGTAACTTATTCCAGTGAACTAATATTTTTTTTTAAATGATAGGATAGTCAACACTACATATAAATTACAGGGAGTAAGATTCGAATATGCGACTCGGTACAAGGGGTAAGACTCTTAACCAATCGGACGACAAGTTACTTGCTTCGAATGAATTAACATCAAACTGATGGAAAAAAAAAAAACCATGTTTAAAATCATAGTTGTTATATAACGCTCTAGAAAAGTCTCATAAGAGTCCTTGTGCATAATGACATTTTAAGATAGCCAGTAGCAACACGCTTTAGATTCTAGCTTTTGAAGGTTTCCCCAGATAAAAATTCCCGCTCTAATATTTTGTCTTCCATTTTTAACAAAAATATTCTTCTGTCTCTGTTCAATAAATAAAGAAAAAATTGTAGCAATAATCTTTCAACATTAATCCAATTAATACAATGATCCCTTAATTAAAAATTCACAACCATTGGTTTTTTAACTTCTCAAAACGTCCAGTTATATGGTCTTTTTCGTCAACTCCGTCAGAAATTCTGTTAAAATGAGTCATGTTGAAAGAATCATTGCCACAATTGGGTTAAAATTGAGTGTCCATTGTTTCAATTGGGTTAAAATTAAGAGACCATTTCTCTAGTTGGTTAAAGTTGAGTGACTTCTCCAATTAGGTTAAAGTTAATGAACCATTTTTACAATTTTCTCATTTAGTTTATCATATTTGCCATTTGATTTAGTCTCATATACATAGTAACTCATTTTGACGAAAGTTCTAATGGAGTTGACGAGAAAGATTATAAATGCACATTTTGATGAGTTAGGAAACGGATGATCATGAATTTTTAATGAAGAAATCATTGCTTAAATTGAGTTAAAATTGAACGGCGAATGCTAAAAATATATAAAAAGAGTGGATCCAACAATATTTGTTTGTAAAATTGTAAGGTTTAAATAGCAGATGACGTGTTGCATAAAACTGCAGAGATCGTAGTCCAAATAAAAAAACCCAAAATACTTGAAAGAGAAAAAGAAAGGAGAAAAAGAAATGGCTCTCTCTCTGATCTTCACCTCACACTCCTCTCTCCTCTCCAAAACCCTCGTCAATTCCCCATCCTCATTTCCAACCCTTAATTCTCAATCTCTCTCTCTCCTCTCCCCAAACCCTAAACCCAAGCTCCCCTCCCTCCGCCTACGTTCCTCTCTCTCCGACGACACCCCCGCCGATGGCGACCGCCCCACCAATATCACCGACGAGTGGGGCGAGAAGACCGACCCCGAGCCGGAGCCGCTGTCCAAAATCTCCGAATCGGACCCTCCGCAGAACGAGGACGAGTGGGGAGGCGGAGGAGATGAGGTTGTAGAAGTTGGGAATGGAAGTGCAGCCAAATCTGAGGTTGCGATTGAGGAGAAGGTGGACACTAAGCTTACTGAGCTCAAGAGGGGTTTGGTAGACACGGTTTATGGGACTGAATTCGGGTTTCGGGCTGGGTCTGAGGTGAGAGCGGAGGTTATGGAGTTCGTAAGCCAGTTGGAGGCGGCAAATCCCAACCCGGCTCCGACGGAGAATCTGGGCCTCCTTGATGGCAACTGGGTTTTGCTGTAAGTTCAATTTTTGTGTTATACTATTAGTGCACGCATAGAACTAAAATTACAGGCACTTAGATGGATTTTAATTTTCAAATGACATTTTTGAACTCAATAACACAATTCTTTAGAAATGAGATGAAATTTGCTGTGGGCAAATTGCCATTTGACTCATACAGAGTTCGTTATACAAATTTGAAGTCGTTTTGGAAAGATTAGTGAAACATGTTTAACAAAGAAAAGCATTTCTTATGACCAATGTACTTTTGCTTACCACCTTTAAGTGGTGGTCGCATTGATTGTTGTTAGATGACTTAAATTTCGAGATTTGTGTTATACTCATGTAACGGCAACCAATGTGTGGTGGTGCTTACCGCCTGGCGGTGATACAAATACTTGTTCTTCTTTAAATATGAGATGACATGTGCATTTCGATAAAAGTGGCATTTGACATATCCAGAGTTTTCTTATGGAAATTTGAAGTCATTTTAAAAATGAATTAAATAAAATTTGTAAAGAAAAGAGGGGTGCAGTCACAGGAGTGTATAAGAAGTGGGCTGTTGGTGTATGTGGATAGGCAAGATGAAGTAAAATGGTTAGGGCTGTTGGCAAATGTGGATAGAAGAGTGAACAATAGCTGATTAGTCATCATTATTAGTCAATGTCTCCATCATGTCATAGTTTGGTTAAGCTAAAAATATGATCATGCATGCTATAAATTTGTTAGGCTGATCGTTACCTGCATAAGTTTTCATAAAACATTTTACACACTTGACATGTAGGCATTGGAGTTGGAACTGATTATCTTATGTTTATTTCAAATTTACATTTTAATACAGTAATAGAACGTGCTTCTCTTTTGTACTGTTTTTCACCATGCTGATTGGGTTTTCGGTTGGAATTGAAAATCATATTGAAATTGTGTTTCTTATAGGTGTCGCAACAATTTGAGTTGCTGATCTTTTAGTTTGTGATTTGGTGGTTTCCGCATTGGGATCAAAGAAATTAGGCACGAAAGTCCTTGGTCGTTGCATCTCTTTACAAAACGTTGGATTGACTATGCTATTGTTCATTCAACTTTCTTCATTTGATTGACTATGCTATTGTTATTGACCTTTCCTCTCTAATCTTATTGGTATGGAGGGAGGAATCATCCAAGTTGTTTTTTTTTTAATAAATAATAGTCGTGCTCCCCTGAGGTTGTTGGTTTAAGTACTAGTTTGCTCTTAAAGAAGGTTTCTGATTTTTGTGATGCTCTCTTCCACCAATTGAACCTTTCAAATGATGTCCAAAGTTGTGGCATGGTAGGGTTACTCTTCAAATGTGTATTGTAATGTGCTTTAACTCTATTTATTTTCTTGTTTTTGGTCTTCCACTTTTCTAACTGAATTCCAGTTTAACGTTTTTCATGTGAAATATATGTATATATAAAGACATTTGTGTCAGTTTGTTGTCCTTAATCTTTCATCTCTTTTAAATATTAAGTGAAGTTACAACTTTAAGATTTCATTATTACCCTTTTCAACTTCAATTTTTTTCTGTTTTGGATGGCCGTAACAGCCTTGCGTGTATCCAAAACTGAACCAAGAGTCAGTGGACAAGCTAGTTGGAAGCTGACGTATTTACACGTGGTAGCTACCAAATGTATCTCAAACTATGTGTTACCATTGATGGAAACATTTCTATAACTAGTTGCTTTTCACCTTGATGTCTAGAAACAATTTGATGATTGTCCTTTTGAAAGATTGAAAGATTGAATGGTTCATGGTTTTCTATTTCTCTTTTACCCTTCAAATCATGGAGCAATGTAATTCCCTGTTCATCTGAAGTAGTACTTTAGCATAAAACAGAGAGTTTCTATTTCTTTGATCTTGTTTATCTGTTTTCATCGCTATAAATCAGGTACACTGCATCTTCCGAGCTGTTGCCACTTCTGGCAACAGGTAGTACACCTTTTTTGAAGGTAAATAAAATAACCCAAGCGATCAACACAAGCAGCTTGACTATTTTGAACTCCACCACGTTGTCCAGCCCTTTCGCTAGTTTCTCATTCAGTGCATCTGCTAGTTTTGAAGTTAGAAGTCCTTTAAGAATCCAGGTATCACTTGCACTCGAAATCAGACTGAATAACATCAAGTTATTACATGGGTAGATGTGTACCAGAACCTTACTAGTTTACTTCTGTACATACTCAGGTTGAATTCAAGGAAGGCAGCTTTCAGCCTCCAGAGATTAAATCAAGCATTGATCTCCCGCAAGAAGTGGATGTATTTGGGCAGAAAGTCAATTTATCGCCCGTCCAGCAAACTCTCAGTCCTTTGCAGGACGCCGTTGCAGGTATCTCTAGGACTATTTCTGGTCAGCCACCGCTTAAGGTTTCCATTCCAGGTGAGCGGACGAAGTCTTGGCTTGTTATTACATACCTTGATGAGGATCTCCGGATCTCAAGGGGGGATGGTGGTCTTTTTGTGCTTGCTAGAGAAGGGAGCGTGCTTTTATATCAGTAACGTGGTACATTCAGTTCGGTTGTGTCATGGATACGAGGTCATATACGTAGTCACTTTTTTTTTGTCTAATTCGTGTACGAAAGGAAAATGATGGTATATTTATGTTGTATACTAGAATATTTTTCAGAAATGAAAATGTATCCGTATTTTGTAGCTTCCGCTTCCAGTTTGCATTGCTGAGAGGCCAAGGATAAAAACGCAATAAGGAATAGCTTGAGTCCTTGACTAACAAGGAGAAGCAAAAAAAATATAGTGAGCTATTTTGTTCGGGGATTTTTATTCGTATCAAATATGTAAATATAATAAATAAATCCTCTTATCAAACCAGCGGAAGATTAAGCAAAGAGGAAACTGAGAGAAAGGTTTATAGAGATAAAGTGTATAGACTGTTTTCATTACTTTGTGAAAAGTAGATTACAACTGTTATCTCTCTAACTATAGTAACTAGAAAACTTAATGACTAAGTAATCTTCTAACTACCAAAAGATACAAGATTGTGACACATGTACATCCAAGATTATGACAAATGTTTAATTACATTCGTACACTTAATACTCTCCCTCAATCTCAACTAGAGAACCCCAGCTTGAGATCGAAACAATGTTGCAAGAACAGTGGACCATGTAAGCCTTTAGTCAAGACATCTGCAACCTGATTTGAAGTAGAAATATATTCAAATAGTAAATCGCATATCTGAACCCGTTCACGAACGAAATGAAAATCCATATCAAGGTGGTTGATCCTGGTATGAAACATAGGATTAGAGCACAAAGCTAAAGTAGAAACATTATCATAGTGTAAGATTGGAGGAGAAGGCAAGAAAACATGCAAATCCTTGAGAATTAAACACTCCCTTGTTTCTTCGATTGCCAGGACACTGGATTTTGGCCTAAGAAGACAACATAACCTATGGTTAACCTCCTGGTATTGATATCAGAGGCCTAATTAGCATCACTATATGCTGTTAAGTCCGTAGAGTCTGCAACATAGAATGTAATACCACACTACAATGTTCCCTGTAAGTACCTTAAGATTCTTTTCACCAAACAAAAATGTGTACATGTAGGAGTAGTCATAAATTAGCAAGCATAGTTAACTAAATAGGCTATATCAAGTCTAGTGAAGGTAAGGTACTGAAGAGCACCTACCAAACTTCTAAACATAGTAGGGTCAGCCAAAGGTATCCCTTCATCCTTCAAAAGCTGAGTGTGGTTTGCAGGGAGTAGAACATGGTTTACATGACTCCATAGATGCTTTCTTCAGTAAATCCTTCACATACCTTGATTGAGAAATGAATAGATCCCTATTATTCTTGTAAGTGATCTGAAGACCTAGAAAGAAAGTTAAAGGACCCATGTCCTTCATATCAAAAACTTCACCCAATTTATCACCTTCTGTACTAAACCAGTATTTGATCTAGTGATGATAATATCATCAAAATAGAGAAGTAGAATAGCAACTTCACTATCCTGAGCCTTGACAAACAAGCTAATGTCTGAATCAGAAACCACAAAGCCTAAATTTGGCAAATAATTAGTGAATTTAGCATTCCAAGTTCTTGGAGCTTGTTTAAGTCCATAGAGAGACTTCACAAGCTTACAAACATACTGAGAATGAACTGAATCTTGGAAACCCTGAGGCTGCTTCATAAACACTTCTTCTCGTAAATCTCCATGAAGAAAAGAGTTTTTGACATCTAATAGTCTTAATGGCCAATTCTTTGATGCAACAATAGCCAGAACAATTCGAACTATTGTGTGTCTTACCACTGGGCTAAAAATATCATCATAATCCAACCTATGCTCCTACTATAACCTTGAGCAACTAAGCAAGCCTTATACCTAGAAATGTTTCCATGTTGATCCTTTTTGACTTTGTAAACCCACTTACTACCAATGATATTCCTGTTAGTAGGTGGTAGAACTAATTCCCAAGTACCTTACTTCTGCAATGCAGTAAACTCTTTAACCATTGAATTCCTCCAATGATCATGAATAACAGCTGATCTAAAGGAAGTAGGCTCCACAGAATCTTAAATACTTAAAACAACAGTATAACCCTTAAAAGCAATATCAGATGAAGTATTGGCAGATAACTAAGAAAAATTAGAAGTTGTAGCAACAAAAGAGTTATAATCTTTCCTTACAATGGCACCTGACTTAAGTCTTGTTTGCATAGGATGATGAGATGCAATTATTGGAGAAATAGAAGCAGCAGAATTAGCATAAGTGAAAACATGAGCATTACTATTATTAGGAGAAAGATGTACCTCAAGGTGTGCAAGACTTTAGACAGGCAACAAAATATGTGAGCTTTGAGAGGAAGTATGTTATGGGGAGGTTTGTAGTGAAGAACTAGTATCAAAACCATTATTCAGATTTCTTGAAGAAGTAATCTCTTGTGAATATATTGCAGACTCCTAAACAACTTAAGAAATGGAGACTGCATACCAAAACCTTTACAAGGCATTTTATTGATGAGAAACACAGCATGAGAAACAACATAAGTCAAAAAATTATGTGGCAAATGGGCAGTAGACAACAAAGTAACAACAGTCTCTATAACATGTCTATGTTTCCTCTTAGCCACTCAATTTTGCTGAGGAGTATAAGGGCAAGAGACTAAGTGTAGAATACCATTGGAAGCAAGAAAATTCTTGAAATTCAAACTCATGTACTCACCACCACCATCTGATTGAAAATACTTCACATTTGCTTGAAAATGGTTCTCAATGAAAGCATGAAATTGCTCGAAAACAAACTGAACTTGAGATTTATAGCACAATGAAAAAATCCATGTAAATTTGGAAAATTCATCAATGAAACTAATATAGTATTTATATCCTTCAAGTGATACAACTGGTGATGGCCCCAAAACATCACTACTTATCCTTTTAAAGGGTTTTACAGACACATGTGAACTAGAAGAAAACATTTGTCTAGACATCTTGCCACTGAGACAGAACTTGCATACATGTTTCTGTACATCAGCTTTATAAGAAATCTTGGATACAGAAAGCATACTATGTAAGATCTCATTACTAGGATGACCTAGTCTATGATGCCGCATTGAAGCCTTGATTACTTGCCCAAGAAAAGCAATTGGTGGTGTCCGCAACAACTTATTATAGTTGAAAAACAGCTGTTTTGGAATGTAATACAAGCCCCCATTACTCCTTCCTCTCATTAATATTGTCTTTGTTGCCTTGTCCTGCACCTAAAAGCCAAATTCATTAAGGATGACATAACAATTATTATCTTTGCATAATGTATAAACTGACAATAAACTTGCAGATAAATGAGGAACATGTAAGACAGTTAACAAATGCAATGGTTTTAAAGTAGTGGAAATAAAATTTAAACTAGTATTTTTCACTGGAAGACGCTCTCCATTTCCCATTATGGTCTTTTGATCTCCCTTAAAAGGAGTGACCAAGTTTAAGTCTGCCATATCTCCTGTCATATGGTGTGTAGCACCTGTGTAAATGATCCAAGCTTGATTAGCATCAAAATTAGAAGATGCACTTGCATTCATGGCAGTGAGTAATGGAGGTGGATTAGCTCCTTGGAAAGCATAGTTACTCCTATTATAACAATTAAGTGCTACATGACTTCATTTTCCACAAATCTGACACTCTAGAATTGAACCACCATAGACAGGTTGTTGCTCATTTATGTAAAAACAGTTTGGTGCAGTGTGTTCACGTTTGCTGCAAATTTGACACTCAAGTATGACATTAGATCTTTGACCATTATTGCCATTCAAGTTAGACCAAAAATTACTAGAAGAACCTCCACCAGATGAACCATTCTTAGATTGATAATTACCTGAGGAACCAGAAAAGCCTCCATTGTTTCGATTGCCACTATTATACCCTGCATTGTTCCAAGGTCTATAACTGTTTCTTGGACCATTAAAACCCCCCAAAATTTTGATTTCCACCTACATTGCCATTGTAATTATTCCCAGCAATGCCATTGTACTTGTACCTGGAGATCTTTGATACTAACCAACAAAGCCAGCACTACCATTGAAGTTAAAACCATTCTGAGTTAAAGGACCTCCCTAATGTACTTGTCTTTTTGCTCCAGTGTTGGATGACTCACCCTGATATAAATGTCTTTGATTTCCATTGTTGGAAGACTCCCTTTCACAATACATACCTGACATTGGAAACTGAATAGAATAAGGTAACTCTTTTGCAGTCCTCTCAGAACTTAGCAACTGTGCACAAAACTCCTTAAGAGTAATAGGTGATTCCCGAGCCACAATGACAGTTCTAATCATATTATATTATGCAGGTAATCCAGCTCATGCAACCACAATCAAATCATTCTCAGAAATTCTTTCTCCTGCAGCAAGTGACTTATATTTAAGATGCTTGAGTCTGAGAAGATAATTTTCAATAGAATCAGTCCCCTTTTTGATGGTATGAAGTTCAATTTTCAGATGATTAATTCTTGCCCTGGAGACAGTAACATATCAATCATACAAATGTGTCCATGCTTCATAAGCTGTTTTACTCCCAACTACATATTCAATAGCCTCATCTCCCAATATTGCAAGTAGAAGACTTAGTAAAACCTTGTCTGTCTTAATCCACTGTCTATATGCATCAATAATATCCTTAGTAACACCAACATCAAGTGAAATCACATATTTAGGAGGATATACATTTGTACCATCAAAGTAATCAAACAAATCATATCCTTCTAACACAGAATAAAACTGAAAAGACCACTTAGCAAAGTTATCTTCTTGTAAACACAGAGTAAGCATTCTAAGTAATCCATCATTCTTCAAAGGTGTATACACCATATCAACAAGTACAATATAATGCTGAATCAGAGAAACAATTTTACAGTAACAGGCTTTGTGCCACACAACAACTCACAATCTGCAACAAATCAGAGAGCTTCGTGCTCGAAAATCTTCAAACAAAAGTGTTTTTGCCCTAATTTTATCAAATTTCAAGATTTTAACAATTTCAATAAGCTTCGTGCTTAATTGCTTCTTGCAATCACCAATTTTAACAATCCATATATAGAAAACTTATCACAACAACAATTTATATAGCTTCGTGCCAAAATTTTCAATAATCTTCAAGAATTCAATAACTAAGGGCTTCATGCCTTAAAAATTGCAGCAAGTTTCATATCTACAACTATACTTCAATCATAGATAGAGAAAAACACTTTTGGAAAGAATAACTTGATCTCTGTCACTGAGCACCGCCATTAACACTTATCACCACCATTAACACTACCATTGACTTGCGCGAGTGCGTAATTCCCGCATTTTCACCACTTTCTTTCTTCATATATTTATTTGTAAATTTTGATCAAATTATGATTTGTGCCTTGTGTTTCTTGTGTTACTAATTGATTGTGGGTGATCATATATTAGAATCTGATTCGATATTTGGGTCAAGACTCTGAGTCGAGATCAATAATTGATTCCATTGAAAAAGAAGGAGAAAAATTTCGACATTCAAAGAGATGTTGGATCCAATCTTCACACAAATCATCACAACCACAATCCCAACAGTGTGAATTCAATAACACATCATCATCATTTTCTTCGATTTAGATTCAAATCGAAAGAGCTGCAATTTCATTTTATCTCATTTGGATCTGCATTGTTTCTTATACAAGTGATATTGTACGCTAAATTCATCTAAACTACAGGTGAAGGGGGACTCGAACTTGAGTAGTTGGTAATGAGCAGCCAGTGAAGCTGGACTACGACAAAATCGCAGACCTACGTTAAATATTCTGGCCGTTTGATCGAAACAACAATGGAAGCCTAGCACAGCTGATACTGGGTTTGCTTCTCCGCTCATTGGTCGATGCCTTGATCCATAAGGCAGACATAAACAGTAATGGCCTCGTGAAGTTTTCAGAATTCATAGGGTTGGTAGCACTAGAGCTTCTATCGACCAAGTCTCCTTACACAAACGATCAACTGAGACAATTATTTTAGATGTTTGATATGCACGGCAATGGATTCATCACAATAGCTGAGCTGGCACACTCCATGGTGAAACTGGGTCATGCTCTTATGGCAGAGGAGTTGATAAGGATTATTAATGAAACTGATACGGATGGGGATGGAAGAATCAATTTCCATGAGTTTTCTCATGCCATTACTTCAGCTGCTTTTGATAGTTCTTGGTCATAGACTGTTAGAGATGACCATCATCCTTGATCCTTCCACCTTCACTAGTCGATTCATTTTCACAACTTCATTCATCCAACATGGTAAGTGTTAGAGAAACCAGTCAAGATTCATCACCTTGATTTCTCCACCATGGTTTTCTGCACTTGTAATTATCATTAGCCTAATTATAGATAATAGCATAATTAAGTAGTAGACTAGATACAGATAATCATCACTATATATAACCTAGGATTGTAAACTCTATCATCAAGTGTTCATAATTCTCCATTATATCATTCATTCTTTCCTTCTCACAGAGTCTTTTTTATCCTCTCTGTCAGCCATCATGGCTTCTCCTTCCTCCCATACTTCTGCCGTTGTTTCCTCTATTTCCCTCACCTCTCCCTCTCTCAACGCCCGAGAACTTCTCAAGCTAGACGAACACAACTACCTTTCCTAGCTCCGGCAAATCAAATCCTTCCTCATTGGCAACAACCTCTGAATTCGTTGACAGCTTTCATCCTCTAAGTACTATATAGTTGCTTTTTACTAATCGATTATTTGCATCATTGATTTTGTTTATCCATTTTCATGTTCATTGAGCAGAAGCAATTATGAAGGCTTGAGTGTTTGAAAAATAGGTGCAAGACATTGCTTTTTGATCAAGAAAGAGTTACTAGAACTACTGTATTATTTGACTTTGTTTAGTACTTCAAAGAAGAAAGTAGAGACAATTAATTCTTTTTTTTTTTTACACTAAGAGGAGGGGGAGTTTGGCAAAAGCCACATAATGGGCAACCTAATTTTGTATAGAATTCACCATTGAGATTCGAACCTAAGACCTCTCAGTTCCAAGCAAAAAGGAATACCACTAAACCGTAGTACTGAGTGGTGACAATTAATTCTTATTAGAATAAGACTTTGTCACTAATTCAATAGCTCATGTACAATTCTTTAAGTTCGTCTAACTATTCAAATTCTTTTCTATTTGTAGCACACAATAATACATTCAATAATGATGTGATGTACAATTCTTTCAATTTATAACAGCTATGACTTATTATGTAAAGTTGCAATTGGTTTATCAAATCATAATACAATTAATTATTTAGTAAAGATTATATTCTCTATTTTTTAAACACATGCAAACATCTTAAGGAGCATGTAGAGCCCGTGATTAAAAAAAATCTTTCACATGCATGGGAGCTCGTGCAGCCTTCATTGTCTTTTCTTTGGAAAAAAAATAAATAAATAAAAAATCAAGACAACCATTTTATACACCCTTCACCGAATAGGATCAAGATCGAGACCATGTTTGTTGATAGCTTGGATTGGCAATGACTTATGTGACATCACTGTCAACATTTGGAGAATCGACAGCCTCACAACCTCCATCTTAGAGAGCTTGTTGGATGCTCTCCATGTGATTCTGGTGATGCGGAGAACAGCGATCTCTACCTTAAGATAATATCACTGTGCAAAAAGTATTTTGACAACTTTTTATAATTATTATTAAATTATTAAGTTCATATCAGCATATAACAATTTTTTTACAGAATTGTATGGAAGGTCCACATTAATTTGCAACACCTATTTTCAAGGACAACGTTGATCGATTTTCAATTTCATGAGCATCTTGATGGTGTGCATCATTTTCAGAAACCATTTGTGGTAAAAATCCTTTAATCTTGTGGAACCCATTTATATGCCTAATTAGCATATAACAGAATTTTTGACAAATTTATGACGAAGGGCCACATTGATTTGTGACACCCTATTTCACGGACTATATTGATCAATTTTCAATTTCAGGAACCATGTTGAAAGTGTGGGTAAATTTAAAGGACTATTTTGTGATAAAAACTCAATTTTTATTCCATTTTTTGTCCTAATAATTAAATAAAATTATTAGATTGTCTTTGGTTAAAATTTAATGTTTTCAAGCCATTTTCATTAGCTTTCTTAATTAATTAAAAAAAAAAAAAAACTTCAATCTTTTTGGGTAAGTTTTATTTCTTAGTTATTTCTTTACAAACAAGTCAACTAAAAATATATTTTGCGAGTCCAGATTATAATGGTATAGTTACGGTTAAAGTTTTGTTGAGTTGCAAACCCGAGAAGTACTTTTGTATTGGTTACTATTTATATTTTTATAATCTTCATATTAATATCTTTTAGTTATTTTAAAATGGGGATAAAAAAAAAAAAAAAAAAAGGGAAGGCTGCCTGATGGCAGCGAATGAGAGGAAAGGAATAGAGTACTCCCAGGAATCCGGAGGGAGAGTGGCCAAATGGGGAGTGGAGAGAGGAAGGTGAGTGACCAACCGGAAGAGGGAAACAGGAGGGGAAAGGAGGGTGAGGGATACACCGGATCCCTCTACCCAGTTTTTCCATTTCGGGCCAACCTGGCGGCACCATGGATTTCGGTGCATTTTCCGGTGGTTCTCTGGCAAATTAGGACCCTTCATCACTTGGAATCATCCTAGAATTCTTCCCTCTACCTATTACACCCCTAATTGGAGAGAATTTGGCTTGAAATTGGGAAATCTGCACCGTGGGTGCTATGGGACCCTTGCTTGTGATCTACCAATTGTGAAACCATATCCTTCAATTAACACTACCAAAACACCTCCCTAGAACCCAGGAGCAAAGCCCAAGTAGTGGTGGAGGCGTCGGAGCAAGTTTGGAGGTCGAATTGAATCACACCCAATTCTAGGGTTCCGACGGTTCATGGGTAATTTCAGGTGTTTTCCTGCCAAATTGGCCTTGGCTGCAAGTATAAAGTTTGTTTTACCCTTTGAGATCTTCATTTCTATAAATTTTGAGAATTTGTAGAAATAGTTAAGTTTTCCGGCAAACTGGGGCGGCCGACCATCACCCGCGGCGGCTGGTACGGCGGCGCACGGCTGGGGAGTCAACTTTGTGTTTTTATGCAAATTTTTTTATTCTAATTATGCCTTTGAGACCTAATTGTTGTGGTTTGAATATTAGTGTGATTGTTGTATATGTTGGATTAAATGAATATAATTGGATTTGGTTTGAACTTTTAAAAGGTGAACTACGATTGGCTTGATCCCTGTTTAGGGTACGTAGATAGTCTAACAAGATGTTAGATGTAGCCATACAATATTTGAGATAAAAGCCTTGTTTGGGAAATTAAGCAATGCGAAGGAATTGGTGAAAATGTGAGTTTTAACTTTATGATTTGTTGGTTAAATGTGGTCATAAAACAGTATGTGGGGAATAGAGAAATTGAAGTAAGGAATCGTAAGTATTGATAGTTAGTTAAGCTAGTGTTTAGTTGGGCTTGTCACCGATAATTATTCTTGAAAATAAATAGTTCGAGAGTAGGGCATTATAGATTGTGCATTTTACGCCACATTATATGTACATATTTATATATTTGAAAGCACTACGTTATGGTTAAGTTTTGGATTGCATCATGGCATATCCATAGGTATATTACTGCGCATAATTATTGTGAATGCTTTGAAGTACGAGGGTGAACGCAGGATGCATAGGTAAGTTCAGGTGAGTATATGTCGTGAAATGTGAGATGCATGGTTATGATTACATTTTATTTGAAATGATTGAGTTATGGCATGACTATATTTATGTTTTAAGCAACTCCGACCTTGTCGTACAGGTTGCAATGATAGGCAACTCCGACATTATCGTACAGGTTGCTTGTGAGTCGTACATGCCATATTAGATGCATTTAGAGCTCATAAACCTGCACCCCAGTGTTAGTGCTCTCGCCCGTGGCCAGGGCACAGTCCTTCATATGATGTTCACCTTCCGCACCTTAAGCTCACCTTGAATCCAAGGTAGGTGCACAGGCCTGTCGTACAGACCACATTAAATGGTTTCGACTCGTAGGTGACCCGCGATTATTCGCACAGTCTTCACATGATCGTAGCACTTAAGCATACTTATTTACACCCAGTTATGTCATACAAACCATTAAAGGTGATTCCGACTCGTGTACAGGGATATTTGATGAGCTATAGGTTCAGTCGTACAGGTCACTATAGGTGGTTCCAACTTACGTGCTAGCATTGATTGATGAGATATGGGTAAGTCGTATAGGTTACTATAGGTGGCTAGCACGTAACCGACTTACGTGCTAGCATTGATTGATGAGATATGGGTAAGTCGTACATGTAACTATAGGTGACTCCGACTTACGTGCTAGCATGGATTATTAAGTTCCTGATTATTTATATTGTTGATGAGATGTTGGATCGTGGTATACTTCTGGATTTACTAATAGTATACAATTGATTTCATCCTTATATGTAGTATGATTTTCTGGGAAATTATACAGGTGTTACATCGAGGGGTTATTACTTTTAATAAGTGAATGGTTTTTGAAAAGTTTTGTTTTCGGCCACTCACATTTTCTATTTTTGCACCCCTCTAGGTTCTAGTAGTAAAGTTTCCGTATCGACGAGGATTCATGGCACTTCTTAGTATAGGTGGCTTCTTATGATGGTATAATCGTTATCTTACCTTACTGTACTCTACTTATGCTCTGTATCACGTGTGTATGGGTCCATACCCGCTCACCGCGCACTCGTGTATTTAGGCACTTCTAGGTTTAAATTTATTCATAGTTTACACATTATCACACTTTATGGCTTTGTCACCTTCCAGGTGTCGGTTAGCACAGCTTGATTCGGAGTCCTACTGGACATTCCGGGTCGGGGTGTGTCAGAGGATACGATTGAGCTCACAAGACGCCAGGGAAACTCTTCACACGGATGCCATTGCCAATTTGCCATCCTACAGCCCTAAATTTTTCATTTTCTTTACTTTACCTTTTGGCCCAAAATCTCCAAGGGCCACGGCCCACTTGAAACTTGCTACGTACATCACTCCTATATTTTTTTTTTCAAACAAATAATATTATTTCCACTAAGGAGAGAGAAGTGGACTTAACTTCACATTAAGCTAGCAATAATGTAGTTCAAATTCACCTTTAGCGAAAATCAAACTTAAAATCTCTCAGTTACAAATAAAAAAGAATACCATTAAATTGTAGTATTAAGTGGCACATCACACGATATTTGACAAGTTTTTTTTGTACCTCTTTTCTACTCATGCAACCATTTCTTTGTTTTATCTGTGAAATTTCGAACAAGCAAAACGGCTTCTGCTTCAATGGACTAGGATTCTCTCCCCTTCTCTTTCTACCCCTTCCATCCCCTCCTCTCACATTCTCTATTTTGTCTTTCTCTTTCTATAAAAAAATTAATATAAGATGTTAGCGTTACTTAATCGTGACCGTTCAAATAGGAGGGGAGGGAAGGGGAGGGAAAAAAAGAGGGGAAAAAATCCTTCACCCATTTCATATCAAGATGTATAAGTCATTTAATATTAAAATTTTGAAGGCACGTGTATTCAAGAAATTGTGGGACATCACTAAAATCAATCTTAACATAATAAATATAGATAGGAGTTGACGACCACCTTAGACCATCTCCAAATGTCAAATCCTACGTGGAATGTAGAATTAAAGTTGAAGGTAGGAATAAACTCCAACAGATAAGTCAATCATAAGTGGATTGCCATATGAATTTCCATATGTCAAATTTGACATATGAGAAAAGGTGATGTAAAATAATTTTTAATTATTTTATTGTGTAGGTCTCACTAATGCACCAATTATACATATCAAAATTTTATTTTAATTGATTTCTTTTTAAAAATGGGTCCTAGTATCATTTATAACAAAAAAAACACATGGGTTGGAGGAAGAGAAACCACGTTAGCTATTAAATTAACATATGGCATGTATCTTTTGACATCTTCATTAGAGGTGCTCTTGGTTGCTGACAAAATGGCGCCGTGATTCTTACTTCTTACCTTCAAATCCTAGTCAACATTAATTCTTCGGTTGGAGCACCTTGTGATGTCAAAAGTTACCATTAAAAACTACACGTGACATTTGGTCACATCGGTTAAAGATGCACATTAGATGTGAAAATGTTCTATCTTGTCCATCCCAATCGGATGCAAAAAAAAGTTCGAATTGAGTCATGTCTTGTGCACCAAACGTACCCTTTTAAAGTTCAAGGTTAGGCTTTCAGAGCTTCAATCCTAAAGCTTAGAAAATAAACCCTAACAAGATAATAATGTCATCCGTCGGGCCAATTAATCAACAAATATAACAAGAAAATGAGAACTAGCTGAGCTGATTATGGTCAGAACTTATTACAGAGCAACATTCATTGATTAACTTCTCCTTTATTTAATTACAAAATCACCTCATCATGTCACTCTATGCTACCACCTATCCCAAAAAATAAACAAAGAGAACAAGGAACAACAACCAAAAGAAAGAGTATCTTGTAGTTTGTTTCAGAAAAAAGAAAGACCAAAAACTTATCTGAAAGCAGATTTTGAAGAGACAACAGTCCGATCAACTTCAGAGGAACCGCACATCCTCAAAACCTTTTTCTCCTCAATCCCATCCCAAGATTGTTTGGCTTCTACGAAAACACAAAGGGGAAGTACATCGTTTCCATCATTTTTGCAACATCCACTGCATTATGTCCTTTCGTATAACTCCTCCAAACCCCCCTGTACTGTTGTTCGATCTTAATGCTTGAGGTGCGTTCATTCATAAGTGGCGTTAGTGGGTCATATTCCCCGAAGGTTTCCGTGATCTCATCATCATTGTAATTGGAGGCAACGGTTTAGACCACATATTTGTCATTGTTGAAAACATGTCTGTCAAATTCCTGATTTCTAGTTATCTTGGTGCTTCCAAGAGTTTTGAGCTGGGAAGATTCCACCTGCTTTGTAATACTCGTGCTAGAGTTAGAACCAGCAGGAGGTTTGTCCAAGGGACCCCGAATCTTCAACTTCAGGTTTCATCCGATTGAGCCAACGCAGGATCCGGTTGCCAAGATTTCTACCAACTTCTATGTCTCGTTCCTGTATGTTCTTATGAACCTTGACAGCTACATCAAACACTGCACGTGTTCTCATTTGAATGAAAGAAAAACAGTGGTTGCAGCAGTTATAAACTAATAGCAAAAATGATAAGCAGTCATTATTTAGTGAACAACTATTGCAACTGGGTAGTACTATTCACGCACCTCTTTTTTACCTCCCATGAACCCTTGTTAATTTTGGTCCATTGATCTTCTTCAATTCACCTAATTTGACTGTTGGACATTGAGAGGGGTGTGTGAGGTAAAAATAGGTGTGTGGATAGCACCATCCTGGCAACATCATAGCAAGTAAGAAAAGAAACTCGATAGTAGCAACAAAAAAACATCATTGATCAATGACCACAAATCCTACTGCTAAAACTAAACACCGCACTGGTGAGTAGTGTGTTTATGCCAACTACTCAAATTAACCATCCAGGATAACCAAACGCTTATCAAATATTTTTGCCTTTTGGATAAAAAAAACATTGATCAAATGTGGGAAAGCCGCATTATATAAAAATTGATAGCATCAAATAAATACTATGAAGGCTTCAAAGATGTTAGCAACCTTGAAGTGTTCAATGCAACAAAAAATGGATGGCGGAATGCCCCCATATCCTATTATTCGGTTCATATAGTTCGTTGTAAAATAAGTAATGCTTTACTGACTTGCCCAACAGCAATGAATCCATCACTGAGGTCTGAAACAATAGAGAAATAAATCACTGTCCATTCACAGCTAATTTCTGACATAATAAGATGGCCTAATTGGATAAATGGTCCTCGTGGTAATGTGGTAGTTGGAAAGTAGCGCCCGTGGTAAAAAGAAATATGGATTTAAACGCTTTTGGTAAAATCCGTTAGGATTTAAGCCAAAAAACAAAATTTCAGTTGATTCTCCATTAACCCATTACCCATGGCTCCACACTCAACAACCAAGCTTCCTCCGCCACCACCATTGAGTCTTTTGACTGAAAATGTAAACACCAAGGATGATCTGAGGCTTCTCACTGATGACAGTCTACTTACCCAGATCAAGGACGGGTTTAATGATGGAAAAGGATCTTGTGGTGATTGTCATGTATGCCATGGGAAAGGAGTAGAGGCCTCAAGGACATTGGTCCGAAGAATTAACTATGATATTGTTTAATTAATTAATTTTTATTTGATTATAATTAAGAAGTGTCTTACACCATCGATGCACAAGCCAAAATTTCATATGTTTTGGGAACAATTGGACATGACATGCTTCTCAAGTAATTAGCAAAATCAGGGAAGCATGCAGAGCTGCTCAGAATTGATACAGGATATAAGCATCAGTTCTACGAAGCTAAACCTGTTGCTAATTATAGAAGTGGCGACGCAAAGAAGATTGAAAGCTGTAAAAGTGATGATTAAACATGTTGCTAATTGATCCAGAACAAGGCTATGGGGCTCATTACCATAGTAGTCAAGCTTGTAAAAGTGATGACACAAAGAAGATTTAGAGCTGCCGGATCCCTTGGCAAATGGAGCTTGCTGCATATCTATGAAACTATATATTTCTCTGACTTTTTCCGAAAACAAAAAACAACTTTGCAGAGAAACTAACATAAGTTTTGATTTGGGTTAACTACACCACAAGGTTTTAAAATCCGAATTTTTTTAGGCAATCTTCCGAATACCGTATCACCACGAGGACCATTTATCCAATTACAAAACATTCTGAAATCATATAACACAATCAAAACCAATTCCTAACCTTAAAACAAACACAAATCTGCCTACATTTCGATGAGCAACTAGCGAAATCACATACAACTTTTTCTAATCAATTTTTAAAGAAAATAATACAAAAATCACATGTATTACAAGTCTTTATCAATTTTAATGATTTGATAGAAATCACAATATTTCAAAAGTAAAAACTAATTTAAAAAAAAAAAAAAGGAAATAGAAATACCTGTGAGCAAATTCACAGATCTTAAGGTGGTTAGGGCCGATGAGGCGGCGCTGAATCTTGAGGGCGTGTCTGTAAGTGCAACAGAGCCCTAAGAAATAGGCGGTGGCTAATGTGATCTCCCATAGCACCATTTTTTGAATTTTTGATCGATTCTTTGTCGCTGCTTTTGAGTTTCCTTTCGCTGATCTTTTGGTTTTGATGTTAGGCAAGCTTTCTCGCGGGGCTGCCACAAATTTTGATCCTTCTAGTTTTCCCTCTGATTCGCATCACCGAAATAAAGCGTCATCGTGTACGTGGGCATGCTCATTGCCTTTTGATCTCCAGTCCGAATCCTTGCCGAATCCTCTTTGTAAGGATCTCAGAAATTCATGAATTGTGTTTGTTTATCATACATCATGCGGTCAAAAAATATTTTTAATATTTTTATTTAAAAATAAACATAAACAATACTTGACAAAAACTGACCGCACAATGTACGATTCACAGATCTCCAAGATTTTCACCAAAAGGATCCGGAGAGGATCATATTGGTTTGATCTCAACCGTTGGTTTCATCAAATCGGTTTGGTTTGGCTGATGGGCTCTTTTTATACATAGAGGCTCAAACGAGTGAATGAAACTTCAGGCCCACATTCAGCCTTCCAAGTTTTTATTTGTTGAGCACATCCATGTTTTTGTAAAAATTAAGAGTAAAATTGCATGTATGGGTGGGGAAACTGAAAAACCAAATGAAAGCAACTTGGCTGACCAAACTAGTCAAACACATGTCACTTAGTATTACAATTTAGTGATATTCCTCTTCATTTGTTAGTGAGAGGTTTTAGTTTCGATTCTCGCCAAAGGCGAATTTGAACTACATTATTGCTAGCTCATTACGAGACTTAGTCCACTCCCGTCAGTCTGGTTCTCAATTTCTATTCTCCATATGACAATGAAAGCCTTAAAAACCATTTGCTAAACAAACTAAATGCTTTTGAAGATCACTAACCTAGTAAGTTGATGAATCCATATTGTGGAAGAAAATTCCTATCAGAACAGATACGATCTAAAAACTTTCAAAGAAGATAACACGAAGATCAATTAACTAACACTAGTGTGATGTTTTCCAAAGTACCTTATAGGGTTCTGAATTGCAAATTTCTTTCAATGACTTGGATATTTAAAGGGGAGAAGTCCTTTAGTCGTCTGCTAAATTAGGACTAGCCATGTCGACAAAAGGAGTAGTATCCCTATTGGTGGAGGGGTATTCCATTGGTAGATTTCTTGTATAAAACATCTGGAAGTCATGAACTTTATCCTAGACTCGAACAAGTAAGAGCTAATCTTAAAACATGGAATCGGGTAGCAGTGGCGGATCCAGGATTTTAAACTAGGGGGTCTCATTAATAAAGGTCAAAAAGTTTATAGACAAACATAACATTGAAAAGTTAAATATAATACATTTCATTAAAAAAATCATACGCAAAACAACATTAAAAGCTATAAAATCCTAATTCAAGCGTCCATGACGAGGTTTCATAGTCTGAAAATGTTCCATGATAGCTTCATTACCAATACATGAAAAAAAAACATTTTTCTCAATGTAAACAACTAAGCTGTCACTCAACCATTGATCCCCCATTTTGTTGCGACATTAATCCTTAATGATATTCATATCGGAAAATGCCCTTTCCATTGAAGCGGTTGCAACCGGTAAAACCAAAGCCAATTGAACAAACAAATATACATATGCAGATGTTTGATGCAACCCTTTCTCCACCATTTTCTTAGCAAGATCATTAATCCCCCACAATTGAGAAAAATCATTATCAAAACGCACAAAATGAGTATAAATATCAAGTTGATCTTCAAGTGCTGATCTATCTCGATCCGTGAAATCTTTAGGATACAATTGAGCAAGGCAAACAAGCTTTTCTTTATCAAAGGCTACAAATGAATCATTCGGATTCAAACATGCCAAGCAAATAAGCAATTCAGTGTTACTTTCAGCGAAGAGATCATCTAATTATGTAAGTTGGAAATCAATGACCTCAAAAAAGAATTCCACTTTGCAATGATGATGATTGGTCTTTCTTGGAGCCTTATGCAATAACTTCCCTTGAATGACATATGAATCATCCACATTAGGTACCTCAAATTCATGTTCGACACAAAAAAATAATACTTTATCAACCAAAAGATCAAATTTTTCATCATTCCTCATGCAACGTAGTTGTTCTTTACATGTCTTGACTAAAGCCATTGTATTCACAATCTCTTGATCTTTCTTTTGCAATGCTTATGACAAATCATTAGTAACTCCCAATATGGATTTCATCAAAAAGAGGAGAAACACAAACTCAAAAGATTGTATATCTTTTAATAACCTTTTTGCTTCACCAACACTATCATTATAGCAATCTTCAACAATCATGTCAAGCATGTTCACCACAGATGAGAACATTGTAATCAAACTAATCAAAGCGCCATAATGTGAATTCCATCGTGTATCCCCAGCACATTTGAGACTAGTTTCTTGATTTAACCCTTGCCCCATTTCAAAACACTCATTTTCAATAGCATTCATGAGATTTTCTTGTTGTTTCTCTTTAAATGCATCACGACACTTACATGAGCATCCAACAACATTCACCAAACTATTAGTCAATGTGAAAAAAGCAGCAACATCGAAGTTTTTCTTTACTACGGCAACAAGGGCTAATTGTAGTTGATGAGCAAAACAATGAACATAGAATGCACAACTTTCTTCATCCAAATTTTTTTAAGGTCACTGAACTCACCTCTCATATTACTCTCGCCATCATAACCTTAACCTCGTAGGTTGGAGTAGCTCAAATCATGTAGTTTCAAGAACTCATCAATTGACTCTTTTAGTTCACTTGAAGATGTTTTGGTAACATGTTGGACTTCCACGAACCTTTCAATCACTTGACCTTTGTTGGCCACATAATCACCGTCATTTGCTCCTTTGTTGAGACATCACGTGATTCATCTACCATTACAAAAAAGAATTTACTCTCTTTCACTTCCTTCATAATAGCCTTAACGATTTCGAAGGCACATGAATTGACAATATCTTTTTCAATTGAAAGAGCTACTAGCTTGAGATTTCCCAAAGCATTTTCCAACACAACTTCCTTTATTTTCTTGTCATGATTCGCAAGGAATTGCAAGAGCTCTAAATAATTCCCCCTATTATTCGAAGTGTCACTTTCATCGTGGCCACGAAAAGGAAGACCTTGTTGCAACAAGAACTTAGTGCAATCTATTGATGCATTCAAGCAACGACGATATTTCATACACTCTTCTTCTTATTGTTTGATCACAACTACTTCAAGATGTGTCTTTTGGTTCATGAGATAACTAGCTGCTTCTCTAGCTTTATTGTGGACACTACCAATAAGACCAACATGTTTGTCAAAACATTATTTTGCATTCGTCCATTTCTTAAAGCATACTCCAGTGAATGCATCACTTTCTAATTGTGAAAAGTTGATTTTAAAGAGATAGCAATGAAGACAAAATACCGCATCTTTAGATATACTATACTCCAACCAATCATATTCTTCAAACCACGAAACAACAAATCGTCGCTTTTTCTTTGCATGCAAAGTGTATGGGAACTCTTGCTTTGTAGGCCTACAAGGTTCCATTTACAAATATGCTCTTCGGACCTCATCTTGAATATTAAGAGGATAGTCCTTCATTTGAATTCTTTTTCCCAGGTCTCTCTCAAGATTATTAAAATCAATGTCACACTCATTTTGTCTTGAGCTCTAACTACCCGAACAAATAGATGGTCCTATTGGCTTTGGCTTGAAAAATCTTTCCATATTTCTTATTTCTAAACTACACATATGACAAAAAAACACAAAACATATATCAATTAACCAATAAACAAAAATTCCATCTAAATTCTAATGATCAAATGAGTATAAACATAAAACATATCAACAATCATATCAATAATAGACTAAAAATTTCCATCAATATCTAATATAATTTAATTGAGATTAGATTAGAATACCAAAAAACTTACTTAAATTGTGAACCAAATAGTGGTGGTCTAGAGTTTGGAACAAGTGGAGGTATGCTATTGGAGTAATAAAATTAGAATTTTAGGGTTTCAAAATTTGGAGAGTTGGGGATTGGAATTTGGGTGAATATGTAAAAGCTGGGCATTAGGGGAAGTAGAAGATTGGGATTGGGATTTAAAACAATGGACAAACGATAGTGTTTTATCCAATGTTTTTTTTAAAAAAAAAAAAGTTAAAACAATTGGCCAAAACAATGTCGTTTTGGGCCAATTGTTAAAAGGGGATTTTCTTTCTTCTTTGCGCACTATCGTCTTCTACAAGAAGAAGATGCCGCTACAACTTGCAACCTGCACTGCACAAACCTCGTGTTCGAGTACAAGAGGTCCTCGGAAAATTTCTAGCAGCGATTTAGGGTTGCCGAGGGATCCTAGGACCTCTCGGGTCCCTCTGTAGATCCACTATTGTCAGGTAGTAAAGCATTTAACCTTAGCTGTGACTACGTAATTGACCATTCCTCTAAAAAGAGGAGGGACATTTGCTCGTGGGGTTGGAATTTAAAACAATGGACAAACGACAGCGTTTTGTCCAATGTTTTATTTTATTTATTTTTTTAATAAAACAATTGGCCAAAACATTGTCGTTTTGGGCCAATTGTTAAAAGGGGATTTTCTTTCTTCTTCGCGCGCAGTCGTCTTCTCCGAGAAGAAGATGCCGCTGCAACTTGCAACCTGCACTGCACAGACCTCGTGTTCGAGTACAAGGGGTCCCCGAAAAATTTCTAGCAGCGATCTAGAATCACCGAGGGCTCCTGGGACCTCACAGGTCCCTCTGTAGATTCGCTACTGGTAAGTGTATAATAACTCAAATTTATTTCGTGAGGCGTATTCAATTGGGATTTTGAGGTATTTTAATTGATTTATAAATTCATAGATTTTGATGGAGTTTAATTGATTTGTAAAGGTTTCATGTAAACTTTTGGTTCAATTCCCTCGAAATATCAGGGGAAGTTGTGAGATTTGTGATTGCTTAAATACACTAAAAAATCTCTCAAATTCCTCAACTTTTTAAACTTTGTTAAAATCAATTCCTAATTGAGTAAACTTTGAATGTTATAAACTATTTTAAAATTTTAATTGAATACACTTTGAATTTTAAAGAATCACTCAAAGATCCTAATTGAATACACTACATTTATTTAAAAAAAATTAAAATTTCAATCAAATACCCCTAAATTTTTATTAAAAAAATTAAAATCTCTCAAAATTTCGAATGAGACTACTCAAGAAGAGCGAAATTTTAATGATAATTCTTTTATTTTGTTTTAAAGAAAACAAAGAATAGAAACAAAAAGAAAAAAAAGTTTTAATTTAAAAACTCCACATTAGAGTCGTACATTACACACAAGGCCACATCTGACTAATCATTTCTTATCTTTCTCTTTCGCTTTCTCTCTCTGCATTTCTCTCCGTCCGTGAGTCTCTGACCATGCAAAGACAGTCACTGGGCGGGTCACCGGCGTCGAAGCTCCACCAGACACACGGCGGACCCAACGACCAGACCCTCACCGTCGTTGACTCCCCCAACCGCAATAAGGACCTGTCAGTCTTTTCCACCACCGCCGCCTCCTCCTCCTCCTCAATCTCTGCTGCCTACCAAGACGACGAGGATCACAAAGCATCGAAGCCTCACCGTCTGTCGTCACCGCCGCCCATCACACCACACAAATCCATCCACGTTATCCCCGTCCTCACTCTCCTCTGCTTCCTCATCCTCTTCCTCTTCTCCCACATCCCCTCCCAATCAGGTACACTCTTGATCAGTCAACGGCTCTTAGCTCATCTCTTCCTCATTTGAATTCCAATCGTGACCGTCCGTTTTGTTCTCCTTCAGATTTGGCTCAGTTCAATGGCTTCACTAAACTGCCTGGATCGGCGAAACGCGTAGGTACGCAATGCAGATAAAATCATTCTCAATCACTCAATCCTGACCGTCGGTTTTTCATTCCTTAAATTTGTTTTTTGGCTTATTTTTTTTTTGTTTTGTAGTTTCTGCCGACAGCGAAATCGATGACATCGGGCGATTTATTGACATCCGGAAGAGCGATGTTTTGGCTATCCGCAGCCTCCGGAATTTGCAGGACACCCAAACCCAAAAACTCGTCCCCAGATCTCGCTCTCATCGAAAAATCGCCGATTTTTAAGCCGCATTAGCTGGTTCTTTTCTCTGCTGTAATCTCTACGCCACTGCTGTACTGCAGTCTCTCCGTCGGTGGTCACATACGGATGAACTCGCACGTGCCTCACCGTCAGCATCTGTTCGCACGTGCGTCTCCGCTTGCAGGACAGAAGCTGCTTAAGGCTTAAGGCTTTCGTTTTCTTTTATTTTTTTAAATTTTTTTAAAACTAATTTTGGTGTAAAAATATTACATAAGCGCTTGCGTCGCTTAATTTATAGAAAGATTTCGAACAGAGAAATAACGTGATTATATAATTTATATTACTTACAGTTGTTATTTGTTTTTTATTAATTTTTTGAATCATCTGAGTGTGTTGTATGTATTTTTAAAATTTCTGCAATACAATCGATATTTTTATGAAAATATTAGAAAAATCAATAAAAGATATAAAAATGAGGGTAAAGTTTAAATTTCATGTCAAATTAGACAAATTCTTAAATTTAGTTTAAAATCAACAGATATCGTCATTATTTCTAACACATTTGTTAAATATATATAAAAAAAAATTATATTTCATTCAAATCAATGTTTGACGTGTCACATCTGGCCCAGGCAGGACCACTTCCCTGGCCCGACTCCACCGTAGCACGATATTGTCCGCTTTGGGCCCCAACCACGCCCTCACGGTTTTGTTTTTAGGAACTCACACGAGAACTTCCCAATGGGTCACCCATCCTAGGAGTGTTCTCGCGCGTTACTCGCTTAACTTCGGAGTTCCAACGAAACCCGAAACCAGTGAGCTCCCAAAAAACCTCGTGCTAGGTAGGGATGTGAATATACATTTAAAGATCACCCCCTGGGCGATGTGGGATGTCACATGACGACCTTAAAATTTTATTTTAAATTTTTATCATTTTACAACCGATTTTGTTATCAGAATTCAAGATATTCGTCAATATTTTTACAAATTGAAAAAAAACAAAAAAAAGCTTAAACTTGCGCTTGGTGGAGTACAGCTGGATGTTCGCAGTGGACCGTTCTCCAGCTAGAAAAATGTACTAGTGTCCTGGGTGGTGGGGGTGGGAATCAGGTGCCGTTGGCATAATTTGCAACCGCCGTTAACAGCGTTATCATATCGTGGCAACTGTTTTGGTCACTGAATTCAATAATTGATTTGGTACTCATGCAAATCATTGAGCCTGGTACTATTACACGTGTCAATAATTTTTTTATGTTTTGTAATTTGTATCTGTTAGCTAGTAGCTTAAATAAGGTCGTTTTCCATAGGGATTAAATGAATAATTTATCTAAATACCGAATCTTAATTATTTAAAAACAAAGATTGGAAAATGTTGATTTTGAATTT
The DNA here is from genome assembly GCF_019419815.1 of Pyrus x bretschneideri. Taxonomy (NCBI): domain Eukaryota; kingdom Viridiplantae; phylum Streptophyta; class Magnoliopsida; order Rosales; family Rosaceae; genus Pyrus; species Pyrus x bretschneideri. The sequence goes on along the minus strand of NW_025999808.1, from coordinate 681,958 downwards.
AAAAATAATAAAAATGAATTTAATTAAAAACAATTAAAGAAATTAACTAGAGAACAATTTAAAGAAAATGAATTTGTAAAAGCCTAGGATTCCGTTTCCCCTTAACAATCTTATGCAATTTTATCAATTACATAAGAATTTCTACATATATGCAATTTTATCAATTACTTATGAGTTTCTACATACATGCTTTGAATGTTAGGTTTTCCTAATACATATTTTCCTCGTGATGTTCAAGCGAAAACGTATATCTAACATGCAACTCGTCTGTGATGTTCAGATCAAATATAAACATGTAAGACTCATTAAGTTTTGTGAAAACCCTTTGAAAAACCATGCAACTCTTAAGAGCGTGATGTTCGCCTTAAGTGAACTTACAATTACTAATCACAAGAAGCCTTCCTCAATTTCATGGTGATGTTTCAACAGAAATTGCATCAAATTACTTGTCTAAAAACCCTAATGGTCGCGAATCATTAAGATAATTAGATAGTTTAATCATGGTGATTAATAATTCAAAGCAAGCATGCATCCATTCATAAGCAAATTAATAAAATCACATATGCATGCTAAGTGTGACAGCCCGTTCCGGATTTTCGAACTGTAGGGGTGAAATGACGATTTTGCCCCTAGTATGTTGGTTTCGTTGTGTGGTTGTTTTTGGGTGTTGCTTGGCTGGTTTTGGACCACACACACACCACACTCACTCACCCTCTCTCTCTTGCCCTGTCCCGAGCCCTCTCTCTCTCCCATTTCTATCCTTCTTGTACGGACACAACCAAAACCATCCAAACCTTCACAGATCGAGGAAACAAATTACATATTCGTGCTCGTGAGGTCCTTGGGAGTTCAACCATACCCATTTCAGGTAAGGAAACCTTCGTTTTCACGTCGAACTCGGGATACCCCAATTTGGTCACTGTTCATGCACACGTTAATTCTTGTGTTTTTGGAAATTTCAAGCTTGTAGGAAGCTTGGTGAGGTCCTTAGGAGGCTCGGGGTGGTTCGTTTGAAGGTTTTGGACATCGGGATCGTGAGTTACAAGGTTGGTCGGAGTTGGTGGTGTTTTCCCGGCGAGATTCCATGTGTTTTAGTGCTTGAAAGTGGTATGGATTTGTTCCTCTTGTTGTAAGCTTCATTTTGGTACCAATTTTGTGAAATTTGGTTGAAAAACGAGTGAGATACAAGGTTTTAAAGTTTTCCCGATTTTCTGGTGCCAGTGACGGCTCCGGAGCTTCGCCGGAGAAGATGACGGAATATTCCGTCAGTTTGGACAGAATATTCCTAACGGCGTTAACGGAATCCGTCAGAGTTAACGGAATATTCCTGACGGCGTTAACTGACGCCGTCAGTGTGCCAGGCACGTGCTTGCACGTGGCCGGCGCGTGTGGCCACGTGCGGCGGTGGAAAATTTTTCTAAAAATATGGGGATGTTCCTGAGGTTGAGTAGATCACGTTGGTGTATTCATACACCCCATTTGAGCATTGTATGAGAAGTTATTTCGTGATGTTGGTTATGTGTTTTAAAATTAACGTTTTTATAGTTGTTTCGCATATAGGTGAGACCTATCCCGAGGACGAGCGCGGTCACTCAAGGCAAGGGGGTTACGACCCTTCTACATACCAGTGAGTGGGCTTTTGGTTTTCCGTATATACCTATATACTTATGCTTTTCCCAGAAAATGAATTGAAACGTTTATACGTTTTTTATGCCATGCATTATGTTTGCCGTTTGTTTATGCATTGTTAGTAGCCTTTATATATATGTATGTTAGTGCTGCGGGTGCACAGGTAAGTGTCAGGTGAGTATGGTTTATGCTTATATTCAATAGTGGTTTGAGATGCATAGAGAGCTCATAACTTGCAACCCCGGTGTTAGTGCTCCCGCCCAGAGTTGGGCACAGTCCTTCACGTGATGTTCACCTCCCGCACCACACCCTCATCTTGGATCCAAGTTAGGTGCACAGTCCTGTCGTACATACCACTTTAGGTGGTTCCGACTTGTAGGTGACCTGCGATTATTCGCCCAGCCTTCACGTGATCGTAGCACTTGAGCGTACTATTTATACACCCAGTCCTGTCGTATAGACCACTTTAGGTGGTTCCGACTCGTGTGCAGGTATAGTTAGTGAGATGGAGATTCGAGCTCTAGATTCAGCCGTACAGGTCACGTTAGGTGACTCCGGCTGACAGATTCATGGCATTGATTTGACATATTTCTGAGCATGACTTATATATATATATATATATATATATATATATATATATATATATGTATGTATATTTTACTTTTCTGGGAAGTATACAGGTTTTACGGCGAAGGGTTAGAACTTGTTTATGAAATGGTTTTTGAAAAGCTTTGTTTTTGCCCACTCACACTTTTTGTTTTGCGCCCCTCCAGGTTCTAGTTGGCTAGTACTTGTGGTGGCTTCCCAGAAGATTTCCCCGGCATATCTGACAGATCATCACCAGTGTAGGACCACCTTTGGGGTGTGTTTTTGTAGTGTTGTTTCTCCCGGACTGCATTAGGTCTTCGAGCTCTGAACTTTGTTTTTCACACTTGCGCTTGCACATGTATGCTCTTACCTTGTGTAAAGCTGGTTTTTATTTATTCGTACTTTTATTCTTATTTTATTAGCTTCCGCACTGTTCACATGGTTACGTCACTTCCACGTGACGGCCAGCATGCCCTGATCTCGGTCGGGGTGTGTCACTAAGCCTCATGGCTTCGCCCTAGCAAAATAACTAATTACAAACAATCACAATAAAATATTATTAAGAACAAGGATAGAAAACACCTAGAAAATAAACTTGAATTGTCAAAGGCTTGTGCGTGCATTTCCGCCTCTCCCTCCCTTCTAATCCTAACGACTAAAAAGTCTTATTTATACTACTACAAAATAAAACCCTAAAAAGTCTTAGAATAAAACTAGGAAACATAATAAAATAATAAAACAGAAAATAAAAGGTTTCCTATTTAAACTGAAATTCGGACTTCTTAGAAAATTAGACTTTTAACCAACCAAATTAACTCCGATGTTTTGGCTATCTGCAGCCCTAGGGAAGAAATACAATGATGGGAAATTCTGAAACCACGACAAACAGAACATGCTATGTTTAGATATTGATGGGAAGATGGAGATCGCGATGTGGTCCCACGCCAATGCTCATCGAGGCTCACCACAGCAAAGGTAGCAGCCCTACCACCATGGGGTGCCACCACGGCCATGCCAGTAGCGGCGGTAGCCATTGCAACAGCCCATGGTACACCCCTTGCCTATGGTGGAGAAGCAGTAGCAGCTATAGCCCATAAGTTGTAGGCCAAGACACCAAAGGCAAGCCAGACTCGAGCCCTAGTCGAGGCCGAAGTGGTTGCTTCAATAGTGCAAGCCCATGAGGGGTGAGCACCAACCCATAGTCTAGATAGGGCCCAGACCATTGGATTTAGTTGGTGCAATGCCCCAAACATCTTAGTAAATATAGCCGAGATACTCATTGCTTCGGTTATCTCCACTGCTACTTGCGAATGATATCTTCCTTTGCTTCCTGAGAACGCAATATTCGCAAAAGTATTAGTCAAACAATCCTTGTGGTAAACAACCCTGCATGAGCGATTATACTATAATTTACTTGTACTCTTGCAAATATTTTATGTGATTTTAACTCTATTTGCACAGGTACTAAAAATCATATCACAGGCTGTTGGATTTCAAATGGCTATTTTTCTAGGCCGTTGGATTTATAACGGTAAAAAAAATTTCAACTCTCCTCCAACGACTAAATGACGTGACACAATCTGGACCGTTTGATTTTTCAATGAACATGTTCTTTGGCTTTAAAAAATGAAAAATGCTGTCATTGGCCACATGTCACAATTTGGACTGTTGGATTTCAATTTTTTTTTTTTTGTAATCCAACAATCCAGATTAATTAAGTTAATAAAAACTATAAAAAATTAATTAAAAATCTGAAAAAATAAATAAAAAATAATAATTTTTCTTCTATAAATACCTAACCATAATCTTCCACCTTACACCACATTTCAACATATTCAAATACTTTTAACCAATCTTTCTCACAAAATTTTCATATCCTTTTGTTTTACCAAAAAAAATAAAAAACGGGCTAATGATCCAGGTTCTAATTGGTTAATCATTTAAGATGTTACGTTGTGTTCTAGGTTGGTTCAAGCTACTCAAAGTCATTGGAGAACACTCAACCAATCACTTACTTCTTGGAGAGACACCCTAGCCTTAGCCAATTCTAATATTCAAAGTAGCAAAAATTTAGCGGATCAGGTGATAATATATTATTTTTTTAGTTTGTATTATACCCAAATTGACATTAACTACTTTGACTATAAATTTTTCTTCGCCCGCATTTTGTAGACTCTTAATGCATAAGCTTGGTACAATGCAAAAAACAAAAACAAATCATTCTGATGTGAATTTTGTAGACACTTCCCGCATTTTTTCTTTTCCCACATTTTGTACACACTTCTGCAAATGCTCCATATGAAATCACTCGCAAGATAGTATTAATATTTTACTCATAAAGGAGACCCATAACACTAAAAGTATCATTCTTTTACCTAAAGTTATGAATCATGGTTGCAAACAGCAATCATGATTTTGTTGAACAAATGTCGTTGCATTCTAAAACAACGTCTAAAGTACACATCAGGGTATGCACTTGAGACAAAATAATCGTCCAAGAAATCTTTACTTCGTTGTTTCCTCCTTCTATTGAGGTTTATGGAACGCTTTGGCTTGCAGATCTCACTCACAACTTGCATGACACGACGGGTGACACTCCTCGACCTAGGATGTCTAGTAGGACTCCGAATCGAGCTGTGTTGGCTGATACCTGGAAAGTGATGAAGCCATAAAGTGTATCAATGTGGAAGATGTGAATAAATTTAAACCTAAAAGTGCCTAAATACAAAAGTGTGCGGTGAGCAGGTGTGAACCCATTTCACACGTGATGACAGAGCATAAGTACAGTACAATAAAATAGGGTGAGAATTATACCATCGATGATAATCGCCTACACCAATATTTGCCAATAATCCTCGTCGGTACGAAAACTCTGCTACTAACACCTGGAGGGGCGAAAAACAAAGGTGAGTAGGCCTAAAAATAAATCTTTAATAATAAAAAAAAACCTTTCGAAAGCGTTATAACCCCAAACTGTAAAATCCGTATAGTTCCCAGAAAATAATACTACTACGTAGGTATAAAAACCAATGCACAAGAGTAGCGAAAACTGAAGTATGCCATGTCATAATATCTCAGCAATAATAAATGTAAGTCAGGTGTGAAAGCAATATAAAATAGTATGCCAATCGGAGTCACCCAACGTGACCTGTACGACTGGACCTGTAGCTCATCAATATAGGCTAGCACACAAGTCGGAGTCATCTAGTGTGACCTGTACGACAAGCTGGGTATAAATATGTACTCTCAAGTGTTACGATCATGTGAAAGCTGTGCGATAAAATGCAGGTCACCTATGAGTCGGAACCATCTATTGTGGTATGTACAACAGGCTGGCACCAGACTTGGATCCAAGGTGAGCGTGCGGTGCAGAAGGTGAACAATCACGTGAAGGCTGGCCTTAGCCCAGGGTGGGAGCACTAATACCGGGGTGCAGCCATGATAAGCTCTAAATAAATGTGTGCATACCAATGCAATACAACCCATTCAATCACATAATACTCACCTGAAGCTTACCTGAGTCTCCGTAGCATCACACAATACAATTCATAAGTGTAACATTGCAATATTTAAAATGTAACTTACTTACGACATGGCAAGCAAAGTATAGTTCCATATAAAAAAAACGTTTCTGGAAACTGTAAAGTTTATACACACACACACACACACTATAAAAAGGAAAAAGACCCACTTTCCTGAGGTCCGCACTACAACTCCCTAGCACGAATATCAAGGCATCACGAACAATCGTCGCCTAGAACAAATATCAATTCACAACTTAGAATTCTTATCGATAGAACACGTAACTTACGTAAAACACATCCCCAATGACGTTCTAGAATGATTTGAAATTCATTGACTAAAAGTCAACTATCAATCAAAGGTCGAAAGTAGGGTCCACAACCCTACGTAACTCAATCTGAAAGATACGTTCCTCAGATTTCTGATCCGTAACTTCCAAAGATCCACATTATGCTTCTAAAACATCATACTAAAGTTTCATTACGATCCAACGGTTGGATCTCTGTCAATTGCAAATTCAAGTGGCGGTCAACGTTTTATTTTATGAACTAACAAATCCAATTTGGGAAGATCCGTAAGTTCCAGCTATCCTCAAATATTACGTTCTACAATGCATTAAAGTTTGGTGACGATCCAACGGTCGGATCGTCAAATCATATAATAATCAAGTGATGTACCTTAATCAAACTAGGTTCACAATAATCAAATCACATCATACAGATATCAAATCTGAGGTCAAGATATCAATTTAGCGTAAAATAACATCAGCGGCTCACTAGCCACGTGCCGCCGCACGCGCCACCGTGGGTGGCGGTTTCCGGCGAACAGAAACCCAATTTTCCGACCAACTCCAAAAATTACCAAATTTTATAGAAATGTAGATCTCAATGAGTAGAGCAAGTTTCATACTTGTGACCAAGGCCAATTTGGCCGGGAAATGCCCCAATTTCACTCGAACCCACTGAAAACCCTAATGTTTGGGTATCCTCGATTCAACCTCCATACTTGCTCCGATGCCTCCTCCACTACTTGGGCTTTGTTCCTGAGGTTTAGTGAAGCCTATTGGTGGTGGTAATTGTTTGGGCTAGCTTCACACTTTGGGGATTCACCACCGTACACCCACACACCCTACCATCAGGTTTTCCCCAAAACTAGCACCAAAATCCTCCTAATTTTGGGTGGAAATGGAAGAGGGAGAGGCTAGATGATGATTGGGAGCGGTAGATTGGTCCAAATCGTCTGAAAAATGGTGGAAAGGCGACGGGAAGTTGCCGGAATACGGGTCGAGTCACGATTTTGGGCGAGGGATCTATGATCCCGTTCCCCCCTCTTACATCCCTTCCCTTCCTTTCTTCCCTTTCTCATTGGTCCTCTCTTTTCTCTCCCCTCTTCTGATTGGGTGTCCCGCCCCTCCTTTCTCTCCTTTATATTTCATCTCCACCGCCCATCTTTTCTTCCCTTTAATCTGGGCCACACACGTGGCTTTCCAGGTTTTGCTCCAAAAATATGGAGCATTCTAGAAAATAATAAATTTACAATTTTTCCTCCACTTCATTCGTTAATAACTCCTTCGTTATTACTCCAAATTACGTTCCGTTTACGTCCACGCGTTCGTAGCGACGAGTACCACGAGGATACGCCAAGAAAATGGATCTTATGTGACTCGACAAGGTGATCAACAAAAGTCAATGCATTTGCCTCGAAGGGCATTTTCAAAATCTCACATTTTCAAATTATAAAAACCATAGTTTTTTTGGGACAGGTCATTGCAACGGGAATGTGAGGCTCTCTCGCTTCTTGCTTCATCATCTCTCCTTCTACATTGTTCATCCTCTTCCTCTTCCATTTCTTCCACCTCATTTTCTTCCTCTTGGAGATCGAACATTTCTTCTTCTTGCTCAACGATTTCCCACAAGATCCTCGAAGAAGACGTTGTAAGAACTCCAAATTTATAAACTATTAAGAAGGATTTTGAGAGATTTTGATTTTGATGTGTGATTTCTTAGGATGGGTGGTGGGTTATATAGACAAAAAGAAAAGGATGAGGTTGTAAATAATACCATGTGGCACGCCGTGATTGGTTAAAAATCTTATCGAATATATCCTTAAGGATACTAAACAAATAGTGACATGTGGCACGATGAGATTAGTTAAAAATCTTATCGGAAATCTGTCCTTTACGATTCTAAACAAGTAGTGACACGTGGGGCCACTACTACAAAAGGACCTAATAGTGTCAGTTGTTGCGTCGGTTTAATATTATATAGTGGCGAAAAAGAGATTTGCGACACTCACTGAAGATGACGTCGTATTTACTGTCGCTTATAAGCGCCATAAAATTTCTCTGTCTCTTTTAAACCGACGTAAAAATTTAGTGTCGCTTATAACCGACATATATTTTAATATTTTTAAGTACTGGTGTCGCTTTAAATAAAATAGTGTCGCTTTTAAGCGACATAAACTATGGGTGTCGCTTCTAGGCGACACTAATTATTGTTTTTAATATTTTAAATCCTGCGTCGGTTTTGAGCGACATATATTTTGAAAACCAGTGTCGGTTGTAAGTGACACATTGATGGTCTTTATATCTCTCCCCCGTGTTTTCTTTTTCTTCTCTTGCACTCTTATTCGTTCTTCCAATTTTTACAAAAGTCTCCCGTGTTCTCTCTCTTTCAGCTTTCTCCTTTGGTTTTCAAACTTCATTTGTTCCTCTTCACAACAGTAAGTTTTTCTTGCTTATAATATTTTTATTTTCTCCTCTTATGTTTAATTTTTAGTTACAATTTATTTTTGTAGGAAATTTATTTGAGTTGGTTGAGTACATAAAGAATTGTTGACGTCGAAATTCTTCAACAAATCAGGTATGTATCACTAACTTCTTTAATTTTTAAATTGTATAATACACAAGTTTATTTATTTAAAAATTATAATTTAAGCACTTAGATAAAATTCTACTATTTTTGTTAAATTAATAAAAATTTAGTCGAATTAATTAATTTTGTCACTCTAATTGTTATTTTAATTTGTTGTTATTTTGATAATTTTTTGTTGTTATTTACTAGAATGGATTAGATGAACATAATTTGAATTGTTATGAGAAAATGGAATGAATAATATTTATAAGCATTTATGTTAAATTAACAATATTAAATATAACATAAACTTATAATATTGATTAATATAAGAATATATTATGTTAATTTTTTTTTTTTTTTTGCACTCTAATTGTTATTTTAATTTGTTGTTATTTTGATAATTTTTTGTTGTTATTTACTAGAATGGATTAGATGAACATAATTTGAATTGTTATGAGAAAATGGAATGAATAATATTTATAAGCATTTATGTTAAATTAACAATATTAAATATAACATAAACTTATAATATTGAGTAATATAAGAATATATTATGTTAATTTTTTTTTTTTTTTGCACTCTAATAAGAATATAACCTATACTTATAATATTTAGGAATATAAGAATATAAGAATATAACCCTTCATAAGAATATAACCTAAACTTATAATATTTAGGAATATAAGAATATAAGAATATAACCCTTCATAAGAATATAACCTAAACTTATAATATAAGAATATCCTTTCATATAAGAATATAACCTAAACTTATAATATTTAGGAATATAAGAATATATTAATTAATTTTTTTTGCACTCTAATTGTTATTTGAATTTGTTGTTATTTTGATAAGTTTGATAACTTTTGGTTGTTATTTATTAGAATGGATTAGATGAGCATAATTTTGATAACTTTTTGTTGTTATTTTAATTTGTTTTTACTATAATAGGTGTTGAAAATTAAAAGATTGCAATCGTGACAGAGTTCGAGGGGTGAAAGATAGAAATTGAAAATTTTGATAGTTATGCCTACATGATAGGGATTGAAAGATTGTAGGCATCTTAGTGTCAACGTAATATTTTACCTTCGTAAAGTGGTAAAATATGGACAAGAGTTGGTTGACAATACCCCGCAATTTTGAAGCGTATACAACTGGAATTAATTTGTTTTTGGATCAAGCAGTTGCAAATGGTGTTGGTCCTGATAAGTTTAGATGTCCTTGCAAAAGATGTTGTAATCGATATACTTTTGTTAGGAACACCATTGTTGAACATCTCATATTGTATGATATGGATAAAGATTATAAAAACGCTTGTTGGTGACATCATGGCGAGCAAAACATTGGAGAGCAAAATGTGGGAATTAGAGAAGAAGAAACAGGAGATGAGGTGATTGGCATGCATGATTTTCTTAATGATGTATTTGTCCAACCATTAACAGAAGAAGGTGTTGGGCCATCTACTGAACCCCCTATTGAGGAAGGGCGTCCAGAAGAGGTGCAGACTTTTTTTAAGTTGCTTGAAGAGGCAGATCAAGATTTGTGGCCAGGTTGTAAGGAGTTTAAGAAATTGGAAGCAGTTGTAAGATTGTATCAGATCAAGTGTTTAGCGGGAATGCCTGACGAGATCTTCACCACTTTACTGGAGTTAATTAAAAGAATGTTGCCTGAAGGGAATTGTTTGCCTGAATCCTGTTATAAGGCAAAAAAACTTATAAATGACTTGGGGCTGTCGTATGTGAAAATTGATGCATGTCCCAATGATTGCATGATCTATTGGAAAGATACTTCAGATTTGACCATGTGCTCAGTTTGTGGTAAATCAAGGTATAAAATTACCAATGCAGAGGATAGCTCGAGGAAAAAGGTCGCAGCTAAGGTTATGTGGTATTTTCCTTTAAAACCACGATTGCAACGATTTTTTATGTCGAAGCATATGGCTGAACATATGAGATGGCATGCAACTGAATGTCCAAAGGATGAGTTTATGAGACATCCTTCAGATTCTCCCGCATGGAAGCATTTGGATAATTTATATCCGGATTTTGCGTCAGAAATTCGAAATGTCCGATTAGGGTTAGCCAGTGATGGATTTAATCCTTTTGGGAAAATGAGGAATGATCATAGCACATGGCCTGTGGTGCTTTCTGTTTATAATTTGCCACCTTGGATGTGCATGAAGCAACCAAATTTGTTATTGTCTTTGTTAATACCAGGACCGCGCAGTCCTGGTAAAGAGATTGATGTATACATGCGTCCATTGATTGACGAGCTGAATGAGTTGTGGGAGGTGGGCATTCCCACTTATGATGCGTATTCCAACCAAAGTTTTACGATGAAGGCTTCCGTGTTATGGACTATAAGTGATTTTCCGGCTTATGGAATGTTGTCAGGATGGAGTACACATGGCTATAAAGCTTGTCCACATTGCATGCATGATAAAGAATCTATTTACTTGCCAGCGAGTCGCAAGATTTGTTATATGGGGCATCGACGTTTTCTTGAAGATAATCATAGGTTTCGAAGGCAAACCATCACTTTTAATGGTCGTCGAGAGCATCGTAGTGCACCAAGGCAGTGGACTGGTTTACAATGTCTCGAAGAACTTTCTACATTGAGATTTACTTTTGGAAAACCAAACAAGGATGCTTCAGTTGGGCAACGCAGAAGAAGAGCTTCGAGCAGTACAAGTAGTAACAGTCAGTGGAAGAAGAAATCGATTTTTTATGAACTACCTTATTGGAGGCATCTGTTGATTAGACACAATCTTGATGTTATGCATATCGAGAAGAATATATGTGACAGTGTGGTGGGAACATTGCTAGATATAGAAAAGTCTAAAGATGGATTGGCGGCACGTGCAAATCTTGAATTCTTGAACATAAGACATAGTCAACACCCACGTAGAGAAGGAAATAGAACATTTCGACCTCCAGCATTGTTCACATTGAAAAGAGAAGAAAAAACTGCGTTTTGTAAAGTATTGTCTACTATTCGGGTCCCAGATGGATATTCATCAAATCTGTCGCGATGTGTGCACGTGAATGAACGAAAAATACATGGGTTGAAAAGTCATGATTGCCATGTTTTAATGCAGCAGTTACTCCCGCTTGCAATACGCCCGGTTTTGCCTAAAGCTGTTACTATGGTTTTATTAGAGTTGAGTGCAATTTTCAGACAGTTATGTAGTAAGGAGTCTGAGGAAGGATTTAAGCAACTGAATTCAAGAATTGCCTTGACATTATGTCAACTTGAGAAAATATTCCCTCCTGCATTTTTTGATATAATGGTGCACCTCCCAGTTCACTTGGTAGATGAAGCAGCTCTTGCAGGGCCTGTTCAATATAGATGGATGTATCCAATTGAATGGTAATGAATAAATTTTTATAATTTTTTTACAATTGTAGTCATAACTTTAATTAATAATTATAATAATTTGTATTTCGTTTTATAATTGTAGGTATTTGCAAACACTGAAGCGCTATGTTCGTAATAAGGGTCGTCTTGAAGGTTCTATTGCTAAAGCATATTTGGTGGATGAGTGCTTGTCATTTTGTTCCATGTATCTTAGAGACGTTGAGTCTCGTCGTACCCGTAGAGGCCGAAATGAAGATGGTATTGGACGTGGAGTATCTGGTGGGTTATCAATTTTTGACTCGAAAGGATGTTATATGGGTTCAGGAGAAAATGTGGAGCTCGATCTAAATGTTCTTGATCAGTGCCATAGATACATTCTAAATAATTGTGATGAGGTTAGCCCATTTAGAAGGTAAGAACGTTTAATCATACGTCTTAATGTTTTATTGGTTTTCTTAACTTTGAAAAAATAATTATCTAAATTGGACATAATTGTGTAGGCAACATGAAGAATTCTTGAAAACTAAACATCGTCGAGAAAGGTTAACTATGCGACAAATTAAGGAGCTAAGCAAGAAAGAATTTCCAGAATGGTTCAAGCAACCTGTGAGTTGATATAACAATCATATTATTTATTTATTGTTTTGCATTTTAATTATAACATGTTTATTCTGTCAATTTTTATTTTCATACTTATTACAGATGAATTCAAGATATGATGCTAATGACACATTGATATCTCAAGACTTGCATTGGCTAGCTAATTATCCTAGTAGGGTTGTGAGTAGATACAAAAGTCACATTGTTCATGGATTTAGATTTCGTATAAAATCTGTGGATGATAAGCATAAGAATCAAAATTGTGGTGTCTTTGTACCTGCAAATGTTCCTGGAGCAATTGGGCAAGTGAATTGTTATGGTAGAGTTGTAGATATGTTCGAGGTCAAATATTGTGGTCCTACTGAAGCAGGAGATAGGGGTCGAGCTGTGATGTTATTTAAGTGCGAATGGGTTAATAGTGAAAGTCCACGAGGAATGAAGACTGATCAATATGGATTTACTATGGTGAATTTCAATCAATTGGGATTTAAAGAGGATCCTTTCATACTAGCATCACAAGCATTACAGGCATTTTATGTGGAGGACGCGATTGAAAAAGATTGGCACGTAGTTGTTCGAACTCAGCCAAGAGATTTATTTGACGTGTTAGAGGATAGTGATGCTATTGATGATTATGCCATGCCGAACTTGGATGATCGAATTCTTGATAATGAAAATTTCCATTCAAGGGTTGGCGTGGAAGAGACTCCCTTTCTTGAATCATTAGCGTTGCCTACCGGGTTCGTTAATCATGCCAATACCGACGATGAGTTAACAGATGATGACAGGGAATAAATATATTAATTATTTTTTGTATTAATTAGACTTTGTTTCATTTTGTATGCTATGATATCGTATCATAAAATTATATTTCTGTTTTTTTTTTTTTTTTTTCTTGTTTCCTGTCGCTTTTAACCGACGGGATATGTCATGTGTGTCAGACTTAGCGTCGGTTTTAACCGACGCAACCTTAGCCTATTCCGACGCAATGTTAACCTTACGTCGGTTTTATGCGACGCATTATTATCATATTTCGACGCAATGTTGTGAATCATATGTAATAATTATATATAATTTAACAGTTTTAAAAACTATAATAATTATATATATTAACTTAAAAACTATAATAATTATATATTAATTTAACACCCCTAAAGACTTGATTTGTCTCATGCATAATCCCACATACTATTTTTTATGCATGGCCATGGAATGTTCTACTGCATGCCAAGTGTGGTGTCATTATTATTATTATTATTTATAGTTAAAACGTGTTTATATTGTTTTGCAAGTGTGAAGGGGTAGTCATGGAAGAAAATGGCTCTATCAATTGTCGATCAGTTCCGTCCCTTGATAAACACATTATTGAAACCAGTTCCATCCCTTAATATGATTCCTTTCTATTCCATATATGGTCCCTTGACATATAATCGAATTAATTACCCTTTATGTCACCATACACATTCCAATTTTTTCTGACCTTGTATTAGGTATAAATGAAAGAAAAATCAGTAAATAATTTAGAGTATTAATTTAAAAACTATAATAACTATAATTTAGAGTAAATAATTATATATATTAATTTAAAAACTATAATAATTATATATAATTATATATTAATTTAACAGTTTTACTGTGACATCCCACATCGTCCAGGGGAGTGATCCTTAAATGTATATTCTCATCCCTACCTAGCATGAGGCCTTTTGGGAGCTCATTGGCTTCGGGTTCCGTAGGAACTTCAAAGTTAAGCGAGAAGGGGGCTAGAGCAATCCCATGATGGGTGACCCACTGGGAAGTTGCTCGTGAGTTCCCAAAAACAAAACCGTGAGGGAATGGTAAGCCCAAAGCGGACAATATCGTGCTACGGTGGTGGAGCGGGCCCGGGAAGGGATCCGCCCCGGGCCGGGATGTGACAATTGGTATCAGAGCCAATCCCTGGCCGGAAATGTGCCGACGAGGACGTCAGGCCCCTAAGGGGGGTGGATTGTGACATCCCACATCGCCCAAGGGAGTGATCCTTAAATGTATATTCCCATCCCTACCTAGCACGAGGCCTTTTGGGAGCTCATTGGCTTCGGGTTCCGTAGGAACTTCAAAGTTAAGCGAGAAGGGGCCTAGAGCAATCCCATGATGAGTGACCCACTGGGAAGTTGCTCGTGAGTTCCCAAAAACAAAACCGTGAGGGAATGGTAAGCCCAAAGCGGACAATATCGTGCTACGGTGGTGGAGCGGGCCCGGGAAGGGATCCGCCCCAGGCCGGGATGTGACATTTACACCCCTAAAAACTATAATAATTATATATATAATTATTATATGAATTCTACGAAACTAATTTCAACGATCCAACCGTCAAACATGTTTGTATATAATTCGAGATCGTATACGAAAAAAATCGCAAAAAACAAACATTCTGGGATGAAGTAACGAGACAAAAAATTTTGACGGTTATCAATGAAAAATGACGATTTAACGGTTATTTTAAGTTCGATTTTGATGATTTTTTACAGCTACACTCCTTGAACCTATATGAATACAATGAATGAATTCAATCTTCAAATTAAAATATTTATACTAGTGGATACCACAAAATCTTACGTTATACTTAATGAAAGTATGAATAAACTCTTAAGTCTTAGTGAATCTATCGTTTTGATGGGATACGCATTCTACGAAACTAATTTCAACAATCCAACCGTCAAACATGTTTGTATATAATTCGAGATCGTATACGAAAAAAATCGCAAAAAACAAACATTCTGGGATGAAGTAACGAGACAAAAAATTTCGACGGTTATCAATGAAAAATGACGATTTAACGGTTATTTTAAGTCCGATTTTGATGATTTTTTACAGCTACACTCCTTGAACCTATATGAATACAATGAATGAATTCGATCTTCAAATTAAAATATTTATACTAGTGGATACCACAAAATCTTACGTTATACTTAATGAAAATATGAATAAACTCTTAAGTCTTAGTGAATCTATCGTTTTGATGGGATACGCATTCTACGAAACTAATTTCAACGATCCAACCGTCAAACATGTTTGTATATAATTCGAGATCGTATACGAAAAAAATCGCAAAAAACAAACATTCTGGGATGAAGTAACGGGACAAAAAATTTCGACGGTTATCAACTAAAAATGACAATTTAACGGTTATTGTAAGCCCGATTTTGATGATTTTTTACAGCTACACTCCTTGAACCTATATGAATACAATGGATGATGATCAATGAAAATTGATGATTTTGTAAAAAGAATAAAATGCAAGCTTTGAGTTACATTGATAATGTTTCAACTTTTGAGAAATGCTCATCTACTCCATTATAGTAAATAACAACCAAATGTTATCAAGGTTATCAAAATAACAACAAATTAAATGTTATCAAAGTCATCTAATCCATTATAGTAAATAACAACCAAATGTTATCAAAGTTAAACTTTTGAGAAATGCTCATCTAATCCATTATTGTAAATAACAACCAAATGTTATCAAAGTTATCAAAATAACAACAAATTAAATGTTATCAAAGTCATCTAATCCATTATAGTAAATAACAACCAAATGTTATCAAAGTTAAACTTTTGAGAAATGCTCATCTAATCCATAATATATACTTATATTACTAAATATTATAAGTTTATGTTATATTTAATATTGTTAATTTAACATAAATGCTTATAAATATTATTCATTCCATTTTCTCAAAACAACTCAAATTATGTTCATCTAATCCATTCTAGCTAGTAAATAACAACAAAAAATTATCAAAATAAAAATAAATTAAAATAACAATTACAGTGCAAAAAAATTGATTCAACTTAATAAATTTATTATTAAAATATTATATGAGATAACATAACTGATTACTTTTTAATTTTGGATTAAAATTTTTTATTTTTTTTGTTTCTATTTTTATCCTTGTTCTCTTTTTTTTGTAAGTTAAAACTTTTTTTTTATGTTGGGCGGGAATTTTCCCGGTTTTTTTGCACGGGGGAATGGGTTGGAACACTTTGTCAGTCATTATCATGTCAAATTATGCTTATATTGGCTTTAACCGATGCAAAATTATACACTTTCGAGACTATCTGCTACAATGGATTTTCTGTCAGAGACACTACACAAATTTGTTCTTATTTCGACGCAAATTTTATCTTATTTCGACACAAACTTGTTCTTATTTCGACGTTATAAAAATCTGTCAGTCTAACGTCGGTTTGAACCGACGCAATGTGGCCTAATTTCGACGCTACTGACATAGTATGTCAGGCTATAATGATGGTTGAGTCAGACGGTACTGTCAGGCTTTCAGTCAAAAGCTATAATAATGACATAGTGTCGGTTTTAAGCGACACAATGGGTCCTTATTTCGACGCTCTACAAACTAACGTCGGTTTTAACCGACGCAATGGGTCCTTATTTCGACACTATGCCACATAACGTCGGTTTTAACCGACGCAATGGTCTGAAAAGTTGTCAGGCTTTCTGCCTAATTTATGTCAGGTTACGTGTGTAGGCGAAAGCCTAAACTATGTCAGTTACGTGTGTAGGCTTTCTGTCAAAAGGCTGTTAGGTCGAGTCAGACCTTGTGTAGGTTTTAACCGACGCAAAGTGTACAATATTCGACGCTATGCAATTATCCATATTTAAATCTTCTTTATTTCCTATCTCGTCTCTAGCTATCCCCCACTTCTGTCTCTCGTCTCTATCCCCCACTTCAGCCATATTCCTTCCACTTCTGTCTCTCGTCTCTTTCCCCCATTTCAGCCATATTCCTTCTCCTTCCATTAAATTTTGCTATGGATAGTTCTCGTGAAGATCAACGTTCTGAAGAACGTCACTTGGAAGAGGACGAAGGTGATGCTGGTTCTTTTTTGAATTGTTATTAATGTCAGTTTTTATTTTAATTTTTTTGTGTTTGTGTTTGAACTATTATTATTGCTAAACTGAAAATATACATTTGTTTCCTGGTTTTTAATTGTGTGTTTGTATTAACAAGGTACATCTCAACGGAGGCGTGGACCCTCAATTCCTAAATGGACGAAACAGCTTTGTTCGTTTGATTCGTCCGGAAAATGCATTAGTGATAATGCTAGTGCTTTTTCAAAACATGTAGCAGCAGAGGTTAGGGACTATAGAAATCTGCCGTTGGAGAAAGATTGGCGTAAGGTTACGGAAGAAGATAAGGAAGCTTTCTGGAATAGAATAAAGGTATGGGTGTTTTTATTTTTAGTTGAAAATAGAAGAATAAGTCAATGATTGTAATAATAATTGACTAGCGTGATTTTTTTTTGTTTCTTGTTTTTATGTATGTAGGGAAATATTTTTTTTGAAGATGCAAATATAGTAAAAATGCCTTTGATCCGTCATATGACGCTTAAGATTGCGGAGCATGCGCATAAAGAGTTTAGAAATAAGTTAAAAAAAAAGTATTATACAAAAAGAGCAGAGGAGGTGCGCAGCGAGCCTCCTCCTGATGTGATTCCTGCCCAGTGGGAAGATTTGTTGGCATATTGGAATAGAGACAAAACAAAGGTAAACCTCACACGATTTATTTCGTTATAACTTTAAAGTTGCCTAATATAATCTTTTTTTTTTCTTTCGTTTTTTTTTCAGGAGGTTGCTGAAAAAAATAAGATTAATCGGGGATTGAAATCAATGAACCATACCACTGGTACAAAATCCTTTGCAAGAGTGCTGGAAGAATATGTATGGATTGTACATTTTGAAGAAATGATTAATTTTAAATAATTATATTTATTTTTAGTATGAGGTTTGCTTAAGTTGTTTGTATGAAATTTTATTTTTGATAAAGCGGAAGACGCATGGGAAAGAAGCAGATCCTGTAACCTTTTTTCATGAATGTCATACACGAAAAGATAAAACATGGATTGATGAAACATCGGAGCGTACAGGGGTAATAGATTTTTTCGTGTTAGTATTTGATTTTATTAGTATTTATTATCTATAGCTTATTTTTCTGTTTTACGATTGAATTTTTGTTTTTAAAAATTGTAATGCAAGTCAACAATGGAGAGCAATCTGCAAACATTGATTGAGTCGGGCCAGGAGGATAGTGAAGATCTTAGGACCCAAGTTTATGTTGATACTATGGGTCCTGAGAGGCATAATAGAGTCAGAGGATACGATCATGGTGTGACTCCTGATATGGTGTCTTATGCATCTTCTTCATCTTCTACATCAATTTCCTCCAGGAGATCATCTAAGAGTTCAATGGCGTTGCTGATGACTCAAAATAATGAGTTGAAAATGAGGGACGAAAATAATAATAAACGGATTTCGGACCTAGAGAACAAGCAAAATCAGTTGTTTGCATGGTTTTTTCAAAGATTTCAGCCACAACCACCGTATAGCTCGGGAACCCAACAATCAGGCCAGAGTCAACCTCCTCAACAGTCGGGCCAAAGTCAGCCTCCCCCTGCATATCCGTATGCTGGCCATAATCAGCAACCTCCATATCCTGTGTATCCGATGCCTGCGCAGCCCATGCCATACATGCAGCAGCAGCCCATGCCATACATGCAGCAGCCGCCCATGCCATACATGCAGCAGCCACCTTATCAAGTGCCAGTATATCGACCTGAGATGGCTGCTCCTAGTGGATCTTTTCCTGAAGTTCCAGCTGGGGGGTTTTCTGGAATGCTTGCAGGTGTTGGATTTGATGTGGACTTGTCGAGGATTTTTGGATCAGATGGAGGATCTCAAGGAGGAGGATCTCAAGAAGGAGGATCTCAAGAAGGAGGATCTCAAGGAGAAGGTTCTCAAGCAGAAGGATCTGGACGACGTTCAGGCGCAGATTCGGTTGGGTAGTTTAATTGGTTCTTTTTCTTGTCGGTTAAATACGACACTATAATTGTTCTATCTTTTTGTTTTTTTATGTTATGTTTGTAATGTCGGATTTAATGTTTGTTACGACGGACGACTTGTTGGATTTTATGTGAAATGTTAGATGTACAGTTTGGCACTATTGTTTTTGTTATTTATTTTCATTAATGTTTATTTAGATCTTAAAATTTATAATTTTGATTATATAATTTATTTTAGTTGGAATTAATTAAAATTGCATGCAGTTGTCCATCTATTTTTATTATTATTAACAAATATAGTGTCGGTTAAGACCGTTACTGACACACCTCGACCGAGATCAGGGCGTGCTGGCCGTCACACGAAGGTGACGTAGCCATGTACGCGTGCGGAAGCTATGAAGATAGTAATATAAAAGTACGAATAATTAAAAACTAACTAGCATACAAAGTACTAGTGTATGTGAGACACAATTTCAGAGCAAGTCTACAGCAGTCAAAAAGGAAAAATGCGACATATATACACCCGAAGGTGACCCTACAATGGTGAATGTCTGTCAGAATTGCCGGGACGCCCTCTGGGATAAACCACCGCACTTGCTAGACCACTAGAACCTGGAAGGGCGCAAAAACAAAAGCATGAGTGGGCAAAAACAAAGTTCTTTGAAAACTCTTTAGCAAAATACATTCTAACCCCTCGCCGTAAAACCTGTATACTTCCCAGAAAATGAACATATATACGTATGTATAGATATGTCAATCATGCTCCAAAATATTCCATTCATGCTCGAGAATATGCCACAACAGAATCTCATAATCAAATGTAAATGCTCAAGCGTAATTCACATCAATAACGTATAATCTGGCAGCCGGGAGTCACCTAACGTGACCTGTACGGCTACATATAGAGCTCCAATCTCAACTCAATAACTGAATCTGCACACGAGTCGGAACCACCTAACGTGGTCTGTACGACAAGACTGGGTGTAATATATACGCTCTAGTGCTACGATCACGTGAAGACTGTGCGAATAATCGCGGGTCACCTACGAGTCGGAACCACCTAATGTGGTCTGCACGACAAGACTAAGCACCTACTTGGATCCAAGGCGAGCGTGTGGTGCGGGTGAACATCACGTGAAGGACTCTGCCCCTCTCTGGGCGGGAGCACTAACACCGGGGGTGCAGATTATGAGCTCTCTAAGCATTTCAAACTACTACTGCATAACAACATGAATACCACTTACCTGGCACTTACCTGCACGTCCACAGCACCAAATACACATATATATATATATGTATGCCACTACTAATACATGCGATGATGCGTAAACAACATTCATATGATGCATGGCATAAAACAAATAACCTTTTCTATTTAATTTCTGGGAATATAAATGTATATAGGTATATACGGAAAACAAAAGCCCACTCACTGATAAGTGGAAGGGTCGTAGCCCCCCTGCCTCGAGTGTGTACGCTCGTCCTCGGAAAACGAATCACCTATACGCGAAAAAGCTACGAAAGCGTTAATTTAAAAGCACATAACCAACTTCTCGTAATAACTTCTCATACATTGCTCAAAATGGACAATTGAATATACCAACGTGCTCTACACAACCTCAGGATCACACCCATATTTTTAAAATAATTTTTGGACCACGCACGCGCCCCCACGCGCCTGAATAGGCACGGACCTACGCGCCCCCCACGCGCGGCCACGTGCCATGCACACTGACGGTGTCAACAGACGCCGTCAGGAATATTCCGTTAAACTGACGGAATATTCCGTTAAACTTGACAGATTCCGTTAACGGCATCAGGAATATTCCGTCAGATTTGACGGAATATTCCGTCACCTTCTCCGGCGAGACTCCGGCGCCGGCGACGGCGCCGGAAAACTGGAAAAATTTCCAACCGTGTTTTCTCACTCGTTTCTCAACCGTTTTTCATGATTCAAACGCCAAAATGAAGCTTAGGACTAGTAGAACAACGTTAGACCACTTTTACAAGCTAAAACTCACTAGATCATACCTGCAACAACAATCCAAGTTCGGCCAACTTTGAACAGGACGATCCCGACGTCCAAACTCGTCCAACGATACACTCCGAGGTTCCTTGGGACCTCACCAACACATCTACAAGCTTCAAATGTCCAAAAACACACTAGTTTAGGTTTGCATGAACAGTGTTCAAATCGGCCATGGTGATATCGACGTGAAAACGTCAAAGTTCTTACCTGGAATTGGCACCATTGGACTCCTCTCAGCCTCACGAGCACGAGGGTGGTCTTGGTTTCTCGATTGGTGAAGATTTGAGTATGTTTGTGTGTATGTCCGTATGTAGAAGAAGAAGAAGAAGAGAGGAACTCGGGGAGAGAGAGAGAGAGAGAGAGAGAAGTGACAGAAAAGAGACAGAGGGAGAGGGAATCACGGGAGAGAGAGACAGTGTGTGTGAGTGTGTGTGTGTGGTCCAACACATGCCACACCACACAAAGCAACACTAAGCGTAAATGTAACGAACTAGGGGTAAAAAGGTAAATTCACACGTACGTTTTTATAATCTCGGGACGGGATGTCACAGTTACTAGATTTTATATTTTATTTATTTAATTGTTATCTAACGTCGGTTTAAGGGATATTTTATTTATTTAATTTTAATATAATGTCGATTAAAAGCGACAGTAGATTGCATACTTTATAATTAAATAGCTGATACACGTGTAAGTATGCATCGCTTTAAACCGACGTTAAGGTTAGTGTCGCTTTAAACCGACGCTGTGTAGTGTCGGATTAAGCTCAAAAAGCGACACTGAAGCCCTTTCGCGACGCTAGCAATAGTGTCGCTATTGAAATGCGACATTACATTGTTTAATGTCGGATTTGTGCCAAATTTTCGACAGAAATTTGATTTCTCGTCGGTTTTTCCTCCGCCGGTGATAGCATATATTGTAGTAGTGGGCGACAGAATTGGTTAAAGATCTATTCACAACAATTGTACTATTGGATAATGACACATGACATGATGAGATCAGTTAAAAATCCTATTTGAAATTAAAAATAAAATTATTTTTTATTATTTTATAAAATAAAAGATATTATTATTTTAATACGAATTGCTTGAGCTATTCAATTTAGGAATGGAGATGCACTTGGGCAGTTACTGTTCATTTATTGGAATTAATTAAGTTGCCTATTGCCCAATGATGCCTTGCTACACTGGAAGTTTGGAACTGCTTTTAGGATGGGCTTGCTTTGGCTAAGTTCAGTTTGTGATTGCTTAAATATTTATTTTAAAAGAAGCTTATTAAAAAATTTATAATATCAAATGCATTTGACAAAACAGAAGAAAAAGTGATTTTTTAAAAAATTAACGACAATTTTGATTCTTCAGTGAAAGGCATCGTATTCAGGTCAATTTCCTTTTTGTTCTCCTTTGAAGTCTTTATTTCTTTATTCCCTCCATCCTCATCATCAAGGCTCTTAAGGACAACCTTCATAACTCCCGATAAAATAGAGTGTTCTTAGACATTAGTTAAATTGATGTCCTACTCCGAATTCAGGGTCGGTAATAAAAATTCGAACTTGA
Organism: Pyrus x bretschneideri; assembly: GCF_019419815.1. Lineage (NCBI taxonomy): Eukaryota > Viridiplantae > Streptophyta > Magnoliopsida > Rosales > Rosaceae > Pyrus > Pyrus x bretschneideri. Next base: position 658,982 of record NW_025999808.1, on the reverse strand, counting down.
ATCTAAAACGTGAGTTAAAAACTAAATAAATAAAAGGAAATTGAAACGGGTTGGAAAATAAATTTCTTCTTATAAAATAACTTATGATTTGTAAACAAATCAAGAACTCTTTACAATTCTAAAGTAAAAAAGATGAATAAACTTTCTCTACTCCAATCTAATCCATCTCATCATGCCTACCCTCTTGAATGTTTAATTCGTAAATCTGCATAATAATAGAGGGATGAGATTCAATAGCTCAGTAGGGACATAACCTTATCACATTAAATTGACAATATTAAATTAAGTGTCATGAAATCATATAGCCAAATATCAAATTATTATTGATAACAATGCATGTATGCAATCCAACCTCTTCAGCTACACCTGTTAATTTATATAATAAAACATGTGGACCTGCACGTCTCATTCCATGCATTTTACCACTGTAGTGGTGGTTCAAATGTTCTATTATAGAAACTAACCCCTTTACGATATCCCAAGTTCATAAACCCCTTTTGGTAGTCATCTCATCTAATTCATAGATCTCCAGCCCAAATCACCCACATCAACAATTATCCCGCTGATATCCTATTCTAATGTGCACACCGGGCTCGCCTGGAATTGGTTTCACAACGAAGAGATTCAACTACACAAAAGATCCTTTCTAACTACCCTCATTTCCCGAATTCCAATCTCAACACTGAAGTTCCAACCACATCAACATGAATGATGCACAAATAATGTCATTTCATATTTCACATGTATCACAGTATATTCTCAACGAATAACATTTCAGCAATAATTCCATAACCAATAACAAGTAAACACTTAACTGAAGAAATTAGCCAATTAAAATCCAATCACATTAATCAACCAAAAGGATCAAGAATATTATAACACTTCACGAAATTTAATAGAATCAATTTCCGTAAAGGTTTGCCGTATTTCCCCTACCTGGATTCCAAAGCTAAAATAAAGATCCATGTCACTACTGGAATAGTTAAGCTCCACGTACTTATCTACGTCACTACCGAAATAGTTAAGTTCCACATACTTATTCACGTCATTACTAAAATAGCTAAGCTCCACGTACTTATCCATGTCAATAGCTAAGTTTCACATACTTGAGGAAGCTCCTTGATCGCTCCTAACACCATATATTTATTATATGGTCTTTTATTTCCTAATCTCTCTCTAACTCACACACATATATATATACACATACATACATACATACATACATATATATATATATATATATATAATACAAACTAATGTACTCTGCATGGAAACTACATGCAACGTACAAGATAAAAAGATTTGGAGGAATTGAATGAATAACAATGAAAGGTTGAATGCTATTTATGGTAGACATAGTCGGCTATAAGAAAAACTAATGGGCTGAGAAGAAACTTGAGAGTAAAACACGTGGTTGATGACTCATGGATACAAGGCCAAGTGGCAATCCATGAAAAGCTGAGTGACACCTCACATGATGAAGTGTCGTATATTTCATATGGGCACATAGGAAATTTATGCAGTTGAAAATTAATCCAACTGCTATAAACAGAAACTTACTTTAAAAATTTTATTAACTTCAGCCGTTGGATCAAATTTTAACGGCACAAATTTTCTAAAGTAGTGGATTAGGTGTCCTGCATCAAATTTCCTACATCACCTAAATCTTTGATTAGTTGTTGGTTTTGAAGTATGAACGATTGCGACGGCCTGGAGACTTTTACTGGTTCTGAAGGTGTCCCACATCACCCAAATCTCATACAAGTTGGTACTTCAACTTAGTTTTGCTGATATTGTTAGCTGTGCATCTCTTAGAGTTTGCAGCAATATGGTGTTGTGTTAAATTCGGAGGAAATCGAAACTCTTTATTCGAAAAAAGAAATGTCTTAGAGTAGAGTTGTATGGTGTTCTTCATATCTAACAAGTTATAGTTAGAGTGTTGAGTGTAGTCGAGGATAAAGGAATCCGATACAAGTCAATGGAGCAAAAGGAGAGAGAAAGCTGGAAGGAATCGGTGAGAAAGATGCTTCCACCGAGTTCTTCAATCCCTGAAGATGCTGCCAATCTTGATTACTCTTTAGCCATGGAGTATGAGGGCCCTCATGTCCCTTATGATGTACCTAGGGTCAAACCCCTTGATGTTAATTCACATGGAATCCCAACTGCAGATGCGCTATCTGAATCACAAAGATCGGTTACCAGTACCGATCCACCAGTTATTGAACCAATACCTCTGCCAGTGTCTCTTATTGCTGGTGTCACAAGTTCCCCTACTCAAAGTCCAAGGTTATCGGGAAGCTCAGAATCTGTAGTGTCTGTCTTGCAAAACCAAGATTATTCTTCAGCCTCACCTTCAGCATCTCCAGGTTCAGTTCATAATCCTCCAAGTTGTCACTTTTAATACTGTGGATAGGTCTCAGAAGAGAGAGGTTGATGCTGAGAAGCCGGCTTTGCAGCTTATGTTGGGGTTTCTAAGGAGAAAAAGAAGAATAAAAGTAGAGTTTGTTACCGTTGCCGAAAAGGAAAATGGGAAACTAAGGAGTCGTGTCTGGTTTGTGATGCTAAGTACTGCAGCAATTGTGTGCTTAGGGCTATGGGTTCCATGCCCGAAGGGCGTAAGTGTGTGACATGTATTGGTCAGCCAATTGATGAATCAAAGCAGTTAAAATTGGGTAAACAGTCAAGGGTGTTGTCCAGATTGCTTAGCCCATTGGAAGTTAAGCAGATAATGAAAGCAGAAAAAAGAGTTCAGCCAATCAGCTTCGGCCAGAGTAGCTGATAGTGAATGGGTTCCCTCTAAAGTCAGAAAAGATGGCTGAATTACTTGGATGCCCCTTACTTCCCCGGAATTTGAAGCCTGGTAGATATTGGTATGATAAAGAATCTGGTCTGTGGGGAAAGGTGAGTTCATATTTGACATCGTTTTTTCCCATTTCTGCTAAAAGAAGGTACTGCCATGAATTCCATTGTATATCTCAACTTTTGATTTGACAGGAGGGAGAAAGACCAGATAGAATCATGAGTTCAAACCTAAATTTTTCCCAGAAACTCAGCCCAGATGCAAGCAATGGAAACACTGAGGTTTATATCAATGGCTGAGAAATTACAAAACTTGAACTCAGGGTGCTAAAGGTATGTCTCGTGAATTTCCAATGAAAATATTATTTCGTTTTAAAGTCATAAGGTGTAACTTTTAAGCTTGTAGAAAGCAACTAGGTTTTAGATTACCCTTTAGTCTTTGCTCTTACGAATCTGGTATTCCATTTCATATGAGTGTTCTTGTTCTTTTACGTAAGGATCATCACCATGCATATAAGAGCTGCATCACATGGTGAGATTACATTTATGAGATTAAAAACAATAGGAAGTAAAAGGTGACGCGAAGCTATAATCAGCAATGAGAGTAAGTGTTCAATGGAAGTTAAAAGGTTTCCTATACATAGGAACTTGATGTATATCAGTGAAATCAGGGACACAGTTCACATTACATGCATGCCACGCTGAAGCGCACTGTTGGTAGTGCGTAATGTATTATGAATACTATAAGTTCAAAACTTATTTATTATTATAACATGATAAGGGCCCCTAAATACTTTGTTTGTCTGGACCTGACATTTTGGACCCGACCCGTTAATATTAGTATTTGGGTGGATGCTTAACGGGTCGGGTCGCTAACGGGTGAATCCATTAAATAACGGGTCACTTTGGGTCAAACCGTTAGACCCGTTAGCACCCGTTAGTTGAGGATATTTTGGTAATTTCGGTCAAGTCTTAACAACAAAAAATAAACTCTATGCAAAAAATAATAATAATAATAATAATAATTGTTAACGGGTGAAATGGGTCAGGTTTGGGTGATCCGTTAGCTTAACGGGTTGGGTTCAGATGATCGGTTAACTTAACGGGTCGGGTTCAACCCGACCCAAACCCAATAAATCCGATCCGTTTACAGGTCTATGTCTGTCTTTAATGCTTTTGTTGCAAATCGATGTACCGCCTTTACTCTAATATACATCTTTACACTGTTAGGTAGCAAATGTGCAATGTCCGTGTGACACCCATTTTTGGGTCTATGATGATGGACGCTCTTAGGAAAAAGGTCGGAATAATATCAGAGGAAATATTTGGGAGAAGGTATGTACTGGAAAACTCAGTTGGATTTTTCTGAGCCTATATTGATTATGGCTGTCTTTATGAAGCATATTTATTTGCTTTATGTTAGATAGGCAACTCCACGGTTTGTCTGTTCCCTATTCTCTTTGCCTGTGCCTCAAGGTCAACCTAATGGACCTAAAGATGAGGCTAGCAATTATACCACTGTTCCAAATTATTTGGAGCAGAAAAAAGTTCAGAAGCTGATTCTTCTTGGACTTCAAGGGTCTGGGACCAGCATATCTTCAAACAGATGCAGCCCTTTATTTAAAATCTTTGTACTGTGATTTTCTATGAATTGCAGTTACTATGATTGATTGATAGAGTGGGAGCCCTGGAAGTAAAAGAAAAAAGAGAGCTTTGAGAATTTATTTGTTCTTACAAATATATGTTTTCCCTTCACGGTTTCCTAGTCCTGTATAAGTTATTTGGAGGGCAGAACTTCCTGTCAGTCTAGAGAACAAATAAGTGCATATGTTGTTTTATCTAGTCATAACCATGTAATGAGCAGAGTTGTCAGAAACTAGACGAGAACAAGTCACCTTAAAGGTTCAAATGGAATGGAGAGTTCATTTAGCTGACCTGATTCCAGAGCTGAGCATCTTTGTTTTGTATGTGTATGTTATTTTGGTAAATAATGAGGCACTTTTTTTAGTTGGTTTGTTGCTTTACTGCCTTTGAGATAGGTTAAGTAGAGAACTTTTCAAAACTTATTATGACAGATTGTTCATATGGGTTTTGAGTATTATATTTAAGGTTTCATCTATCTTTCTGTTCATTTGAAATCTCATTTCCCGACCTTGGGACTGATTTACGAAATAGCTATTTGGATATAGTCAGAGGCTAGGGTCTAGGGATGTCTAGAACCTGCACCCCGTGTTACGGAAAGAGTAAATTTGTTCATTGATGTTTAGTCCATTAGGTTTGTAACTGAGGCAGCCAGCCTTGCATTTGCTCTACACATTTGTCTGTTTTTCATGAGTGCCATTTTCAATGGAATTTTGCTCTAAACTCTAAACTCTTATAGATCTTTTTAATACTAGTTTTTGTAGCTGGTGTTAATCAGTATTTTTCTGTGGTCACTCGGTAGGCCAAGTTCTTGTATGGAAACAAGTTTACTTCAGAAGAACTGCAAGATATAAAGCTGATGATCTAGAGTAACATGTACAAATATCTAAGCATTTTGCTTTATGGACGAGAGCGCTTTGAAGAAGAGGCTTTGTCTCGGATGGAAGGACGTTCTCATGATCAAAACGCTGAAGCAGGTACTTTTGCAAATACAGATACAATATTGAATTTTCAATTTTAACTCAAATTTCTACTGATTAATTGCTTCAATCATGTTGTTCTTTTTATTCCCCAGTTGTAGTTGAAAGTCACTCATGCTTTGTTCCCTTAATAGAAATTTCAAGTAGAAAGGTTATTAATTGTAATCTTTGCTGCACTGCAATATAGTGGAAACTAGTGTTGAGAATGAGTCCTAGATTGATGGGAAGAGGGACCTTGTATGAGCTTATAAGAGGTTGAGCTACTCCCTATACTGCCAATTGCTTTTATGGTGGAACCACTTTTTTCATGGTATCAAAGCCAGGTTGTCCCACGTGTGAAGCCAAACGGCCACATGTGTTCCACGTCACCCCGTTGTGTTGTCCACTTATTAGGCTCAAAAATTCGCCATACGTGAGGGGGCATGTTGAGAATGAGTCCCACATTGATGCGAAAAGGGACCTTGCATGAACTTATAAGAGGTTGAGCTACTCCCCATATTGCCAATTGGTTTTATGGTAGAACTCCAACTTTTTTCAACTTGTATATGCATGAATCAATTGAGCATTTATCAGTACTAATGGAGGAGGAACGGAAAATATCATATATGTTGTTGGACTTTAGTGTAGAAGGGAGTACTCTCAAACTTTTCTGATGAGTGTTGGTTGCTCTAGAACATTTCCGTCTATCACTATTCTTTCCAAAATCACTCACAGAATTTTTCTCCTTGCAATAAATTAAATAGTAAATTCTTGTGGTTGATTCTAGGATTGTGGAGTAAGGTTCATTTCGTTGTCCTTAGATATTCATTTATCTTTAATATTCTTCTTTCATCCAGAGGATCAATATGTTGGTGGAGATGACTGTAGAATCAGATTTAGCAACGATATCCGATGGGGAATCATATTTGAGTCTTTAATCCCTAATTTATAGTGGGTATCCACAAACCGTTTCTGTTGTGATCTCTTATATTGCTGCTTTGCTTTCTTCTACCATTTGTTTCATGAGACTTGACCTTTAGGCACACCCATAACTCTCTTAGAGTTGACTAACCCTTTGTCTCATCTCGCGTAACCAATGCTTCTTTGACGTGTAGGGTGTCCTTCAAGTTCGGGGATTTTTTCTTGCGAGTCTTACTTTCAATCCTTGTTGGAAAACCATGGCCTGTTGTCTGTTGAGCCTTATTGGATGATTTGGATGCCTGATGCCCGGTATTCGAAACAGGTAGGTATTTGCTTGGAATGTGGCCTAATGAAAAATTAGCACATGTGATCTCACAAAATGAAGACCAAATACCTTCTTGAAGCCATATTTGTGTTCTTTGTGCTATACTGTTGGTGAGTGTAATCATATCTTTCTGCATTCTCCTTTTTCATCTTTTGTTTGGGGTAGGTTTCCTAAAATGTTTGGGGTTGTGGGTGCTTTGCCCAGAGATTGTTATTCCTTGCTTTATGAGGATCTTTGGGTGTTTAGGTCGAACAAGAAAGCTAGTACTTGGTGCCATTGTGAAGTTTTGGCAAAAATAGCAGGATATTGAAGATAAGAGAGGATATGGATTTCGTATGGAGGGAGAAGGTTTTTTGGCATCCTTATGGGCTTTTTGGCCACAACATTTCAGTACATTACCTCGATCTTACTTGATTGGGGGAGCAATCATTTTTATTATGCAGAGACTCAAACCCGTGTGTTTTTTTTACCATTCAAGCTATCCTTACTAATGACTATTTCATCTGAAAGAGGATAATCTGTTGCACATGTGATAGAAATGTAAGGTTTTAGTTACGTCATTGATGATTTATGCAGGCTAAAGATAATCATTCTGGATAAGAGTGACGCTGATTAATCCAGTTGCAAAATAAATCATCTTTTCTTCCCTGCATTTTGGAAAATTCAGTATGTGATATCTGATTGCATTCTTGTTTCAGGTGGTGAGGTCGACCTAGATGAAACTACTAAATGTGTTTACTCCATTAACCTGACATTGAAGCATTTCTCTGACTGGCTCCTGGAGGAGATTTAGATGCATTCTTCCCTGCTGCGACACGTGAATATGCTCCATTAGTTGAACAAGTGTGGAAGGATCCTGCTATTCAGGAAACATATAAAAGAAGAGATGAGCTTCATTTCCTTCCTAATGTTGCAGACTACTTTTTAAGCCAGGTAACATGTATCGAAACTTGTGTAGTAACAAATTTTGGTGAAGTAGAATATAATTTTGCTATGTTTTCTTCAGGCTGTTGAGGTATCTAACAATGAGTATAAACCTTCGGAACGAGATATACTATATGCAGAAGGGGTCACTCAAGCAAATGGATTGGCTCTCATAGAATTCTCTCTTGATGATCGTAGTCCGATGTCTGAAACATACACAGAAAATCTGGAAGCTCCACCCCCTCATGTAGCCAAGTAATGCTATTTTCTTCTTGTGTGTGTGATTTATATAACTCTTGGGGATTTTCCTGTTTATATGAGAAATGCTGGGGATTTTTTATTCTTCTAAACTTTCTGTACTTGATGTTGCAGATACCAACTTATAAAAGTAAATGCTAAGGGGATGAATGAAGGGGGCAAGTGGGTGGAAATGTTTGAAGATGTATGCGTGGTAGTGTTTTGCGTCGCGCTTAGTGATTATAACCAGATGTGGGTTTCCCCAGACAATAGCAGCAATGAAGCGTCACTTCAAAATAAGATGATACAAAGTAATGAGCTCTTTGAGAATATGGTCAGGCACCCTTGCTCTAAGGATACCCCTTTCATATTAATACTAAACAAGTATGATCTCTTTGAGGACAGGACAAAGTCAATAAGGCACCTTTAAGTTGTTGCGAATGGTTCAATGATTTTAGTCCGGTGAAACCCCACAACAATAATCAGTCACTAGACCGTCAAGCTTACTTCTATGTTGCAATGAAGTTCAAAGATCTTTATGCTTCCATCACAGGGCGAAAGCTTTTTGTGTGGCAAGCTCGGGGAAGGGACGGAGTGACTGTTGATGAAGCATTCAAGTACATAAAGGAGGTTCTGAAGTGGGATGACGAGAAGGAGGAGACCTATTATGGCGGACCAGAGGATTCATTTTACAATACAGACATGAGCTCCTCACCTTATGCCAAGTAGGGGTGATGTTTAATATCTTTATATTTGCGTTTGCGTTTGCTTCCTAATTAAAGTGAAGAGTGAGAGGAAATTGTAAAGCTCTTTGTAGTCTTCTCATCGGATTAAGAGCATATTTTTACTCTTGTAAACATAATTGATAAAATTATAATGATATCGAGGGGGTCTCGAATTAATTTGACATTGAGCATGCTCGGGGTCTCAAGTTAAATATATGGAAATTTGCTTGCTTAAATTTCTAGTGAGATGTGGAGTATGCCTTTGAAAGATCGAAACTTGAAAGAGAAGGGTGTATGTGTAGGGCCATTTTTTTTCATTGTGGGCAGATAACATTTGAAAGTTGATTTCCTGACCTGGATCTGATTCGAAATCATATGTAGGGTATCAATTCTTTATGTAATCTTTGGTTTGCTAACGAGGCTTGGGTTTTTTTTTTTTCTGAGTTTAGACACTACCTTTTCTATTCTTCGGTTTGATTGTCAGGTCGCGGTACTTTAGGACTCGTTTCATATTTATGATTGGATTGGATTGGATTGGATAATTCACTGTATTTAAGGTGTATGACGTCATTATATTATTAAGCATAATGAACAATGCATGAAGAGATTGAAAACTAAACTATTAGACAAGATTTGAATTCTCTTGCATAGGAATTAACACTCTCATTACGTAGTTATACCCTTAAAACCACCCAAAAAAAAATTATTTTGATTTATACACTTTTTGGTGGAAAACCTCACAAACTCTTAAGTCCGAACAATAAAAAGAAACAGTGGTGGTTGTAAAAAAGCGGTTGTTGCTGGCACTTTGTGTTTGTGGTGGTGTGGAGCCGTTGTGTTTGGGACTCGGAAACTTGTAATTTGGACTTGTATTGGAAACTTGTGGATTAGAGCCTTGTGCATGGGTAATGGTCAACTAATAAATTCTCACAGTATTCTATTTTATTTATTTATTTTTGTTGTTGTTATTAACTGGGAAAGGTTTAAAAGTATTACATTAATTCAGAAAATGAAGAGTTTCAAACTCGCGGCACATGTTCTACCCTACACTGTCCACTAAGATATTAAATCACATGTAAATTGTCAGAGTTTAAATAAGAGAAATTGACTAACTTGCCTCTTTTCTTGGACATGAAATTTAAGAGCCGAGTGAGAAAGATTAATTCATGTGAAACAACGTATTTATTAATTTATATGATATGTTTGCAAACTTTCATTTCTTACATGTCGATAGAAAAGGTTTTAACCAGTTTTCAGGTCCTCTTGTGAGCAAGCTCACCATTGCGTAATTAGCAGGACAATTGGGTTAAATTGGCTTTTGTCTCAAAAACTTGGTTCAACGGTTACAAAATGGGAAGGCAATTGGGCAAGAGCCATAATTTGGAAATCAACAGTCATAATTAATCCAAATGAAAGTTTGGAAATCAACAGTCATAATTAATCCAAATGTAAAAGAAATCCCAAAAACTTACAAACAATACAAATTTTTTTTAATGACACACTTAAAATTAAACATACTTAAGCAAATTAGTTTATTTTTTTGTAATTAGTTATAGGGTTAGGAATCCAAGTCCCGAACCGATCCCTTTCGGGAGGGGAATCCGAATACTGATCTCAAACCGAACTTTCGGTATTCTCAAATTTCGGGATTCTTGAAATGTTTTCACTATTTCGGGATGGATTGGGACTGGAAAACCCAATCAAAGCCAAGATTTGAAGGTCTTACTCTACAAAGAAACCCCAATTCAAACCCCCATTGTAGAAGCCCTATTTTGAAACATTAACCCTGATTCTAAACCCCACACACGAAAACCCCAATTCAAAACCCCATTGTAGAAGCCCCAATTTGAAACCCTAACCCTAGTTCGAAACCCCACACACACAAAGAAAATCACTGGAGAGAATTAGAGGCAGTCTTAGAGAGAGAGAAAGTTAGGTGTGTGACTGTGTGTGGTGGAGGGAGGGTGGAGAGTCGCAGATAGTGTGTGGGCAAGAGAATTAGAATACTTAGAATGAGATCCCTTAAATGGACCCCAGGAGGGTGTACTTATATTGACTGTGTGAGAGTCCATTATAGGATAGAATTCTCATCCAATCGGAAAAATCCAAGATGATATCTAGGATTAGATATTACGTCCTATTAGAAGCGTGATTACTTGCAATGTACATCTATTCCTAGATTGTAGGAACTCTAAGACATATAAGGATCTAATTATGCCCATATCCAGATTAGACCACGTGTCTTGCGGAACAAGCATGGTCATCTTGGTGGAGTCGCTCGGACTTTGCCTATTGCCCTATACCAGGGTGATGGTGGCACCACTGCTCCGTCTAATACAACTTCACTTAGAGTTGATGATCTATGACCAAACTTCTGAGTTAACACTATTCTAATTAGCCTTACTTCAGCCCTGGAAAATTATGGTCCCGCAATTACCTATAAGAATTAGATGGTCAAAGAAATCCAAGAGGAGGAGAATCAAAATATACATATGATTTGGTGACTGAATGACTGAGAGGGCCTCAAAAAGTCGGGAAGCTTCCAAATTCGCTGGAAAACCTCGTCAGAATCTAGAGTTTCAGATTAAGTTTCAATCTCCTTCAACCCTTCCACCTAAAAATGCACAAAATAAAAAAGCCGATGAGTTTATAGGCGATTTTTGGTATATTTGATGGGCACGAAGAGCAAAAGCTGCTCAGTTTGCAGCAAAGAACTTGTCAAAGAATATTTTAGATGAAGATGTGAAGAGGGTGACGATGAAATAGAGAAGTATTCAAGCATGGCTACTAAATACGGACTAATTTTTTAAAAAGAGGATTTATGTGGTGTAACAATTTTCATTAGGAATGGTAACCTCAATTCAAACTTCAAACAAAGGACTAATTTTTAAGACATGTAATCCAAAATTAAGCTTCACCACAACAATAGGACTGTTGGGGCATATTTAAAGACAACCTAAATCTAAAATTAGCACAACATGTAGTCATCTACTGTTAACTTTTGAAGTTTGTGTATTTGTATATATTGTTATGTCTAGGAACCGAAACATAATACAAATATATAGAGGAGTTTGAGTGAGTTGCAAACAACACTCAACACTCAAGACTCTAACTTAGAACAACCTTAATCAAGCTGGAAGTCGGCATAGGAAGAATAATTAACCTCCTTGAATTAAGGAGTTGCCAACCAGCTGCCAACAAGACAAGACAGCTGCCAACAAGACAAGACTCAGCTGCCAACAAGACAAGACTCTTATACAATTAGGTAAAGCACTTACTTTAGGTAAAGCACTTACTAGGGTTGACACAAACCCTATTACACAGATAATATACAATATACCTAGAGTACTTTCAATACTCCCCCTCAAGCTGGATCCAGAAGGTTGATGGATCCAAGCTTGCCGAGAAGCCGCTGAAACTGAGGTGATGCTAAAGGTTTAGTGAATAGGTCTGCAAGTTGATCGTAGCTCTTGACAAAATGAGTTTTGATGACCTGTGATTGTACCTGTGCACGGACATAGTGACAATCAACTTCGATGTGCTTGGTTCTCTCGTGGAAGACAGGGTTGGACGCAATGTGCATTGCCGCTTGGTTGTCACAAAAAAGAGACATGGACTGAGTAGTAGAGACACCTAAGTCGCACAGCAAACCTTTCAACCATATTAGTTCACAGGCAGTAGATGCCATGGCGCGATATTCAGCCTCAGTGCTGGATCGAGCAACTACAGCTTGTTTTTTACTTTTCCAGGTAACAAGATTGCCTCCCACAAATGTGCAATACCCCGTTGTAGACTTACGATCAATAGAGTTGCCAGCCCAATCAGCATCACAATAGCCTGTGATCTCAGTGCTCTCATTCTTTTTCATGATGATGCCACGACCTATTGAACCTTTGAGATACCGAAGTAGTCTCTTGACAAGATTAAAATGCTCCATGGTGGGAGAGTGCATAAATTGGCTAGCAATGCTTACTGAATAGGCTATGTCAGGCCTTGTAATAGTCAAGTAGATCAGCTTACCCACAAGACGCTGATAATAGCTGATGTTGGGCAGTGGTTGCCCTTCCAAGCTAAGTTTGTGTTTCGTGTCTAGGGGTGTATTGACAGGTTTAGCATCACTCATGTTTGCTTCCTTGAGAAGGTCCAGAACATATTTCCGTTGGCTGAGAAAGAAACCCTTGGGAGAGGTAGCCATTTCGATGCCAAGAAAATATCTAAGTATGCCAAGATCTTTGATGGCAAAACGTTGTTGCAGTGAATGCTTGAGCTTAGTTATTTCATCCATGTTGTCTCCTGTGATGATTAAATCATCGACATAGACAAGAACGACCAGTTTCCCAGCAGTGCCCGTGCGTACGAACAATGAAGAGTCTGCATTGCTTCTTTTAAAACCAACCGTTGTGAGGACTGAACTTAGCTTGGCATACCAAGCTCTTGGTGACTGTTTAAGACCATAAATTGATTTGTGTAATCTGCACACAAGATCAGGTTCATGACTTTGAGGATGGCCTGGGGGTAACCTCATGAAGACTTCTTCTTCAAGCTCACCATGTAAGAAGGCGTTCTTTACGTCCATTTGAAACATAGGCCATCCTTTGTTAACAGCAACTGAAAGGAGTACTCTTACAGAGTTCATCTTTGCAACAGGGGCGAATGTTTCTTTGTAGTCCACATCAAATGTTTGAGTAAAACCACGAGCCACTAATCTTGCCTTGTGTCTTTCTATGGATCCATCTGAGTTGAATTTAACCTTGTATATCCACCTGCAACCTACTGTCTTCTTTCCCTTAGGCAGTGTCTCAATGCTCCAGGTTTTGTGTTGATCAAGGGCATGCAGTTCATCTTGCATGGCTTGCTGCCAAACTGGTGATTGATTTGTTTCTTGGAATGACTGAGGCTCAACATGCTCAGATATAGTACACAGGAAAGCAATGTGTTTAGGAGACATTTTGTGATAGGATACGTAGTGAGACAGTGGATGTCTTGGTTTGTAAGTGACAAAGTCTTGCAGTCTTGCTGGAGGATGTCTTTCACGAGTAGGATTGTGTCGAGGTGCAGTCGATTGCAACTCGTAGGATGATTCCTCAGGAGCAATACTGTGGATTGATTCAGAATTGTTGGTATCATTACTTGAGGCTTGGTTGTCATTTTCAGTAGGGATATTTGTGTGATGAACAGGCCCCATTGCATCAGGTACTTCAGTGGCAAGGATTTCAGTTCTTGGCAATGGAAACAAATCCAAGTAATTCTCCCCCTCACTTGAACTATCCAGAGCTTGGCTGTAATAAGGGTTAGTTTCATGAAATCTGACATCCTTGGAAACAATTAACCTCTTAAGTTGTGGATTGTAACATTTGTATCCCTTTTGTGTGGATGAGTAACCAAGGAAAATGCATTTGGTTGCTATCGGGTCAAGTTTGTCTCGATGCAAGGACTGAACATGGACAAAACAAATGCATCCAAAGACTTTAAGGTGTGACAGGTCTATTTTCCTGTTTTTTACAATTTCCATTGGTGATTTGAACCCCAAAACCCTGCTAGGTAACCTGTTGATTAGGTAAGTGGCTGCCATAACACTTTGAGACCAAAAACGTTTAGGTACATTCATTTGAAACATCAATGACCTAGTTTTTTCAAGGAGATCTCGATTTTTTCTCTCGGCAATACCATTTTGTTGAGGTGTGCCAACACAACTAGTTTGATGCATGATGCCATTGTTGCTCAAATATTGTTTCATGACTTGGGACATGTATTCGGTGCCATTATCAGACCTTAGAGTTTTGATTTGAGAGGAAAAATGATTTTTAACAAGACTATGAAAGTCTTTAAACACTTCCATCACTTCACTCTTTGATTTTAACAAATATAACCAAGTTGCTCTTGAATAGTCATCAACAAAGGTTATGAAATATTTGTAACCATCAAAAGACTCACTAGTTGGTCCCCATACATCCGAGTGTACAAGTTCAAAAAGATGAAAAACTCTAGACAAAGATGAACGAAGGGGTAGCTTTGTTGCCTTTGACATGTGGCAAGTTTCACAATGAATTTGTTCTTTGTCTAAATCTGGAAACAAGGTGGACAAAACATGTTGAGATGGGTGTGCTAATCGCTGGTGCCACAAAAACTGGTCTTGAATGGAGACATGTACGGGTATAGACTTTGCTTGTAATCCACTGGGAGAGCTTTTCGAGATGTAATAGAGACCATCTAGGTAAAATCCCTCACCAATCTTCCTCTTGGTGACAAGATCCTGAAAAATGACATTTTCTGGTGAAAAAATGGCTAAGCAGTTTAAGGAATTTGTGATTTTTCCTACTGAGAGAAGTTGGAATGGAAACGAAGGCACGTATAAGGCCATGGACTCTATTTGATCAGATATTAAGTGAATTTTTCCCTTGCCTACAATCCTAGCACCTTCACCATTAGCTACAGACACATGTGATGGTTTATGAAGTTTCTCGAATTTATGCAATTTTGACACTTAATTAGTCATGTGATCTGTGGCACCGGAATCTACAACCCAAAAATCATGCAACTCATTCATTTTAAGAGCAGTTTTGAAAGCATTCATGATACCTTTCATGTCTTGTTGAGGTAAGCGATCAGCATCAGCCAGGAAACCAGCAAACTTGCCAAGCAATGCCGAGGTACTTCCATCTTCATGTTCAGCAGCACGATCTTCCCTACCCTTCTTTTGATGGAGATAGGTTGCGAACTCATTTATAAGAGTAGCAGGATTTGCAGTGAACTGTTTGTATGGATCAGAACTGTTGAAAGATGAAGATGTTGAGGTGTTGGCACGAGGATGTGCTCGACTTGTCTTCTGCGTGGTTTTGTCCTTCATGAAATCTGGCTTAAGTTCTGGATGGAGAATCCAGCACTTATCTATCACATGCCCGATGTTGTCACAGTGTAGGCACTTTAGATGGGGGTTTTTTCCTTTGTATCTTTTTTCATTTGTCAGATATGCCCTAGCTTCAGTCACAATGGTTTTTGTACCATTGTTCATGACTTTTCTTCTTACTTCCTCACGTTGGATGGTTGCACAAATGCTAGTGAAGGATGGTAGCTCAAGATTCATGAGGGTATGGCTTCTCAAATCCTCATAGTCTGAGCTCAAACTAGACAGCAATTGAAATATCTTATCTTCTTCAGTTTTTTTAAGAAGCACAGTGGGATCAGTGGTGTGAGGTCTATAGACATCCAGCTCATTCCACATGCTTCTTAGAGAGCCAAGATGTTGAACAAAGGTTTTACCTTCTTGTTGAACGCTGGAGATATCCTTCTTGAGTTGAAAAATGCGGGCAGAATTATTTTGATTACCATACATCTCCTTCACTGTTGTCCAGAGAGTGAGTGACGACTCGGAATAGCTGAAGATCTCAGCAATCTTTCTTTCCATGGAATTAAGCAGCCATGACATGACCAGCTGATCTTTGCAAAGCCACCCTCCATATTCAGGAGAAGTGACTCTAGGAGCAGGAAGGCTGCCATCGATGAAACCCAGTTTGGATCTTCCACCTAGTGTGAGACTAACCGCTCTTGCCCACGGTAAATAGTTGAACTCATTCAGTAACACTGAACTGAGTCGTTGATTTGGATTGATATCCATTTCAGAGATGTGAGTGGAAGGAGAAGCAATGGTGCTCTCTTTCTCCGAATGCTCATCAGCCATAGTTTTGCTGAAGAGAAATCACAGCGTAAGATATTCAAAGACAGGCTTCAGAGGGATGCCTGCTCTGATACCATGTTAACTTTTGAAGTTTGTGTATTTGTATATATTGTTATGTCTAGGAACCGAAACATAATACAAATATATAGAGGAGTTTGAGTGAGTTGCAAACAACACTCAACACTCAAGACTCTAACCTAGAACAACCTTAATCAAGCTGGAAGTCGGCATAGGAAGAATAATTAACCTCCTTGAATTAAGGAGTTGCCAACCAGCTGCCAACAAGACAAGACAGCTGCCAACAAGACAAGACTCTTATACAATTAGGTAAAGCACTTACTTTAGGTAAAGCACTTACTAGGGTTGACACAAACCCTATTACACAGATAATATACAATATACCTAGAGTACTTTCAATATCTACAAAGGTTTCAGAGATAACCCAAGATGTTATGGTAGAAGTGGAGGGGAAAGGGGAGGCAGCTGGATTGAAGTAATGGTCACGATGAAAATGAAGCCTACGGTGAACTTGCGGCTTCAATAGGATTGATTCAACCGCTTGTTGGGATTCAATGGGATTGTCCTTTCATTTGGATCCAAGGGCACAGAATGAAAGATTGTGATTATAAGATTTTAAAACCAAAAAGTTGAGATGCGATGGAATAACATAATCTCATTTTCTGAAAAAGTAGCATACATGAAATAAAACAAAATAAGTTGGGGCAATTTAACGCCCTCTCAAAAAGGGTATATATGCCCTCTTCTCTTAATATCATAGATATGACAAACTAATATAAAGTAAGAGAGAAGGGGTTGCATTTTACACCACAAAGTTTGGGGGTCATTGGTAAAATGGCCCGTGAGATTTCAATTTTCACATGTTACACTACGTAGTATCTGAATTGCATCAATTTAATGCCCTTTTCAATTTCACCGTCTAATTAGACGTTAATTGCTGATGTGGTATAGACTGTGTCCTCATTTGAAGCACATGTAGACTAAACTATCATCCACCCAAGGGCAATTTCTACAATAACTATCTCGCGCCTAAAACACTTCATGCTTCCTAACCCAATACTCTAAATTGTTGTGACCAAGAGGTTAAATTGCTGCAATGTGTACTTCAAATGTGGAATCGGTCTATGCCACAACAACACTTAACATTTAAGTAAGCGCTAAAATTGACAGAGGGGTAAAATTAGTTAATTTTAAAAACTACATGGTATAATATGAGGACATTGAAATCTTGTGACTCATTTTACAAATGACTTCTAGATCTCGTAATATAAATTATAGTTAATCCTCAATTAAGATAGGTGTGTAGACACAATAATACTTAGGGGTGAACATAAAAACCGCAGAATCGTGAAACCGAATCAAACCGCGACAAATAAACTATAACAAATCGTATTAACAATAAAAAAGTCAACATAGGTTCAAGAACCAAACTGAATCGTTCCGACCAGCTCAAGTTTCGATTTTCATGTTGGTAGAATTGTTCAAAACCAAACCGAACCATTTATATAAAGAATTAATTAAATTAAATTAAATAGTTGTATGATAAAGAAGATGCATGTACATGTGAATTTATATGTATATGTTAGAGACCCGGCTTTATTGCTTCTCGAGATTGCATTCACAAATGTTCCTGCAGTTTGGACCACAATATCATGAGCTTCATAATCAAAACTTAGAAAAAACATATACATACACGCAGAGAAATGGAGGCACGGCGATATATATATATGTGTGTGAATGTGAGTTCTGATACTGTTCCAAGTTTCCAACATATCTGCACACTACCACAAAGCTATATGTGTGAATGTGTGTGTGTATATATATATATATATGTGTGTGAATGTATATTTGTGTAATTCAGTATGTGTGTGTGAATGTATATTTCGTTTGCTACTACTTGTTTGCTTGCTGCTTGAAAAAGAGCTGCTCTTTACTTTTCGGTACCAAGGAGCTGCTGTTTAGTTTCAGGTGCTAAGGCCGGTTTGCTTGCTGTTGCTACCAAGGACATTTGAAGCGTGTTTCTTTTTTTGTTTGCTTGGTGCCAATGCCAAGAACATTTGCATTTTGATTTAGTATTTCAAAAGAATTTGTTTTGTTTTGAATTTTGTTTTGTTTGTAACTTTGTATTACCATTTTAGAAGATATATTTGAATGTAAGCATGCGAAAAACAAGTTGTGATTTGATATTCAAATGATTTAGTATTCCGAATCGTAAACCGACATGAATCGAACAGGAACCGATATAAACAACTGTTACGAATTTTGTAAAAAATTAAGCAAAATCACACCGAACCGAACAGTTGATACTTTTCGGTTTCAATTTGAAAATAAAATTGTACCGTGCTCACCGCTAAATAGTACTCTTTTCTTTTCTCTTATTTTTGTTCCATCTAGAACGAACCAAGGCATCACTTATACCCGACCCGACTTGGCATGCCGCACATCCATCTCCTAAACCAAGTAAATAAGGCCTCCAACAAATGTCTCACTTTTGTGTTGTATTCTTTCTTTGAGCACAAGCTAAATGAGGTGTTTTTGGGGATTTACATAAATAGAAACCAAACCAGGCCTTGGGTCTCCAACCCTCGCAAACTCTCTCTGAACCAGCCATGGCCGCGCTGCAGTACCTGGAGTTGCTGCGCAACGCGCATCCGGAGCTCGCCGAATGGTACAATTCACTCGCAGATCTGTACCAGAGGAAGCTATGGCACCAGCTCACTCTCAAGCTCGAGCAGTTCGTTGCTCTCGCCGTCTTTCAGGTCTGTTTCCCACCCCCAATTTTGGGTTTCCTTGATGCTTGAGTGTAGGAATGTGAGTTGAGACAATTTTTCTGGAGATTTAGGGTTTGTGAAATCGTTAGGTTGGGGGCTTCAAGTGGTATTTGGGTTTTGATGCTGAATTAGGGGTTTTAGGGGAAATTAATAGGGAAATGAGCTTTTGGATTGAAAAATTAGGTTTTTTGTTGTGGAACTAGGGTTTTTTTGTGTGAGATTCTTCCATTTGGTTTTGTTTTCTCACTTGGGTTGTAGATCGTGATTCATACTGGATAAGATGCACAAGTTACGCTTGAAGAGATCTTTAGAATTTTTGCTTTTGGTTGCATTAAGTGACACCCTAGTGTAAGTCTTTGAAAGCGTTTGCCTTTGTTGTGGTTCTACTCTTTTCGGGTAATTTGAGTAACTAGAGGTCCAAGAACTAGGAATCCATTCATTCTGCTTTTGAGTTTTATTCTTTGTGAGTAACTAATTCTTTTGATCCGAATTTTTTAAATTATTAGATTGGAGCCAAAGGCTTAAATCTTGATGCCTTTTTTTTTTTATGGGTTTTAATTCCCTTGGAACCCATTCCAATTACAGTTATTTGTCTGGGCGCAAAGTGGGTTGTAACTGTTTGAAGTAAGCTGCTTAATTAGCATGTGGCTGCTTAATTATCATGTAGCTCCATGCATCAAATAATTTGTATTTTTGTATGTATACTTTGTGGCGTGCAATTTAACTTTCATTGCTACCTGGAGGGGGGAGGAGCTCATAGGAGGTTAAATGGGTTCCTGTTATGAGGTTACGCAGTTATAGCGAAGTTGTTTAAAGTGTTTAGTATGACCCATGCATTGTATAGAAACATATATCAAAGTAAACTACGGTTTAAAAGCTACTTTGAAGATGCTTTCCAACTGCCTCTACCAAAATTAACCCATAGTCTAAATGTTCTCTCTTTCTCAATGTATTTTTTACAACATGCCTGTTTTCGTAGATTAAGGAATTAACTGAATTAGATTGGAGACCCTTAATGTTTAAAAGGTGAGAATAATGGAATTTGAACTGTATAAGATATAGAGACTATCTCGCAAATAATTGAAGTTAGTTTAAGTACTTTATTGTAGTTGTCACAAATGTGACGCAATAGGTATTGTATTTTCTATTCAGTTTTCGATCTCCGTGCAGTGCATTTATCATGAGAAATGCATTTATAACATTTCAGCATGCATGTAACTGGAAAAAATAAAAACATTTAGGCATGCATTTGCATGGAACTAGGTTTGCCATCCTCATCCCAAGGCCAGTAGCTTGATTGCTTTGTAAGTTATAATTGGTCATGTTTAGCTTCCTTTGTGCCTTCACATCACATGTTATGGTTGTGTGCCGTAAGGAATTTAATTGTTGAAGTATGTTTTGATCTTAATCAGGATAATGCTATTTTACAAGCATCTTGAGATGAGATTAGATTGCACTTATCTATACTTGACCGAACATGTCAATAGCATTGATAAAAAGTACAAAGCCAATTAGCATTGGATTCATCTGGTTCTATGTTTTATCATGTAATTCATTTGTACGAAGAATTTCATTAACCTGGCACATTTTCTTGAATAATCGAATTCATCAGTTGTTGAATTGTGGTCTGTTGAATGCCGTTATGTATGATCTCTTAATACTAGTTGCTAGTATTATGTCTGTGGATGTATGTACAAGTTGTATTTTTTCTTGAATTGGTAAGCATTCCAGTATGACGTTTTGTTTCTTGGATGTGTCCTTTCTTCCCACATCTGACTTTTGTTTCTTGTTATTGAATATCAGGCTGGTGATGCTTTAATACAGTTATACCACAATTTCATCACCGATTTTGAGACTAAAATCAACCTTCTCAAGCTCGCACACTTTGCGGTCATCGTTTCTCGACAGTACCCAGAGAAGGAAGCTGCTATCAGTTACCTAGAAGGGGTGATTGAGAAGCTTCAAGCCACTAGAGAGAAACGCATAGAGGAACCAATCCTTTACATTAAGATGCAAATAGCAATATTCAAACTTGAGCAACAAGACCAAAAAGAGTGCAAAAGGCTTCTAGAAGATGGAAAGACTACACTTGACAGTATGACTGACATTGATCCATCTGTATATGCTAGCTATTATTGGGTATCATCTCAATATCATAAGTTCCGTCAAGAATTTGCTGAGTTCTACAAAAGTGCTCTTCTTTATCTAGCATACACATCAGTGGAGTCTCTCTCAGAATCATTCAAGCTGGTATGCATTGATAGTCTTATGCGTGAACCATTTTCCTTTGCAGTTATTCCTAGGTTCTACATCCCATCATTATTTTGGAATGTTATGTTACAAGAAGGCTTGAAATCTGTAGTTGCACATACATACTAGAGACAAATGGTTTGTTAAATTTAAATATCTTCCATTTCTTATGTTTGCATCTCCCTTGGCAAAACGTCTCTTCTAAATATTCCTGTCTGCAGGATCTTTTAAATGCATGTGTATTTATTAAACTGTTTTTGGCTTTGCTTTCACCAAATCACTAGTTTTGTAGAAACACAGAGCATTTTCTTGCATCAAGTGTAATAATTTGTTGAGTTCCATGCTTGGATTCAAATCTTCCAAACCATGCTTTGCCTTATAAATATATTATGCCAAAGGAATAAAATAAAGAGAATGGACAATCTTCTACTTCCTGCCATCATCAGTTACCTAATGTTGAGTTCCATGATTGTAGCCATAATTTTAATAGGGTAGTTTAGAGAATACAACTTAATGTGAAGATGTTATTGGTTGGACAAATATGGAATAGGATTAATGTCAGGGAACTTAACCTTTTATGTTCTTGAATAGAAATGGTGTAGTATAATTTTTATTTATTGTAGCATAGGTGGACGAAAGAGGAGAAATGCATTCAATTCTATTTCTGTCAGTTAATTGGGCATTTCTGGTTTGCAAGAACTGGAAAGGTTTGTAGTTACATGTTAGTACCCTTCTAGGAGAATCCATTAACTTGGCTAAGTGCACTTGTAGTGTGCAGGCTGCCTTGAACATTGACTCTGTTCAACCCATAGTTAATTAAGGGTCTCATTTCATACTTTTTTACTCTTTACTGGTTCAGTTTGCATTTGAACAGTTGTGATTAGGGTGTGAGTGATAGCCTCTGCCGACAGTAATATTTATCTTTCAGATTCCTATGAGTCAACTGTTCATATTTGGTAACTTTTTAATTTTACTTTTACTTCTGAGTGACTGATTGGTAGTTTATTTTGTTTAATCCATGATAATTTTTTAACGGTTTGGTTGTTTGCATCGTATTTAAGGATCTGGCATTTGATTTGTCCCTTTCTGCACTCCTGGGAGATAATATCTACAACTTTGGAGAGCTGCTTGCGCATCCTATCGTAAGAACATTTTTGCTGAGTTTTTTGTTTGGTTTCATAATATTTTGCTTCCTGTGCACTGCGTGTTACGTGGAAGAGTTCCCTTTCAAGATGCACAAGGTGTTTTTGTTACTTTATATGAAATATTTTTGCACCAAATACTAGGACATTGGATTTGAAATTGATCAGAAACTAAGTAATGCATGCGCAACTAAGCCTGTATGTAGATTCGCAATGCAGTCTTGTTGATACTGCTATTTATCATACACTGTACAGTCACCAGTTATTACCGCAATTCATGTACCTTTTTTTACTTTGGTTTTATTTTCACTTTCCCACCTAGAGCCTGATAAATTACTTTTGATTTCTACTGCTATAGACTATCATGAAGTGATTGTCATCTCAAACCTAGTTGCCTGGATCTATGTATGATATGTGCATACATGGTTCTTTTTACATGGATAAATGTTTGTACATTGGGTTTGCATAATGATTTAGTGAACCATGTGGTTTTAGGATCTGAATTTCTCTTATCTACCCTACCGTGGACGCTTGCACCGTCCATTAGTGTTTTAGTGGATGACCTACTGCTTATATAGATATTAATTACATAACTAGAAAGACCTACTGCTTATATAGATATTAATTACATACCTAAAAAGTTTCTATGTAGTTGCCATGTGTTTCTTCTGATATGTGTAGCCTGTAGGCTACATTATAAGTTATTTGTGCTTCACTTTTCTTTTTTAATATATGACAAATTTTAACAATCTATCCAGATTAAGAGCCTTCTAGGGACAAAGGTAGAGTGGCTTTACTATATTCTTCAAGCGTTCAACTCTGGTGATTTAGTTCGGTATCAAGAATTATGTCGTGTACACAATGCTGCTTTGAGAGCACAACCAGCATTAGTTGAAAATGAGAAGAAGCTTTTGGAGAAGATTAACATTCTATGCTTGATGGAAATTATCTTCAGGTTTGTGTGTTCTAGATTGTCCTTTCACTTGTAATCTGTAACAAAGGTGTGTGCTTTTGAACTACTATTCACTAAATTGATATGGTCCTTGCAGCCGGCCATCTGAAGATCGGACTATACCATTGAGTATCATTGCAGAGCGCACCAAACTTTCTGTTGAGGATGTGGAGCATCTTCTTGTGAAGAGCCTTTCCGTAAGTTCCTGTATTCTTAAACTTGATGGACAGTGAATTAATTTGGATTGTCCAAACTAAAGTTCTACAACCCCTGCCCTTTCATTTCTCCCCACTTGCAGATGTATACCAGTAGAGAAGAATGGTTTTTATGACGACAGTTCTCAATGCATGTCTTAGTAACAAGTAAAGATTAAGTACTCACAACGATACTTTTCATAACTCTTGCATTCAGAATAGGAATTTTAAAAAAAAAAAAAAAAAAATGAGAAGCTTATGATTTGAGAGACTGAACTTTTTACTTGGTAAAGTGCTAGTATTCTAAAGTTGATCACATGAACACGTTTGAGACGTGTTAGATCCTATGTATATGGTATTGGCATTTCAAATCTTATTTGCACATATGTTGTGGGTTCCACACTTTCAATTCAATATAACTGACCTAGGATATATTGTATGTTGCATGCAGCATGCAGCATGTGACATGCAAATGAGTAGAAATAATTATATGTTGTTCTTGTATTTATTTGTAATATTATTTTACATACAATTTAGTTTCAGACAATAAATTTAAGGCCTTTATTGCATCCAATTGTTTTGTAGTTGTATAGCTGTCTTGTACAATAGTTG
Source organism: Pyrus x bretschneideri (assembly GCF_019419815.1). Lineage (NCBI taxonomy): Eukaryota > Viridiplantae > Streptophyta > Magnoliopsida > Rosales > Rosaceae > Pyrus > Pyrus x bretschneideri. The sequence goes on along the minus strand of NW_025999808.1, from coordinate 634,837 downwards.
TAACAAGGGAAGATTTAGGATAGTAGTTTCTGCCTTAACAAGGAAGTAATTAATCGGATTTTTTTTTCTTTCTGTTTTTGCGGGGTTTACTTAAGACTTGGCACAGTTAATTTTATAAATAAAAGGAGACTGAATACGTTATGATTTGGTAGTTTCTTTGTTAATCTGATTTGCATTTGGATTTTCTATATTGCAGACAAGCAGGGTGTTAGATGACTTATTCGCTTATTCTGTAGTTAGAAAGTGTTGCTTTCTTTCTATTTTCTATTTAATAATTATGGGAGAGATGTTGACTGCAGGTTCATCTGATTGAGGGAATAATCGATCAGGTTGAGGAGACGGTGCATGTGTCCTGGGTGCAGCCAAGAGTTTTGGGGATTCCACAGATCCAATCTTTGCGTGATAGGCTGGACGGTTGGTTGGACAAAGTCCATACTGCTTTGTTATCGATCGAGGCGGAAACACCTGATTTGGTTGCGTCTTGAGTCGCCTCTTGCTTTATTTTCTGCCTAGTGTAACAAATCCTTATCGGAAAAATGGGGGGTTCAAAATGCAAGGGCGGCCAGGAAACACTAGTTTTCGGTTGATTGAGCACTTCGGGCCAACTTTGTTTATGCTGCTTTTCTTATTGGTGATGCTTTTTTGTTGAATCATTTTCCTGGAAGGAGCGGCCTTGTGTACTGTACTTGGGAGTAATACTCCATTGTTTAGTGGCATGGCATGCCTAGAGACGTGGTGAATCGATTAAAACGCGCTGTCGTTATACCTTTGTATTTTGAATTTTCCTTTCCTTAGATAACCTAACTTTATGCTTTTTCTTTAGTTTTAATGATTTTCTCCTTCTCGCTACTGGTTCATTTCGCGGTAAATGTTTCGTGTTCTGTTACTCGCGGATGGATGACCGTTTGAACCTAAAAATCCTTCATTTTTGCAGTGCGTGCATTGCCAAAATGGGGTTACATTGCATCAGAGTATTTGTGTGACATGTATTTTAGGGTTTAGGGTTGGTTGCATGAATTCAGCTTTGACAAAATTCAGAGTATTTCTCTGGTGCCCGTTGCAGCTGGAGATTGCTTCTTTCAAGAAAGCAGAAAGTGGCGTTGCTCACAAGTGTTTCTACTAGAAGTACTTTTATTATAAATCTTTGGCTTTTTAGCTTGAAATGACCCTTGAGATTGGCTAACTTTTCATTTTTGTCATTGTGATTTGAAATTGATAGAAGTTGTCATTGAGATTGTTCACCGTTAATCATTTTGATCATTTCGTATTGAATAAAAAAAATAAACCAAATTAATCCAACAAAAACTAAGGGAATTTTTGTCATTTTATTCTTATTGAACGAAGATTCTTTGTGAGATTAGGTGAGCTAGGCGGACGGCTAAGTAGATGTAGGCGTATTTTTTTAATTTTCAAACATCTATGAACTAATCAGGATGGTAGTCAGTCGCCTAGTATCAAGACTAGGGCTAAGTAGCATTAGGTGAGAATTTTTAGAATGATGCTTATCACACAATATTGTTGGATCAAATGAATTTAAAAAGATTAATAACCAAAAATTTTAAAAAGTGAGAAATAAAAATGTGTGTAAATAGAAGTATCTAAACTTAATTAGAGCAAGTCCACTGTGTGCTCCAGCCCGAGGGATAGGCGCAAGAACAGGGCCATGTAGCCCAAGTGATGAAGCCCAGCGTGTGCTGGCAAGCGAGCCTGAGCAGGCCCGAGGGAAAGGCCCGACGATTCATGCTAGCCCGAGCTCCTGAAGGCAATGTGACATGGGCTCACGTCAACCACAATATAAAATTAATAAAAATAAAAAATATTAATAAAAAATTTAAAATTTTAAAAAAATTAAAAGAATGTAAAACCCAACGGGCACTCGCGATCCCCCTCCTTTGTCGTCGCACCCCAGTCCCTCCTCCGCTGCAGCTGCTGCCACACCTCACACTGCCTTCACCTCCACGCACTCGCGATCCCCCTTCTTCCACTCGCGCATCCAGATCGCATGATTTGTGACACACCCCGACCGAAATCAAGGCATGTTGCCCGTCATGTGAGAGTGATGTAGCCATGTGCACAGTGCGGAAGTATAAATAATAATAGAAAAGCGAATAAATAAAAACCAAACTACTAGATAAACTAGTTAAAGTAATACGCTAGTGTAAGACTAAGTGTGATAAATATAATCAGAGCACAAAAAGTCTAAGTGTAGTCCAGTAGAACGAATACTAATTACACAACACCCAAAGGTGATCCTACATTTGTGTTGTTTGTCAGAACCACCGTCAAAGTTCTCGTGAGCCACCAAAGCGCTTCTACCTAAAACTTGGAAGGGCGCAAAACAGAAAGTGTGAGTGAGCAAAAACAAAGCTTTTCAAAATCATTTCATTCTCAAAAGTTCTAACCCCTCTCCGTAAAACCTGTATAAGTTCCCAGAAAATAGAATATATGAATATAACGAAATCATGCTCAGAATAACAACATTCATAAATATGTCACGACAAATTTCTCAGCATAAAGTATAAGTAAACTAGGTGATATCAATCAATGCAAATGATATGTCAGCCGGAGTCACCTAACGTGACCTGTACGGCTGAATCTAGAGCTCGAATCCACATCTCAACAACTATACCTGCACACGAGTCGGAACCACCTAAAGTGGTCTGTACGATAGGACTGGGTGTAAATAAATACGCTCAAGTGCTACGATCACGTGAAGACTGTGCGAATAATCGTGGGTCACCTACGAGTCGGAACCACCTAAAGTGGTATGTACGACAGGACTGTGCACCTAACTTGGATCCAAGATGAGCGTGTGGTGCGGGAGGTGAACATCACGTGAAGAATTGTGCCCTAACTCTAAGCGGGAGCACTAACACCGGGGTGCAAGTTTATGAGCTCTCAATGCATCTCACCTAACCACTAATTCACAACCATAAACTATAAACTTATCTGGCACTTACCCGTGCGTCCGCAGCACCACACATACATATATGCGACTACTAATGCATAAATAAATAGGCAGGCACTTTGCATGGCATTTTAAAACAAATAAACATTCAATTTCATTTTCTGGGAAAACTCTCAAGTATATAGATATATACGGAAAACCAAAAGCCCACTCACTGGTATGTGGAAGGGTCGTAGCCCTCAAGCCTCGAGCGACTGCGCTCGTCCTCAGGATAGGTCTCACCTATATGCGAAACAACTATATAAATGTTAATTTAAAGCACATAACCAAAACTAAGTAATAACTTCTCATACAATGTTCAAATGGGGTGTTTGAATATACCAACATGATCTACTCAACCTCATGAACATCCCCATATTTTTAAAATAATTTTATGACTACCCACGTGTCGGCCAAGGCACGGCCACACGCGCCGTCCATGTACAAGCACGTGCCTAGCACACTGACGGCGGTAGTTAATGCCGTTAGGAATATTCCGTTAAAACTAACCTGACGCCGTTACTGTCTTTATGAATATTCCGTTAAAACTAACGGAATATTCCCCTTTCTTCTCCGGCTAGCCGCCGGACTTCGTCGCCGTCGCCGAAAAACTGGGAAAAACTTCCATTCAAATCTCACTCGTTTCTCAATCAAAATTCATGAATTTTGTATGAAAATGAAGCTTACGAAGAGTAGAACAAAACCTTACCACTTTGGGGACCTAAAACCAACGGAATCTCGCCCGAAAAACCCACGATATTCCAACCAAACCTGCAACTCATTGAAACTGGGCTTCCCTACATCCTAAACACTTCAACTTTCTTCTCTGAGCTTCGTGAGAGTGTTCTAAAGCTTTATACGACCTTAAAAACTCCTAAAAACTTCACGATCATGTGTGCATGAACAATGCATGAAATATGGGGTTAGGGTTCTCGAGGTTTTCGAAGGTTTCAAGTCTCACAAATGGTATAAATGAACTCAAGAACTTGCAAGGAGTTCGAATCTTACCTTCTAGACGGCGATCCGTGCCTAAAATGGTTGATTTGGGTGATGTCCGTATGACTTGTACGGAAATGCAAAAAAATCCGAGAAGGAGGAGAGAGAGGGAGGGTCCACGGGTGTTTAGGTGTATGTGGGTGTGTGTGTGTGGTCCTAGTTGAGTCAACAACCAAAAAAACAAACTAAACAACACCCCACACGCAATTTAACGTTCAAGGGCAATTTAGTCTTTTCACACCTACAGTACAAATATTCCGGGACGGACTGTCACAACTTGGGATTTGTTTTTGGGGAAGAGAGAGAGAGAGAGAGAGAGAGAGAGAGAGAGAGAGAGAGAGAGAGAGAGAGAGATTTTAACTAAGGAGGTGGCGAACTAAGGAAAAATTGTGAATTTTTGTGCGGATCGGCTATTGATGTTGTCAGAGTCTGAGGCCCTGCCTTCGGAGCTCAAGTGAGAGAGAGCTGTTGAGCTTGAAAAAGAAAGGAAAAAAAAAAACACAGCTTTTGGAATGATGTGTTGGCATTAGGGGTGGAAATTTTTACTAAATTACCATACCAACCGCCTTACCAACCATACCATACCATACCAAATTATTACTAAAAATTTGTACCAATTGGTAATGGTACGGTATTTGTACCGTACCATACTGTTTCAGTACAGTACTGGTACCCAAAATCAGTACCGGTGGTATACCGTACCTACCAATAATATTAATATTATATTATGTATTTATTCATATAATTATTTGAGGGCAAAATTAATAATAATTATTGTAGAAGTGTAAAAAATGTAAAAAAATATATACAATCACTCGTACTGACAAACTTTATAACTTTCATGAAGAGGTCAGCTTCAAAATCCAACACTATAATCCATAAACCTTAAATTTATATTTAACTGGCGATTGTCATTTACGCTTTATTCTTCTTATTGAATTTCATTTTTAAAATTTTCTTTTTTTGAAAACATGATCATCTGGCGGGTGTAAGAAGATGAACGGTTCAGATCTTTGATATCACGTTTCAATATTTATGGTTAACAGAAATATGAGTCGATGCCATATAGTTTGTAGAAACTTTATAAACATTAAGCAATATTTTCACTAACCGTAAAACTCTGAAGATAATGTCAACGATCCAATTCATCTTTCTACATCATCTAATATAACATGTTTTCAAAAAAGAAAATCCGAAAAAAACAAAATTTGATGAGAAAAATGAAGAATGTAAACAACAATCAACGGTTAAATTTTGATCTATGATTTATATGATTATAATGGCAAATTTCAAAGTTAAGCTCTTCACGAAAGTTGTAAAGCTTGTCATTACGAGCATTTATATATTTTTTTTCTATATTTTTTACACTTCTACATTAATTTAAAAAATATTATATTTTGGATAAACTAAGTGGCGTAAAACAAAATGACAATTACTATTGGTATACCATACCAACCCAACTATTTGGTATACTGAAAGTTTGGTACGGTAATGATAATAGATTTTGCCGTATCAAATATTTGGTATGATAATTGATATAGAAATTTTGGTACGGTAATGTACCAAAACCACCCTTAGTTGGCACCATGTGAAAAGAAGAAGAAAAAAATAATTAAAAAAAAAGATTTTGGAGTGCATCGGCACCATGTGAAAAAAAACAAAGGTTTTTGTTTGTATTATTTAAAAAAAAATACTAATATTTTATTACTTATTACTAAAGCTATTCAATATAAGAATGGAAATGTAAAATATAATTACTGTTGATTAAAAATAGTTACTGTTCTGGATTAAACGGTGAATAGCCCGGGCCTTAGCAACGGTGGAACTGCAGTTAGGAAGAGTCCTAGGTTTAGCTCCACACATTTTTCTCCCGAGCAGCCTCTCCCTCTTTAACGTAACCCGCGCTGACTCTCTCGTCTCTCTCTTCTCTATGCGCTCTCCGCTCCACTGTCAACTTCTCCTATCTCCCAACAAGGTAAACTCTCTCTCTCTCTCTCTCTCTCTCTCTCTCTCTCTATATATATATATATATATATATATAAAATTAATTTTGGTCCAAGTGATTTTCTTTATTAAATTTCGGTGCAGTAGAATTTGTGAATTTGGGATTAGCAGTGTTGTGTTGATATGGTTTGGGAAATTGGTTGAGAGCTGTCTTCTCCAGATTGTTTTCTTAGCTTCTGTTGTTGTTGTGAGTCTGAGTCACACCCAATGCCATTGCAGAATAATTCAATGGGAGGGCTACCTCTCTAGCCCTAGCCCTTGCTCCTGCTCCATTCCAAACAGTTGGTCACCTTGAAGGTAATTCACAATAATCGCCCGCCAAGTGGCTGCCCTGCTCTCCTCTTCTGCTCGATTCAACTTCCAACTTTGAGTGAGGTTAATTTTCCCCCCGCTCAATTTCTGTTTCTTTCAAGTTTGGTGTTTGAGAAATTGAAATGTCAAAAACTGACTAATAGTAATACGACTGTAGATTGCTTCCTAGTTCTAACATGAATATAGTCAAGCAGCTCGTGCCCACAGTGAAGCGATTGAATGATGTCACAAAGTATTGTCGAGGTAAACCCAAGTTCCATTCACTCGTGTTTTTTATGTCGTAGCAATATAAAAATATGTTTTCATTGGTGAAGAAATCCTTGCATGTATAATAGCGACAAAGGCCGTCGATGGGAAAAGAGACTATGAATTTGTATCACGAATGCTTCATTTTGAGTATAGAGGCCTAAACAGCCTTCCTGATGCTTGTTTACACTTTCAATGCAGCATCATGTTCTTCTTTCATACATTCATCCCCAAACTTCTCAGCACAAGTTCATTCTCCAGACCAGGAGATAGTGATTGCTTTGGGAAGCAATGTGGGTGACAGACTGCATAATTTCAATGAAGCCTTGCAGTTAATGAGAAAATCGGGCATACACATCACAAGACATGCTTGCTTGTATGAGACAGCACCAGCCTATGTGACTGATCAGCCTAATTTTCTCAACTCTGCTGTTAGAGCTGTTACACAACTTGGGCCTCATGAGTTGTTAGGAGCACTGAAGAAAATTGAAAAGGACATGGGTCGTACTGATGGTATTAGGTATGGTCCCAGGCCAATCGACCTGGATATATTGTTCTATGGAAAGCAAAGAATCAGTTCTGAGATTCTTATGGTCCCCCATGAAAGAATTTGGGAAAGACCATTTGTAATGGCCCCACTAATGGATTTGCTGGGTTCAAGTATTGACAGCGATACAGTTTCTTGTTGGCATTCTTTCTCAAACCATTCTGATGGGCTTTTTGATTCTTGGGAGAAATTGGGCGGTGAACCACTCATTGGAAAGGAAGGACTAAAGAGGGTTTTGCCTATTGGAAACGGCTTTTGGGACTGGTCAACGAGAACCTCGGTAATGGGTATCCTTAATTTGACTCCAGATAGTTTCAGTGATGGAGGAAAGTTTCAGTCTGTGGAGGCAGCAATTTCTCAGGTCCGTTCAATGATTTCAGAGGGGGCAGATATGATTGATATTGGCGCACAGTCTACACGGCCAATGGCTTCTAGGATTTCAGTTCAACAAGAACTGGATAGACTAATTCCTGTCTTAGAAGCAGTTCTTGGGCTGCCTGAAGCAGAGGGAAAGATTGTATCTGTGGACACATTTTATTCAGAAGTTGCGGAAGAAGCAGTCAGTAAGGGTGCTCATATTGTAAATGATGTATCTGCCGGGCAGTTGGACTCTAACATGTTAAAAGTCGTTGCTGACCTTAAAGTTCCTTACATTGCAATGCACATGAGGGGAGATCCATCGACAATGCAGAACAGCGAGAACCTGCAATATGATAATGTTTGTAAGCAGGTTGTGTCTGAGTTATACTCAAAGGTGAGAGAAGCTGAAATATTAGGCATCCCAGCTTGGAGGATGATAATTGACCCTGGACTTGGATTTTCAAAGAACTGTGAACACAATTTGGAAATCTTGATGGGGTTACCAAATATTCAAGCAGAGATTGGGAGGAAAAGTTTGGCTTTGTCTCATGCGCCCATACTAATTGGACCTTCGAGAAAGAAATTTTTAGGTGAAGTTTGTAATCGCACTGCTGCAACTGAGAGAGATGCTGCTACTGTTGCTTCTGTCACTGCCGCAGTCCTGGGCGGAGCAAATATTGTAAGAGTACATAATGTAAGAGATAATGTAGATGCTGTAAAGCTGTGTGATGCAATGCTGAGACAGAGGAGATCTATTCCTCCAAGTAATAAAAAATGATGACAACTCAGCCCATGAAAAGCATAAAAACGGAGATTGGAGCAAAGCATTTGGTAGCCGGGAATAATGCTCACAAAGAGAGAATGGATGAGTTAGCATCTGTTTTCAGGTGCAATGTAGGGAGGCTGCCAATGAAGTAACTAGGACTCTCAGTTTTACTTTGTCTTTGTTTCTGTGACCAACCACATAGGGTGCTATTACAATTTTCAGAGGAAAGGATAAATGATATTTAAGAAATGCCCTGCCCATGCCCAGGCCAGGTAATTGCAATTATTTTATTTTTATTGTCAATTCAGTCATTAACTGCTTAAAGTGAAACTGAAGCTATGGGGCGTAACATCTCTTCTTTTCTTTTGTTTTTTTGGTTGAAAAGAAAAACTAAAAAACATTCAGGAACCATTTTCCCTGGTCTTTTTGTACTAGTAGGAAGGCGTTCACAACATTCGGAAATTCACTACTGAACATGAGGAGCCCATCCCATGTACGGTGACTTTTGTTTGATGCTGTGCATAATTCATATAAGTAAAGTTATTTTTCAGTCAACCGAAAGCATGATTATAAAAAGCCAAAAATTATTGGTTGTAAAAGAGTACAAGAATTAATTCAAGTTATAAGCAGGAGTAGAAGCTGAGTCATGAATTCATGATAGACTTCTTTATAATTATTGATCATAGGCCAAAGCCACCAACTTTCTATTGGTCGAGTGTTATCTCTCGTCCACAATGTTTGAAGAGGTTGCGAGTTAGAATTCCCCTTCCGGGAATGACAAACTAAATAAATATAGGCCATAGCCTAAACTATGCCTTCCATAGGATATTTGAAGCCTCCTCATGGCAGAAGAAGTTACTGGATGAATCATCTCTAATGAATTCACATCCCCTGCCCCACCTCTCCAATAAGAAAAGTAAACTGCTGGAACGTGAGCAACTTTCCAATGATCTTCCCCACTATCAGGAAGTAGTGGCTGGATTAATTCATTTGGCATATCGAAAAATTCTAGCAACTTTTAAATTTTTTAAATGCTCAATGCCTGATCGGTCCTTCTTCAACAAGTTGCAGCGCTGGATTATTCACTTTTCTAGACAAGGCATTACTCCCTCATCCGTGATAATCTTTTCCACTCCTAATTTGTCATACCTAATACCTTTAGACTTGGAAACCCTCCTTCCTTAAAATGCAAACATTCCCCGTCATAAACCTGAAGCAGTTCAAGATGTACCAGATTTGGCAAACCTTGTAGATGTACTAGAGGATCCTCCTTTAGCCGACTCCATTTCAAAAAGAGTCTCACCAGGTTATGAAGAGAAGAAATCCAGTGTGGTAAGTTTTCTAAACGCCTTGTCAAATATAGTCACTGAGATCCGGAAAACAGAATCAAAGTTCGGGTCGTGTCTGCCAGAGCTTATCACTCATTGTTCATGCACAACATGTAAGTAAAGCTTTAGAGTTTTTATGAACAATTTGCTTTCTCTGCAGTGTATTTTTCTGTATACGTTCCCTCCTCCTTTGGGTAAGCCTGCCAGATAAGTCCTCTTAACGTTGCGTATAAGTTTTGACATGTAATCTTTTCCGAGTATTCTCTATGTATCGTCCCTAAGCACGTAGCTTTCCGTCTAGCTAGGTGCAAACACGTGTGATATTAGCTTAGTGTACGTACAATTCTATAACTTGGTGGGTCGCAGGTGTATTCGACCCACTCCTGAAGAGCTGGAGAATTTTGGTACTCCGGACTTCACTGTATACAATGCTGGCCACTTCCCGTGTAATCGTTACACCCACTACATGACATCCTCTACTAGCATAGACCTTAATCTTGCTAGGAGGGAAATGGTCATCCTCGGCACCATGTACACTGGGGAAATGAAGAAAGGTCTTTTCAGTGTCATGCATTATCTCATGCCTAAGTGACAAATCCTATCCCTGCATTCTGGCCGCAATATAGGGAAAGATGGAGATGTTGCCCTTTTCTTTGGATTGTCAGGTATAGTATCATCAATAGATTGCGGTTGTCATCTTGGTCTCACAGCCATATGATATGTGCTCTCTTACTCTCGCTCGCTCTCTGTTAGCGTATGACAGTTTAATTGTTTCTTATGGTATTTGCCTTTTCTTTTCATTTTACTATTTAGGTACTGGAAAGACGACTCTGTCTACGGATCACAATAGGTACTTGATTGGAGATGATGAACACTGCTGGACTGAGAACGGTGTGTCAAATATCGAAGGTGGTTGCTACGCCAAGTGCATTGACCTGTCAAGGGTGAAAGAGCCAGACATTTGGAACGCCATGAAGTTTGGCGCTGGTAATATGTCACCTTGATTTCTTGGATATGTGGATATGATGGAATCAATATGATGAAGAAGTAATAGTGTTTAATTTGTTTGGTCTTTTGAATTCGACTTGAATTTATCGGATTTTTCTTCGTTGGCAGTGTTGGAAAACATCGTGTTTGATGAGCATACACGAGAGGTGGACTATTCTGACAAATCTGCTACAGGTAAATATCAATTGTTTTCATCCCAAAATTCACACAATTTGAGTTTGAATCTCATGATACGGTGATTGATTATGCTTATACATAATTCTGATGGACCATATAATATATTGAGCTGTTTTTCTTCCGGTTGCAGGGAACACTCGTGCAGCTTACCCCATCGAATACATTCCCAACGCATTGGTCCACATCCAAAGAACGTCAAACTTTTGGCGTGCGATGCATTTGTACTCGTGAACACTTAACATTTCGGTTACTATATTAACTAATTGTTGATAAATTTATAGGTTGCTGGAACTGAAGATGGTATCAAGGAGCCAACAGCAACATTCTCAGCATGCTCCGGTGCAGCATTTATAATGTTGCATCCTACTAAGTATGCAGCAATGCTGGCTGAGAAGATGCAGAAGCACAGTGCAACAGGATGGCTGGTGGCTGGTCCGGTGGAAGGTATATGTTCATTCGATTATCATCATAATTTTAGAGAATCATTTCCGTGAGAAAATATTAACCAAACAAACATCTTTCTTTCCTGCAGCTATGGATCAGGAAAGCGCATTAAGTTGCCCTACACCAGGAAAATCATTGACGCCATCCACTCCGGCAGCCTCTTAAACGCGAAGTACAAGAAGACTGAAGTGTTTGGACTTGAAATCCCCACTGAGGTCGAGGGAGTGCCTTCAGAAATACTGGATCCAGTGAACACTGTAAGTTGGTTTTCTCTCTATATACCGTTTCCTTGTTCGGTCTTGACCTTCATTGTTAATGTGATATCCGAATCTTTATTTGTGGTTGCAGTGATCGGACAAGAATGCATACAATGAAACTTTGATGAGGCTGGCTGGCCTGTTCAAGAGGAACCTTGAGACTTTCACAAATTACAAGACTGGGAAGAACAAGAAGCTGACCGAGGAGATACTTGCGGTTGGAACAAATTTCTAAAACCTTCGCAGAAAAGAAGAATAACTAGAAACTCTAGGGAAGCTGGGGGGCAAGGCAATTGATGGAAATAAGAATTGGACAGACTCAGAAGTAGGCGTATTGTTATTCTATTCATTAGATATGCTAAACGGTTCTTTTGTACTTTTTAAGGTCCTATTAATATATATAATCAAAGGAGGTTGTTTCTCTCCATTTCCTTCCCCTCATTTTCTTCAAAATTCATCTGTTTCGAAGTTAATTTTTGAAATTCTGGACACAAATTTAAAAGGAAACAAAGAAAAGAAGGCAGTTTCCAGTCACCAATTAACAAAATTGAGTAGTTTTGGACAGTATTTTTTGCAAGAACCCCGCCTCCCTCATTGGTAGCCAGCGAAGACGGTGTCGTTCTTCTCAACAGGGTACAAGATCGTTGTTTGTGTCTTGAATTTTCGATTTGCAGGTTTTCTAAATGATCAATTCTTGAACTGGGATGATGCAATCCACAAAACAAAATCAAAGTGCGGATCATGTCTGCCAGGGCTTTCCATTCATTGTTCATGCGCAACATGCAAGTTTTGAGGCATGTTCCACGTCGGAGACCTGTACGAAGATACATAAAGACCCACGAACGATTGATTTTGATGTCATTGTAAAACTCGTGCATGAGCTTCATTAGTGTACATTTGCAGGTGTATCCCACCCACTCCTGAAGAGCCGGAGAATTTCGGAACTCCGGACTTCACCATCTACAGTGCCGGACAGTATCCTCTCCCTACATTCTGGTTGCAATATGGGGAAAGACGGAGATGTCGTGCTCTTGTTTGGATTGTCGGGATATAGAACCAACTGATGTTTGATCGTAGAGTGCATGCTAAGAGGCTAGTTGGTTCTGATAAATGTTTGCTAGCATGTTTGAATAATTAGGTACAAGAAAGACAACTCTGTAAACGGATCACAATAGGTTCTTAATTGAAGACGATGACCACTGTTGGAGTGAGATTGGTCTGTCCAACATCGAAGGTGCTTGCTATACCAAGTGCATTGACCTCTCAAGGGAGAAGGAGCCTGACATTTTCAAAGCCATCAAGTTTGGGGCAGTGTTGGAAAACGTCGTGTTCGACGAGCATGCCCGGGTGGTGGATTATTCAAACAAATCTCGTACAGGTAACGAGAGAGCGTGAAAATCATTTCTCATATCCAATCGTGCAGCCTACCCCATCGAATACATTATTATTATTTGTATTATTGATTAATTACAAGGTTGCTGGATCCGAGGAGGGTATTAAGGAGCATCATTTTTATGTTGCATCCTACCAAGTACGCAGCAATGTTGACTGAGAAGACGCAGCAATGTTGAACATATTCCTAATACTAATAGTCCAACTCCGAACCCAATTTCAAATGTCTAATTTGATTTGGGTGTTCCAAACTCAAATGACTTTCAAATTGGAATTGGTAAGAATAGGAAGTTCCAATCCGACTTGCCTCTCTCTCATTTTTTTTTCTTTTCCGGTTTCGCAGTGGTCGGACAGGAATGCATACAATGAGACACCGATGAAGTTGGCTGGTCTATTCAGGAACAAGTTTGAGACCTTCACTATCAGATTGGTGAGGAAAACAAGCTAACAGAAGTGGATTGTAAATTACACTAACCTTGTAAACTAATATTCAATATAAAGAAAGTTTTATTTCCTTGTTAAAGAAAAAGCCCTAATTTTTTTTTTAAGTTCTATTTATAATTTTGTGAAATAAACTAAATTATGACAATTAATTTAACAATCTGACAGTAAGCAAACCTTGGCATTCAGATTCCCGCAACATTCAGGGAATAAGTTTCCAAGCATAATCCATAATTTCATTATTTATGAACGGACGCAAAGACCACATCAGGCAGTAGCTCTCTAATTCTCCCGAAGATGACTTGAGATTAACAGCAGAGACGATCCTCTCCTGCATCAAGTTGTTACATTGGATGTTTTAAAAGTTCATACCAAAGGGCACAGATAGTGGGAATTCGGGGTGAGAGCTTAATTACCTGCATCATATAGTCTTGCTTGACCATACTGTAAATGACCCCCATCACGACAGCATAATCGGTAACTTCATTTCTTTTGGGATGGGATGACGTAAATTCCTCCTATAGAAGTTAGGCATCAGTAAGAGGTGTTTCGAATTTATCATCAACCATAAGAAATCAGAATTGGCGTAAGAATTTTACTGAGCAGCATGCAAATCTGAACTAGGAACGGAATACTTAGTGTGGAATGAACATTCAGAAAGAAAAGAAAAAAGGAGAGAAAATTAGGTGATGGAAAGATCAGCCAAATATCTTTAGAACTCAAAGATATAGCTCCCTCATTCCCGAAAAATCTTACTTTCTTAACATAATATTTTGCGACAGAAATATGCATTCAACACTTCTATGTACCGCTCCTCTTCCTACTTTCCAACCATAGCAAACTCGATCAGGAAATGAATAGAAAAACTTGTAAAATAAGGGATAATCTGGAAATCAGAGATATTAAGGATTGACCTTCAAAATAGGCAAGCAGTGAAATAAAAACTGTAAAGAAAGGAGGGTATTTAAGCCGGATACACAGTATAAATGTTGTACTATGAATTTTGTAGTGAAAGGAGACATGTGAATGACGGATCATATAACTTTGACCGAAACTCTGCAGATTAAACCATGCTTATAGGCAAGTGCAGGCACTCTGATTTTCAATAACAGTAAAGATTGCCAAAAATCTCCAACCCGATAAAATAAAAAAGACAGTAACTCCTTAAACACCAAAGCTACAAAGAGGCACACATGTTTCAGCAACCCTAACAAAATTCCAAGCATGCAATTATCGGAGTAATTTAGTGATACATTTAAATCAGTGATTACCACTGATACATGTGTCTGTGCATATACAGGTACAAATACAACAGAAATGTACGGACAATTGGACAGAAGTCCAATGATGGGCAACGATAATTACTGAACTCGGAGGCAGGGAGAGTAGATTATACGATGCTGATAATTGTACAAATAATCTGTCGATATTGATTGCCAAGTGTCATGTAGTCATTGGTTTAGTTTAGTGTTTGTTAGATGGATATTAGGAGTTGGTTATAGCTGTTATGGCTAACCTTAGCTTGCGAGTCAGGTACTAATACTTGTCATCTGTGCAATGCAAGGTGATTTGTGATTTTGTAAACATTGGTATTCAATAATACAGAGAAGTATTAGCATACGAGTGCAAAGTGTTAGTTTTTGGCTCGTCAATTTTGTGTCCTTTTGTGTTTAGGATTGTTTTAGGGAAAGGGTGCACCAATTCTTCTCCTAAAAGGGCTAGGAAAGAATCTTAGTTTCCTTATTCAATGTAGATTAGAAATCCTAGAAGTCTATTTGGAATTGGAAAGGAAGTCTAAATTCCTATTCCACTTAGAATAGGAATTATAATCTTTAAAGGACATGTAAGCCAACCCTATATCTATAAATAGGGTGCGACAAGGCTGATTTACAGCAGAGAGAAAACAGCCAAACAGCAGAGAGGTTTGAGATTAGTTCTAGGGTTTGCATAAGTTCTGTAATCTCTATTATTAATCAAAGAAGCGGTGATTTCTCTACCTAGGGAAATCACAACTGGACGTAGGCATAAGTTCTGCCGAATCAGTATAATTCTTGTGTGTTTCTAAGTTTTCTATATTTGCTAGTTTAGTCTATTGCCGTTGGTTACATCAAAGAACAAGGTCCAGTGTCGGGGTTTTTTTAACAATTGGTATCAAGAGCTAGGATCAAGGTGTTGTACGATGTTAAAAGGGAAGATGAATGCGGATCAAGGATCTACGTTAAAACCCTTTGACGGCAAGGATGACTTCACGGACTGGCAAAGGATGATGAAGAACGTACTGAAACAGCAGGATTTGGATGATGCTCTTGATGGTAAGAAGCCGGAAAGCATGACAGAAGTAGCATGGAATAAGGTTCTCAAGAAGGCCAAGAGTTCCATCGAGATCCATCTCACAAGATCAGTTCGGTCACACATCACCGAAAAGATGTTTGCCCAGGAAGCATGGGAAAAATTGGAGACTGTTTATATGGGAAAAACCGTGTCCAATAAACTTTTTCTAAAGGATGAACTATTCGGGCTTCGACTAGAAGAAGGAGGTGATATTGAAGATCACACATGCAGGTTCCAGAATTGCATAGCTAATCTTCAGAAAGTCGAAGAAACTTACAAAGATGATGATATGGCTATCATCCTGCTAAGGTCTCTACCTTCGTCTTTCAAGCACTTTCGAACAACTCTAATGTTTGGAAAAGAGTCCTTGAAGCTTGAAGACGTAATTCAAGCTCTTCAGTCATATGCTAAACTAGATGATATAACTGAAAGCTCTCAAGGCCTTTATGCCAAAGGCAAGGAGAGGGGGCGGGAAAAGACAAGAGAAGAGAAAACTGGCAACAGAGGTAGGTCAAAATCCAAGAAGAAAAAGGAAAAGAAGGAAGGTTGCTTCGAATGTGGTTCAGCCGATCATTGGAAGAGGAACTGCAAGATTTGGAAAGAAAAGAAAGCCAAGATGGAAGGAAGCTCAGGTTCCGCTAGTGCAGTCACCGAACATGAGAGTGACGGGGAACTTCTTTCGGTAACATCGGGCTCCAAGGCTTTCAATTGGATTTTGGATACTGGATGCACGTTTCATATGTGTGCAATAAAAGAATGGTTCGATACTTTCAAAGAAGTCAGCAGCGGGGAAGTCTTAATGGGGGATGATTCTTCATGTCCTGTAAGAGGAATCGGCACTGTTCGAATCAGAATGTTCGATGGGAGGATACGAGCTTTAGGGAACGTCAGGTATGTCCCTAGACTAAGAAAGAATTTGATTTCCTTGGGTACTTTAGATGAGGCCGGTTATGGGTACAAGTCTAAAAAAGGAAGACTCAGGGTAACCAAAGGATCGCTAGTGGTAATGCAAGGTGACCTACAACCCAATAAGTTGTATAAGTTAATTGGGACCACTATAGTCAGGGGAGCAGCTGTTTCTGTAAATCAAAGTATAGAAGACAAGACTGAACTATGGCATCATAGGCTCGGGCACATAAGCCAGAAGGGATTGCAAGAATTACACAAGCAAGGCCTGTTGGAAGGCGTGTCAGCTTGCAAACTGGACTTTTGTGAATACTGTGTTCTTGGGAAGCAAAGAAAGGTATCATTCGCAAGTAGCAGTGCAGATAGCCGAAGTAAGGAGCAACTCAGCTATATTCACTCAGATGTTTGGGGTCCTGCTCCAACTAAATCAAATGGTAGAGCCAGGTATTTTGTTACTTTCATGGATGATTTTTCTAGGAAGGTTTGGATTTATTTCATGAAGCAGAAATCCGAGGTTTTTGCAAAGTTCAAGGAATGGAAAACAGAAACCGAGAATCAAACTGGAAGAAAGATCAAGTATCTGAGAAGTGACAATGGAGGTGAATATACAAGTAATGAGTTCACCGATTACTGCAAGCAGGAAGGCATCATAAGGCACTTCACAGTAAAGAAGAATCCCCAACAAAATGGAGCTGCTGAGAGGATGAACCGAACTCTCATGGAGAGAGAAAGGAGCATGCGATTTCATGCAGGATTGCCTGATAGTTTTTGGGCAGAGGCTGTTAATCATGCAAGTTATTTGATTAACAGATCACCATCTACAGTTCTCGGTTTTAAGAGTGCAGAGAGGTATGGTCTGAGAAGCCGGTGGATTATTCCAAGCTCAGGGTGTTTGGCTGTAGTGCTTATGCACATATTCCAAGTGATGAAAGGTCCAAGCTCAAACCGAAGTCTATACATTGCATATTCCTAGGTTTTGAGAAAGGAGTGAAGGGTTTCAAGCTTTGGGATTTCAACAACAGGAAAAAGGTTGTCAGTCGAGATGTTGTCTTTGATGAGACAACCATGCCTCTGAATAAAGTCGAGAGCAATAGGGAGAAGAAGGATGATGCTGGAATTGAAGCAACAAAGATTCCGTTAATCAGTTCAGATGAAGAAGAAGCTCAGGTGGAGCAAATTGAGCAAGAGGCCGAATCTGATGGTTTTGAGGAAGAAGAAGAGCATCAGCATCATTCACTAGTTAGGAATCAGGTGGAGCAAGAAACAGGACAGATTGAAGGTACTCCAATCCGCCAGATATCCCAAAGGAGTCAAACTCCACCCAACAATCCACCTGCATTTCAAAGATGCATAGCACTGGACAAACCTAAGCGGAACAAGAAGAAACTTGACAGGTTTGGGTTTGACCAAAACGAAGTTAATTATGCTCTTAACATTAGTCAAGGAGATCCGACTACTTATCGAGAAGCTATAGCAAGTGATGAGCGAGATAGTTGGATAAGTGCTATGATAGAGGAAATGGAGTCTCTTTACAAGAACTCTGTTTGGGAGTTGGTTCCTAAACCCAAAGACAAAAAGCTAGTTGGATGCAAGTGGGTATTTGGGAAAAAGGAAGGACTACATGAACAAGATGCCGTGAGATTCAAAGCAAGGCTCGTGGCTAAGGGGTACTCACAAAAGGAAGGGGTGGATTATGATGAGATCTTTTCACCTGTAGTCAAGCATACTTCTATCCGATTGCTTTTAGCAATGGCAGCTCAGCATGACATGGAGATTGAGCAGATGGATGTGAAGACAGCGTTTCTTCATGGGGATTTAGAGGAGACGATATTCATGGCTCAGCCAGAAGGGTTTGTTGAATATGGGAAAGAAAACCTAGTATGTCAGCTAAGGAAGTCCCTGTATGGCCTGAAACAGTCTCCAAGACAGTGGTACAAGAGGTTTGATTCATTCATGCTGAAAATTAATTTTAGAAGGTGTTTGTATGACTGTTGTGTGTACTATCATGTGTTCCAAGATGGGATGATCATATTGCTATTGCTATATGTGGATGACATGTTAATTGCTTGTCAAGACAACTCTAGAATTCAAGACTTGAAAAGGATGTTGAGCGAGGAGTTCGACATGAAGGATCTAGGTGCCGCACAGAAGATCCTTGGCATGGAAATTCAGAGAGATAGGACCGCTGGAAGGATTTGGATATCACAAGCCAAGTATATTCAGAAGGTTCTTGAGAAGTTCAACATGCAAGAAGCAAAGGTAGTTTCGACTCCTTTGGCAACTCACTTCAGGTTAAGTGGACAACAGTGTCCTACGTCCGAGGAAGAGCAAGAAGAAATGAAGAAGGTGCCTTATGCTAATGCCGTGGGCTGCCTCATGTATGCAATGGTATGCACACGTCCTGACATAGCTCAAGCAATCAGTGTCGTTTCCAGATACATGGCAAATCCAGGAAAGCAACATTGGGATGTAGTCAAGTGGATTTTGCGTTATTTGAAGGGTTCTTGGCAACAAAGGATTATGTTTGAGAAGCAAAAGGATAATGCAGGGGTGTTAGGATATGTGGATGCCGATTATGCAGGGGACTTGGACAAGAGAAGGTCAACTTCTGGTTATGTGTTTACATGCGCAGGAGGACCAATCAGTTGGAGGGCACTACTGCAACCAATTACAGCTTTATCGACCACAGAGGCAGAGTATATTGCATTGGCCGAAGCTGGAAAGGAAGCAATTTGGCTTAGTGGCTTGGTAAGTCAAATGGGAATCACTCAAGATTGTGTGAAGCTTAAGTGTGATAGTCAAAGTGCCATTCACTTGGCAAAGAATCAGGTTTTTTCTGGAAGATCAAAGCACATTGAAGCAAGATATCACAGAATCAGAGATTGGGGAGTCTAAGGAAATTTGGATTGAAAAGGTTCATACGGATGACAATGCCGCAGATTTCCTTACAAAGATAGTGCCGGCCAAGAAGTTCAAGCATTGTTTGAACTTGATCAATCTCGTTGATTGATTAAAGTGGAGCACCTCCTCACCTGAGGTGCAATGAGGCAAGAAGGAGGTTGCCAAGGTGAAGACTCTTGAAGTTTTTCCAGAGCTACTTCAAGAAGGTTCAAAGATACTCTGGGGTGCAAACGATCAAGACTTGGTTTGACTCACCAAGGTGGAGATTATTAGTTTTTGGCTCGTCAATTTTGTGTCCTTTTCTGTTTAGGATTGTTTTAGGGAAAGGGTGCACCAATTCTTCTCCTAAAAGGGCTAGGAAAGAATCTTAGTTTCCTTATTCAATGTAGATTAGAAATCCTAGAAGTCTATTTGGAATTGGAAAGGAAGTCTAAATTCCTATTCCACTTAGAATAGGAATTATAATCTGTAAAGGACATGTAAGCCAACCCTATATCTATAAATAGGGTGCGGCAAGGCTGATTTACAGCAGAGAGAAAACAGCCAAACAGCAGAGAGGTTTGAGATTAGTTCTAGGGTTTGCATAAGTTCTGTAATCTCTATTATTAATCAAAGAAGCGGTGATTTCTCTACCTAGGGAAATCACAACTGGACGTAGGCATAAGTTCTGCCGAACCAGTATAATTCTTGTGTGTTTCTAAGTTTTCTATATTTGCTAGTTTAGTCTATTGCCGTTGGTTACATCAAAGAACAAGGTCCAGTGTCGGGGTTTTTTTAACACAAAGGTTAGAACAGAGTTATACTAGGAGAAGGAACAAACAGAGATGAGAAACATATCAGAACTGAATGTACAAACAGTATCAAGATATTCCTTGGGATAAGAGAAAAGAAGGATAAAGACTACCTTGTCACCGTTGCATGCTTTTTCATTCAACCTGTCCGCAAAACTGTCATCCTGAAAGTCGGGTAAATTTCCCATTGCAGTTCGCATTGCGCCATTTATATCCTCCAGGAGGCATTCAAGTTCATTAAGTACGTTTTTGCCTACAACAGCACTTGCATTCTTAAACAAAAAATTCAAGAGTACATCAAGTGCGAGATTGCATCAAGTAGGGAAATGTACCATTAACAAACTACAAACTGCAACATATATCAAACATTCAAACTACAAACTGCAGCACACGAGATATGAAAGAACTACTACTACGAACAGATAAAACAGCTCATTGATGTAGAGGCATCACCACTTCGCTTTCCCTTTAACAAGATTCTTTTGTGATATATAATAAAAGAAACAATACTGACAATTTCGGAAAGACATGTTACCTTTACTTACATGGTCACAAAGTCCAAGTTGGCATGTATGCACTTCTCTACAAGAATTTCACCATGTATAAGAAATACATCACGTTCATAGTCCACACCAATAACGTATCAGAAAGTGGCAGAACTCAAAGTAAGGGAACAGCACCATACAAAAACAAAGGATAGTAATTCAAGGGCAGATATCAGAAAAACATGCTCGTTAGTTAGATACTCGGTAAATCAATGCTACAAATTATCAGCCAATTACAAACAAACTGTCACTACTGCGGGAGCATAAGTACTATCAGTGGCCTTTAACCGATATCCAATTTTTTTTAATGGAGAACTGAATTCAAGTAAAGAGAAAGAAGAGACTATCAAGCTATCAACTCATTCCAATTATTTCCAGTAAATTGTGAAAGATAACAGTTTTAACAAATAATTAAGCATATTTCTATAACATTATAAATCTTTGCTGATATAAAACTGATAAGAGCTTGGGAGGGTCTTAACACTCAATTATCTAACCAACAATCCAAAGAAAGCATAAGAAAATATACAGAATTGCACTCACACTTGCTTATATTTCGCCTGCCATCGTCAGCGTTGAGACATCCAGCTTCAACATATGACTTAACCCTCTTTGTTTCATTACCTCGGATTACATTTTTAACCAAATCCGATGTCTCATCTATCTGAGGTCGTCGAAGAAACTCTGCAAAAACAAAAATATTACTTACGAAGAAACTAAATCAAATTTGAAACAAAACCCAGAATGCTACTTACCCAGCCCCTGCTGAAAGTCGACAAGTAATGTGCTTCCAGTGGCCACCAACTCGTCAAAATTGCCGAGTCTGCAGATTTGATGAATTTTAAAGATTGCCCAGATGAAAAAAGCGAATTTCTTCTAGTGATAAAAGATCAGAGAGGAGTTACCTGGCCATGAAATCTTTGAACAGGTTGATAACTTTGTCTTCGAATTCAAAATTCGATACAGATTTCGATCCAGCAGAGGTTGATCCAGACCCCTTCTTGTTCTGCAGAGGCAAGTGCCATCATCAAATTAATGCACTATAACTTATAGACTTGTTTTTGTGTCAAAACAAAAAAGAAGATCCAACAAAATATTTTTCTGCAACAAGATTTTAGGCATGTAAAAAATCTTATTAAGCATATCATTGTAAACATTAGTATGTTCATAAAATGAAGAGAGTTCCAAGAAAATATTTTTTTTGTTACATAAAAAGGAATAGCTAATGCCGGGGTTAAAAACTAAACAAAATAAGCAGCAAGACACAAATCAGGCATGCCAAGTAAGTCATAAAGTTTCAAGATATAAACCTATACGGGTAAATCTAGAAATTCCCAGACCCTCACCAAGAATCAAGTGATCGGTAACCCTTTCATCAAATTTAATATTAGAACCAATAAAAGAGGTGGAAAGCAAAAGCAACTCCAAAATGGTTCTAGCAACAATAAGATTGTAAATTACACCACATGGAAAGAAGAATCTCAAATAATATGCACATCAAATCAATTTCTTTGAACAAACTAAAGTTCCCAAAAATTTCCACAAATAACAAGATACGACATAACACAGAAATTACAGGGCCAAAACTATCCCATAATCATTTTGGGATCAAGACGGCATAAGTGGACTCATTATATGTGTAAAGTGTAGACCAATTGTATATGACAGGAACAGAAAAAAGTCAATGTGAGCAAGTAATGTTATGAATTTATGAGCTATATCAAAAAGAGGGAGTAATAATACATACATGGTGGACATAGTTGGTAGCACTGGATGTTAGGTGCTTGGTTTCTAAAAACAATTTGCCTTCTTGAATCACTCGCTCAGCAACAACTGGTTGAGATGGGCCAAAGAAGGATCCAAAACTGCAGAATAAGTAGGGAAATAATTTAAAATCAATTTCAAAACTTCTATTTTACCAATTACCACTATATTGTCCATAGAAAAATTATGAAACAAATCATCTGTCTCATAACCTCATCACAAAAAAAAAGAAAACAAGGAACTGCAAACAAAGTTGCAAGGATGACAACTCTTCAAAATGTATTCTCATTTCTCTATATTACTCTCAGATGGTGATACCCTTGGAAAAAAAACATTAGCCTGTCCTAGAAATTGCAACTATAAAACCTATATCGTTACAGGCTCTGGTAGAATGCAAGCAAATCAATACATTACAGAACTATTTTAGTTGCATCACTTCCTGCTTCCCTACAACTTCAGATAACAAGGCCATATATTGTTCATCAAATAATCATTGGTTACTTACAATTAGGAAGCATTGAACCTAGTAGTAGAAACAAACAGAACCACCTGCCTTGTCTTACTAAGAAAGCATGGATTTTCCACGAAGGAAAAACAACGGTTATATAGTAGTTACTCACTTGTCATAGGGGAGCTCCTTTTTATTACTGGAGTTGGCCAAAGAAGAACCGCTTTTCTTCTTTCGTAATTGTTCTTTCAAGCGTTGTCTCAACTCAAGGTATGCCAATGCTTCCTTGGTAGGCTTTGGATCTTCCTTTTCCTCATCATAATCTTCACCATCCTCATCATCCTCATAATCCTCATATTTGTCGCCTGACTGACCATAATCCTATCCCAAAAAATTGTCAAACTAATTTTCTCCAAAAAATAATAGAGTATCAACATCGAAAATTTACATGGAATAAAAAACAAATAGATGAAGATTCAAAATTTACTTACATCTCTATCATATCCCCGCATTTCCCTCTCGAATTGAACAATTACAAATGCAAAGTACCTGAAAATCACAAAAGAAAACCCTAATTTTTATCATGCTGAACTAAAACAACTGTTCAAAATTGGCAATTTTTGTCAAATCAAACAATTATAACCAAAACCCATATAGGCTCTATTCCATTTCATGGATTTGGCATCGCCTTTGTGCCCTAATTTTGAAATTGGCCAACCCAATGCCGTATCCGCAGTCCGGATGCATAAATTTCATTCCGAAACTATGAAATTCCAATCCCAAATCTCCTTAAACTGAAAATCAGAACGAAACTACTCACCTGAAATTCCTTTCAATCACAACGCCGATCGAAAATCTTGAGGCCTCTGAAATCGAGGATAATCTGTGCGGAGCCGCTAAAAGTGCGATTCTGATTCCTCTGCCTTCAAGCCCTAGGCATCGAAAAACAAGTTCGATTTGAAGACAAATGGATACGATGCAATCAGAATTCTCGAAGAGAGAATCTGCAAGCCCTAATTTGTACAGCTTTGGGGTTCGACTAGTTACTCTGAAAAGGAGAGTCCAATTTTCAGAATAAAACTATGTAAGCCAGTTTTGTACTGAGAAGGCAGGCACACATCTTAATCAAAGTGAAAATGATGTCTAAAGATTAGATCTAGTATATTTCAGCTAATGATACAACTGCCTCTGAATTCCATGTTGCAAACTTGCCCATTGAAAAGCCTCTGAATTTATAGCCTAAATCAGCATCGCACCATTAAATGACATTATTAAATCGGAATAAAAACATTGAAAAACATATGAATTCATGCCCAACTTTGATATCTGAACAAAACAAAGCCTTCAGACCAAAGCAAAAAACTGAAGATGGCTAACTGAATTCAATAAAAACTGAAACATGATTACCCTTAAGCATGCTTTTTTTCACGAATCAGTAAAACTTGAAAATATCCCAAACAGACTCTTATACCTCATGTATCCAATAGAGCTTAAATTTCTAAAGGAAAAACTTGAAATCATACACGTAAGAGTTGTGTTCACTTTGCCAGATAAAAGTGAGAAAGACAGTTTTCCAAAATTCTAATAACTTTACACATTATCAATTTAGCAACAAAACACATTGGTTCCAGCACTAACAACATAAAAAGTTTTAAAATTGCAATCTAAACTAATGTTTTCTTTCTTCCTCTCCCTGTTCGTAAAACATGAAGACAAAGCTTTCCAAAATTCCAACGAATCCTCTCATTTCTTCGCAAAAATCATAAATATATTTGAATCCAACAATTATCAATGCATTTTAAAACTGGAAAAAAGCAGGACATAAAACTTATCCAAAATATAAGAAGAGCGTCACAGGTGCCACCAGATCTCAAATTCATTAACCGAGCAACCAAAATGTACTGTTTTAGCCGGGGAAAGGCCCAACAGAAAAAAGCCAAACCATAAAAAACATACTGAAAAAATTTTCCAGCCCCCTGCTGCACCAACAAACTGTGTATCTACAATTTGATAGCATTTCTACCAGACATATACCAAATCCCATTAATGATTATTAAATTTGACCCTACACTACATATGAAAATTTACTCATTGCTCTGACAAATCACTCTCACAAATCCAACATAACATAGATATCACTCTTCTAATTTTATCACAACTACCTCAAATCTTATGAATCAAGCATAACCATCACAGCAAGTCAAATGAAAAAAAAGCAGCTGTGGATTTAAATAAAATTGCTAGCACAAAAATCAGCAAGAAAACATGCATTACCAATTAACAACCCAAACATGCACAAAAAAGGTCCCAAATCACCAAAACAAAACCAAAAAAAAAGTAAAATTTAGCCGCAAAGAAAACAAATAATACATTTATATACCTTTAGCACAGAGAGTTCCAAGAATCAGAATCGAAAATCCAAAAATCTGAAAGGGACGGTTTCCCGAATCTAGAAAACAAAATGCATCAGACACGCACAATAACGATCCAACGAAAAAAAAGAAGATCCAAACCATATAAGCTGATAAACATGCAAAACTCACCTGGAAACGCCGGATTAGATCGGTCTCAACCAAGTTCGAAGCGAACCCAAGATGGGCACAAAATTTCTGAAATCAAAGAGCAAAGCCCATGAGATATTAACAAAAAGCATCCAAAGGGCTTCTTTAGCCAACTCACTTTTTTTATGTACAAACATTAGTCTTTTAACACAAATTTTCAAGATTGTCTGCGTGTTCACCAAAAACACAAAGGCTTCCAAAATTCCAACGACCCTTTTAATTTCTTCTCAAAAATTCAAAATCCATTTTAATCCAAACTGGAAAAAAGCAAAACTATAAAAAAGCACACGCAAATAATTTTAAAACAACCGCACTCACACAGTTTATATCACCAAGAACATATAAAAAAAATTTAAATCACAATCTAAACTAATGTTTCCTCTCCTCTCCGTGTTTGTAACCCCCTGCAGCATAAAACCCAGAAAAACAAACCTTCACACAACCTCAACAACTGCTCTCATCAAAAACTACGAATCCGTTTAAATCCAATAATTACCAATCCATATCCGAATCGGAAAAAAAGCAGAAGCGCAAAAAAATACCCAAAAAATTACAGCAACGTTGCAAATACCAGCAAATCAGAGATTTGCCAACTGAAAAACAAAAACGCAAAATTCTCCTTTAACAGGGAAAACCAAAGAGAGCACCACAATTGACAATAAAAGGAAACGATTAAGGTTTCATCAAAACAAAGGAAAAACCAAAAATAAAAACCAAAAGAAAATGATTATAAAATAAACCTTAGTTGGATCACACTTGTTCCACAGCGGGCTGCAAAGACGCCACCCTTGAAAAGAGGTGTAAATCGGCCAAAAACCCAGCCACAACCCAGAAATCCCAAACGGAAAAAGGGGGAAACAGCAGGAATTCTTTACCCCAATTAGAGATGTCGAAACCCTCGGAACGCAAAAAATCCCGAATCTAAATAGACGCACAACGGCCTGGCAACCACAAAATCCCTTAAACCACGAAAATCAGAAACCCTTTCCGCGAAAGAAAGCACGGATATCACAGGAAACAGAGGATTGGAAGAAAGAACAGCCAAAACGAAAAGAGCAAAAGCCGAAATCAAGAAAAGCAACGAAGGAACAAAACCCTAACTCAAGATGACTCTCAAAGTCGAGAGAATAAGATGAGCGCCTCGTGGAAAACAGGGACACAAACGGAAAGAAAACAGAGAAGCGAGGGCAGTTCCGTCCGGACACTGGTGATCTACAGTGCCGGGGAAACTCACGTTTAGTATATACAAGAAGTTAGAACAAAACCAATATTTTTACATAAGAACAGAAAAGACGGAGACAGAGCATCAACTAAGAGCAGAAGACAGCAGAAATCATAAGAAAGCATATTAAAGCAGGCAAAAAAGATGGAGACAGAGCATCAACTAAGAGCAGATTTCCTCCAGATTTGCTTAATGCAAAACCATAAAGTGAGTTGTAATCTAAAGGCTCCTACCTTAAAATTAGACGTATTTATCAAATATATCATTTAATAATCCTCACGCATGTAATTATCCTAAATAATCAAATGCGAAACATATATCATAATCTTCGGTTGAGAAAGTCAGTTTGTTTTATTGGGTTTTCACTATTTTCAAAATCAATATCAAATTTTGTAAGGATGAGAAAAGAATTTACCTTTTGTTCTTTCTTAACTTTAGCTACTTCAGCTACATAACCGGAAAAAAATTAATTTAATTATAGTTTAACTAATCTGGGTTAAGATTAATCAAAAAGCTTGGAAATTTCAGATCTAAAATCACACCTCAAGCTGCAAGTAGAATCAAAACTATGGAATTTCAAAACCACTCACCTTAAACACAGAGGTCTTCGCAGCCTTCAAAGAAAAGTCACAAACTCGAAAAACCCAATCTCCTGAAATCGAAAACAAAAACTAAATTAACCATCATCACCCAGAATCCGAAGCTACAAAGAAAATTCCCAAAATCAGAACAAAAACCCCATTTAAAATCCCAATTTACACTCGCAAGAACATAAAATTCAAAGCAAAGAATTACCCAAATCAAATCGGCAGCAGGAGATGCAATCTTTTATGGGCTTCAAATTTTCTTCAAATCGAGACCAAATTCGCTACTTTTCAGCAAGAGAGCGTTGCCGTTTTAACCCCCGCCGAATAGATCTAAACCAATTTGACTGACTTGAGCGTTTTCTGGAAGAAAGCAAGGCACATAGAGAAGTGGAGATCGGAGAGCAAGGCAAAGAGAGGTTTGAGAGAAACAAAAGGCTTCTGAGAGAGAGAGAGAGAAAAGAAAAGAAGAATCCGGAAGAGAAACGTTGTGGTCTGCGAAGAACACGCGTGGCAAAGGAGGGCAAATCCGCCCTTTAACTGTTCAACCAAGTGAAAAAAAGGCCAGCAAATAAACCAAATCGAGAGTATTTTTGCCATTTTACTGTCCGTGAACTATTGATGATTTAAATAATGATGATTTAAATGCATTCCATCAAATAAATATTGTACGACATGTGAGTTATTTTTATTTCGCCACATCATGACGTCAGTCTATAACCCAAGTATTGTCCTTTCAGTTTGCCTCTCGTTTCCACAGACAGTTTGGCGAAAATTTCACAATTTCATTTTTTTTCCTTGTCCCTATTTCTTTTCTCTACGTTGTATTCAAGGTTTAAAAAGACACTAAGCGCTGGACGGGTAGCCAGCTGGAGTTTCGCGTTCAGGCACAAAGCTTAGCGCTAAGCGAATTAAGCGAGTTCAAATAAATTTATTATATATCATCTACATAAGTGTTAATTTATACATAACAATATATAATCCTATTGAGATAACAAAAACTACAAAATAAAATGATGTATAGGTTTAAAGTATTAGAACATAATGAAAATGTGGAAAACAAGCTTAGAATATGTGTTCAGTATTCAATAAGTCTCTTACAATTTATTAAAAAAATAAAAAGTAAAATAAAAGTTGTCTATTTTTTGTCTAAGAGAGAATCGCGATTTAGACGGATCTGATAGGACAGACTCTTAAGACCATCTCCAACCTTGACTTATGACCTATTTTTCCCCTTCTATCCCTCCCCCCCCCCCCCCCCCGGCGCAACAAAAAAATATCCAATCCAACACAATCTTAAAATTGGACCTAAAACTTAAAACTTTAAACAAAGCCAAATTTAGCACATGATTTAGCATAGGATTAGTGGGGCTGGCCCACTACATATGTATATTTTATTTAGTTTTATATTTATAAATTCATTGAATCCAACGGTTAAGATCTAATTTGACACGTCCCAACCCCGATATTCCTCGAATACTCGGATAGGCACGTGCTGGCCGACACCCGAGGATGACAAAAGCCATTTATTGAATACAAGAGTAATGATTAGGAGGAAATATACATGAATAAATAATCATAGGGGAAATTAAGTGAATTAAACAGAGTTTAAGAAAATAGCTAGAGTGCACAGAACACGCTCTAAAACAAGATCACAAAGAAAAGATCATTACAAGATATCACACAAGTGAATGATAGACCGCTACTGGTAGGAAAATGTCTCGTACGTTGTGTCGTACACTACTAGAAATTTGGCTATAAGCCACCCTTTTCATTTGGTGGCTATTGTCAAGTGTTGCCACTCACATTGGTGGCAAACCTCTATGAGCACCAAGCACCCATTAAACTAAAGAGTGTGATCTATGTAGATGACTCTATTGTAACAATGGCTACCAATATTGCATTGGTGCATTTCCTATAGTGCCATCCTAATTCACATCGGTGGCAAAGTTGCAAAATAATATTTAAAAAAATGATGCCGTGTGTGGGCATCCAAATTGGAGTATCATATTTCTTTTTCTATTTTTGGTGAGAAAACAAATTGTTATATCATTAAAATATAAGAATACAACTATAAATTTGCATAACTGATATTTTATAAAATTTTGTACAAATGTTGGAACCAAACTTTACAAAGTCTTCGAACCCTTTGTTTCCAAGAGCTTAATCATAGTTATTGAATCTGATTATCAGCTGCAGCCTGCACCCAAAATCAAACCCACAAATTTCGTAAGAATAACGTTAACTCAAGTCCAACTACAGTCTGACAATTAAAAGTTGGAGCAACAGAGTATGCATGCTTGACCCAACATTTCACCATCTAAACAATAATAGGAATCAAAATATCAGTCAATTATATAAATGAGTTTTTTATTCTATTTATGAAATAGGTGACACAAATATCCACTTTGGTTGGATCAATGATTCGAAAATCCATTACATCTTCATAGTTTCCACTGTCAAACAAATTTGCAATCACTTAAAAGTTATAAATTCTTTATAAAGTATGATGACTTACCGTAACTTCAATGTCTTGAAAACTTACTTAGTGTGCAGACTTGCATGACTAATAGCTTGAACAAAAACATTTGATTATCAGTAATAGTGATAGATATAAGGAAGGGAAAGACAAACAATGGAAGACAAAATTTTGGATAGCAGAAGATTAGCAAATGTGATTAACATGTGAAAAAAAAAATTATAAGCAACTGAGAGCGAGATTGAGATAGAAAGACACAGATGTTACACTTTTATCGTATGAAATACAACTTCATATGTATACTCTTAACTGAAAGATTGAAAACCATGCTATATCCAAAACTAAAGAGAACAGTAATGCCACAGTATGGGTAGAAAAAGAAGGAAAATAACATACTTTCCAGCTTCACCAAGTATACTCTTAAGGTTCTCCACTGAATGATCCTCAGGTAGGTTCTCTACCAAATCAGTGCACTATAATGCACAAATTAGATGCTTGAAGTTTCCAAAAAATAATACATAAAAAAATTAAGAACAAAAACTTAAAAAATTAAAATCAAGTTCGAAAGGATACCTTTGCTATCAACTTTTCTATGACCGGTAACAACAAAATTTAATTAAGACTGCAGTTTATGTAAAAGCTCCAAATTTATTTCACAAATCAACGAAAAGAGCTTTAGAGAATGACAGATTACCAAAACCAAAAGAGAAACTAAGATTTGGAGTTAGCTTTATGAAGAGATTACATGTAACATAAAAATGAAATAAGACCAACCAAAACACAATAAATAAAAATGAATTCCATGATAATACTACCAAACTAATTATGGAGTAGTAGCAAGTAACGATGATAAGAAATTACCAGAGCTTGGCTCCAAAACAGGGCACTCTATTCTTATAGTTGCCATGATCCCTTAATCAGCTTTCTCTAACCTTGAAACATATTAAAAAAAAAAGCAAATCAACCTTGAAGCATATTTCAAGCATAAAACAAACACTAAAAACAAATAGTTTTTCAGTTTCTAGACTCCGAACATAGAATACAAGAAGAGCTCTCAAACATTACAGAGTAATCACATATGTTAAATAGTATTTCACAACAATGTATATGTGTATATTTCAATAATAATCACAGCTACTAGAAACAAGTAACAAATTAAGAAGTGGAACATTAACAACTTACTTCTTCACCGGGTATTACAATTGCTCACACTCAAATTAATAAATAAACATACTTCCACAATTCAACTTTTTATCAAACTTTAATCAGATAAATAAAATTATTGCCAAAGAACTTGTTAACTCACCTTCAAACCATTCGCCATTTCCATCTTCTCATTCATAGTTAATTCTTTCCACCCCTTGACTGTCAATGGAGCGTTACTTGATCTTTAATTACATCAAGCAAAAAAAAATCTTTAGTATTAAAATAAAAAGACTGAACATTACAAGCTTCAGTCACTTACCCCTTGCATGTAAACTCATGGTTGAGGCTGACGAGGCTTTCTGGTTGCAATGGTTTTTGTTGCGGTGATGGGGTTGAACCGGCTCTAACCTCATCACACCCACTGCCGACCTATCCCTAACAAGTTCACATCAAAATTCCTCGAAGTTTCAATTTTTGAACCAACAAAAGCTAAACATTAACAGAAAAGCATCAACAACCAAACAATATCAACCCAATCAAAAACCATAAAACCCAGAATTCCAATTACCATATTACTCATCAAATCGCCCACCCAGGCTCCAATTAGTCCTTATCGACAAAGGAAAACATCCCAACGTAGTACTTAAGACCGTTGGAGGTCTAACTCCAGCAAGCTTGGTCGGAAGGCCCGCGGTCACCATTTCTTAGATCTTAAATTGAGGAAATTCGGCAACGAATTTGTAGAAACTAACTTGGGGTTTAGAAAGAGGATGGGAAGAGGATTATGGAGGTATAATATGACGATCATTGGCGACCGGTGGATGGCAGTGCTGTCTCGTGAGAAGAGGGGCAGAGAGGATACGGGAAGGAGGAGAGAATGAAGGGAGAAAGGAGGAGAGACAGAATGAAGGGGGAAGATAGAAGAGACAGAATGAAGGGGGAAGATAGAAGAGACATAATGAAGGGGGAAGAGAGAAGAGACGGTATGAAGGGGGAAGAGAGGATAAAGAATGTAGGATAGGAGTTTGTCTTTTGTTAAAGGGGAGAGAACATTAACAGCTTTTTGTTTTCAGTTTTTTTTGTTTTTTTAATTGTATTTTGCACGAAAGGGTTAGCCTAGCACCGATCATTGGTGGCTCTTAACTTAAAAGCCACCAACCTGTGCTTAAAAGACACCAAAAATAAACAACAGTGGTATTCTTTTTACATGGCCACCGATAACAAATGGTGTCTTTTTTACTGCGAATGCGACTAGTTTGTGAAACCGTCCGACTTCATCACCGATGCAATAATGGTCGAGAGATACGATTATGGTCCAAGGCTCTGTCCTTCTATGGGTTTTGGCCTCTCTGTTTCCCTTTTGTATTTGACTTGCATCCGTAGGTCCTGAGAAACAATATATATCCCAGCTTTGAAAAAAACATAATTAACTAGCACCACTCAGGCGCCAACAAAATAAATAATGAAATAAAAAAGTAGAAGAAAAGTAATTTTAAGAAATAAAGTTAGTTAACAGACACCAATATTGGGGGCTGATTTTTTAAGGCCACTGATATTAGTGGCACCCCACTGTAAAGCCACCAAAAATTAGTAAGAGTAGCAACTCTATATCTATGGCCACCAATTGCAAAGGGTGGGCAAAAAATGGTGTGTAATGAGCATAATTCTAGTAATGGTAGTCATTGTTTCTAAGACCTGAATGGGGGTGCAAAACAAAGGTGAGTGGACCAGGTTCATACACATACAATAATAATAAAACAATTATCAAGATACTAACCCCCACAGTTTATATAAAGAAAACTACTAGCATAATAAGTGATAGGTTTATTGAAAACCCTAACATGCCAAAAACATCTCAAAAGACATATCGCGGAAAAACATCGCGGAAATCAAAATATCAATCGTCTCACAGATTGTCTTGTAAGCGCGGTGTGCTGCTAGTAAGATCACTGAATAAATATAACTTCTGACCCTATGCCAGCACTGTGGTCTCTGCACTCGTAGCCAAAGATTACCAACTCCCGGCCCAATGCCTACTCCATGTCCCTCAGCCCGTAGCTAAGGATTATTTCTCCTGGCCTAACTGCCAACACCAGATCCTCACCCCAGGCGGCATAGTGTCCACTGGGTATGCACAAATAGTTACGCCTCTCATAAATAATCACTTCATAGTATAAAGTCATCCATCGTCTATACTATAAATAGGGGTTTCTAAACATGTTCTAGCATCCTATCGTCATCCATCAGATAGGTCTACCAGTTCATGGTTTTTATAGAAAATACGATATATTAAAATATAGCTTAATATAGGCCAACAATTAATTCCTTACAAAATAACGAGACGATAATCAACATTTCAATAAACATGCTGAACATAAAATCAGTTCATAAACTCATAAGGCATGCTTTTCATTTATGCAATTAAACTATGAAATCATGTAATTTTAGAAGGGGTCTACTCATAGATACTTCGTAACAGCAGAGTTGTGCGGAAAAGGATTAAGGAAATCCCCACTAGCAAGTTCACCTAAGCACAAAAATGTACAATTTATCAAACTATGCCCAAACAGTAGAATTCCAGGAAATGGACGCCAAAAACGGATTCGGAACATCGAAATTGGCCTAGGAGAGATTTTGGGTTTTGGGTCCTAAGGTTTTTGGTTAAAAAGGGTTAGGGTGAAAAGGGGTGGTTTGAGCTTAAGCCCAAACCAACACACACACGCACAACACAACACACACTCACACATGCTTACACACACACACACACACACACACACACACACACACACACACACACACACACACACACACACACAGAGTCCACATACACACGCACACACTCACGCACTGCACACAGCCCAAAGGCCTCACACACGGAGCCGGGCTTTAAGCCCTTTTTAAATAAAAACGGCCCAAGGCCCTTTGGGTCATTAAAATAAATAACAAAAAAAATTAATTAAAAAAATAGAACGAGCTGGGTTTGGTCTACGGGCCTAAAGCCCGTGGGTGTCCTAAACCGCCTGAAGGGCCTATGTGCTGATCGGAGAAGAACGCCACAAAATTTGATCGAGATTCGCCTCAATTCCGATTTGGACCTAAAACTAAGTAAAAATAGGAAGTTAAATCATAAAAATGATGCTGAAAAAGAAGGGAAGCAAGATTTTACCACAAATAGAATCAAATGGGGTCGAGATTGGAGTGCATGCACAAATTAGAACCTTCCATTTGGACTGAGAATAACTCAACAAAACAGAATAAGGCAGCGAGCCTTACCTGTGTTCGAGTTTCAGAGATTTGAAACTCTCGGCTTCAATGGCAGAACACACAGAGGTGTTCTAATGATGCATGTAGGATTACAGTTGAGTTCCTCAAGCTCTAAGGATTCTAGATATGTGGTTATTTTGTTGGATTTGTTTAAATTTCTAAAAGGGAAGAGGACGAGAGCTCTCGGAACTCTGGGAAGAGTGAGAGTTTCCGAGAGTTAGAGAGAAAGAGAGAAAGGGAATTTTAGAAGAATGAAGAGGAATGAGACAGAGTTCACGGGTTGGGTAATCGAACCTAACCTTGGGCCTTAAGTTAACACAAATGGGGTTGAGCTTGGCCCAATGAAATCTAGGTTATTTTGGGTAAGGGTTATTACAATCTACCCCCCTTAAAGAAAATTTTGTCCTCGAAATTTAATTACCTTAAGTAAAAAGAAATGGATACTGTGCTCGCATCTGTTCTTCAGTCTCCCACGTTGCCTCCTCAACTGCATGATTCCTCCAAAGTATTTTTACTAGTGGAATGGTCTTGTTCCTCAACACTTTATCTTGTCTATCAACTATCGACACATGTTCCTCCACATAACTCAAGTCTGGACTCACTTCCAGAGGTTCTGGTTGAATAACGTGAGAAGGATCCGGTACTTATTTCCGGAGCATGGAAACATGGAATACATTATGAATATGAGACAATTCTGGCGGTAATTCCAATCTGTAAGCCACTGCACCAATTCTTTCTGAAATCTGATAGGGACCCACATAACGAGGGCTTAACTTCCCTCGCTTTCTGAACCGCACTACACCCTTCCAGGGAGAAAATTTCAGGAAAACAAAATTGCTAACCTTGTAGTCTCAGTTTTTGGAATGCTGATCTGCAATACTCTTTTGCCTATCCTGAGCAGCCTTCAAATTTCTTTTGATGATCTGTATATTAGCATTAGTGGTATCCACGATCTCCGGTTCCACCAACGACCTTTCTCCTGCTTCCATCCAACATAATGACGTCCTACACACCTTCTCGTAAAGTGCTTCAAAAGGTGTCATACCAATACTCGAGTGATAACTGTTATTGTAGGCAAACTCAACCAATGGCAAATAGTTATCCCAGCTACCCTTCCATTGTAAAACCAATATTCTGAACATGTCCTCTAAAATCTGAATCGTCCGCTCGGATTGACCATCAGTTTATGGATGATAAGCAATGCTGAACAATAATTGGGTACCCATAACATTATTAAAGGTTTTCCAAAACCTGGAAGTAAATGTAGGGTCTCTGTCTGACACGATGGAAACAGGTACACCATGGAGACGAACGATATTATCAATAAATAACTTCGCCAATTTCTCCAACGAGTAGGTCTGTCGAACTGGTAAGAAATGAGCGATCTTGGTAAGCCGATCGACAATTACCCAAATACCATCGTACCTTGACGGTGTTCTAGGTAGTTCGTACGCAAAGTCCATAGTGATATCTTCCTACTTCCAAACTGGTATCGGAAGATTCTGCATCAGTCCCCCGGGTCTTTGTCTGTCTGCTTTAACCTGTTGGCAGATTAAACATTTACTCACATACTCCGCTACGTCTCATTTCATCCCTTCCCAATCATAGAAAGGATAAATGGTGCGATACAATTTAGTACTTCCCGGATGCATAGCATAAGCTGAAGTATGTGCCTTATCCATAATTTCTTTTTTAACAGCTTCATTATCTTTAGGCGTGAACAAATGGTTCCCTTTCAATAAAGCTTCGTCCCTACAAATGACGAATTTCTCATTCTCCCCTTTCAACACTTGTTCCTTTAATTCTGCACACTCCGGATCAAGTTCTTGAGCTTCCCTGACCATGTCTACGAAGATAGGTCTTACCTGAAAATGTGCTAGCCAAGGTCTGTGCTCACCTACTTCCAAATTGACACCAGTTTCTCGAAGAGAAAATAGTAATGGAATGTGCACAGCTTGAAGTGATGCAAGCTACTCATGATGTTTCCGACTAAGAACATCAGCCACGACATTAGCATGCCCAGGATGGTACTCGATCGAACAGTCATAATCACTGATAAGCTTCATCCACCTTCTCTGTCTCAAATTCAGCTCCTTCTTGGTGAACACATACTTAAGACTCTTATGATCCGTAAAAATACGACATTTCTCTCCATATAAGTAGTGCCTCC
Organism: Pyrus x bretschneideri; assembly: GCF_019419815.1. NCBI lineage: Eukaryota > Viridiplantae > Streptophyta > Magnoliopsida > Rosales > Rosaceae > Pyrus > Pyrus x bretschneideri. The sequence goes on along the minus strand of NW_025999808.1, from coordinate 598,500 downwards.
AAATCTTCAAAGTGAAAATCACTGCTCCTAACTCTAAATCATGAGTGGGATAATTTCTTTCATGAGTTTTAAGTTGTCTGGAAGTGTAGGCGATAACTTTTCCATGTTACATCAGTACACACCCAAATCCTGATAGAGAAGCATTAGTATACACCTCAAATTCACCACTGTCATCTGGAAGAGTAAGAACAGGGGCTTGAGTGAGACGTTGCTTAAGCTCCTGAAAACTTCATTCACAATCCTCATCCCACTCGAACTTCACACCTTTGCGAGTTAACTTAGTGAGAGGCAGAGCAATTGTAGAAAATTTTTGAATAAATCTTCGATAATACCCTGCCAAACTGCCAAACCCAGGAAACTTCTCACTTCAGTGACATTCTTCAATTATTCCCAGTTAGACACTGCTGACACCTTTTAAGGATCTATACTAATTCCTTTAGCAGAAACTATGTGTCCAAGAAAACCAACCTAAGTTAACCAAAACTGGCACTTACTGAACTTGGCATAAAGGTGGTTGTTCCTCAGCCGTTCTAGCACTAGTTTCAGATGCTTTTTGTGCTCATTAACACTTCTAGAATAAACTAGAATGTCATCAATGAACACAATCACAAACCGATCCAGATATGGTCTAAAGACTATTCATCAAATCCATAAATGTTGCAGGTGCATTGGTCAATCCAAAAGGCATGACACGAAATTCACAATGTCCATACCTCGTACGAAAAACAGTTTTCGGGACATCATCCTCACGAATCCTCAATTGATGGTAACCTGATCGAAGATCAATTTTGGAAAATGCCTGAGCACTTTTCAATTGATCAAACAAATCATCGATTCAAGGCAGAGGGTAACGATTCTTTACCGTCACCTGATTCAGCTGTCTATAATTAATACAGAGTCTCAGTGATCCATCATTCTTTCTAACAAAAAGAACAGAAGCTCCCCACGGAGATGTACTCAGCTGGATGTAACCTTTGTCTACCAATTCTTGGAGTTGGATCTTCAATTCTCTCAACTCCGCTGGTGCGATTCAATAAGGTGCCAAGGAAATAGGGTTTGTACCTAGGAGTAAATCGATAGTAAACTCAATTTCCTTCGCAGGTGGCAATCCTGGTAAATCATCAGGAAACACATCAATGAAGTTCTTTACAACTGGCACCTCTTCTAGACGTAAAGAAGGTTCATCCTTCACAACTACGTAGGCTAAAAACCCCACACAACCCTTATTCAACAACCTAGTTGCTCGAATGATAGAAACTGTGTGAACATCTACTACTGCCACTGCCATCATAACTCTGCTGACCGCCATAATTCTGAACGGCCTGATATCCACTGTAACCTGAACTAGAAGCAAAATCACCAGGTGGTGATGCTGAATGACAATCACGAACAAAATGCCCAGTGCCATCGCACCTGTGACAAACTACAGCAGTTATCCCGCAATTTCCTCAATGACGTAACCCATATCGATCACAGACTGGATAACTCGAAGTGAAATGGTTGAAAGGTCATCTCGCCGACTCGTTACCTAAGCCTTCACTAGACGATCCTGAGCCCCGACCTCGCCGTTTAAATGAAAAAAAGTGTCTGGGACCTACAGAACTAGAGGGGTTAGCTGATTCTCTGGTACCCTGTGATCGAAAATTTTGGCTCCTCTGATTTTGATTTCGTTGTCTATTCTGTCTATAGGGCTAACTCCAATTTTGAGGTTGATCCTGCATCTCCGTAACCCACTTAGACTGTTCTATACTCAGACTTATCTCAATTTTCTCTTCATAAGTTCTGGGTTTCTGAGCAACTACCAGTGTACGGTACTCCTGGTTCAGTGCAAGCATCGCCTGGTCTAACTGTGCCTACGTTTTATCATAAGTCTCATCATGATGCCTAGCCAAGCGCCTGAAGGTATTGTCAAATTCTGTGATGCTGAGGTCACCCTGTCGGAACTCTAAATACTCCTGCCTCTTTCTCAGTTTGTAGTTGGGGCTTAGAAAGTAAGCAATAAAACGTTTCCTGAAGGTAGCCCATGTCATCCAAGAACCAGGTGGACAAGATTCATTCGTTGATTTCCACCAACTCCTAGCATTACCCTGAATAAAATAACCTACTGTGTTTGCCCACTCATTTAGCGGACACTTTATAGCCTTCAGAGTATCCTCCATTTTTTCTAACCACTGCTCAGCCTATTCATAATCTCCCATATATTTCAACTCAGTAACTCCATAACTTTTAGCGATTTCTATATACGTTTGATTCGGCCAATGACCTGGAAGAGCATTCATTAATGCAGAGGAAAACTGCTAGATTCCCCCCATTATAGAAGAACAAGGTCGTCGAGGTACATTCCCACTAGGATTAGCCATGATTCTGACAAAGACAATAAGATTTAGAAGGGCTGAAATTTACCAAATTGGCGGAAAGAAATCCTCACCATGCTCTGATACCAATCTGACATGTCCCGACCCCGATATTCCTCGAATACCAGGATAAGCACGTGCTGGCTGACACCCGACGGTGACGAAAGCCATTTATTGAATACAAGAGTAATGATTAGGAGGAAATATACATGAATAAATAAACATAGGGGAAATTAAGTGAATTAAATAGAGTTTAAGAAAATAGCTAGAGTGCACAGAACACACTCTAAAACAAGATCACAAAGAAAAGATCATTACAAGATATCACACAAGTGAATGATAGACCGTTACTGGTAAGGAAATGCCTCGTATGTTGTGTCGTAGTCCTTGTTTCTAAGACCGGAATGGGGGCGCAAAACAAAGGTGAGTGGACCAGGTTCATATATATACAATAATAATAAAACAGTTATCAAGATACTAACCCCTACAGTTTATATAAAGAAAACTACTAGCATAATAAGTGATAGTTTTACTGAAAACCCTAGCATGCCAAAAACATCTGAAAAGACATATCACGGAAAAACATCGCGGAAATCAAAATATCAATCGTCTCACAGATCGTCTCGTAAGCGCGATGTGTTGCTAGTAAGATCACTGAATAAATATAACTCCCAGCCCTATGCTAGCACCGTGGTTTATGCGCCCCTAGCCAGAGATTACCAACTCCCGGCCCAATGCCTGCTCCATGTCCCTTAGCCCGTAGCTAGGGATTATTTCTCCCGACCTAACTGCCAACACCAGATCCTCGCCCCAAGCGGCATAGTGTCCACTAGGTACGCACAAATAGTTATGCCTCTCATAAATAATAACTTCATAGTATAAAGTCATCCATCGTCTATACTATAAAGAGGGGTTTCTAAACATGTTCTAGCATTCTATCGCCATCCATCATATAGTCTACCAGTTCATGGTTTTTATAGAAAATACGATATATTAAAATATAGCTCAATATAGGCCAACAATTAATTCCTTACTAAATAATGAGACGATAATCAACATTTCAATAAACATGCTGAACATAAAATCAGTTCATAAACTCGTAAGGCATGCTTTTCATTTATGCAATTAAACTATCAAATCATGTAATTTTAGAAGGGGTCCACTCACAGATACTCCGTAGCAGCAGAGTTGTGCGGAAAAAGGATTAAGGAAATCCCCACTAGCAAGTTCACCTAAGCACAAAAATGTACAATTTATCAAACTATGCCCAAACGGTATAATTCTAGGAAATGGACGCCAAAAACGGATTCGGAACATCGAAATTGGCCTAGGAGAGATTTTGGGTCCTAAGATTTTTGGTTAAAAAGGGTTAGGGTGAAAAGGGGTGGTTTGAGCTTAAGCCCAAACCAACACACACGCACGCACGGCACAACACACACTCACACATGCTTACACACACACACACACGCGTGCGCGCACACACACACACACACACACACACACACACACACACTCACACGGAGACACATACACACACTACATAAACACACACACATGCACAACATGCATACGCATGCACGGCATGCACACACATACACACATACACACACACACACACACAGTCTACATACACACACACACACTCACGCACTGCACAGCCCAAAAGCCTCACACACGGGGCCGGGCTTTAAGCCCTTTCTAAATAAAAACGGCCCAAGGCCCTTTGGGTCATTAAAATAAATAACCAAAAAATTAATTAAAAAAATAGAACCGGCTCGGTTTGGTTTACAAGCCCAAAGCCCGTGGGTGTCCAAAACGGCCTGAAGGGCCTGCGTGCTGATCGAAGAAGAACGCCAGAAAATTTGATCGGGATTCGTCCAGATTCCAATTTGGACCTAAAACTAAGTAAAAATAGGAAGTTAAATCATAAAAATGATGCTGAAAAAGAAAGGAAGCAAGATTTTACCACAAATAGAATCAAATGGGGTCGAGATTGGCCGAGTTTGGTCCTAGAGCTCACCAGATTTTCATGCCGGGTTTTGGAATAACGAAATTAGATTGCATGCACAGATTAGAACCCCTTCCATTTAGATTGAGAAAAACTCAACAAAACAGAATAAGGCAGTGAGCCTTACCTATGTTCAAGTTTTAGAGATTTGAAGTTCACGGCTTCAATGGCAGAACACATAGAGGTGTTCTAATGATGCATGCAGGATTACAGTTGAGTTCCTCAAGCCCTAAGGATTCTAGATATGTGGTTATTTTGTTGGATTTGTTTAAATTTCGAAAAGGGAAGGGGACGAGATCTCTCGGAGCTCTGGGGAGAGTGAGAGTTTCCGAGAGTTAGAGAGAGAGAAAGGGAATTTCAGAAGAATAAAGAGGAATGAGACAGAGTTCACAGGTTGGGTAATCGAACCTAACCTTGGGCCTTAAGTTAACACAAAGGGGGCTGGGCTTGGCCCAATGAAATCTAGGTTATTTTGGGTAAGGGTTATTATATAATTTGATGAAATTCAATGTTAAAAAAAAATTTAACAGTCCAAATTTAAATATAACGGCTAAAATAATAAAAAAAAAATCTTTTATTTGTTTCATATTTTTTCATAGTGCTTAACGAGTTTCATGGTGTTGATTAGTGATTTTTCAGTGTTTGTCAAAATCTATATACTTTTAGGTTAAAATGTTCATAAGATTAAATTTGGATAGTCAACATAATTTTTTTCTTTTTAAAAAAGTTACTTTAAGAAGGAAAAAAAATAGCCTAAATTCATTTTTTAATAATCTATGGCTAAAATTTTAGGCAAGAAGGGTTTGAGCAGAAAAGCTATTTCTGGGTTAAAACCTAAGGGCTGTTTAGTATTGGATTTGAGTCCAAAGTTTTTAACTCAAAAACAATTTTTAAGTTTTAACGAAAAAAAAAAAAACCTATTTGGTAGGCCTATTTTGCAAAACTGAACTCAACAAATTTTAAAAACAGCCATTATAATTTGAAAACAACAAAAGTCAGGTTTTAGGGTTTTTTTTTTTTTCACGATTTCATATCCTGCGCTGTGCAGACCACGAGCAGGCCTTATGCCTCACCAATGACGAATGACGAACATGTAATCCTTTTTTTCGAGTTTCTGGGTCTTTGAGACTGCAATTCCTCAATCCAATTCGAAGAGACCCTTTTCACATTGCGTATTTGTGACTCCAATTTCGAATGTAATTTTCTGTAACTCTCTCTCTCTCTCTTGTATTATATGTTTGTGTTGAATTGCATGAATGTGTAATTGTTTGTATAATTGGTCAATTCTGGGTTTTGATTGGTGGTTTCGGAGATTTGTTGCATCTGCATGTGAAAATTAGTAGTCGCTTGAAAAGCATTAGCCACTCAAAGATGTCTCCAGTTGTTATATTGAAATCAACTTTGTAATAATGATGTATTTAGGATGACACTGAGACAGCTAAGGTAAAATGGGTGAGATTGTAGTCATTGGTCAGTGTACTGCAGGTCATCTGTTTTCAATTCTTGTCTAAACTGGTTCTTCTACCAATGCAATGAGACATTCTTGCTAGCATTGTTGATTTCTTATTCTCTGTGTATTGGGTTTTTGTCTGAATACTATTTTTCCGATTGTTAGATCGAAGAAGGAAGTTCAATTTATCAAGGATCAAGTTTTGGAGTAGCAGATGCCACGCCACCTTTGGTTCGAGGTATGGAAATCTCGAACTTGGAATCTACTTGGAGTTATGGTTTTATCTGGAATTTTCTTGGAGACCTTGCAATTTTTTTTTTCTTTTCAATTTTGTTAAAAAAACGTATTGATGTGATTTTTCCTCATAAGATACATATAACAGTTGCTAATAATTATACAACTACAAAACCAACCTCCGCAATTCCATATACTTTTCTTAAGATGTAAAAAACTCCGTGGTTTGAACTGGGGAGATTGTGGGGAAGTTTTGATTTAAATTCTTCATATGAAAAGGGTATAGTTTTCCTCTGTGCATTCATGTATTTGTGCCCTATTCTTAGTGTAATCTGTTTATTCTTGGTGTAATATGTTTCTTCATATGAAGTGGTCTCATTATTCAGCTCGAAAGCATAAGGAGATAGAGAGACTTCTCATCATACGTATACTTTCAACATCCTTTGTAAAACTTATAACATATTTCCCTCAGTGACTCTGCACTTTCTTCCAAGCCTTGTATATGTTTCCAAAATAGCGTAATAGCATACATCAATAAGCAAACATCAAAACTTCAAGTGCCCAAATTATGCAGAGTAACAAGTGTCGGTTAAAAGGTCTTTTTCGTTATGATCACTGTTACTGTTAGTCACAATGACCATCTACAAAGTTGTAAGCTTTCAGTATGTTGTTACGTGCATGCTATTATGGTCAACATTGTATACCTCTGCGTTTTGTTCATTGGAAATGCTGGTGTTGGTTTGACCTTTTATCGTTACCCTCAACATTCATATTATTGCAATGTATTATATTGTTTTCAATTTTTAGAGCACCAAGTTTACATATGCAATGAAACTGCAAAGAAAAAGAATTTCTTATATGTATATTGTAACGACACGTCCCCAATTATTACGATTTTTATAATTTTTAAATGTGAATTTATGAAAATGCCATTCGAGGCAAGGTGTTGACTTTTGTTGACTACCGTGTCGTGTCACGTAAGGTTCATTTTCTTTGCGTATCCTTGTAGTAATCGTCGCCACGAACGTGTGGGCGCAAACGGATCGTGATTTGGAATTATAACAAATGAGATATTAATCTTTAAAGCAGGGGGCATTTTAGTAAATTGGTTATTTTCTAGAATATTCCAGATTTTTGGAGAAAAATCTGGTAGCCACGTGTATGGCCCAGATTAAAGCAGAATGGTGATGGGTAGTGGAGATGGGAAAGTAAAGGAGAGAATGAGGGAGAGGTGTAGGCAAATGGGGAGATGAGAGAAAAGAAAGTGCCCAATCAGAAATAGAGAAATGAGGGGAAAGGAGAAGGGTGAGAAGCACGGGATCATGGATCCCTACCGGTTCTCTAAGACCCGACCCATGGAAACTGTGAAACCCGATGGGTTTCGATGGGTTTCTAGCCAATTTCCGACGATTTACACTGAGTTATCACCTGGGAACTTCTCACCAGCCTTCCCTTTTGATTTTCCACACAAATTAGACAAGATTTGGTCTTGGTTTCATGAGAATGGCACCGGTGGCACCATGGTGTTCTTGGTGGCAATTCGCCAATTTTTGAAGCAAAGTCCTTCAATCTCTACCACCATTAGGCTCCTTGAACCTAGAAACAATGCCTAATCATTGGTTAAGGCGTCGGAGCTTGTATGTAGTCCAATCAAGAACCACCCATTTCTAAGGTGCCAACGGGTTTTCGTGAAATTGGGGCTTTTCCCAGCCAAATTGGCCTTAGTCACAGGTATGAAAGTTGCTCCAATCATTGAGATCTTCATTCCTATAAAATTTGGTAATTTTTAGAAATAGTTGAATTTTCTGGCAAGTCTGGGCGGCCAATCGCCACCTGCGGCTACACATGGGTCGAGACGTCCCCTGACCTTCCTAGGTTAAATTTGAATACTCTAATTCTATTGGTGAAGTCCGATTGACGAATTTCCATCATTTGAACGTAGTTCCATTAAAGTTCGCCGCTTAATTATTATAGTAATCGATAATCTGACCGTTGGATAGTCACTAAATTTTGATACATTATAACACGTAATATTTAAAGATATTAAAAACTTACGGAATGGGAATCCGACGTACGGATCTTCCTAATTAGGACATGTAAGTTATATATTCTATTGATAAGAATTCTAAGACATGATTTGATAATTATTCTAGCCGCCGATCGTTCGTGACGCCTTGACGTTTTTGCTAGGAGTTGTAGCGCGGACTCTAGGTGAGCAGGTTTTTGGTTTTCTATATATATATATACGTATGTATACTTTACGTTTTTCCCAGAAATTGTTTTAAATGAAATGTGATTGAAATGTCATGTCATACTTGCGTTATATTTTAGTATATGCATTAGTATAGCTTTGCATAATGTTATGTGATGTTGCGGAGCCCAGGTAAGCTATATGTGAGTACATTATGTTGTTAATGGTTGTGATGTATATGGTTATGCTTGGATGCATTTGGTACTCATTATCCTGTACCAAGGTGTTAGTGCTTCGCCCGAGGTCTGGGCCTGCCTTCATGTGATTGTTCACCTCCCGCACCGTATGCTCACCTTAGATTCAAGGTAGGTGCCAGCCTGTCGTACAGACCACATTAAGTGGTTCCGACTCGTAGGTGACTTGCCATACTTCGCACAACCTTCACGTGATCGTAGCACTTGAGCGTATCTATTTACATCCAACATGTCGTACAGACCATATTAGGTGGTTCTGACTCGTGTGAAGGTTTAGAGCTGTACAAGTCACGTTAGGTGACTCCAGCTGGCATATCAGTTTACATTGATTTATTTTACCTGGCTTACTTATTTCATTGCTAAGATACTTGACATGGCATATACTTGGTATTCACTACTCTCGGGCATGATTTTCTATATATGTATGTATTATTATTTTCTAGAAAATTATACGGGGTTTTACGGCGGAGGCTTATAATGTTTTCAAAAAGGTTTTTATTAAAAACTTTATTTTTAGGCCTACTCACCCTTATTTTTGCGTCCTTCCAGGTTTTAGCTGCTGAAAGTCCATATCGACAAGGATTTGTGGCGAATCTCAATATAGGTGGCTACCTTTGAGGGTATGATCCTTACCCACACTACTGTACTTTACTTATGCTCTGACGTTGCATGTGAAACGAGCTCCTTCCCGCTCGTAATGCACTCTTGTCCTTAGACACTTTTAGGTTTAAATTTATTCACATTGTCCATCATTATACTTTATGGCTTCGTCACCTTCCAAGTGACGACTAGCAAAGCTCTATTCAGAGTCCTAGTGGACATTTTGGGCCGGGGTGTGTCATATATATTATAATATTATAGTTGCAGTAGTTACCTAATTACCCCCTAAATTTCTGATAGAGTGTCCATAACCTTTGGTAGTTGATCCCCATCACCTGAAGTTGATGTACTGAGAAACTTGATGTATTGGCATAGGAACAGGATGTTGTTTCTTTGACCTGGTAACACCAAATTTAGTGAACTTAATATTTATGCAGAAATATTGGATATTAGTCTATTATCTTTAGTAATTGCCTGAGTTTTAACATTAATAATCTGTACTGCAGAAAATGCTAAAGAACTTCTTTTTAAGTATGAAGTGTGTGAAAGTGAATATCAGTCTTTTGGTCTTAAGTGAATGTAGCTTTTAGCTTTGTATTAATTTCGATGTTTCTGTTTACATTGTTCTAGCACGTGTCTGAGGGATGTCAAACAAGGACTTTGCAAATGACCTTGATGATAAAGCTAATTGGCCAAAAGCTATTGAAGACTACTTTATTAGTATGTTGTATGAAGAGACAAAAAAAGGCTTGCAAACCAACACTATAGAAAAGAATCAGTGGGATCCTATTGGCATGAAGTTGTTTGACAAATATGGTAATAGATACTCTTGTGAAAAATTGAAGCAAAAATATAATCAGTTGCGGAAGATTCACCGTGAGTTTGCCAAGCTTGTTAATCATACTGGGATGGGTTACGACCTTGTTGTAAACATTGTTCAAGCATCGGACGAAGCTTGGGCAACTTATATTAAGGTATTTATTATATTATATAATGGTTAGTAAAATGACTATGGATATGCTTTTGTGTTTGGTATTGAGATATTTTGCTTTATGATGAACTATAATTAAATGAGTACGGAAATGACTAGTTTTGGTAATATGATAAATGTTATGTTATTATCCTATAGTATTGTCTTGTCACTTTGTTTAGCTATTAATTACTTGATAGTTGTATAATATAATTATTTGTATGTCTATATAGGATGGATTCAAATGAAGTGGACGACAATGGTTCAAGTTCAGAAAGTAATTCATCATCTGATTTGGATGATTCACTTGGAGGGTTGTTTTTAGTTACAAGATTATATGAGCATTTCTCATGTTTAAATAAAGAGCCATGCATGACTTCACATTTTTCAGGCCGTCAATATGTGATAGACTTATTGAAAGGACATCCACATAGGTTATTTGATATTGTAAGGATGGATAAAAACACGTTCAGGATTTTGTGCTCGATATTGAGAGAATTGAACTTTCTACAAGATGATAGATTAGTTTGTGTGGAGGATGTCGTATGCATGTTCTTGTTTACTATCAATCATACAATCCGCAATAGGGTAATTGCTGAAACTTTCCAACATTCAAAAGAGACTGTGTCAAGACAATTTAACCAAGTTCTCAAAGCAATATGTCGACTTGGTACTCGTATAATTCAACCTCCAAATATGGATGCGACACCTTCTGAGATTTTGGGAAATCCGAAGTACGATCCATGGTCTTAGGTAATGTATTTATAAAGTACATTTTATTATTTAGTTAGATCATGACTATTATTTTTCTACAAAACCTAGAAAGATACATGTTTAAAGCTCTAGAATAACAACTTAGGTTGAAGTAAACTATATTTTGTGCACTAACATGTGATGATTAGAACTATAAAATGGTAGAATTGCATTGGCGCTATTGATGGAACACATATCAGTGCATGGGCTCCTTCATCAAAACAAATTTCATACCGAGGTAGAAAAGTTAGTATGACACAAAATATTATGTTAGCATGTTCATTTAACATGATGTTCACATGTGTGTACATCGGATGGGAAGGAATGGCTAATGACTCGAGAGTGTTGATGGATGCAATAACAAGAGAAGATAATAGGTTTCTAATGCCTAAAGAAGGTACGAACGAAGTCATTGATACATATCAAATTACTTATAATTTTTTTTCTTATTGTATTTGGCTCAAGTGAAATACTTATATGCATTGTTCTTGGAATAGGAAAATATTATGTTGTTGATTCCGGCTATGCCAACATGAGTGGGTTTCTTGCACCATATCGCAAAGTGCGTTATCACTTGCATGATTTTAGAGGAAAAGGTAAACGTCCAAGAGGAGCAATGGAATTGTTCAACTTTAGGCACTCATCACTACGTAATGTTGTTGAACGAAGCATTCGAGTGCTTAAGAATCGTTTTCCTATTCTAAAGTACAAAATAAAATGATATATAGGTTTAAAGTATTAGAATATAATGAAAAAGTGGAAAACAAGCTTATAATATGTGTTCAGTATTCAATAAGTGTCTTACAATTTATTAAAAAAATAAAAGTTGTCTATTTTTTGTCTAAGCGAGAATCGCGATTTAGATGGATCTGATAGGACAGACTCTTAATACCATCTCCAACCCTGACCTATAACCTATTTTTCCCCTTCTATTCCCTCCCCCCCCCCCCCCCCCCCCCCCCAAAAAAAAGAAATCGAATCCAACCCAAGCTTAAAATTGGACCTAAAACCTAAAACAAAGCCAAATTTAGTACAGGATTTAGCCTAGGATTAGTGGGGCTGGCCATTTTATTTAGTTTTATATTTATAAATTCTTTGAATCCAACGGTTAAGATCTAATTTGATGAAATTCAATGGTAAAAAAAAAATTTAACAGTCCAAATTTAAATATAACGGCTAAAATAAAAATAAAAAATCTTTTATTTGTTTCATATTTTTTCATAGTGCTTAACGAGTTTCATGGTGTCGATTAGTAATTTTTCAGTGTTTGTCAAAATCGAAATATTTTTTGGTTAAAATGTTCATAAGATTAAATTTGGATAGTCTACAGAATTTTTTTCCTTTTAAAAAAAGTTACTTTAAGAAAAAAAAATAGCCTAAATTTATTTTTTAATAATCAATGGCTAAAATTTTAGGCAAGAAGGGTTTGAGGAAAAAAGTTATTTCTGGGTTAAAACCTCAGGGCCTGTTTGGTATTGGATTTGAGTCCAAAGTTTTTAACTCAAAAACTATTTTTAAGTTTTAAGGTAAAAAAAAACATGTTTTGTAGGCCCATTTTGCAAAACTGGACTAAAAAAATTATAAAAACTGCCATTATAATTTGAAAACAACAAAAGTCAGGTTTTAGGGTTTTTTTTTTTTTTCATGATTTCATATCCTATGCCGTGCAGACCACGAGCAGGCCTTACGCCTCACCAATGACGAACGACGAACGACCAAGAATAAAGACGAACATGTAATCCCTTTTTTCGAGTTTTTGGGTCTTTGAGACTTCAATTCCTCAATCCAATTCGAAGAGACCCTTTTCACATTGCGTATTTGTGACTCCAATTTCGGATTTAATTTTCTATAACTCTCTCTCTACTTTCTCTCGCTTGTATTATCTTTTTGTGTTGAATTGCATGAATGTTTGATTGTTTGTATAATTGGTCAATTATGTGTTTTTATTGGTGGTTTCAAAGATTTGTTGCATCTGCATGTGAAAATTAGTAGTCGCTTGAAAAGCATTACCCACTCAAAGATGTCTCTAGTTGTTAGTCTTTATTAAAATCGAATTTGTAATAATGATGCATTTAGGATGACATTGAGCCAGCTAAAGTAAAATAGGTGAGATTGTAGTCATTAGTCAGCGTACTGCAGGTCATCTGTTTTCGATTCTTGTCTAGACTGGTTCTTCTACCAATGCAATGAGGCATTCTTGCTAGCGTTGTCGATTTCTTATTCTCTGTGTATGCCTATCTTATTCTCTGTGTATTGGGTTTTTGTGTGAATACTATTTTTTCCGATTGTTAGATCGTAGAAGGAAGTTCAATTTATCAAGGATCAAGTTTTGGAGTAGCAGACGCCACGCCACCTTCGGTTCGAGGTATGGAAATCTCGAACTTGGAATCTACTTGGAGTTATGGTTTTATCTGGAATTTACTTGGAGACCCTGCAATTTTTTTTTCTCTTCAATTTTGTTAAAAAAACGTATTGATATGATTTTTCCTTATAAGATACATATAACAGTTGCTAATAATTATACAACTACAACAACAACCTCCGCAATTCCATATATTTTTCTTAAGATGTAAAAAACTCCATGGTTTGAACTGGGGAGATTGTGGGGATGTTTTGGTTTAAATTCTTCATATGAAGAAGGTATAGTTTTCCTCTGTGCATTCATGTATTTGTGCCCTATTCTTAGTGTAATCTGTTTATTCTTGGTGTAATATGTTTCTTCATATGAAGTGGTCTCATTATTCAGCTCGAAAGCATAACGAGATAGAGAGACTTCTCATCATATGTATACTTTTGACATCCTTTGTAAAACTTATAACATCTTCCCCTCAGTGACTTTGCACTTTCTTCCAAGCCTTGTATCTGTTTCCAAAATAGCATAATAACATACATCAATAAGCAAACATCAAAACTTCAAGTGCCCAAATTATGCAGAGTAACAAGTATCGGTTAAAAGGTCTTTTTTGTTCTGATCACTATTACTATAAGTCACAATGACCATCTGCAAAGTTGTAAGCTTTCAATATGTTGTTGCGTGCTTGCTGTTATAGTCAACATTGTATACCTCTGCGTTTTGTTCTTTGGAAATGCTAGTGTTGGTTTGACCTTTTATCGTTAGCCTCACCATTCATATTATTGCAATGTATTGTATTGTTTTTAGTTCTTAGAACACCAAGTTTACATATGCAACGAAACTGCAAAGAAAAAGAATTTCTTATATGTATACATTATAATATTATAGTTGCAGTAGTTACCTAATTGCCCCTAAATTTCTGATAGAGTGTCTATAACATTCAGTAGTTGATCCCCATCACCTGAAGTTGATGTATTGAGAAACTTGATGTATTGGCATAGGAAAAGGATGTTGTTTCTTTGACCTGGTAACACCAAATTTAGTGAACTTAATATTTATGCAGAAAGATTGGATATTAGTTTATTATCTTTAGTAATTGCCTAAGTTTTAACATTAATAATCTGTACTGCAGAAAATGCTAAAGAACTTCTTTTTAAGTAGGAAGTGTGTGAAAGTGAATATCAGTATTTTGGTCTTAAGTGAATGTAGTTTTTAGCTTTGCATTAATTTCGATGTTTCTGTTTACATTGTTCTAGCATGTGTTTGAGGGATGTCAAACAAGGACTTTGAAAATGACCTTGATGATAAAACTAATTGGCCAAAACCTATTGAAGAGTACTTTATTAGTATGTTGTATGAAGAGAAAAAAGGCTTGCAAACCAACACTTTAGAAAAGAATTAGTGGGATGCTATTGGCATGAACTTGTTTGACAAATATGGTAAGAGATACACTCGTGAAAAATTGAAGCAAAAATATAATCGGTTGCGGAAGATTCACCATGAGTTTGCCAAGCTTGTTAATCATACTGGGATGGGTTAGGACCTTGTTGCAAACACTATTCAAGCATCGGACGAAGATTGGCCAACTTATATTAAGGTATTTATTGTATTATATAATGGTTAGTAAGATGACTATAAATATGCTTTTGTGTTTGGTATTGAGATATTTTGCTTTATGATGAACTATAATTAAATGAGTATGGAAATGACTAGTTTTGGTAATATGATTATTGTTATGCTATTATCCTATAGTATTGTCTTGTCACTTTGTTTAGCTATTAATTACATAATAGTTGTATAATATAATTATTTGTATGTCTATATAGGATAGATTCAAATGAAGTGGACAACAGTGGCTCAAGTTCAGAAAGTGATTCATCATCTTGGATGATTCACTTGGATGGTTGCTTTTAGTTACAAGATTATATGATCATTGCTCATGTTTAAATAAAGAGCCATGCATGACTTCACATTTTTCAGGCCTCCAATATGTGATAGACTGTCACATCCTGGCCTGGGATAGGATGATATTGTCTGCTTTGGGCCCCGACCACGCCCTCATGATTTTGTTTCTGGGAACTCACAGGTGACTCCGACTTATATGCTAGCATTGATTGATGATATATGGATGAGTCGTACAGGTCACTATAGGTGACTCCAACTTATGTGCTAGCATTGATTTATTAAGCACATGATTATTTATATTGCTCATGAGATGCTGTGTCGTGGTATATTTATGGATTTACTGTTGATATACTTTTGATTTTACAATGATATGTGGTATGATTTTTTTTGGAAACTATACAGGTGTCACAGCGAGGGGTTATAACGATTTAGAAGGTTTTTATTAAAATTTTATTTCCAGGGCCACTCACCATTGTTTTGTTTCTACCCTCCATGTTTTTTTTTAGCTGAGTTTTTTTATCGACGAGGATTCGTGGCAAATCTTGGTATTGGAGATTACCTTCGATGGTATGATTCTTAATCTACTATACTATACTTATGCTCTGACATCACGTGTGAAATGGGTTTATTTCCACTCACAACGCACTCTCGTATTTGGGCACTTTTATATTTAAATTTATTTACATTTTCCCACATCACTATACTTTATGGCTTCGTCACCCTTTTGGTGTTGGCCAGCATAACTTGATTTGGAGTCCAAGTTGACTTTCCAGGTCGCGGTGTGTCATAGACTTATTGAATGGACATCCACATAGGTTATTTGATATTGTAAGGATGGATATAAACACACTCAGGAATTTGTGCTCGACATTGAGAGAACTAAACTTTCTACAAGATGATAGATCAGTTTGTGTTGAGGAGGCCATATGCATGTTCTTGTTTACTATCAGTTATACAATCCGCAACAGGGTAATTGCTGAAACTTTTCAACATTCTAAAAAGACTGTGTCAAGACAATTTAACCAAGTTCTCAAAGCAATATGTCGACTTGGTACTCGTATAATTCAACCTCCAAATATGGATGCAACACCTTCTGAGATTTTGGGAAATCCGAAGTACGACCCATGATTTTAGGTAATGTATTGATAAAGTACATTTTATCATTTAGTTAGATCATGACTATTATTTTTCTACAAAACCTAGAAAGATACATGTTTAAAGCTCTAGAATAACAACTTAGGTTGAAGTAAACTATATTTTGTGTACTAACATGTTATGATTTGAACTATAAAATGGTAGAATTGCACTGGCACTATTGATGAAACACATATCAGTGCATGGGCTCCTTCATCAAAACAAATTTCATACCGAGGTATTAAAGTTAGTGTGACACAATATTATGTTGGCATGTTCATTTAACATGATGTTTACATATGTCTACACCAGATGGGAAGGAACAGCTAATGACTCGAGAGTGTTGATGGATGCAATAATAAGAGAAGAAAATAGGTTTCCAATGCCTAAAGAAGGTACAAGGTCATTGACACATATCAAATTACTTATAATTTTTTTTTTCTTATTGTATTTGGCTCAAGTGAAATACTTATATGCATTGTTCTTGGAATAGGAAAATATTATGTTGTTGATTCCGGCTATGCCAACATGAGTTGGTTTCTTGCATCATATCGCAAAGTGCGTTATCACTTTTGTGATTTTAGAGGAAGAGGTAAACGTCCAAAAGGAGCAATGGAATTGTTCAACTTTAGGCACTCATCACTATGTAATGTTGTTGAACGAAGCATTGGAGTGCTAAGAATCGTTTTCCTATTCTAAAGTTGATGCCAAATTATCCAATTAGGAAGCAAAGACGCATTCCCGTTCCATGTTGTGCCGTGCACAATTTCATTAGAATGCAATCAAGGAATGATACTTTGTTTCAACAATTTGAAGACAATGACATTGATGTCGTAGATGAAGAAAGCTCGGGCGCGAATCAAGAAGACGAAAACATGCATTTGAATGACGACAACGTTATGAATGATGTTAGAGACCACATAGCCGGATCAATGTGGCTTGATTACGTCAATAACAATTAGTCTTAAAGTTTATTGGTTTTCTAGAATGTTTTAATGTAATCTTTATTATTGTATTAGCACATGGATATAAAAATAGTATGTTTAAGGTTTAATTTCATATGTTTTGTATATCTTAAAACAAATACATAATTGGAAAAAAAAAATTGTTTTCAAGAGTTCAACCAAACAAGTTTTCAAAATTTTAGATTCAAAAATAATTTTTAAGTTCAATGCCAAACACGTTTTGTTGCAACTCTAAAAATTTGTGATTGGAATTTCATAATTTCAGAATATACAAGATCTAATCTTTAGACATCATTTTTCACTTTGATTAAGATGTGAGCCTGCCTTCTCAGTACAAAACTGGCTTACATATCATTTTACACCATATTCTCATGTTTTTTATTCATTTTTACATCCAATAGTTTCAACACCTGAAGTAACGCACGAGCGCACTATTGCTAGTTTTATTCAGAAAATTGGACTCTTCGTTTCAAAGTAACTGGTCGAACCCCAAAGCTGTGCAAATTAGGGCTTGCAGATTCTCTCTTCGAGAATTCAGATCGCATCGTAACCATTTGTATTTAATCGAACTTGGTTTTCGATAGCTAGGGCTTCAAGGCTGAGGAATCGGAATCGCACTTTTAGTGGCTCCGCACAGATTATACTCGATTTCAGAGACCTCAAGATTTTCAATCGGTGTTGTGGTTGAGAGGAATTTCAGGTGAGTAGTTTCGTTCTGATTTTCAATTTAAGGAGATTTGGGATTGGAATTTCATAGTTTCATAATGAAATTTATGCATCCGGATTGCGGATTCAACATTGGGTTGGCCAATTTCAAAATTAGGGCACAAATACAATGCAAAATCCATGGAATCGAACAGAGCCTATATGGGTTTTGGTTATAATTGTTTGATTTGACAAAAATTGCCGATTTTGAACAATTGTTTCGGTTCAGCATAATAAAAATTAGGGTTTTCTTTTGTGATTTTTCAGGTACTTTGCATTTGTAATTGTTCAATTCGAGAGGGAAATGTGAGGATATGATAGAGATGTAAGCAAATTTTGGATCTTCATCTATCTGTTTTTTATTATATGTAAATTTTCAATATTGATACTTTAATATTTTTTGGAGAAAATTAGTTTGACAATTTTTTGGGATAGGATTATGGTCTGTGAGGCGACGAATATGAGGATTATGAGGACGATGAGGATGGTGAAGAGTATGAAGAGGAAGAGGAAGATCCAAAGCCTACCAAGGAAGCATTGGCATACCTTGAGTTGAGACAACGCTTGAAAGAACAATTACGAAAGAATAAAAGCAATTCTTCTTTGGCCAACTCCAATAATAAAAAGAAGAAGCTCCCATTTGACAAGTGTGTAACTACTATATAACCGTTGCTTTTCCTTTGTGGAAAATTCATGCTTTCTTAGTAAGACAAGGCAGGCGGTTCTGTTTGTTTCTACTAATAGGTTCAATGCTTCCTTATTGTAAGTAACCAATGATTATTTGATGAACAATATCTAGCCTTGTTATCTGAAGTTCTAGGGAAGCAGTAAGTGATGCAACTAAAATAGTTCTGTAATGTATTGATTTGCTTATATTCTACCAAAGCCTGTAATGATATAGGTTTTATAGTTGGAATTTCTAGGACAGGCTAATGTTTTCTTTTTCAAGGGTATAACCATCTGAAAGTAATATAGAGAAATGAGAATACATTCTGAAGAGTTGTCATCCTTGCAACTTTATTTGCAGTTCCTTGTTTTCTTTTTTTGTGATAAGCTTATCAGACAGATATTTTGTTTCATAATTTTTCTGTGGACAATATAGTGGTAATTGGTAAAATAGAAGTTTTGAAATTGATTTTAAATTGTTTCCCTACTTATTTTGCAGTTTTGGATCTTTCTTTGGCCCATCTCAACCAATTATTGATGTGAGAGTGATTTAAGAAAGCAAATCGTTGTTAGAAACCAAGCACCTAACATCCAGTGCTACCAACTCTTTCCCTCATGCATGTATTATTACTCCCTCTTTTTGATATAGCTCATAAATTCATAACATTACTTGCTCATATTGACTTTTTTCTGTACCTGTCATATACAATTGGTCTACACTTTACACATATAATGAGTCCACTTATGCCGTCATTATCCCAAAATGATTATGGGATAGTTTTGGCCTTGTAATTTCTGTGTTATGTCGTATCTTGTTATTTGTGGAAATTTTTGGGAACTTTAGTTTGTTAAAAGAAATTGATTTGACATGCATATTATTTGAGATTCTTCTTTCCATGTGGTGTAATATACAATCTTATTGTTGCTAGAACCATTTTGGAGTTGCTTTTGCTTTCCACCTCTTTTATTGGTTCTAATCTTAAATTTGATGAAAGGGTTACCAATCACTCGATTCTTGGTGAGGGTCTAGGAATTTCTAGATTTACCCGCATAGGTTTATATCTTGAAACTTATGACTTACTTGGCATGCTTGATTTGTGTCTTGCTGCTTATTTTGTTTAGTTTTTAACCCTAGCATTAGCTATTGCTTTTTATGTAACAAAAAATATTTTCTTGGAACTCTCTTCATTTTATGAACACGCTAATGTTTATAATGATATGCTTAATAAGATTTTTTACATGCCTAAAATCTTGTTGCAGAAAAGTATTTTGTTGCAACTCTTATAAAAATATTTTCAGATAACAAAGACAGATATTGTTCATCAAATAATCATTAGTTACTTACAATAAGGAAGCATTGAACTTAGTAGTAGAAACAAACAGAACCACCTATCTTGTCTTACTAAGAAAGCATGGATTTTCCACGAAGGAAAAATAGCAGTTATATAGTAGTTACTCACTTGTCAAAAGGGAGGTTCTTCTTTTTATTACTGGAGTTGGCCAAACAAGAACCACTTTTCTTCTTTCGTAATTGTACTTTCAAGCGTTGTCTCAACTCAAGGTATGCCAATGCTTCCTTGGTAGGCTTCGGATCTTCCTCTTCCTCTTCATACACTTCACCATCCTCATCGTCCTCATAATCCTCATATTTGTCACCTAACGGACCATAATCCTATCCCAAAAAATTGTCAAACTAATTTTCTCTTAAAACTAATAGAGTATCAATATCAAAAATTTACATATAATAAAAAACAGATAGATGAAGATCCAAAATTTGCTTACATCTTTATCATATCCCTGCATTTCCCTCTCGAATTGAACAATTACAAATGCAAAGTACCTGAAAATTCACAAAAGAAAACTCTAATTTTTATCATGTTGAATTGAAACAATTGTTCAAAATCGGCAATTTTCGTTAAATCAAACAATTATAACCAAAACCCATATAGGCTTTGTTCGATTCCATGGATTTGGCATCGCATTTGTGCCCTAATTTTGAAATTGGCCAAACCAATGCTGAATCCGCAGTCCGGATGCATAAATTTCATTTCGAAACTATGAAATTCCAATCCCAAATCTCCTTAAACTGAAAATCAGAACGAAACTACTCACATGAAATTCCTTTCAAGCACAACGCCGATCGAAAATCTTGAGGCCTCTGAAATCGAGGATGAACTATGCGGAGACACTAAAAGTGCGATTCTGATTCCTCTGCCTTCAAGCCCTAGGTATCGAAAACCAAGTTCGATTAAAGACAAAGGGATATGATGCGATCAGAATTCTCGAGGAGAGAATCTGCAAGTCCTAATTTGTACAGCTTTGGGGTTCGACCGGTTACTATGAAACGAAGAGTCCAATTTTCGGAATAAAACTAGTAATAGTGCCCGCGCATTGATGCGAGTGTTGAAACTACTAGATGTAAAAATGCATTAAAAAAACATGAAAATATGGTGTAAAATGATATGTAAGCTAGTTTTGTACTGAGAAGGCAGGCACACATCTTAATCAAAGTGAAAAATGATGTCTAAGGATTAGATCTAGTATATTACGAAACTATGAAATTCCAATCCCAAATTTTTAGAGTTGCAACAAAACGTATTTGGCATTTGGCATTGACCTTAAAAGTTATTTTTGAATCTAAATATTTGAAAACTTGTTTGGTTTAACTCTTGAAAACAATTTTTTAATTTTTTTTTTCTTCCAATTATGTATTTGTTTTAAGATATACATAACATATGAAATTAAACCTTAAACATACTATTTTTATATCCATGTGCTAATACAACACATATATGCTCGATAATCAAAATAAACTT
This sequence comes from Pyrus x bretschneideri, assembly GCF_019419815.1. Lineage (NCBI taxonomy): Eukaryota > Viridiplantae > Streptophyta > Magnoliopsida > Rosales > Rosaceae > Pyrus > Pyrus x bretschneideri. The sequence goes on along the minus strand of NW_025999808.1, from coordinate 577,142 downwards.
GAAGTCTTAGGTAATAAATATTACATTAAAACATTCTAGAAAACCAATAAACTTTGAGACTAATTGTTATTGACATAATCAAGCAACATTGATCCGGCTATGTGGTCTCTAACATCATTCACAACATTGTCGCCATTCAAATGCATGTTTTCCTTTTCTTGATTCGCCCCGAGCTTTCTTCATCTATCACATCAACATCATTGTCTTTAAATTGTTGAAACAAAATATCATTCCTTGATTGCATTCTAATGAAATTGTGCACGGCACAACATGCAACGAGAATGCGTCTTTGCTTCCTAATTGGATAATTTGGCATCAACTTTAGAATAGGAAAACGATTCTTAAGCACTCCAATGCTTCGTTCAACAACATTACGTAGTGATGAGTGCCTAAAGTTGAACAATTCCGTTGCTCCTCTTGGACATTTACCTCTTCCTCTAAAATCACGCAAGTGATAACGCACTTTGTGATATGGTGCAAGAAACCTACTCATGTTGGCATAGTCGGAATCAACAACATAATATTTTCCTATTCCAAGAACAATGCATGTAAGTATTTCACTTGAGCTAAATACAATAAGAAAAAAAATTATAAGTAATTTGATATGTGTCAATGACTTTGTACCTTCTTTAGGCATTGGAAACCTATTATCTTCTCTTGTTTCCCCTCATTTCTCTATTTCTGATTGGGCACTTTCTTTTCTCTCATCTCCCCATTTGCCTACACCTCTCCCTCCTTCTCTCCTTTACTTTCCTATCTCCACCGCTCATCACCATTCTGCTTTAATCTGGGCCACACATGTGGCTACTAGATTTTTCTCCAAAAATATGGAATATTCCATAAAATAACCAATTTACTAAAATGCCCCCAGCTTTAAAGATTAATATCTCCTTTGTTATAATTCCAAATCACGATCCGTTTGCACCCACGGGTTCGTGGTGACGAGTGCTACAAGGATACGCCAAGAAAATGAACCTTATGTGACACGACATGGCAGTCAACAAAAGTCAACACTTTGCCTCGAATGCATTTTTGTAAATTCACATTTAAAAATTATAAAAATCGTAATAATTGGGGACGCGTCGTTACAATATACATATAAGAAATTCTTTTTCTTTGCAGTTTCGTTGCATATGTAAACTTGGTGTTCTAAAAATTGAAAACAATATAATACATTGAAATAATATGAATGTTGATGGTAACGACAAAAGGTCAAACCAACACCAACATTTCCAATGAACAAAACGCAAAGGTATACAATGTTGACTATAGCAGCAAGCATATAACAACACATTGAAAGCTTACAACTTTGCAGATGGTCACTGTGACTAACAATAACAGTGATCATAACAAAAAAGACCTTTTAACCGACACTTGCTACTCTACACAATTTGGGCACTTGAAGTATTGATGTTTGCTATTATGCTATTTTGGAAACATATACAAGGCTTGGCAGAAAGTGCAGAGTCACTGAGGGGAATATGTTATAAGTTTTACAAAGGATGTCGAAAGTATATGTATGACGAGAAGTCTCTCTATCTCCTTATGCTTTCGAGCTGAATAATGAGACCACTTCATATGAAGAAACATATTACACAAAGAATAAACAGATTACACTAAGAATAGGGCACAAATACATGAATGCACAGAGGAAAACTATACCCTTTTCATATGAAGAATTTAAATCAAAACTTCCCCACAATCTCCCCAGTTCAAACCACGGAGTTTTTGTAGTTGTATAATTATTAGCAACTGTTATATGTATCTTATAAGGAAAAATCATATCAATACGTTTTTTAACAAAATTGAAAAGAAAAAAAAATTGCAGGGTCTCCAAGTAAATTCCAGATAAAACCATAACTCCAAGTAGATTCCAAGTTCGAGATTTCCATGCCTCGAACCAAAGGTGGCGTGGCGTCTGCTACTCCAAAACTTGATCCTTGATAAATTGAATTTCCTTCTTCGATCTAACAATCGGACAAATAGTATACACACAAAAACCCAATACACAGAGAATAAGAAATCAACAACGCTAGCAAGAATGCCTCATTGCATTGGTAGAAGAACCAGTCTAGACAAGAATTGAAAACAGATGACCTGCAGTACACTAATCAATGACTACAATTTCACCCATTTTACTTTAGCTGGCTCAGTGTCATCCTAAATGCATCATTATTACAAAGTCGATTTCAATAAAGACTAACAACTGGAGACATCTTTGAGTGGGTAATACTTTTCAAGTGACTACTAATTGTCACATGCAGATGCAACAAATCTCTGAAACCACCAATCAAAACACAGAATTGACCAATTATACAAACAATCAAACATTCATGCAATTCAACACAAACAGATAATACAAGAGAGAGAAAGTAGAGAGAGAGTTACAGAAAATTACATCCGAAATTGGAGTCACAAATACGCAATGTGAAAATGGTCTCTTCGAATTGGATTGAGGAATTGCAGTCTCAAAGACCCAGAAACTCGAAAAAAGGGATTACCTATTCGTCTTTATTATTGGTTGTTCGTCATTCGTCATTGGTGAGGTGTAAGGCCTGCTCGTGGTCTGCCTGCGCGGCGCAGGATATGAAATCGTGAAAAAAAAACCCATAAAACCTGACTTTTGTTGTTTTCAAATTATAACGGTTGTTTTTAAAAAAATTTTAGTCCAGTTTTACAAGATAGTCCTACCAAATAGGTTTTTTTTTACCTTAAAACTTAAAAATTGTTTTTGAGTTAAAAACTTTGGACTCAAATCCAATACCAAACAACCCTTAGGTTTTAACCCAAAAATAACTTTTCTATTCAAACCCTTCTTGTCTAAAATTTTATTCATAGATTATTAAAAAAAGAATTTAGGCTATTTTTTTCCTTCTTAAAGTAACTTTTTTAAAAACAAAAAAAATTATGTAGACTATCCAAATTTAATCTTATAAACATTTTAATCTAAAAATATATAGATTTTGACAAACACTGAACCGACACCATATGACACACCCCGATCGAGATCAGGGCATGCTGGCTGTCACGTGGAAGTGACGTAACCATGTGCACAGTGCGGAAGCTAATAAATTAATAATAAAAGTACGAATAATTAAAAACCAACTTTACACAAAGTAAGAACATACATGTGCAAGCGTAAGAGTGAAAAACAAATTTCAGAGCACGAAGACCTAATGCAGTCTGGGAGAAATAACACTACAAAACACACCCCAAAGGTGATCCTACACTGGTGATAATCTGTCAGATATGCCGGGGAAATCCTCTGGGAAGCCACCAAAAGTGCTAGCCAACTAGAACCTAGAGGGGCGCAAAACAAAAAGTGTGAGTGGGCAAAAACAAAGCTTTTCAAAACCGTTTCATAAACAAGTTTTAACCCCTCGTCGTAAAACCTGTATACTTCCCAGAAAAATAGAATATATATATATATATATATATATATATATATATATATATATAAATCACGCTCAAAAAGATGTCATGCCAAAAGCCTCGAAATAAAATGCAAGTGCTCAGGAAATGTCAAATCAATGCCATGTAATCTGTCAGCCGGAGTCACCTAACGTGACCTGTACGGCTAAATCTAGAGCTCAAATCTCCATCTCGCTAACTATACCTGCACACGAGTCGGAACCACCTAAAGTGGTCTGTACGACAGGACTGGGGGTAATATAAGTACGCTCAAGTGCTACGATCACGTGAAGGCTGGGCAAATAATCGCGGGTCACCTACGAGTCGGAACCACCTAAAGTGGTCTGTACGACAGGACTGTGCACCTAACTTGGATCCAAGATGAGTGTGTGGTGCGGGAGGTGAACATCACGTGAAGGACTGTGCCCAACTCTGGGCGGGAGCACTAACACCGAGGGTGCAGGTTATGAGCTCTCTATGCATCTCAAACCACTACTGAATATAAACATAAATCATAACTCACCTGGCACTTACCTGTGCGTCCGTAGCACCAGACATATATACATATGGGACTAATAATGCGTAAATAAATGGCAACAATAAGCATGGCATATAAACGTATAAACATTTCAATTCATTTTTTGGGAAAAACATCAGTATATAGGTATACACGTGCCTGGCACACTGACGGCGTCAGTTAACGCCGTCAGGAATATTCCGTTAACTTTAACGGATTCCATTAACGCCGTTAGGAATATTCCGTCCAAACTGACGGAATATTCCGTCATCTTCTCCGGCAAAGCTCCGGCGCCGAAAAATTGGGAAAACTTTAAAACCTTGTATCTCACTCGTTTTTCAACCAAATTTCACAAAATTGGTACCAAAATGAAGCTTACAACGAGAGGAACAAATCCATACCACTTTCAAGCACTAAAACCCATGGATTCTCGACGAGAAAACACCACCAACTCCGGCCAAGCTTGTAACTTATGATTCCGACGTCCAAAACCTTCAAACAAACCACCCCGAGCCTCCTAAGGACCCCACCAAGCTTCCTACAAGCTTGAAATTCCCAAAAACACAAGAATTAACTTGTGCATAAACAGTGACCAAATCGGGGTATCCCGAGTTCGACATGAAAACGAAGGTATCCTTACCTGAAATAGGTATGGTTGAACTTCTACGGACCTTACGAGCAGGAATATGTAATTTGTTTCCTCGATCTGTGAAGGTTTGGTGTGTTTTTGGGTGTGTCCGTACAAAGAGGATAGGAAAGGGAGAGAGAGAGAGCTCGGGACAGGGGTGCAGGACAGGGAAAAGGGTGATGGGGTGTGGGAGAGTGTGTGTGTGGTCCAAAACCTGCCAACAAAATCCAAAAACAACCACACAACGAAACAACCACACTAGGGGCAAAATCGTCGTTTCACCCCTACGGTTTGAAAATCCGGAACGGGCTGTCACACCATGAAACTCGTAAGCACTATGAAAAAATATGAAACAAATAAAAGATTTTTTTTATTGTTATTATTTTAGCCGTTATATTTAAATTTGGATTGTTAATTTTTTTTTTTTACCATTGAATTTAATAAAATTAGATCTTAACCGTTGGATTCAATGACTTTATAAATATAAAACTAAATAAAATATACATATGTAGTGGGCCAGCCCCACTAATCCTAGGCTAAATCCTGTGCTAAATTTGGCTTTGTTTAAGGTTTTAGGTTTTAGGTCCAACTTTAAGCTTTGGTTGGATTGGATTTTTTTTTGGGGGGGGGGGGGGGGGTGGGGTGTGGAATAGAAGGGGAAAAATAGGTTATAGGTCAGGGTTGGAGATGGTCTTAAGAGTCTGTCCTATCAGATCCGTCTAAATCGCGATTCTCGCTTAGACAAAAAATAGACAACTTTTATTATACTTTTTATTTTTTTAATAAATTGTAAGAGACTTATTGAATACTGAACACATATTCTAAGCTTGTTTTCCACATTTTCATTATGTTCTAATACATTAAACCTATATATTATTTTATTTTGGAGTTTTTGTTATCTCAATAGAATTATATATTGTTATGTATAAATTAACACTTATTTAGATGATATATAATAAATTTATTTGAACTCGCCTAATTCGCTTAGCGCTAAGCTCCGTGCCTAGACGCAAAGCTCCAGCTGGCTACCCGTCCAGTGCTTAGTGTCTTTTTAAACCTTGAATACAACGTAGAAGTAAGTTGTTAATGGCTACCCGTCCGGGCAATTGTAATACCCGGTGAAGAAGTTGTTAATGTTCCACTTCTTGATTTGTTACTTGTTTCTAGTAGCTGTGATTATTATTGAAATATACACATATACATTGTTGTGAAATACTATTTAACATATGTGATTACTCTGTAATGTTTGAGAGCTCTTCTTGTATTCTATGTTTGGAGTCTAGAAACTGAAAAACTATTTGTTTTTAGTGTTTGTTTTATGCTTGAAATATGCTTCAAGGTTGATTTGCTGTTTTCTTAATATGTTTCAAGGTTAGAGAAAGCTGATTAAGGGATCATGGCAACTATAAGAATAGAGTGCCCTGTTTTGGAGCCAAGCTCTGGTAATTTCTTATCATCGTTACTTGCTACTACTCCATAATTAGTTTGGTAATATTATCATGGAATTCATTTTTATTTATTGTGTTTTGGTTGGTCTTATTTCATTTTTATGTTACATGTAATCTCTTCATAAAGCTAACTCCAAACCTTAGTTTCTCTTTTGGTTTTGGTAATCTGTCATTCTCTAAAGCTCTTTTTGTTGATTTGTGAAATAAATTTGGAGCTTTTACATAAACTGCAGTCTTAATTAAATTTTGTTGTTACCGATCATAGAAAAGTTGATAGCAAAGGTATCCCTTCGAACTTGATTTTAATTTTTTAAGTTTTTGTTCTTAATTTTTTTATGTATTATTTTTTGGAAACTTCAAGCATCTAATTTGTGCATTATAGTGCACTGATTTGGTAGAGAACCTACCTGAGGATCATTCAGTGGAGAACCTTAAGAGTATACTTGGTGAAGCTGGAAAGTATGTTATTTTCCTTCTTTTTCTCCCTATGTTGTGGCATTACTGTTCTCTTTAGTTTTGGATATAGCATGGTTTTCAATCTTTCAGTTAAGAGTACACATATGAAGTTGTATTTCATACGATAAAAGTGTAACATCTGTGTCTTTCTATCTCAATCTCGCTCTCAATTGCTTATAATTTTTTTTTTTTCACATGTTAATCACATTTGCTAATCTTCTGCTATCCAAAATTCTGTCTTCCATCGTTTGTCTTTCCCTTCCTTATATCTGTCACTATTACTGATAATCAAATGTTTTTGTTCAAGCTATTAGTCATGCAAGTCTGCACACTAAGTAAGTTTTCAAGACATTGAAGTTACGGTAAGCCATCATACTTTATAAAGAATTTATAACTTTTAAGTGATTGCAAATTTGTTTGACAGTGGAAACTATGAAGATGTAATGGATTTTCGAATCATTGATCCAACCAAAGTGGATATTTGTGTCATCTATTTCATAAATAGAATAAAAAACTCATTTATATAATTAATTGATATTTTGATTCCTTTTATTGTTTAGATGGTGAAATGTTGGGTCAAGCATGCATACTCTGTTGCTCCAACTTTTAATTGTCAGACTGTAGTTGGACTTGAGTTAACGTTATTCTTACGAAATTTGTGGGTTTGATTTTGGGTGCAGGCTGCAGCTGATAATCAGATTCAATAACTATGATTAAGCTCTTGGAAACAAAGGGTTCAAAGACTTTGTAAAGTTTGGTTCCAACATTTGTACAAAATTTTATAAAATATCAGTTATGCAAATTTATAGTTGTATTCTTATATTTTAATGATATAACAATTTGTTTTCTCACCAAAAATAGAAAAAGAAATATGATACTCCAATTTGGATGCTCACACAGGGCATCATTTTTTAAAATATTATTTTGCAACTTTGCCACCGATGTGAATTAGGATGGCACTACAGGAAAGACACCAATGCAATATTGGTAGCCATTGTTACAATAGAGTCATCTACATAGATCACACTCTTTAGTTTAAGGGTGCTTGGTGGTCATAGAGGTTTGCCACCAATATGAGTGGCAACACTTGACAATAGCCACCAAATGAAAAGGGTGGCTTATAGCCAAATTTCTAGTAGTGTACGACACAACGTACGAGACATTTTCCTACCAGTAGCGGTCTATCATTCACTTGTGTGATATCTTGTAATGATCTTTTCTTTGTGATCTTGTTTTAGAGCGTGTTCTGTGCACTCTAGCTATTTTCTTAAACTCTGTTTAATTCACTTAATTTCCCCTATGATTATTTATTCATGTATATTTCCTCCTAATCATTACTCTTGTATTCAATAAATGGCTTTCGTCATCCTCGGATGTTGGTCAGCACGTGCCTATCCGGGTATTCGAGGAATATCGGGGTTGGGACGTGTCAAATTAGATCTTAATCGTTGGATTCAATGAATTTATAAATATAAAACTAAATAAAATATACATATGTAGTGGGCCAGCCCCACTAATCCTAAGCTAAATCATGTGCTAAATTTGGCTTTGTTTAAAGTTTTAAGTTTTAGGTCCAATTTTAAGATTGTGTTGGATTGGATATTTTTTTGTTGGGGGGGGGGGGGGGGGAATAGAAGGGGAAAAATAGGTCATAAATCAAGGTTGGAGATGGTCTTTTGAGTCTGTCCTATTAGATCCGTCTAAATCGCGATTCTCTCTTAGACAAAAAATAGACAACTTTTATTTTACTTTTTATTTTTTTAATAAATTGTAAGAGACTTATTGAATACTGAACACATATTCTAAGCTTGTTTTCCACATTTTCATTATGTTCTGATACTTTAAACCTATACATCATTTTATTTTGTAGTTTTTGTTATCTCAATAGGATTATATATTGTTATGTATAAATTAACACTTATGTAGATGATATATACTAAATTTATTTGAACTCGCTTAATTCGCTTAGCGCTAAGCTCTGTGCCTGGACGCGAAACTCCAGCTGGCTACCCGTCCAGCGCTTAGTGTCTTTTTAAACCTTGAATACAACGTAGAGAAAAGAAATAGGGACAAGGAAAAAAAATGGAATTATGAAATTTTCGCCAAACTGTCTGTGGAAACGAGAGGCAAACTGAAAGGACAATACTTGGGTTATAGACTGACGTCATGATGTGGCGAAATAAAAATAACTCACATGTCGTACAATATTTATTTGATGGAATGTATTTAAATCATCATTATTTTCTATACTAAAACCCAAACTCGGATGCACTGTTCATGGACAGTAAAATGGCAAAAATACCCTCGATTTGGTTTATTTGCTGGCGTTTTTTTCACTTGGTTGAACAGTTAAAGGGCGGATTTGCCCTCCTTTGCCACGCGTGTTCTTCGCAGACCACAACGTTTCTCTTCCGGATTCTTCTTTTCTTTTCTCTCTCTCTCTCTCAGAAGCCTTTTGTTTCTCTCAAACCTCTCTTTGCCTTGCTCTCCGATCTCCACTTCTCTATGTGCCTTGCTTTCTTCCAGAAAACGCTCAAGTCAGTCAAATTGGTTTAGATCTATTCGGCGGGGGTTAAAACGGCAACGCTCTCTTGCTGAAAAGTAGCGAATTTGGTCTCGATTTGAAGAAAATTTGAAGCCCTTAAAAGATTGCATCTCCTGCTGCCGATTTGATTTGGGTAATTCTTTGCTTTGAATTTTATGTTCTTGCGAGTGTAAATTGGGATTTTAAATGGGGTTTTTGTTCTGATTTTGGGAATTTTCTTTGTAGCTTCGGATTCTGGGTGATGATGGTTAATTTAGTTTTTGTTTTCGATTTCAGGAGATTGGGTTTTTCGAGTTTGTGACTTTTCTTTGAAGGCTGCGAAGACCTCTGTGTTTAAGGTGAGTGGTTTTGAAATTCCATAGTTTTGATTCTACTTGCAGCTTGAGGTGTGATTTTAGATCTGAAATTTCCAAGCTTTTTGATTAATCTTAACCCAGATTAGTTAAACTATAATTAAATTAATTTTTTTCCGGTTATGTAGCTGAAGTAGCTAAAGTTAAGAAAGAACAAAAGGTAAATTCTTTTCTCATCCTTACAAAATTTGATATTGATTTTGAAAATAGTGAAAACCCAATAAAACAAACTGACTTTCTCAACCGAAGATTATGATATATGTTTCGCATTTGATTATTTAGGATAATTACATGCGTGAGGATTATTAAATGATATATTTGATAAATACGTCTAATTTTAAGGTAGGAGCCTTTAGATTACAACTCACTTTATGGTTTTGCATTAAGCAAATCTGGAGGAAATCTGCTCTTAGTTGATGCTCTGTCTCCATCTTTTTTGCCTGCTTTAATATGCTTTCTTATGATTTCTGCTGTCTTCTGCTCTTAGTTGATGCTCTGTCTCCGTCTTTTCTGTTCTTATGTAAAAATATTGGTTTTGTTCTAACTTCTTGTATATACTAAACGTGAGTTTCCCCGGCACTGTAGATCACCAGTGTCCGGACGGAACTGCCCTCGCTTCTCTGTTTTCTTTCCGTTTGTGTCCCTGTTTTCCACGAGGCGCTCATCTTATTCTCTCGACTTTGAGAGTCATCTTGAGTTAGGGTTTTGTTCCTTCGTTGCTTTTCTTGATTTCGGCTTTTGCTCTTTTCGTTTTGGCTGTTCTTTCTTCCAATCCTCTGTTTCCTGTGATATCCGTGCTTTCTTTCGCGGAAAGGGTTTCTGATTTTCGTGGTTTAAGGGATTTTGTGGTTGCCAGGCCGTTGTGCGTCTATTTAGATTCGGGATTTTTTGCGTTCCGAGGGTTTCGACATCTCTAATTGGGGTAAAGAATTCCTGCTGTTTCCCCCTTTTTCCGTTTGGGATTTCTGGGTTGTGGCTGGGTTTTTGGCCGATTTACACCTCTTTTCAAGGGTGGCGTCTTTGCAGCCCGCTGTGGAACAAGTGTGATCCAACTAAGGTTTATTTTATAATCATTTTCTTTTGGTTTTTATTTTTGGTTTTTCCTTTGTTTTGATGAAACCTTAATCGTTTCCTTTTATTGTCAATTGTGGTGCTCTCTTTGGTTTTCCCTGTTAAAGGAGAATTTTGCGTTTTTGTTCTTCAGTTGGCAAATCTCTGATTTGCTGGTATTTGCAACGTTGCTGTAATTTTTTGGGTATTTTTTTTGCGCTTCTGCTTTTTTTCTGATTCAGATATGGATTGGTAATTATTGGATTTAAACGGATTCGTAGTTTTTGATGAGAGGAGTTGTTGAGGTTGTGTGAAGGTTTGTTTTTCTGGGTTTTATGCTGCAGGGGGTTACAAACACGGAGAGGAGAGGAAACATTAGTTTAGATTGTGATTTAAATTTTTTTTATATGTTCTTGGTGATATAAACTGTGTGAGTGCGGTTGTTTTAAAATTATTTGCGTGTGCTTTTTTATAGTTTTGCTTTTTTCCAGTTTGGATTAAAATGGATTTTGAATTTTTGAGAAGAAATTAAAAGGGTCGTTGGAATTTTGGAAGCCTTTGTGTTTTTGGTGAACACGCAGACAATCTTGAAAATTTGTGTTAAAAGACTAATGTTTGTACATAAAAAAAGTGAGTTGGCTAAAGAAGCCCTTTGGACGCTTTTTGTTAATATCTCATGGGCTTTGCTCTTTGATTTCAGAAATTTTGTGCCCATCTTGGGTTCGCTTCGAACTTGGTTGAGACCGATCTAATCCAGCGTTTCCAGGTGAGTTTTGCATGTTTATCAGCTTATATGGTTTGGATCTTCTTTTTTTTTCATTGGATCGTTATTGTGCGTGTCTGATGCATTTTGTTTTCCAGATTCGGGAAACCGTCCCTTTCAGATTTTTGGATTTTCGATTCTGATTCTTGGAACTCTCTGTGCTAAAGGTATATAAATGTATTATTTGTTTTCTTTGCGGCTAAATTTTACTTTTTTTGGTTTTGTTTTGGTGATTTGGGACCTTTTTTGTGCATGTTTGGGTTGTTAATTGGTAATGCATGTTTTCTTGCTGATTTTTGTGCTAGCAATTTTATTTAAATCCACAGCTGCTTTTTTTCATTTGACTTGCTGTGATGGTTATGCTTGATTCATAAGATTTGAGGTAGTCGTGATAAAATTAGAAGAGTGATATCTATGTTATTTTGGATTTGTGAGAGTGATTTGTCAGAGCAATGAGTAAATTTTCATATGTAGTGTAGGGTCAAGTTTAATAATCATTAATGCGATTTCGTATATGTCTGGTAGAAACGCTATCAAATTGTAGATACACAGTTTGTTGGTGCAGCAGGGGGCTGGAAAATTTTTTCAGTATGTTTTTTATGGTTTGACTTTTTTCTGTTGGGCCTTTCCCCGGCTAAAACAGTACATTTTGGTTGCTCGGTTAATGAATTTGAGATCTGCTGGCACCTGTGACGCTCTTCTTATATTTTGGATAAGTTTTATGTCCTGCTTTTTTCCAGTTTTAAAATGCATTGATAATTGTTGGATTCAAATATATTTATGATTTTTGCGAAGAAATGAGAGGATTCGTTGGAATTTCGGAAAGCTTTGTCTTCATGTTTTACGAACAGGGAGAGGAAGAAAGAAAACATTAGTTTAGATTGCAATTTTAAAACTTTTTATGTTGTTAGTGCTGGAACCAATGTGTTTTGTTGCGAAATTCATAATGTGTAAAGTTATTAGAATTTTGGAAAACTGTCTTTCTCACTTTATCTGGCAAAGTGAACACAACTCTTACCTATATGATTTCAAGTTTTTCCCTTAGAAATTTAAGCTCTATTGGATACATGAGGTATAAGAGTCTGTTTGGGATATTTTCAAGTTTTACTGATTCCTGAAAAAAAGCATGCTTAAGGGTAATCATATTTCAGTTTTTATTGAATTCAGTTAACCATCTTCACTTTTTTGCTTTGATCTGAAGGCTTTGTTTTGTTCAGATATCAAAGTTGGGCATGAGTTTATATGTTTTTCAATGTTTTTATTCCGATTTAATAATGTGATTTAATGGTGCGATGCTGATTTAGGCTATAAATTCAGAGGCTTTTCAATAGGCAAGTTTGCAGCAAGGAATTCAGAGGCAGTTGTATCATTAGCTGAAATATACTAGATCTAATCCTTAGACATCATTTTTCGCTTTGATTAAGATGTGTGCCTGCCTTCTCAATACAAAACTGGCTTACATATCATTTTACACCATATTCACATGTTTTTTTATGCATTTTTACATCCAATAGTTTCAACACCCGCAGCAACGCGTGGACACTATTGCTATTTTTATTCCGAAAATTGGACTCTCCGTTTCAGAGTAACGTCGAACCCCAAAGCTGTACAAATTAGGGCTTGCAGATTCTCTCTTCGAGAATTCTGATCGCATCGTATCCATTTGTCTTCAAATTGAACTTGATTTTCGATGCCTAGGGCTTGAAGGCAGGGTAATCGGAATCGCACTTTTAGCGGCTCCGCACAGATTATCCTCGATTTCAGAGGCCTTAAGATTTTCGATTGGCGTTGTGGTTGAAAGGAATTTCAGGTGAGTAGTTTCGTTCTAATTTTCAGTTTAAGGAGATTTGGGATTGGAATTTCATAGTTTTTGAATGAAATTTATGCATCCGGACTGCGGATTCATCATTGGGTTGGCCAATTTCAAAATCAGGGCACAAATGCGATGCCAAATCCATGGAATCGAACAGAGCCTATATGGGTTTTGGTTATAATTGTTTGATTTGACAAAAATTGCCGATTTTGAACAGTTGTTTCAGTTCAACATGATAAAAATTAGGGTTTTCTTTTGTGATTTTTCAGGTACTTGCATTTGTAATTGTTCAATTCGAGAGGGAAATGCAGGGATATGATAGAGATGTAAGCAAATTTTGGATCTTCGTCAATCTGTTTTTTATTATATGTAAATTTTCGATATTGATACTCTTATTATTTTTTGAAGAAAATTAGTTTGACAATTTTTTGGGATAGGATTATGGTCAATCAGGCGACGAATATGAGGATTATGAGGACGATGAGGATGGTGAAGAATATGAAGAGGAAGAGGAAGATCCAAAGCCTACCAAGGAAGCATTGGCATACCTTGAGTTGAGACAACGCTTGAAAGAACAATTACGAAAGAAGAAAAGCGGTTCTTCTTTGGCCAACTCCAGTAATAAAAAGAAGAAGCTCCCCTATGACAAGTGAGTAACTACTATATAATCGCTGGTTTTCCTTCGTGGAATATCCATGCTTTCTTAGTAAGACAAGGCAGGCAGTTTTGTTTGTTTCTACTACTAGGTTCAATGCTTCCTTATTGTAAGTAACCAATGATTATTTGATGAACAATATATGGCCTTGTTATCTGAAGTTGTAGGGTAGCAGTAAGTGATGCAACTAAAATAGTTCTGTAATGTATTGATTTGCTTGCATTCTACCAATGCCTATAACAATATAGGTTTTATAGTTGCAATTTCTAGGACAGGCTAATGTGTTTTTTTTTCCAGGGGTATCACCGTCTGAAAGTAAAATAGAGAAATGAGAATACATTTTGAAGAGTTGTCATCCTTGCAACTTTATTTGCAGTTCCTTGTTTTCTTTTTTTGTGATGAGGTTATCAGACAGATGATTTGTTTCATAATTTTTCTGTGGACAATATAGTGGTAATTGGTAAATTAGAAGTTTTGAAATTGATTTTAAATTGTTTCCCTACTTATTCTACAGTTTTGGATCTTTCTTTGGCCCATCTCAACCAGTTATTGCTGAGAGAGTGATTCAAGAAAGCAAATCGTTGTTAGAAACCAAGCACCTAACATCCAGTTCTACCAACTCTGTCCATCATGTATGAATTATTACTCCCCCTTTTTGATATAGCTCATAAATTCATAACATTACTTGCTCACATTGACTTTTTTCTGTTCCTGTCATATACAATTGGTCTACACTTTACACATATAATGAGTCCACTTATGCCGTCTTGATCCCAAAATGATTATGGGATAGTTTTGGCCCTGTAATTTCTGTGTTATGTCGTATCTTGTTATTTGTGGAAATTTTTGGGAACTTTAGTTTGTTCAAAGAAATTGATTTGATGTGCATATTATTTGAGATTCTTCTTTCCATGTGGTGTAATTTACAATCTTATTGTTGCTAGAACCATTTTGGAGTTGCTTTTGCTTTCCACCTCTTTTATTGGTTCTAATATTAAATTTGATGAAAGGGTTACCGATCACTTGATTCTTGGTGAGGGTCTGGGAATTTCTAGATTTACCCGTATAGGTTTATATCTTGAAACTTTATGACTTACTTGGCATGCCTGATTTGTGTCTTGCTGCTTATTTTGTTTAGTTTTTAACCCCCGCATTAGCTATTCCTTTTTATGTAACAAAAAAAAATATTTTCTTGGAACTCTCTTCATTTTATGAACTTGCTAATGTTTACAATGATATGCTTAATAAGATTTTTTACATGCCTAAATTCTTGTTGCAGAAAAATATTTTGTTGCAACTCTTCTTTTTTGTTTTAGCACAAAAACATGTCTATAAGTTATAGTGCATTAATTTGATGATGGCACTTTCCTTTGCAGAACAAGAAGAGCTCTGGATCAACCTCTGCTGTAACGAAATCTGTATCAAATGATCAGAAACCCAAAGTCATTAATGAGGTGCTTGGAGCAAATTGTTTTTGTTGGTGTTTTACCTCTGAATTAGTCTTCTAGTTGCCTTATTATGTGCTAATGGAATTTCTGGAAGGTGCAGGTTAAGAGTAAAGTACAAAAGATTAAGGATACAAGAGATTACTCGTTTTTACTTTCTGACGATGCAGAGCCCCCAGCCCCTACAAAAGATCGACCACCTCAAAATGCCTCTGTTTCAAATTCTGGTGTGTTGTGATCTACTACCTCTTATCTGGCTCTCTATTTATGGGTCATTGAACATTCTATTTTCATCGAGGAACTTATATGGGTTTTTTGCTGATGTTAAAGAGGTGCGATCTAGTCAAATGGCGACAAATAATGGCAGACATATACCTTCATCAAATAATGGCAGACATATACCTTCATCAAATAATGGCAGACATATACCTTCATCAAATAATGGCAGACATGTACCTTCATCAAATAATGGCAGACATGTACCTTCGGCAAATAATGGCAGACATGTACCTTCAGCAAATAATGGCAGACATGTACCTTCAGCAAATAATGGCAGACATGTACCTTCAGCAAATAATGGTAGAGTTGTACCTGGCCGTCGTGATGAAAGGAAACTGGTATCTACGAATGGACAGATGCATTCTAAAGTGGGGCCCAATAAGTTGAGTTCTGCCAGTAGACGACCCGATGCAACATCAATGGACTCGAGAAGACAGCTTGGTAGCAACGGTGGAAATGGGCCTGGCCGGCCTCTAGAGACAAAAAGATTGCCATCTAAGATGCCTGCTTCAACCACTGAGAGGAAAGCTTCTACACCAGGCCTAAAGAATCCCATGTCTGGTGTGCCCACCAAACCACCTCTTTCAAAGTTGCAGTCATCTATTCCAAGGCAGCAGTTGCAACAAAAAAAAGAAGTACGAGAATCTAATAAGCCCAAAGTGTTACCGAAACAGTCATCAGGATTGTCAAGACCTCAGGTATGAATCCCATCATCTGCTACATATTTTCTTTCCCTTGAATGGTAAATTTTCCAGAGACCTACTTCTGTAGTTTTTTTTGTAAGTGCATAATATCTGTTAACTTTTCATGGAATTTAGCACGTAAACAAGCCACAAATGCAAAGGCAAATCTCGTCACGTCCTGTGTCTCACGAGCGTCCTCCCAAAAAGAAGCCTATGAGACAGCACCCAGATGATGATGAACCGGGTCTGGATTTTAGAAGTGAGATCAGAAAAATGTTTCGGTAAGTAGCGTATTCATTATTTTTTATTCTTCTGTTCTTAATTTTTAAATGGTTGTAAAACCTGAGGTTGATTTCAAAATTCAGCTTTACTGAAATGACATTGGGCTACTGAATGCAGTTTAGCCCTTTTTGGTCAATTCATGGTTAACAATGTAAAAGTTAAATGCCTGCCAAATATGTTTTTTTCTATTTCATTCTGCTACGTTGAATACATTTTTTTATATACAATTGAAGCCTGAAGGTATTATAACTTGGTGACAAGCCTGATCTTAACAAATTGGAATTTATGGAATGATTTTGTAAAATATCAGAGATTGAAAGTTGCCTGGTGTTGGCCATTACTAGAGCCGAGCGTATTGGGAGATGCCCATTACAAGAATTTTCATCTTGGTTTGAAACTTTGATGGTTTAGGAATTTAGGAACTGTATAATATTGTTCTAATTATCAATCCGATATTCTTGCAGTCAACCAGAAAGATACGCTAGTGACGACGACGATAGTGATATGGAGGCGAACTTTGAGGATATTATGAAGGAGGAGAGACGAAGGTAAGCATGGTGTTTCACTATCAGTAAAGTATCATGATTGTGTGATTTCTTAGCACTAACTGCACTTGTGTCTGTGATAGATAACGTACATTGTGGTGTATGAGCCTTTCTGAGATTATATATTTGTTGTGATGTTGCAGTGCGCTAATCGCAAGAAGGGAGGACGAAGAGCAGGCTAGGTTGATAGAAGAAGAAGAAAGGAGGGAACGGATGGCTAAACAAAATCGCAAGCGTAAGGTCGGTCATTAGAGTGACCAGCCACAGGGAAGGGAAGTGAAGGAAGGGGAATTTTTTTCGCCTCACTTGACAAAAATATAACCAAAAAAAAAAAAAAAAAAAAAAAAAAATTCTTTGGTCAATTTAAGTCCCACCACCATTGTATTTTGCTCTTGTAAAAGCGGAGTTGATGTTTTGGGACTAAATTATCCTGAAGTTGTAGGAGATTTTTTTGGTTGCAAATTCAAATGTATTTCCAACGTAAAATAATGTAGAATGTAGTTTTTTGGGTGCTGGAGAGCGGGGATGAAGATGCATTTTGTGGCTTTATTTTTGGTTTTGCAAAACACCCCTCCGCCTACAAATAAACAGAATGACACCCCAAGGTGCGTCGGGAAGTATTTTCGGATATATTTTGGCAACTTTTCTTCCATGGTACGTACTGCTTAGTGGTTTATGAAAATTAGGGGATTAGATCTTTGCATACAAGGAGTTAAAGCCACCCGTTAGATCTTGCTTAATATTCGTATTACTGAGTGGGACGTCGCATTGTAGGCGATCCATATTTTTATTAGAAAAAATAAAAAATGAGAAAATTTGAGATTGAGAGTAGTGTAAGTGAGTCAGGTGCATGTTTCAGATCAGAATCCATATGTTTCTTGTGAAGGACTCGTCTCTGCTTAGGAATCTTATCTCAAGCTAAAGTGGAGCTTCAGTTTTAAAGAGTTGAGTTTGACTTGCGGCTTTTGGTTCAAGAGTTCAACCAGAGAGTCCTTGAAAGCATTATTTCTTTTTATCAAAAATATTGTGTATCTTACTTTTTTTCTATCGAAAAAAATCTTGTATCTTACTTTTAATTCTGGCTGTTGATTCACCTTTGCTTTGTCGGCTACTATCATTGTTTAAAATATCCACGAAATTGTTGATATTTTCATAGAAATATTCGAAAAATTAAGTATCAATTTGGAAAGGGAAATGAAATGCAAACTTCACAAACATTGTCCTGTCTAATATATGTGTGTGTGTGTATAATCCAAACGTACTGATGTACAAAGATCACAATAAAAATATATACATAATCCACACGTACTGAAGTACAAAGATCACAAAAATAGAAAAATATATTAAATGGTGCATACATAAAAGTTGGAAAAATTTTAAAGCCTATTTTTTGGGAAATTTTCATGAAAACGGTTTGGGTCAAGTTTATTAATTAAAAAAATCATGCTATAACTTATTTAATGAAAAATGCTTAAATTTAATAAAAATAACAAAAGAACTTAAATTTGAATTAAAAAAGACATAATTTTATTATTAACAAAATAAAAAAAATGACGCACGGGACCCTCATGCCCTCACACATTCTATTTATAAAACTTACTACACTGTTTATGAAACTTAACGTTACTACACCGTTTATGAAACTTAGTACAATATTTATGAAACTTATCACACTATTTATGAAACTTAACGATACTACATTGTTTATGAAACTTAACGGTACTCCACTTTGTATATATGTATATTATTTCTTTTGCCTTAGGTAGGTAAGAGTGAAATATACATATATCATTCTTATATATTATTTATTATATGCATGAAAATACACCTTACAAGATTATAGTACCAGATGTGTGTTTGTGTTATCTTGCTTTGTGAAAGACCCAAAAATGGTTGTTATAGTTAGCTAATTCATACATAATATAATATTTTCATGTATTTTTCTTATTTAATTATATTGGAGGAGGGCGGGGTTGGGGGGACGTGCGCTGACACATGTTTATATTTTATGTTTTTTTTTATTTTTTGTTCTTATGATTTTTGGTTAAAATGCAAAGTTTTGAAGCCATTTTCATTAATTTTTTTTTATGAAAAAGAAATTTAATTAAAGAGAAAAACCTCTAGTAGAACTGCTCCCTATAAAAATGTATTTGTAGCAGTAATGGGAAATGACTATCCCAAATATAAGTATCCTATATCGAGTGGTCAACACTAGTAATGACATCAGCAAGAAAATTCGCCTCACAAAGACATGTGACCAAGAGATAAAAGAAAAAGAATTGGCAAGAGATATAATGTCGTCAATGATTGTCAGAAGATGTACTACACTTGTTCAAAATGACATCAATAATAAGTTTGGAATCTCCTTCAACATACATGCCCTTGAAACCTTTGACTATTGCAAATCTCAAAGCATCACGAGGAGCAAGAGCTTCAGCAACAAAAATTGTAACTTCTCTAGGATTGTAGGCACCAACCACAACAGGTGAATCATTAGCATCTCTAATGATGAACCCATCGGCAGCCATCAAAATTAATTTCGAGTTTAGGTGCATGAAGTGGTCTCCACATGATAGTTTGAGATGAACCATGAGCATAAATTGCATATCGTGTATGAATTGATCAAAGCCTTGCAAATTGTAGGAAATCTAAATTATGTTTCGAAATTTCTGATAAATTCTAATAATCCAAAATTAAAATTAATGTTCGAGTCCAAAACTTTTCTAAATTGGTATTGAAATATTTGTTGCCGATCCAATCCGACAGAAAATCACCAAACCCGTTACCAAAAACAAAAAAAACGAATTCAGTAAAGTTAGCCGGTTGCGTTGCGGATACAGGTAAGTAATATTTTAATAAAAATTATTGTGATTTCAACGCTAATTAAGTCAAAATTAATAAATTACAGAAAAGAAAAATCACGACTTTTATCGTCTCCTCGTCCTCCATTACTCAAAACAGTTTGGTCGGAAAAATGAAGGCGCTGATGAGCAGCTCGATCCTCCGCCCGTGGCAATGGCAACCACCGCATCAGAAACCTCTAACTCCACTAGTTTGCTGCTCCGCCGTCAATGCCTCCTCCTCCTCCTCAGAAATGAAGTCAGTCACTTAATTGTTATCATTATTTTCTAAAACCTCAATTTTCTGCTGTACTTTGATCTAATCATTCCAAGCTCAATTAATTTTAGGGTTAAGGGCGATGGAAATGCGGAGTCAGTCTCTCGGGCCGAAGACATTTGGAAACTCTTCAGAGAAGCTCAGTAGAGTAAGCCAAAACCAAACTCCTCAATTGCAATTCATGTTATTTGTGGCTTTTTTTTTCTCTCTGTTTATTTATTTATTTATTTTTAACCTGTTTTAATTCCATTCCACTTTTGGAATGAAAATTCAGATATTCTGCGGTTAAACCAGCAACGCGTTAAGGCGGTAGAAGAACTCAACAAAATCAACAGAGAGAAAGAGCTGTTGGTGGATAGGATTGAGCAACTGGAGCTGGAAAAGCAGGCTGCCAAGACCTCAAGGTACCTTAATCATCCCTGATAAGTATTAGTATTTCTTGTATTCTGAACTCTAAGAATTTGGTGCGGTGTTTCTAACAATCTGAAGTCGGGCCATGGTGAACATGCTTTGGTTATAATTTGAAAGTTTTCGTCAAACAATGTGACAGAAACGTAAATTTGGAGCACGTTGAAAATGATGGGGAACTAATCTATACAAATGAACTTATTGAAATTGGAATTATAAAACGTACAGTGGAATTGAGCCTAAACCATGGGAACTAAAGGTCTAATTTAGGCTTATGTACCATTATGTGATGAAATATTTGTTGTTTTACTTGTTTTGGACAATTGTCGGTGATCATGTTCTTCGAAAGTGAAAGAAGTATATAGAGTTCATGAGGGTTAGTTTAAGAGTGTCTTTCTGTTGATGTACTGTAAACCAGAAGGGTAAGCTGTTGGGAGCCACTCTTTCGGATAGATTCAATGGTCCTCAATGGAATGGTTACCACCATGGAGGCATCCGATTTGAGAAGGCTGGATATGGATAACAAATTTTGCTGACCTGAAGTATTTAATGACACCCTGCAGAAAGGAGACACTGAGATTCTAGCTGAACTCCGTCACTTCTCCGAGAGAATCAAAAGGTAGTGGTTTGCATATTTGACATACAAAATATACCAATCTTTCAATTCCCCTCCACACCCCTGCACGATAAACCCCCCCCCCCCCCCCCCCCCCCCCCCCCCAACCAATCCAAATTTCTGTTAAATGAAAACATATGCACAACATGTGAGGTAGTTCGGTCGCTTCGTTCTTTAAAATAATTGAAAACCCTAGATTTCTGAATGTTGACCTATGCAAATCTGTGTGATTCTATAGCTTTTGCATCTGAAGGTCTAGCGAAGTGACGCTTTTGTTCTCAAGGGAAAGTCATGTGGTGTGCACACAATAAGAGTTAACATTTATTTGGCTGGAATTTATGAAAAACTAACGGCCGGGGCCGGGGGGGGAGGGGGGGGGAGGGGGGGGAGGAGGAATTGGCCAAAAAAATTAGTTTAAGTCCTTGATTTTCCAATTTAAAAGCTTAGGGGGTAAATCAAAAGTTAGGTGAAGTTCAGAGGGGAGATCAGCATTTTACTCTCATTCTTTTTGTCGCTTCTTTCTCTTTCAAAAAGTGATGTTATGTTTTATTTTGAAACTTTCAGGAATGGCTTTCACATTGTCCATGTATGCACGGAAATGGCACGCCCGGTCTCTTTTGGATCCTTGGCTTCATATGTGACAGGCTTGTCTTGTGCACTACAAAGGAAGGGGAATTTGGTGGAGGTCCTTCCCAAGTAATTATGGGACCTCCTTTGTAATTTTTGTTTCTCTTTACTCAGAGTGCTTAACTATGGAAGACCTAAATATTGTTTTCTTTGATAGAGAACTTTAAGACAAAAATTGCTCTCATAAGTATGGGTGGATAATCATAAGTTGATAACTAGAAGAAAAGATGAAACTGTGACAATAATATTGGTTTAGTGAAACCTGTTGTAGGTACTCTGGCAGTAGTATGCTATTGACACATCCTCGTGTAGTCCAAGAAATCTACTAGGTAGCTCTTGCTTAATTCAGTTGCCTGCCGCATTCCTAACGGCCAAGGGAGATAGAGGAAACAGAGTCTGATGTAGGAATGCTGATGGAAGAGATAGTTACACCAAGTATGTTCACTTAGGTCTGTTCTTTTCTCATGGGATCTGAAGTATTCTAGACTTGCCGCTTATTTCATTAGAATGCGCGGTCATGAAGATAGAAAACCTGTAGGATTGCAGAATATGGAAAATGTGAATGTTCTCTTTTTCTTTGTTCAATTTGTTGTTTCCGAAGATATAATTTTGGGAAAGAAGGATCTAATGGTATTCGTATTACAATGGTCAGTTGCATGGGAACAAAATCTGGACCGGGTAAGCTTGAGTTGTTTCTTTGTACACTATATTTATGTTTGCTTTAGAAAATTCAGTTTGGTAATAGTCGAATATATCTGGGTTCAAGGTACACCGCTGACAACATTTGGCTAACCCGTTTACGTGAGAACTTGAGTTCTAACAGTAACATATGAAGTCAGACTTGACCAGGCTCATGGGTATTGCCCATTAACTGGCCATGGTATTATGATCATGAGCCTATTGTGGCTATGTTTTTTATTTTTTAAATGGGCCCTCTCTTGCTGAGGATCATAAGACTAAAAGGGGAAAAATTAAGAAACCCGATTAGTACGTTGATCGACTTGGACTGTGTGGTGGTGAGGTCTTTCATGTGTCTGTCTGTTTGGGTGCGTGCGTGCGTGCATGTGCGCATCTGTGTTCTAGATCCCAAGTACCAACTAACTTCTAACTAGCTCTTTTATTAGAAAAGCATCTGTGTTGTTATAGTGTTATGTTTGAAATTCTGTATTTATCTAGCTTTATCTACTTGTTATGCAGCGTTGTCTATGGCATTGGAGTTACTTTAATTCAACCAGTATACTACTCATCCTTTTTCAATCGTGAGAGGCTATATGGCTACTCAGATGACTTTGAAAGGTCGGTATAATTTTCACTCATATTCTTGACGATTTATCTTTGGGTTGTATTTTGATGAGGTTCTTAGAGGAAAAAACCTTACTAAAACATAGGTTCGTAAGATTGGCCTTTTCTTAAAGTATTATGAACTGAAAGTGGGTTACTTTGAACTAGTATGCTCTCATAGAAATAAAATTATATTGAGCACTTTGGGCTTTTAAAACCATCATGAATTCAGATACTCATGGGTATCTTACTCTCTCTATACAAGAAAAGGCCTAACTTTTGTGGTGCCGTATCTCCATATTTAGGAGATTATATCTAATATGGTATCTAGCTCTGCCATGAACAATTTCTTCTGTGATGGTTCATGTATTTGATGCATTCAGGTTTACCTATTTCTCCTGTGCTTCATTGGATTATATCATAAAATCTGGAAAGCATCCTGATGTGATACATATCCACAACTGGGAGACTGCTATTATTGGGCCACTTTTCTGGGATATTACTGTTAAACAGGTACAGCTTAAAACTGTATTTTCTTTGCTCTATATTGAATACCATTAAATAAGTACTACCGCATCCTTCTCTTTGCTCCCGAGCATGAACCTTTCTTTTAATATTCATTTTCAAAGAATAAATTTGCATGTAATTCATTTCATTTGATGAAACTTAATGCAATGCAACTTGGAAGACGTATTTGATATATATTGACACAAATTTATAATGTATGCGTACAGAGTGATCTAATAAGTAGCTAAGTGTGCGCAGCCCATTGTGTACTTAGCCATACATACTTCAAATTTGATTCCTGGTTGAGATGCTATAACTTAATTAGCTACTTAATAAGGACCGAATAAGGAAGCTCTTTTTCCTATGGATATAATTTGAGGGCAATGTCTCAGTGTGAATTATGGAAAATATGTAGTGGGGAAGATGGTATGATGCTAACAGCTTGCTTACGTGGTAACGTGTCTGTCCTGCATTATACAACTCGCACCTTGTTTAAGGAAATTTATAAAGGATGTGGAAAGGCAGAAAACTTTATGTGGTCAACATGGAAGCCAATCTAAGTACCTTAAATGTCCATCACAGTACTGATATCACTGGCTGCTTTAGTTTTCCGTCACATGAGAGTCAATTTTTCTAATGTATCTTGTTGTATTTTTCTTGCCCCTTCCCAACTTGTGGTTGCAGGTTAGAGAAAAACATTTATTTATTTTTGGCATGGAATTCGTGTCACCGTATAATTGTTTTTCCTCATCTGTACAGGGACTTGAAGGTACAAGAATTCTATTGACATGCCATGACCTCAACTCACAGGCAAGTAGCTGTATATTTTTTCTTTTTAACTTTACATACTCACATGGATCCAATTTATAATGCTGTGTATCGATACTTTAGTGTCTTGAGCATCCAGAGAAACTAGAGTTATGTGGACTCGATCCCGCTAGACTTCACCGTCCTGATCGTTTGCAAGATAATACCAAGGCACATCTCGTTAATATGTTGAAGGTGTATTCCATAGCTATTCTGTCTCTCTTCTCTTGATAATTTTTTGCAAGATAATACAGGAATTCACCGTCCTTTATATATATATATATATATATCTTATGTCATGTAACTAATGCATAATATACACAGTTGGATAGATATTTTTCAATGACTGCATGTTATAGTCTTCTTACGTTGAAGTCACTATTTTATCTTATGTCTGAGAAACTTCCCGCAATTTGTCCAATTTTGACAATGTAACAACATGGGTTAGGATTTGAGTATTGTTTCCGTCTTTCCTGAGTATGATGTGAAATAAGAATGCATTCCAGCCTTGACCTGGTGACTTTATGAATGGTTTACTGTTTAATTCAGATTGTAGATACATAAAATTTAAAATTTTCAAATGAGAATCAATATATCATTTCAACTTTCAACTGAATGGAAATTGGCTCGGTTAAGATACAATTGTGAAGGAGGCCAAGGTAATAAAGTATATTTATTTATGAACGGTTGCAATACATAGGCTCTAGTTCTTTTATGTTTGCTTTTGGGTTGTGATTTTCACACACCCTTAACTACTTTTCCCACACCCCTCCATATTTTTTTAATACTTAATTTGTATCCTACTATTTAATCTTCCATATATACCCCTCCCTATTTAATCTTTCATTAATTACCATCAAAAAGTAGGAAGGGTATATATGAAAGATTAAATAGTAGGATACCAATTAAGTATTAAAAAAATAGGAAGGGGTGTGGGAAAAGTAGTTAAGGGTGTGTGAAAATCACAACCCTTGCTTTTTCATTGTATTCCCTCAAATTTCAGCTTCCATATATAAGTTTGGAGAACACATAAAAAGGCAGCATTGCTATGATGTCCTGGTTTCCAGCTCATTTCATTTGTTATTCAATATTATTTCCCATACTTCAAAGTCCATTCTTTATCGGAAGCTCTAGTTTCCTTTAATATTCGGCATGGATTCCCTGGAGGTTTTATTTTCTATAAATTTGCAGGGTGGAGTTGTTTACTCCAATAAAGTTGTCATTATGTCATCCATACTTTCAAAAGGCAGGGTTATTCAGAGTCTTGAGTCTTGGGTTGGATCCTACCTTGAACATTCACAAGTAAGTAGCTCACTCAAACATTCATGCAGATTCTTTTGGTTTCTTACACTGAAAGAAAATTCATGTAATGTTCCCATTTTCTTTCAGAAACAAAGTGATTATTGCTCCTTGTGGATTTGACAACTCCACCTCAGATCCGTCCACGGACAACTTTCTTCCTGTACAGTATAATGCGAAGGATATGAAAGGGAAAACAGTCTGCAAAGCTGCATTGCAGCAGCACCTTGGGTTATCCGAGCATGCTTCTACTTTTCTTGTACGTATGCATCTGAGGTTATCTGAGCTGTGAACACCTAGTTTTCATTAGCTTGTACTTGGTGTGTTACAACCTGTTATTTCTTAGGTAACCATGTTAGGTGGGTGACAAGTTGAAAACATGGACAAAATTAACATTCTTCGGTTAGATGTGTGTTATCTGACAAAAAAATCCACATTCCAAGTTAAGCCTTGATTGTCTTTCTGAAATTAATCTATGGTATGGGACTGCTTGCTCAGGGAAGCCTTGTCTTCAGAATAACTTGACTTTCTTTTTGTTTTATCTTCCTTTCACCTACATTTTTTATGGAAGGTTTTATACTTGTTTTCTGATTTTTACTGGAAATGCAACAAATTACGAATATTTTATCAGGTTGGATGCATCTTTTCTCTAAAGTATCAGATGTTGATCTGGAGAAGCTGAGGGAAATATTTTCGAAAACTAGCAGGATTGATGTAAAGGTAGGTACTTCCCCTTTTTCTTTTCTCATCAGAAAATTGTATGGCTTAGTGGCCGAGACTTGCTGAACGCCTTTATGATGTGCAAGGGGTAATTTCAAAAAAAAATAATGGTCAGTGTGCTTGGTAGCAAGGGAAGAAATAACTAGCCATTTCTTTCGGAAAACTTTACTTAAGGAACCTGGTATTTAAGTTGTTTTTCTAGATTGTTTCTCGTGGATGTGATGGTTAAGTGTCTTCCTACAGTTCATCGTCATGGGGATTGGCAAAATATCAAGCGTAAACAAGTTGGGATCCTTGCATGAACCCTTGAAGGTACAGGTCGCATTGCCTCTTGTTCATTGTTTTAAGGACATTTGTGGTAAATCATTATAGAATTTTGCTTTTGTATTTTGATCTTTTGCGTCTTAACAAAAGTTTCTGCAGACCCTAATATGTTCAATGCAACCCATAGTTGTGTTTATGAGATTCTTTTTATTCTTTTGATGTGTATAACTATTAGGTCGTAAGTGGCAGTATTTCTTTGATGTGAGAACAAAAGTTGTTGCATGCTTTTCGCGTCACCTATACATATTTTGTGTTCTCCTTTGGCTGCAGGATGCAAATGTACAATTCATAGATGGGAATGATGAAGCGTTATCACATTTGGTTTTCACGGGATCTGGTGTTATCTTATGCCAATCTTTTCATGACCCTGACCTTCAAGTTCCAGTTAGTTCTCTCTTTCCGTCTCCCCAGTGTTAGTTTATGTTCCTGTCTTTTCTCCTTTTAGTTTTAATTGAATACCTTTTAAAATTTCCGGAGAAATTTACTTACGGAAATAATTTTCCTTGTCTGATGTGCAATTATTCATTGTATATAGCTAAAGGCTTTAATATACGGAGCTGGTCCAATTACAGTAAACTCCAACGACGAGGGGTTCGGGTAAGTTTTCTTCTTCGGAATGAAAACGTACAGATGGTTATATTTTCTTGTGCTGTTATTTCATTTGAAAGTATAATTATAAATGTCTCATTGGCTATAACTTTGAACAGGAACTTTGTCGAACATAACTACGAGACCACTAATTTCTCACGTTTCATATGCTGTACGTTTGGAAATATGACTCTAAGCCAAGCCCTGGATGAAATTGTATGCGATTCTTTACCTGGGCATTAAACTTTCAGATTCTCTTCTAAACTCCCAATTATTATCAAGATGCTAAAGTTGTTGAAATCTGCTGTCCTGTTATTTGAAGAAAAACAACCCGTCGAAGTGGAAGAGAAAGATAACGGATGCCATGGAAATGGACTTCTAAGTTGTTGAAATCTGCTGTCCTGTTATTTGAAGAAAAACAACCCGTCGAAGTGGAAGAGAAAGATAACGGATGCCATGGAAATGGACTTCTCGTGGGATGCTGAGTGCTGCGACATCCATACTTCTGCGTATACAGCCTTGAAAAATTTGTGAACGTGTACATAAATGCGTATGTTAGAGCTTGCGTATTCCTCTATGCAGGTTTTCCGTTGCCGAGAGCTGGGTTCTAGAGATGTACAGTTTCAAAACCGAGTAGGTATGAGCGGGTGAATAAGAAAGTTGGGTTTCTGTATCTGTTTCATGTGTGTAAAATGGTGTCAAGTTGTTACAGTTTAAGAATTAGTTAGTGGAAACAGATTTACGCAATTTGGGTGAGTGTGGATGTAATTGTCTACTGCAAAACCTACTTTCTTCTTCTGTTGTGGGTGTGTTTGGAAGTGCTTTTTAAACTTAAAGCACGTAACTGGTGCTTGTCCTAAATGCACTTCAAGTGCTTTTGAAAGCACTTCTAAAATGAGTTCTATGTTATTAGAGTACGAAATTGTAACCGGACCGTTTTAAACCAATCTAAATTGTCATGAGGTGGACTTGAACTCTAACTCTCTAAGGAGAGCGCATAAGCTTTAACTAATGTGGCTGTGTAGACATCTACATTATTATTCTAATCTCAATTGAAAAATGATAAATAAACAAGAAATCAAATGGGGGAGAGAATTATCAATGTTTCTCTACACTAGAGGGGAGAGGGAAGGTTGGAACCCGAGACACAAGGAATGAAGAGGAAAGCTCTAGCTACCAAAGCAATCCACTATTTGCAGTCATTTCTCTATTCACTAATTCTATAATTTAGGTTCACAAAACATTAATCTTATTGCTCACCAAATATTGTATAAGTGGATCAGTACTAACCCGACATGGCAGTGTGACTCTCACAAATAAAAATACTCTTAACTATGGCCTTATGATATATATTGTTGGTTTGTTTGCTTAAGTATTATTTTATAATTATTAATCTACTAACTCTTGCCATTCGAACAGAAATACCGTAGACCATACTACTAAAACAAATTTTTGGTAAAAATGAATATTTGTCATTATTTTCTATAAATGGATAAAAATGAGTTTCAAAACATGGTTAAAGATGTGTCCTGAGAGAGAGGGGAGAGAGGGGGCAGAGGCAGAGGGTGCTGTAAACTTTGGAGGTTGCTTGCGGAACAAGGCTCTCTTTCTCCACCCCTCCCTCTTCTCTCCTCTCTCTCATAATCTCATCATTATTATGGCGGAATCACAACAACGAGAGAAGCAACAGGAGCAGCACCACCATCAAGCGCCTCCTCCAATCCCTACTCCGCCGTCCGATCCTCCCAACCCAGATATGTCGGAGAGCCCCATCTCAGACTCACCTCGATATCCATCATGGTTCACCCCAAAAAGGTAAACATTCCCAACTCAGTTTCCCTTAAATTACTTTTGAATTGAAAATTCTTGGGTTTTCTGCATTTTTCTTATCTGGAAATGTAATTGAGCCAGTAA
Source organism: Pyrus x bretschneideri (assembly GCF_019419815.1). Lineage (NCBI taxonomy): Eukaryota > Viridiplantae > Streptophyta > Magnoliopsida > Rosales > Rosaceae > Pyrus > Pyrus x bretschneideri. Next base: position 548,061 of record NW_025999808.1, on the reverse strand, counting down.
ATTTTCAAATTTTGAAGCTGCATTTGAAGGGAAGAGGTTGCTCCTGGAATGTGATCAAATATTTTGTTTATTTCGTACGTAAAACAGGTTGCTCGTGATGTTCTGTGTGATTAACTTGATTAATTATGTCGATCGAGGAGCAATAGCCAGCAATGGTGTCAACGGTAGCATTGGGGTTTGTGATCCTAGCGGCATTTGTACCGCGGGTACCGGAATTCAGTAAGATTTTTAGAGTTTCTTATGAGAGTTTCGGAGCCTTAGAGGCCAATATTAATCTGGCATTCTACTGTCTAATTCAGTGGCTGTTGTCGCATATGCATTCATTATCCATTTGTTTATCGAGAAACTAGATTCATTTCCGATAAGTTTTTGAAAATCCGTGAAGCGTTTAATTAGGGTCACTTATTTGAATAATTTGCACTATTTTTCACGATTCCTTTGATCTGTTGGTTGTATTTGGTTTACGGTGGCATGTTCCTTACAGGGGAGATTTTAAATTGAGCAATTTTGAAGACGGCTCTCTGTCATCTGCATTTATGGTTGGCCTTCTTGTGGCCTCACCCATCTTTGCATCGTTGGCAAAGAGGTGAGTACTTACAGTATGCATGAGATGAGTTGCTAACTTACAGTATTCATAAGCATTGTTGTCTTTTCAGTCACAATCCTTTTAGGCTGATTGGAGTTGGATTATCTATTTGGACATTTGCCACAGCCGGGTGTGGTGGTTCAATTAACTTTTGGACCATTGCAATATGTCGCATGTGAGTGCAACAATGCTGTACTATTCTCCGATTTTACAACTTTGGCTTTGTTCTTTGCATCAGCATCACCTTCCTGTGTTAGATTGTGGGTTTATAATTGAGGTTTACCATTCTAGGCTGGTTGGAGTTGGTGAGGCATCTTTCATTAGTCTTGCAGCACCATTCATCGATGACCATGCTCCTGCAACTCAGGTTTGGTTTCTTTCCCTTCTCTTCATCCCTCCCTATTGTTCTTTACGATCAAATATGTTTCAGAGGTAGACAATATTTGATGTATTTGATGATTATTTTCACAATTATGCTGAATATTTGTCAATTGTGGGCCCAGAAAACAGCATGGCTTGCTATGTTTTACATGTGTATACCAACTGGAATTGCCGTGGGCTATGTTTATGGTGGATTTGTAAGTTTTAAATTTTGCAAGCTAACTTCATATTTGTACATATATAAAGGCTGCTGGTTGAATTTTTCAAAATTCCATTTTGTTTTTGGGTAAGTGTGTGTCTGTTGGAGCTTGTTAATTGGTTTACTGTGGGTGGGCTCATCTATCCGCTTTTACTCATGGTACCAATCACCTCACATGATATTGTTGGATATCCATGACATCATTGACAAAATCAGTTCAATATTTTAGGGTCTGTAATTATAGAGATAGCTATTCACGTATCTAGACGATTGCTGGCCTTTCCCTCACTTTCTCTTCCTCCCATTCTACAAAACCAATCGAAAAGTTCGATAACTTAAATTGTTGGTTGCAAGAAACAACATGCAATACTCTCTGCCCTTGAAGGTTCCCTTTCACTTCTGAATTTGGAATGTATCCTAGTGTTTTAAAATTAAGCGTTTCTTTCCTTGTACTAAGGTAATGGCTTGTTCAACTTCTTAATTCTTATTAGTAAGGGCAATTGATTTCAACTGCAATTTAGCCTTTCATACACCTCTCTTTATTTGTGGTCATTGGATTGAATAAATCAAATTTATCTATTGGTAGCATCCTTGTATATCATGGTGATTTTGCACTGGGGTAGATGTCTTGTCGTAATGATATTCTGCTTTGGATCAATGTTTAGGTGGGATCCAGTTTCAGTTGGCGTTATGCATTCTGGGGAGAGGCATTAAGTATGCTTCCATTTTGTGTATTGGCTTTTGTGATGAAACCATTGGAGTTGAAAGGTGAATTTTATTGTTTCGTTCTTTTTGTGACTCTGTGATGCATCGTCTGTGATAAAGAAGCTTATGTTTTATATATGATCCATCAGATTTGTTGTAATGTAACTTAACTGGTAACTTTAGGTCTTGCTCCTGCTGACACAAGAAAAACTTTGGAACCTATTGAAACAACTAGTCCTTTAATTGAAGGTATTTCATGTTCTGTTGTTTTGCAAAGTCGATTTCATTTTTCAAAAAAGAAATATTACTCTGTATTTTTTTAGTTCGAAAATGGTCTCAGGAACAGTTTGTGTTGTCATTTACTAGTAATGTAGGATAATTATGGGGTGAACTTTCCGTTCTTTAATTTCTAAAAGATATCCCACGTTAATCTTAAAAAGTATTAATGTGTGAGAAACCTTGTTCGGCTTCAATCATTTGTATCAATATAATCAGTTACATTGTAGCTTTTCCTTAAATGCGTTTGTAAGGGCAGGAACTTCGGGTGGATCTAAGATGTTCAACATAATGACTATGAATGGTAGTGTGGAAGCAGTTCTCCGATGCTTGATATATTTTTTTTTTTTAAATTTCAAGAAGTTATTTGATATCCAAATTTGTATGTTTATTCTGATTAGCTTCTAACTGCAGATTCAGATGTCACAGAAAAAGCTTCTTGGTAAGTAATGATTGCATCCATCTTTTTCCCTATTACTTGGTTATCTTTACTGTCCTTCGTAATTATGAGAAAAATAGAATTATTAGCCCACTTCAGAAGTGTTCCCATTCTGCTCTCTGTCAACTGGGAAAACCTGCTGAGCACTACCAGGTAGGGTGCTCAAATAACAAAAACCGTTGCAATGCATCTGCAATTCAAATGCCAGTTCCATTTCAGATATGGGCACATTAGTAACATGTTTAAATAAATACATGGTTCTCTTTTTCCTTGTGTCCCATGTGGCTAGACCTTGCTTCTTAATCTGCTGTTGGATCTTTTGGCTGCTAGCCCCCTAATCAACTGAAAAAAAAAGTTTTAGTAATGTCAGCGTGATAGAATCAATAGAGAGGGTAGGACAGGATCCTTACACATCTAACATCCTAAAATGGTATTTCTTATCTGTTAGATTGTTCTTCTTTTTGTGTATTTCAGGCCCAGCCCTGCTACAAAGTCTTTGAGCCAACTCTCAAGATTCTCAAGAGATATGAAAGCGCTTTTGCTCGATAAAGTTTATGTTGTTAATGTCTTAGGTACTCCCTCATCCTCTACTTGTTCTTCTAAAATTTTATCCTAATATAGTAAAATATAATTTCAATTGTACTTAATCTTATAGATCTTGATCATGTTTTACCTGTATTGGGTAAAAAAAAAGTGGTAATGTTTGCAATCTTACACTAATTTAACTGGAGAAAGTTCTGATAAAGTGCTACTAAAGGTTACTATTTATTATTTACATACTTTTTATATTTTTTTTACTCACAATTTAATTGACTGGCAGGTTATGTGTCATATAACTTTGTCATTGGAGCCTACTCGTACTGGGGACCAAAGGCTGGTTATGACATTTATCATATGGTATAGCTCTTTGCTCTTTTTTTTCTTTTCTTTTTTTTTTTTTTTGGTCACGTAATCCTGCTTTTTTTGCTAAAAGGAAACTGAATTTTGACCTTAACTATCAAAAGCGTTGGTATATCGATGATCTCCCAGTGATATTACTTATGGGATCAGCTCTTTTACCTTATAAATGCATTATCCGAATATAATAGACTATATTAATAACGGCAGTCTAGCATAAAGGAAATAATATTCTAACAATTCTGACAGTATTCTCGTTCATTGGAACTTTGGACAGAATAAGCCAGATTTGTGGTTCGGAGGTATTACAATTGTTTGTGGAATTCTGGGGACGTTAGCTGGAGGGCTCATCCTTGATGCAGTGACTGCCACAATTTATAACGCTTTTAAGGTGAGTTCTGCTTGTGTCCAGCGTTTATGATACGGTCTTCTTTAACATGTTTCATTAGAATGTGCTGTTGAAACCCTTTGCTTCTTTCACAGCTTCTCTCTGTTGCAACATTTCTAGGCGCAATATTTTGCTTCAGTGCCTTCTGTGTAAGGAACTTGTATGGTTTTGTAGTTCTCTTCGCATTGGGGGAGCTCCTTGTGTTTGCAACCCAGGTAATCTTAAAATTCTCCAATTTGGGTTGAACTTTGGTGGTTTCAATTCATACTGTGCACGCTAAACTTCAATTTGTAATAGTCTGCTTATAATAATGAGTGGATTAGTATATGATGAGTATGATCTTGTCTACTAAACTTTAACGCCATAACTCAACGTTTGGTTATGCACATAAGTACCACCAGTAGGGATGAAAACCCACACATATGTGGTTAGTCTGAAGCATATAATATGATAATGACTGCTCACTGATATATAATAAATATAAAATACTATTCCAGTTTTATATAACGTTTGCCCTGTTAATCACTTTTCCTTGGCAGGCTCCAGTTAATTATGTGTCTCTGCAGTGCGTGACACCAAGTCTTAGGCCATTGGCTATGGCTGTCTCAACTGTTTCAATCCACATCTTTGGTGATGTTCCTTCCTCGCCTCTTGCTGGAATACTCCAGGTGCGCCTTCAAAGTTATTTTCTATATAATTTGTTTGAGGAAGTGGAGATTACTGCTGATGTTTTGGTGATATAATTATGTCACTCTATTACTGTTGGTATTTGGAGAAGCAGCTCCTAGGCGGTATACTGACAGCAAGGGAAAGAAGTTGATTCCAGTGTTCAGTTTGGAGTGAATTTTCATAGAAGGGTTGTCTTGTCGGTTTAGCATCCTCACCATGTTCGTTTTTCCCGTTTTGGGTTTTGTTCTTTTCATATGCAGGACCATGTTAAAAATTGGAGGATAACAACTCTTGCTGTGACATCTGTTCTGTTTCTTGCGTCTGGAATATGGTTCATAGGTTGGTGGAGGACAACTAGTTATAATAATTTGTTCAATTCGTATTATAAATTTTTAAAGCGAGTGAATTTTTTTTGAGCGGCATCAGGTTAATAAGCTTGTACTACTTTTTTTAGGGATCTTCGTTAGCAACAAGGGTAGTTCTGACGAAGATGGTAAGGAAGAAGTCTCCACGGTTGAGACAGTCAAAAAACCACTTGAAGAGAACAGAACTGAGGGAGCAAAAGGCCCTGTTAAAGCATAAATTTACTATAGTGAATGCTTGCAAGTTGCTTGTTTCATCTATAAGGTAATGCCGATGCGATAATTGTTTGCATGTCTCTGTTACCATTTATGCTGGGAAAATGTGTAAATAGTGTTAATTTTCCACGAAAATCTTCGTGGTTAGTAAATTCTAGAGTTAAACAGTAACCTGATCAATTGAGAAACTCACCTCTTGGTTCCAATTCACTATGACTTGTAATGCCCGAACAAGTGGAGGATGGTAATGACGACAAAATTCATCTCCAGAATGCTGAAACCCATTTGAAAATTCATCTGTAGAAGTTTCAAGGTGAGAGTTGTAGTGCTGCTTCCGCTGTTTCCAGATTAGGCCTCTCTATCGAATTATTTGCCAACAAATTTTTTGTTGGGAATTATGTATACGATAAAAAAAGTTTTCTTATTTATAGTTGCCCTTTTAAATCAATATGTAGAGTTTTCGCCTTAACTCGGTGAAACAAGCGATGTAATTAAGTTGTCTGAGATGCAATTCAATAGTTTCCTAGCTTGTCTAATAGAAAAACACCAGCATTTATATTAATGATATAATTTCTTCCTTAATTCAGCTTTTGTACGCAGCAGCACTTTACTTGTGCCTTGTAATCTTGTTCAGTTCTCTACATGTTCTTTTTCGGTTGCTGAAATACCATCGCTGTATGCGTTTCAAATATGGCTGCCATGATTCCATGTCTCGAAATCAACGGTTGTCTTCCTCCTCCTTCTGATTGATTTATTTTCAGGGTATATGGAGTGACGTAAAATGAAGTGTCGTCTTTGTGGCGTAAAACGACTAATTTTTTCCCAGTTGAATGAGGTAGAATTTATGTCCTAGTCAAGGTTCATGGACGACGCTTTGGCGATTAGAAATCCCATGCTGTTGCTGGACAAAGTATCCTTTACACATCAAACACAGGCAGCTATGTTTCTGTGCCAAGTTGTGAATGTTACTGTTTTTCCCAGATGACGAAACTCCTACAAATACTCAACTAGTATATGCACAATGTTTAACTTTCATTCACTATATTGACGTAAAAGGAGTTTGATGATGATTTTTCGGAGAGTGAATGACGAGAAAGACTTCCATGGAACGAGTATACAGTAACTGTGGCATCTTGTATTAACCAACATCGTTACCGTGATGTTTTGGGTTATGTGGGCAATGCTACGTGCAAGTATATTTCCGCGAGACATTGTATGATTGACACCAAACACTATAGTGGCGGTGTACTTATGTCATGTAAGTTGGTCTTGTGAACAACACTTTGTGTTGGTTATGTTGCTTGAATGACAAGGGACCCCATGTGGCAATGTCAGTGTATTCGTGTGGTGGAATGCTCTTAAAGATTAGGAGCATGGACTTTTCTTGGCAGCTATAGTATTAGTTCCGTCTATGATTCCTTAAGATGATGACATAACCGTAGCTTTCTTGAGCAGAAATGGAATGGAAGGAGATATATCCAACCATATACGTGCCACCATACAACTCCTCAAACACTTTGACAAACAAAATCAAGCAAACTTTGATACGTAAATTAAGGATAATGCTAAGTAAACCAAATGACGTGTTAGCAATTAAAAAATAAGCACTTTAATCAACATACTAATCCAATCATCAACAATCATATAATTTGGTTTAAAATTTTGGTCACCCTAGTATTATCCGTAAATTAAATGCTACATATTGTAGGACTACAAGGCAGTGGTGATCAAGAACTACCTGTTCCATGTTCCACGTCCTGCCTAAGACACGCATAAGGGGATCCCCTGCATTCAGGGGCACCAAAATAGGCCTATGTAGGACTTGAATGCAAGGAATCACCCTTGTCTATCTTGGGCAGATGACTCTCTAGACATCAAAATTTATTTTCCTGTTTAAAGACTCACGTAGCACGAATGACCATATTCAAGTATTTTTTATCAGAAAAATATTTTCTCACTCTCCTTTATCCTTTGCACTCATCTCTCTTTTTTAGCGTTTGGATTGAATAAATCAAAGAATAATATAGGGGAAGGAGAATACGGAGTATGAAATCACTATGCTTTCTCATTTTAGAGGGTTGAGATTCAATCATCTGGCTTAAGCATGTTACAACTGAATTCACTACATGAAAAATCTGAAAATAAATACTTGTTGATGCATTTCTTCAGCCATTAAATGGGTTTGGTGTGGCTAAAATTTTGGAGTCGGGGCACCCGGAGTTCAAGGAAGGTGACTTGGTTTGGGGGACAACAGGATGGGAAGAGTACAGCATCTTCACAGAGCCAGAACAGCTCTTTAAAATCCACCACACTGATGTTCCCCTTGCCTACTGTACTGGACTTCTTGGTATGTGCCAGTTCTTCATCAAAACTATGAGTTATACATGTTCATACTTTGTACAATCACTATTTAATCCTTTATTTCTTTGAATCATTTAGGCATGCCGGGTATAACTGCCTTCATTGGTTTTCATGAAATCTGTTCGCCGAAGAAAGGAGATTATGTCTTCGTTTCTGCCGCAGCTGGTGCAGTTGGTCAGCTTGTTGGGCAGTTTGCAAAGCTAATGGGATGCTATGTTGTTGGAAGTGTTGGAAGTAAAGAGAAGGTGAGTTATTAGCTTTATGATCATTTAGGAATAAAATTAACGATTAAGGAGAACCCTCATTAAGTGCAAGTTTAAGCAAACAAAGTTCAAGCGACTAAAACCAACTAGTACCACAGTCTAGTAGCATTCATCTTCATTTGTAAGTGAAACGTCTCATGTTCGATTCAAATAGATGGCGAGATGTATAATATTTGTGCTGAGTTTGATACCTAGTAAGCGGTTGGACCATTGTGTGGCATTGCCAATCCCTCTCCATAAAGTACATATCCTCCTTCCACTTAGTGTCAAATATTACTGTATGAAAAACAAGTTAAAGCAATTGAGATTCTTTTTGTAGGATGTTCGTTCTTTTATAAAGGATGGACCTTTCGAGAAAGTCTCACTTTATGATAAAGTTTATTCAACTTTGATACTACTTAAAATGCATAATCGAAGCCATCAACTAATCCGAGATAAGAACCCATAAAGTTTAAGTTCTACACTTTGAAAGGTGATTCTACACTCTAAAGCTGAAGAAAATTGGAAAGATAATAGGTTTTCTCGACGAGTCCATTCCTTAAGAAAAAAAAGGGACATCTTATACGCAATAACTGTATTTGTGTGTGTGTGTGTGTGTGTGTGTATCATAAAGTCCACAATTTGCCTTCATGGCTGTAGGTCGATCTACTAAAGAACAAGCTTGGATTTGATGAGGCTTTCAATTATAAGGAAGAGCCTGACCTGGAGGCAGCTTTGAAAAGGTACTTCCCTGAAGGCATTGACATTCACTTTGAGAACGTTGGAGGAAAAATGCTGGATGCTGTGCTCATTAACATGAGATGTCATGGCCGAATTGCGGTATGCGGATTGATCTCGTATTAAAATCTCAAACAGCAGCAAGACTACAGCAACCTCGTCTTTATCATCTACAATCAGATTCGCATCAAAGGCTTCGTCATGTCTGATTATTTCCACCTCTACCCCAAGTTTCTGGACATGGTGATCCCCTACATCAGAGAAGGGAAAATAGTGTATCTGGAAGACATAGCTTAAGGCCTTGAGAGTGCTCCTGCAGTTCTTGTGGGACTTTTTAGTGGCAGAAATGTTGGAAATCAAGTAGTTTTGGTTGCCCATGAGTGATTTAGCTTGAACCTATATATATATACAGCCCTTTATGCAAAGGGATCCTCATTTTTTTTCAAAACACGAGGATTACGTGTGAGGCTCACTCCAAATCGAACTTCAACGATCTGAACCGTCTATTTTGTAAGTCTCGATTCGTAGATCATCCTTATGATCAAATTTCATTGTTTCTTATATAACAAAGTATTCGTTAATTTCTTTAAACTCAGTTAGATGTCTTAAACATTTCCGATTTGGCTAATATTTTGCAAGGATGATTTATGAAGTGCAACTTGAAAAAAAAAAAGGTTCGGATCATTAAAGTTCGATATAGTGTGAACCCCGCAACTAATCCTCATTTTTATAAAAAAATGGGAATCCCTTCCCTCATATATATATATATATATATAGACACACACACACACACACACTAGAAATGGTGCCCGCACGACGCTGCGCGTGTCAAACAGAACATGTTCAAATGCAGTGATAACTGGTATCAATTTGAATGGAATTTATCAAAGCATTGATTGGAGCATACCTTGTAATTTGTGCAAGGATGGAACAGCATTTCAATCAAATGAACAAACACCAAAATGCTGAAACAAATGCAGTAACATAAACTGTGCATGAGTTGGTTCGTGTATGTTCATTTCTTTATATAGCTGTTTTCTGTTTTTTTGTAATTTTGGATTTCTTAGGTAAACATGGGTTACATAATGTTTGTTAAGATTATTTGAATGACAAATATAGTAATTTACAGATCATGAGGAGTGGAAGCATACCTTGTAGTTTCTGCAAGGTGGAGATGCAGGATATCAGCAGTAATGCAAAACCATTGTAAGACATTTGAAAAACTATAGCAAAATGTGTAATCATACGGTATCCTAATTAAATGACACGAATCCATAGTGTAGAGAATGAAGAAAGCAAGTTGTACACTATAAGTTGTGAGAAAAACTCAGGCAAGAATGGAAAATAATTAAAAATACAAATTACCAATGGAAAAATAGGTAAAGATGTTGATCAGGCTGGGGAATGAGTTTGAAAATAAGAAACAGAAGGGAAATTAGAAATTACTAATGGAAAAATAGGGTGAATTATGTCTTTTTTCATTGTAAAAATGGTAACAAAGGACGTTGAGGGATGGATCCGATATGCCTTATTTTGTATATTTATGGCATACAAAGATATAATTTGGGGTGATGTTTGAACTTTAATTTTGCTTGGCATTATGATCATGTCCGTCTTTCCTCTTCAGAGGAACTGACTGTTACCAATACATAAACAAATAGTTTCTTCTTTTCACTTGCTATAAATACACAATAAGTTTCTTACCTATTCATTGAGGGATATAAGATGGATATCCTAAAGTATGAATCTAGACTCTTTAACCATAGGTATATTTTATGGCTATCCTTTGATTGAACAAAAGAACACAAAATGAAGTGGAGAATTGTTTAATCTATCTAACCAATAATAAGAATGTTGTATAGATAAATTAAACAATTGCTTTTATTGGTGATGTGTTTTTTTTGTTCAACCAAGGGTCATGGAGTGGATACATTTTTGTTTACAACATCTTTGATAACACTTTTGGATGTCCAACTGAATCCATTTATGTGTAGGCAAGTAATTAATGATGTATTAAAAGCAAATAAAAAGCAAATACTGTGGATATATATATATGTGTAACAATCAGTTCCACTGAAGAGAAAGATTAGTAAAAATTTAATTTAAGCAGAAAGCATTTATGGAAAAGGGAATAAATTAAAATATTTTTAACATACCATTAATTGTTACAGGAATGTTCTTGTATGAGAAACAAAGGAGACAATGAACCGCGTAGCTGAGTGAGTGATGAACACCATGGGTGCTGGCAAGATGAAAGAAAGGAAACAGAAAGAAATTGGTATATTTCAACAGAATGATGACCTAATTTGTACAAAAAAAGAGATCAATATTAATATGTTTTTTTAGCAAACATAGTATTCGTATATGCATATTTTATAGATTAAACACAGATGCTAGAAATGGCTGGAGACATATTTTTATCAAAAGGAAAGAAACGTATATGTGTGGTTGTTTATATTTGGCATGTGTGGAGTATTAGTAGCTTTAGCAATATTTACCTTGGCTGTGGAGGTGCAATTTTTCCAATGCATTAAGATAAATTGAGGAATATGAACCTGCAGAGTAAATGAGTATATGTTAAAACTTTAATTATGAAAATGCCTAATTTTCGTAGGTGCTAAGTTGTGGTGTAAATTGAGGAATATAAGTATTCAAAATTTCATAGGAAGTTCGTTATAGTTATTACATAATGGAAATTACAAAGAATAAAATATGAAAAAGCCAAAAAGGATATGGGAATGCACTTTTGGTATAATTCATATTGACAGCTGTAATTTTTCTAGAAGTTGAAGATGACGAAATGGTCAGTGGAAGCATTATAAACAGTAATTCTATGCAGAGATCAAATATTCTAAGACATCATAAAGTCAGGGTAAAACAAAAGAATTTATAACACGGGTGAGTAAAAAAGATAGCTGTATTAAAACTAACCTAAGTTTAATGTTGTTGTATATGTTACGTTTGATCTGATTGCATCATTTATTCTGCACGTCCAGAACATAGATAAGCATAACAGTTAACAATGCTTTTGAGACTGAAAGCAAACATTGTTTTATGATTGCCGAAATTGTACTAAATATATATAATATAGGCAAATTAAATTAACAATTTGATTGTAAATTTTGAAGAACATCTTTAAATACTATATTTGCAGTATAATTGTTGGCATTAATTTCTCCATCAGTTATCAAAATTTTGAGATCTTCTCTTGATGTCACTCTAAATAATGCAACATACAATTGACCATGGGTAAAGACTGGTTCAAGAAGACATAAACCAACTTGTTTCAAAGCTTGACTTTTGTTAATAGTCATTGCAAAACATGGTCTAATTGAGAATCGACGTCTTTTAAAAACAAAAGGCCACTTACTCTCTGTTGCTGCAAGAGTAATCCTTGGTATGAAAACTTTGTAACCAGTATTGTTTCCAGTACGTATAACTGAAAAAGTGAATATACATATTAAACACACATAATAGTGAATGCAAAATACTTTTTTTTTCCCATTCAAAGCAGGGTATAACTGAAAAAACCACAACGACAAAAAAAAGATGAAAACTTTTTTCACAAAGCATGTACAATCCAAGACCATGTCATAACCTAAGAGGAGAGACACTTGCATCTCAAATTTAAACAACGTGCAAAAGGCAGCAATAATTTTTTGTTTAATGAATAGCCTCTCAACGGAACACATTTTATGTTTAAGCTCAGCCAAACATAACATAACTGATAAACCAAAAGGCCAACAAATTTATATGAATTTAATTATCAGAACAAAAAACACCCAAAGAAAGAATACTTGTAATGGTCCAAACAGTCATTAAACTAAATAATCAAACGTAAAAACCTAACTATACAACATCGGATAGCATGAAAAACCTCTCTAAACACCGCAGGAAAGTGCAGTCGTAAATCTGGATAAGAGGCTAAAACAACACGATATCCCTAAGGTTTGGTATTCATAAAACCTGCATGAGCTTTAAAAAAGCTAACTATTTTGTTTAAAATCAGTTTCCTACAAACAAATATCATTGAAATCTCATCACTCTCAATGATCTTAAAACTAAAAACTACTGTCATCCAAATGGCAGAATAGACTCATTTCCTCCTATATAACAGACTAATTTGCATATTCTCTCATCTTTGTTTCAAATCCATTCCAAAAATTATCTGACTCAAATAACAAATATTGTCACCTTGTATAAGAATAAAAAAAAAATGGACCTCCACAAACTTACTTGGTCGCCCTGAAGATCAAATGATTTTCAAGTTCAACAAAATTACATCCAACTCAATGAACTGCTTCTGAAATAGTGAAAAAACCATGAATCTGTGCAGTCACTAAAGACCCAATTACTGAAATCACAAAAGAAGAACAACCTGATTCTTAAAATGACAAAAGAAGAACCTAATTGATAAGTTGATGAAATACATGAATGGAGTATAAAATTGAATCATAAACTAAGAAAAGTGAGAAAACATACAAAAAAAAAATCCTTATAAGAATGTTAATACTTTAATATTTCTTGGGCTTAAAAATACTGTACCACACACATTAATCCAATCCAATTGATCATGTGGTTCAGCAAGGGAAAACCAAAAACTAAAATCCTGTAATTTTTTGTGCTAACCTAACACCTGTCAGTAGCAAGATAGCTTCAACGCCTTAAAATTCATCAGACACTTATTATTTCCAACAAATTATTTATGGCTCACTAATTTCACATTGACAATGCACACAGCGCTGAAACCATATACAAATTTTAACTTGAGACCATATTTTCCCAAATTCCAATCACCCCTCTCATCTGTTCGAAAAAATTACAAACATATTTTAATCTAACATTGACCAAGGGGTTGTCAAACGGGGAAACAACAAAAAAACAAAAAACTTACCCAAAAAATAACAGGATCGCCGGAACCGTCGGTAAATCTGCGACTGACCAAGCGAGGAACCAAACCGCAGAATATCCTCTTAGCCAGGAAAACCCTATCATATGATCAGAGCTAACCCAAAACCAAAGGCTTACAATTCATCCAAAATTAACCAAAACACAGTAGTCAAAAAACATACCTCAGTTGCAGAAAATTAACTTCCCAGAGATGCAAAAACCACCGGTGCTCAAACGGAAAACAAAATCGGAAATTGATTTGACCACAATCAGTGCAAATCACACAGAAACAAACGAAAAAACCGCTAAATATTCAGGCCTTATCACAACCCCAGAAATCTTGAAAACCAATCTTACCAGGCCAGAGAAAACACCCAAAACCCCAGCTTTAAACAGACGGAATGAGAAGAATTGAGAATGAATTGAACTGAGGCGGAGTTGAAATGAAATGGAATTAGAGTCGTATCGTAGACACCGAAATTTTAGTGAAATAAAAGTTAACCAATGTATTAAAATTACAACTTTTATTCATTTCACTTACATCACACATTCATTTCACCTACATTACATATTTACTTCACCTACCAACTCCACTCACTTCACCAAAAAAATGGATGGTGGTGATTCACTCTCTTGGCCTATAAATAGCTTTCTCCATCAAGAGAAAATGGGGAATTTACAAACCTACACCAAAACCTTGAAGCCTTGAAACTCTAAAGCTCTCAAGAAAATCCCGAAGGATCAAGAAAGGACTCTTCGTTCTTCGTCAAATCCTCCTTCAATATCAAGCCCCAACGGTCCTTGAAGAACTTCCACCGACTCAAGATCAAGCCCCGACGGCCCCTTGAAGAAGGTGTTCATCATTCATCATCCGTTCATCCTAAGATCAAGCCCCAACGGCCCTTTGGATCAACAATCTCAACAAACCTATACACCCATTCTTCAAGATCAAGCCCAACGCCCCTTGAAGATCCATTCATCAACTGTTCATCCCTAGATCAAGCCCCGACGGTCCTTTGGATCAACAACTCATCCACAAACCTACACCATACGAAGATAGAATCAGAGGATCAAATTACAAAGAGATTGTAACCCCAAAAATCATTAATACAAAAATATATTTTGTACACGTATTCTTGTTTCTTGTTTCAGGAATTTTTCGTGTTTACAAATTTGGCACGCCCGGTGGGATATCTCTACCTCTTATCTCTATCCTCAAATCATCGAAAAACGCAAATGGCATCAAGAAAAGATCAAGCTGTTCCCGCAATCAAAGCGAAGAACAAGAACATCATCGCCGCAAGTGGTGATATTTCGGGCATCACAACCCGAAGTAAGGCAAGAGCTCTTTTTGTCGCGGTTTCCGCCCCTGCATTAACTCTGTCAAAAGAACAAGAGCACCTGAGGCACGAGCCTGTGATCACCCTAGCCTCGCTAAGGGTGTCAAGAGGGGAGAGCCCGAGCAAATACTCAGAGTCCCTACTCTCCGACGCTGATTCGAGCGGCAGTACAACCATGCAAGTCATGACCACTGGAGCAACTTCAATCGATGAGCAACTAGCTCAGATGAATGAAGCAATCGCAAAACTCACACGAACTGTGGAAGAGAAGGACTTGCAGATTGCCGCACTTGTCAACTAACTAGATGCGCGGCCCGACGTGAAAGTCGACCCAAATGTTGGCCTATTAAAGAAAGAAGTCGACGAAGAAGAGAAGCCTCCAGCGGAGAAAGTCGAAGAGAAGCTGAAGCTAGACCAAGCAACGGCGTTCATGGGATCTCTCTCTATCCAGCAGCTACAGGAGATGATTGCAAGCACTATCAAGACACAGTACGAAGGAAGCTCACATGACTCCGTACTGTACTCAAAGCCTTATTCCAAGAAGATTGATGCTTTGAAGATGCCAAGGGGTTATCAGCCCCCAAAATTCATGCAGTTCGATGGAAAAGGCAACCCGAAGCAACACGTCGCCCATTTCATTGAAACTTGCAACAATGCTGGGACAGAGGGGGACTACCTCATCAAACAATTTGTGCGTTCGCTGAAAAGTAATGCTTTTGACTGGTACACCGACCTCGAACCCGAGTCTATCAACAGTTGGGATCAGCTAGAAAGGGAATTCCTCAACCTCTTCTACAGCACTCGCCGTACTGTAAGCATGCTAGAGCTGACCAGTACGAAACAGTAGAAAGATGAACCTGTCGTCGACTACATCAATAGATGGCGTTCGTTAAGTCTGGATTGCAAAGATCGACTTTTTGAAACCTCTGCCATTGAGATGTGCGTTCAAGGCATGCACTGGGGGTTACATTACATCCTCCAAGGCATAAAACCAAGAACATTCGAAGAGCTAGCAACTTGTTCCCACGACATGGAGCTGAGTATCGCTAATCACAGGAAAAATGAGCCGATTACTAACTTCAAGAAGGATAAAGTATTCGCCCCAAATGTAGACAATACCGGGAAGAAGCCCGCTAAGGAAGCTTTCACCGTCAACACTACCCTCATCAAGACCTCCTCAGCGCCCATCAAGATCTCCTCCAAGAAGAAAGCGAAGGAGATAAAGACAGGTGAGCCTTCTCTCACCCAAGACAGATACAAGAGCACCTTGAGAGAGTTGGAACAGAAAACGTACCTTTTTCCTGACTCTGACATGGCTGCCATGTTAGATGACTTGCTGGAAAAAAAGGTGATTGAGCTACCCGAATGCAAGCGTCCTGAAGAAATGAATCGCATAAACGATCCTAGGTACTGCAAGTACCATCGTATTGTGAGCCATCCTGTTGGCAAGTGCTTCGTTCTTAAAGAACTCATCATGAAGCTAGCACAACAAGGGCAAATTGAGCTCGACCTTGAGGACATGGCCACAACGTATACCACTACAATTGCGTTTGGATCGTTCGATCCCATGCCTCTCCAAGAGACACCTGACCATTCCCGTGAATGCTCAAGCTGCACGGCACCTCCTACACAACCATCACTGGGGGAAAGCGACCAAGATGCGCATACCGATGATGAAGAAGGATGGATATTGGTAACCTACAAAAAGACAAGGAAGCCAAGACCACGAGTCATACAGCCAAAGGTAGAACAAAGAAGAAATCACCACGGCCGCAACAATGGGAAGCCTAAAAGAAATGATGATAAGACAACATATGCTGGGGAACCTATGGAGCAGGAGCCACGCGTTCCCGTTTCCTTGCACGAGTACTTCCCGAATGACTTTTTCCAACAGTGCACTACCGTCGCTTATCACATGGTTAAAGTAGAAATAGAAGAGCCCTCAAAAGGCAAAGTTGTCGTCACTGAGGTAGAAAAGACCCTCGCACCTGAAGAAGGTCTGCCAACACACTTTAGCATCGAGGAAGTGCTACAATTGCCAAAAAGGATGCGAAGAGCACTAGCAGCAGTCTTGGCAAGTCCTGGCGACCACGAAGTGCAAGAAAGTAACGACGAAGGCTCGAAGCTTCAGCCACATGAATGTGCCACATGTTGTGCCACCCATGACGCAATTAACTTCACTGACGAAGACCTACTGCTGGGATCAAAGCCACACAACCGTCCTTTCTTCATCTCGGGGTACGTAAGGGAACACAAAGTCAACCGCATGCTTGTGGATGGTGGGTCGGCCATAAACATCATGCCAAAATCAACAATGACCATAATTGGCATCAAGGTGAATGAACTATCCCTGAGCCGTCTGCTGATCCAGGGTTTTAACCAAGGAGGACAAAGGGCGATGAGCATGATCCGAGTAGAGATGACCATTGGTGAGCTCAAATCAAGCACGATATTCCACGTGATTGATGCAAGAACTTCCTACAGCTTGCTCCTAGGAAGACCTTGGATCCACGCAAATGGGGTAGTACCGTCCACCCTTCACCAATGCCTAAAATTTTACCGAGAAGGAGTGAAGGTGATCCAAGGTGACACCAAGCCATTCACTAAAGCCGAATCACACTTTGCAGACGCCAAGTTCTACATGGACGAAGACATGGTACTCGAAGCTCTTCCGGAAGAGATCAAATCCACGGGCAAAGCAACACTTAAAAAGCAGGAGTGGCAAGCCATGCCTAAAAAGTAAAAAGAGCAAGCTGTGCCATCGTTAAGCAAAGACGAGGACGAGTTTGCTAAACCTGCGACAACCAAAAGGAGTAGGATGCCTTCAAAAGGACCGAACACGCCCATATTCCGGTATATCCCGATGTCAAGAAGAAAGAATGGTCAATCTCCATTCGAAACTGGAACAAGAAAAGCCGACACACGGTGGCACAAAGATAATGTGAAGTTGCTTAAGACGAATGCAGTTTTGCCTCTGACACAGCTAGGGAGTGCTAAGGTCGCAAGACTACCACAAGGCTTCATAAAAACTCTACCAGAGGAGGTGGAATCAAGCTTT
The DNA here is from genome assembly GCF_019419815.1 of Pyrus x bretschneideri. Taxonomy (NCBI): domain Eukaryota; kingdom Viridiplantae; phylum Streptophyta; class Magnoliopsida; order Rosales; family Rosaceae; genus Pyrus; species Pyrus x bretschneideri. The sequence goes on along the minus strand of NW_025999808.1, from coordinate 530,314 downwards.
CTTCCAACCAAAAGGACCGAGGAAGGTTTCGACCCAAACGCCTACAAACTCATGTTGAAGGCCGGGTACGACTTCACTTCCTCTTCTACGGCTGGAAAGAAGGTTTCAAACACTGTCAATGACAAAGAACGTAACCTCACCAAAACTCAAAATAAGTTTAAGGAGCATGGTTACGGAGTGGACAACAACAAAGCCAGACTTGGCTTCACACCAAATGCACCTGTGATGATTTCAAACAAAGCGAAAAATACTAGCGCTCAATACGTCAGCGTGAGCATTGAACAAGACCAAGAAGAACCTAAATCCGCTTCTCGGACGTCGGCCTTTGATAGGATAAGCCGTTCAAGCCCCAGAATTTCAGTGCTTAATCGTATTGGTGGTCAAGACCGAACCTCTGTCTTCAAGAGGCTTAACGCGCCAACATTCCAAAGCTCTGTCTTTGAAAAGTTGTTAAAGCCTAAGAAACAAAGCAACACAGCTATCTCTCCTTTGCGACGATCAACTTCGGAAAGATTTGAAGATAATGAAAAGCCTTCTAGAAAGAGGAAGACAACACCAAAGGAAGAAAAGTTCGATTGGTTAGCAGAAAAAGGCGACGTTCGAAGCTTGATTCCTTCAAGGATGAAGCGCCAATCAATCTTAGAAGTTAACACAAATGGACCATTAAAAGTAAGAAGGCGTACTATCATCCACACCGGACAATCCTCATGCCAACAAGCTCGAGAAGATAGCACTGAAGAGGAGGTCCAAGATGTCTTCCACATCACGATTCAAGAAGGCAAAGAAGACGAAATCCCCAAGGAAGATGTCACTGCTGCACCACCACAGCTCGAAGATGGAGGTCAAGCCACGGTTGATGATCTCAAGGAACTCAACTTAGGTACAAGCGAGGAACCAAAGCCTATCTTCGTAAGTGCATTATTAAGTACGAATGAGATAGAAGAGTATTATCAGCTATTGTTAGAGTACAAAGATGTCTTTGCTTGGACCTACAAAGAAATGCCCGGCCTGGACCCTATCATCGCTGTTCATCATTTTGCGGTCAAACCTGGAACGCGACCGATAAAGCAAACTCAAAGACGCTATCGATCCGAGCTTATCCCACTAATCGAGGTCGAGATCGACAAGCTAATCGAAGCAGGCTTTATTCGAGAAGTGCAATACCCCAAGTGGATCTCCAACATCGTAATTGTCCTTAAAAAATCAGGACAAATACGTGTTTGCGTAGACTTTCGGGACCTCAATGATGCTTGCCCGAAGGATGACTTCCCCTTGCCAATCATTGAAATCATGGTGGATGCAACCACTGGCCATGAGGCATTATCATTCATGGATGGCTCTTCTGGGTACAATCAAATTCGCATGGCCCTCGAAGATGAGGAACTAACAGCTTTTCGCACTCCAAAAGGTATCTATTGCTACAAGGTGATGCCTTTTGGTCTAAAGAATGTTGGAGCTACGTATCAACGCGCAATGCAGAAAATCTTTAATGACATGCTACACAAAAACGTAGAATGTTACGTAGATGATGTGGTGGTTAAGACAAAGAAAAGATCATACCACTTGAAAGATCTGCGAATAGTGTTCGAAAGGCTGCGAAAATACAACCTCAAGATGAACCCGTTAAAGTGTGCGTTTGGCGTCACCTCTGGAAAATTCCTCGGCTTCATCATCAAGCACCGTGGTATTGAAGTGGACCAATCAAAGATCAAGGCCATTCAAAGCATGCCCGAGCCAAGAAACCTGCACGAGCTGAAAAGTCTACAAGGACGGCTAGCCTTTTTCAGACGCTTCATCTCCAACCTTGCAGGGCGTTGTCAACCGTTTAGTCGCCTTATGAAGAAAGATGTTCCATTCGTATGAGACAAAGCATGCCATAATGCTTTTGAAAGCATAAAGAAATATTTGTCAAGTCCATCTGTCCTGGGGGCACCTGTGCCCGGGAAACCGCTCATATTGTATATTGCTGCTCAGGAAAGTTCAATCTGAGCACTCTTGGCGCAAGAGAATGAATCCCAGAAAGAAGGAGCACTTTACTACCTCAGTCGAACTCTCACCGGTGCTGAGTTGAACTATTCCCCAATAGAAAAGATGTGCCTCGCTTTGGTGTTTGCCATTCAAAAGCTCATACATTACATGCATGCTTACACCATCCACTTGGTTGCGACCCTGTCAAATACGTCATGTCTAAGCCAGTCTTGACAGGGCGACTCGCTAAATGGGCTTTGCTTCTTAATCAATATGAGATCATCTACGTCCCAGCTAAAGCCGTCAAGGGACAAGCGCTAGCAGACTTCCTTGCCGATCATCCAATCCCGGCTGATTGGAAAATCTCAGACGACTTGCTTGACGAGGAGGTGTTCTACATCGACATCTTTCCGACATGGGCGATGTTCTTCGACGGATCCGCACGAGCAGATGGAGCGGGGGCAGGAGTAGTATTCATGTCGCCACAAAGGCAAATACTACCTTACTCCTTCCAACTGAGTGAGCTATGCTCCAACAATGTTGCTGAGTACCAAGCATTGATCATCGGGCTTCAAATGGCGATCAACATGGAAATCACAGCTCTTGAGGTATATGGTGAATCCAAGCTCATAATTAATCAACTCTTAACTGAATATGAGGTGAGGAAAGATGATCTCGTCCCATACTTTCGGCTAGCAACTCAACTGCTACAAAATTTCGAGGCCGTGACACTAGAACATGTGCCAAGAAAGGAAAATCAAATGGCAAACGCTCTCGCCAATCTAGCCTCGAGTATGACACTAGGAAAAGATGAAGCTACAGACATGCCAGTTTGCCAAAGATGGGTGATTCCGCTCGTTAATGAAATGTCACTGGATGATACAAATGTCATCTCAGTACTTCCAGTCGATGCTGAAGAGTGGAGACAACCGCTGATCGACTACTTAGAGCATGGAAAGCTTCCAGATGATCTTAGACACCATTCCGAAATACGTCGACGAGCACCTCGCTTCCTTTACTACAAAGGAACACTCTACCGACACTCTTTTGAAGGAGTGCTCCTGAGATGCCTAGGCGAGGAAGAAGCTAATCAAGCCATGGATGAAGCACATTCAGGTGTGTGTGGGGCGCATCAGTCTGGACCAAAGCTACATTTCCAGCTTAAAAGAATGGGTTACTACTGGCCGAGCATGGTGAAGGATTGCATGGAACACGCCAAAATGTGCCAAGCCTGCCAATTCCACGCCAACTTCATACATAAACCGCATGAACCATTACACCCTACAGTTGCTTCATGGCCGTTCGACGAATGGGGATTGGACGTTGTAGGACCAATTATGCCAAAGTCATCTGCAGGAGAAGCTTACATCCTAGCTGCAACATATTACTTCTCCAAGTGGGCTGAAGCCATACCTTTAAGGGAAGTCAAAAAAGAAACTGTCGTTCGTTTCATCAAGGAGCATATCATCCACCGATATGGTGTGCCTCGCTACATTATCACTGACAACGGAAAACAGTTCTTCAACCGACTCGTGGACGAGCTTTGCGACAAATACAAATTCAAGCAGCACAAGTCTTCCATGTATCATGCTCCGGCCAATGGCCTCGCAAAAGCATTCAATAAGACACTGTGCAACATCCTGAAAAAGGTAATCGACCGAACAAAGAAAGACTGGCATGAAAGAATAAGTGAAGCACTTTGGGCATATAGGACTACACATAGGACTCCCACCCAAACTACGCCTTATTCTCTTGTATATGGCGTGGAAGCTGTTCTACCGCTCGAAAGTCAAATCCCCTCACTAATGATGGCTATACAAAAAGGCTTGACTGATGAAGAAAATGCAAAGTTGCGCCTTCAAGAGTTGGAAGCACTGGATGAAAGAAGGCTCGAAGCTCAACAACACTTGGAATGCTACCAAGCACGGTTATCCAAGGCATTCAACAAGAAAGTCCGCCCTAGGTCTTTCCAAGCCGGAGATCTCGTGCTGGCATTGCGTAGGCCTATCATCACAACTCATAAAACAAAAAGTAAGTTCATATCAAAGTGGGATGGACCCTACGTAATACAAGAGGTCTACACCAACGACGCCTACTTAATTATGGCAGAAGACGGCTTGAAGATCGGCCCCATCAACGGCAAATTTTTGAAGCGCTACTACCCTTAAAGCAAACGCGCCACACTCCTGGCCCGCAAGAGCATAAATTGTGTACGGCAAAATCATCACCAAAATCACCATTAAAATCCAATAAAAAAAAAAAAAAAAAAAACCATCACTCATTTGAACTACGTCATGACTTGATCCCTCCTCAACCAAGAGTACGTAGGCAACTTGAAACTTCAAAACTTCAAGTACAGTCACATCATCAACAAAAACACAAACACTTTGGAGAATAAAAAGCAAATTCAAGAATGCAAACACTTTATTTCTTTGAAGGAAAAAGTCCGATTACAAAATAGAAGACAGAAGACACTACTCGAAAACTATGTCCCTAAAACTGCGGAGGCGATCTTCAAGCAAGCCTTCCAAAGTCTTCAAAGTCTCTACCTCGGTGAGAGACAAGATGGGCAACTCCATAGCCATGTCTTTCTCTTGTTCTAGGCATGAAATCTCCTCTTGGCATTGAGAAAGTGTAGCTCCCCGCTCCCCGAGAACACTTTCAAGTCGTGATGCTTCGATGCCCAACTATTCTTGCTCTCGTATCAACGTATCTAGACGTACTTGGACGGAAGCTAAAGAAGTTTCTGTGGCTTGATAATCTCCCAAAGCAGCTTGCTGAGAAGACCGGACTTGGGTTAGTGACAAGTCTATTGCTGCAAGCTGGTGAGCTCTAACATCTGGACTCGACTTCTTCGAGGAAATAGCACGCAAGGAAGAATACTCAGTTGAAGCGGCCATAAGTTCGGCGATCTTGATCTTCAAGGATGAAGAATCAACGTTAAGATTGGCAATTGCAGAAATAAGCTTCGATAAATCCTCTTTAAGCAACGCAAGGTCCTCCAGCGGGCATTTTGAAATCCTCTCCTCAATATGGCTCTTGATATCCATTGCCGCACGAAGATTGATGCGATGAATAAGCTGCTCAGTACCACTAAGGTTTGGCCCTCTTAGAGAGATCTCAGAGTTAGCTGGTAAAGGTATAGAACGCATGACGGGATCTTGCATACCTCCACCTACACACGGCAAACTTGGGAAACTTGACGGATTTGGGACAAGCTCTGTACCAGGTGGATCCCCTATCTCCCCGCCTGTAGGTAGGTCGCCTCCAAATAGCATCTCCGTTTAAGAATAAATACCTGTGGTCGCCAAGTCAAAAGAACAAGAAAGCCCAACCTAAAGAGAACAAAGAAATCTGTTAGAAACAAAAGCTAGAACAATGAAAGCAGAAGAAGTCATAAGAGAGAAGAAAATGTATACATCTTTCTCAAACGACACACTGCCATCGAGTTGAGGGAGCCTAAACACTTATTTCTTCTTATGACGAAAATTGACATCGCTATCGACCTGAGCGCCTTCAAGTCGTCGCTTGTTTAATACTTGTTGACGCCGCCGCAAAACAAGTCCATCTTCGTGCGAATCAACTTCATCACCGGCCTCTTCAGATACATCCAGATGTTGAGAAGACAAGCGTGGGCATTGAGGGACTAAAACCACTGGTCTATCTTGCAAAGTAGCAGCACTCGCGCAATCGAAAGATATCAGTTGTGTAGGAACCACAGAACAACCCCCCCTCGATACATTAAGGCGTGAATGAGAAGAATTGGTACCACTTGCTATCCCCAAGTTCTCATAATGTACCTTTGACCACCAACTTACATAAGCACGGGTCACTGGACTACTCTTGAACTCGTCTTTGGGCGGCAGGGTGATAGAAGCATTTGTACATGCACGGGTACAAGACTCCCAATGCATATACACAGCTTGCAAAGAGTCTAATTGGTTTTTTTCCTTCAGCTTGCCTGGCACATTTTGGACAAAACCAAATTGCCTGCTGAAACGGTGGGGACTATACGGCTGAACAATGCATCGATCTTCTTGCCGCAAAGAAACATACCTCGAGCGAAGACTTATAAGGTAAGATAAGTCCGAGAAGCGAAGATACAATCATCCATGATGCCTCGCCGCACTGAGCCAACTCTCGCCAGATGGTCCATCTTCAAGCCTTCGCAGCTTCTAAACAGTGCTTGCGCCTGGGAATCATTGAGGCTCTTCGAAGAAAGCACGCCAGAATACTTCGTCATCAAAGGCCCCGACTTGTCTAGAGTTTAAGAAAAAAAATGAGTGTCGAAGTACTCACCCAACCAACCATACACATAGTGGTAGGGAAGAACCGCAGCACGATCTTCAGTTTTCGCCGAGTTCGAAACAACACTCAAGCCGTTATAAATGTTGGCCAAGACCGGGATAGCAAGACTGAAAGATTCACCTGCAGCCATCTTGCTAGCAACTTTGAAAACCCCGGGACGAACAAAGTTGACGTCGCCGGTTGGAAAAACAAACTTACAAAGCCAACAAGCTAAGAAAGCAGCTAGGTAAGATTCTTCCACATGCTCTGATGCTATGCCAAGGTCCTCAAACGCTCTCAACTCGGCAGGGGAACGGCGCCTAGCTGAACCAATAACACCAGACGGATATGGGTCTCCCTTTGGCTTAGTGGTTTTGTTGCAACCTCTTTTCTTCAAGGACTTCTTGTACCTTATGTCCTCCCAATACCAGAAGCGGATCCATGAAGAAATCTTCACGCTTGATTTACCTCGAGCATCTTGGGAAAACTTGTGATATACCCAAAATAAACAGCGACAACTCGCAGGCAATCCTCGGCTATTGCAGAGAGAAAGTTCCTCCGCACTAGGAACGACCTCGTTATAAAACTTACCTTGGATTGGCAAGCCCCCTATCTTATGGAGATCCCAAAGTGAAATTGACATCTCTCCTTGAGCTGTATGAAGCGTGTTAGCCGATGAACACCAATGCTCGAAGAACGCATGAATGACGGAATGATGGAGATCATAACTGAACAAAGATGCGTACACGGCATGGCAAAGGCCCACGCTAGTAAGCACATGTTTAGATCGGCCCAAGACATCTTTAAGCCACTCCCAATAAGACTCAGCAAAAACGGCTTCTCCGATAGTCGACAAGGCATCATTCCAAGCCATAGCTTCACTGCGGATGTGATCACCAAGAAGCTTAAACGAAGCTGGATGATTGTCACGAGCGTGGTGCGAAGGGTTCAAGATAAGAATCCTCAGTGTGCACGCCTTCTTCTCCGTATTTGATCGAACAAAGTCTGCCACCTCCTAAGATACTTCAGAAGACCACGACTTAATATGCATGGAGTTGTCTTTTGTAGGAAAAGCAAGCGCCTTAAGGCCAGTCAGTGGGGCGTAAATCTTCAGCGTTGTTCCCCTATCTTGCAGATCACTTTCCTTCGCAAGAATGGTGATGGTGTTGCTCTTAAAACACTTGAAAAATACCATGATCGCAACAAAACAAAATCAGCCACAAAACTTGAGCAGCACAGCAAAAAGGGCAGCCACAGAACGCTCCTTCAAGACATGCTACAGTGGCAAAGAAAACCAAAATGTCACGCAATCGCACTACGCAACCCCGCAACGATTACGCAAGCATCTTCTTCCACTGCATGGCGACGCCACCACCAAGGGAAAACCGTGACCAAAAGGCATTACACAGCGAAGCCCCGCTGTAGTCTCTTGCACAACACCACACGGCAGCGCACCACCGAGGGAAAACTGTGATCAAAAGGCACTACACAGCGGAACCCCGTTGCAGTCTCTTGCACAAACACTAGGCAGCAAAAAAGCATATGTGCACCCGCAATCCTGCCCACTCTGCCACCAGCTACCACACCTTTGGAAACTTCATGAGGGTCCTAGCATCATGCTCTGCCTCCCCAAAAAAAAAAAAAAAAAAAAAAAAAATCGTATCATCACAACAAGGAAATCCATCAGTGGGGTACACACATTACATATTTTATATGCACAAACATGAAGTGACGGGACAAGCTATGAGACAATCACCTATATATATATATATATATATAAAAGGTGCACACACACACGGGACATCCAACGTCCGTGCATGTATATGTATATATATATATATATATATATATATATATATATATATATAAGTGCATGTCAGAAAGTGCATGTCAAAATCAATATATATATATATATATATATATATATATATATATATATATAAATGCATGTCAGAAAATGCATTTCAAAATCAATATATATATATATATATATATGTATATATAAAAGTGCATGTCGGAAAGTGCATGTCAAAATCAATATATATATATATATATATATACACACACACACATATGTACATATCAAAATCGTCTTCAGCTTAAAAGGATTAAACCTTACAGAGCAAAGGTTGTGCAAAGAAAGTTGCTAAGTGACTGCTTCCTCTCCTTCCCATCCACAACAACTGAACTCCCACAAATAGCACAGAGAGCTGCAAAGGTTGAAGAAGTGGAAAGCAACTCGCCTTGGCAGTTCAAACCTACGCTCGCAACCACCCTTTTTGGTCTAGCACCCAGTTCAACGGGCAGCAGACGTGGAGAACGCAGTGTAGCAAGGAAGCAGTGCGTGCGGTTACCAGCAGCGCAGGATTGCAGGGCAGGGCAGTCGGGATGCAAGAAGGTAGGCAATGCAGTGGCTGTGCAATGTTTGTGCGGTGACGATTCGATCCCATATAAATACATATATATATATATATATGTGCACATGAACCCAGAGAAGCGAATGAAGTGCAACGACTGTGCAAATAATGTTGCAGTGACTGTGCAAATAGCAATCCGCATGCAGTGAGGAATGTAATGAGATGACTGTGCAAACAGAAATGCGCATGCAGTGAAGAATGTAATAAGATGACTGCAAATAAAAAAATAAAAAAAAATGGTTCGCATGCAGTGCAGCCAGGAACCCAGCGGTGCCAGTCTGTCATACTCATCATCAGAACAATGTACACGCATACAAAAAGAAATTGCAAGCTACTATTAGCAAGTCAAGAAGGAAAAGGAAAAGAGGTGGTGGCGACAGAATTATTGCAAAGAAGAAAATAAGGGAAGGATGGTGCACAACACCACTTGCAAAAGTGTGATTGGAAAAAAAAAAAAAAAAGGGAAGGATGGTGCACGGCACCACTTGCAAAAGTGTGATTAAAAAATAAATAAATAAATAAATAAATAAATAAAAGAAATAACACATCTTGGTGATATATATGTTTTATCTGTATTTAGCACAATACACTGAACAAAATAAAGCCTATCCATTGATCTCCGAGAAATTACAAATGCGTACAAAAAAAAAAAAAAAAAAAAAAAAAAAAAAAAAAAAAAAGAAGAAAAAGATGGAGCTTTCACAAAGGTTGCTCACGTGAAACCCCACTACTTGGCAAAACTCCAGGAGCGGGAGACATTGAAGATAGATCATTTGAGGTCTCAATACTTGGTTGAACGCTAGATGACGAAGGCAAAAGGTGCCTCCGAAAAAAAGCCACAAACCTTTGACGGTCACTTTGAATTCGACCTTCAGATTCCTGCAGCTGATCAAGCTTTCTCTTCATGCTCGTCGAATAATTATTTGCAAGCATGTGCAAATCACTATTCTCGCGCTTAAGCTGTTTGATCTCTTGTCTAAGATTTTCCACCTCTGCCGTCAATGATTCAACTTGACGGGTTCGAGCAAGTAGGCGTTGGCCCATGTTGGACACAGAGCCCGCACACTGAACACTGAGAGCTAGGGACTCTTGAACGGCCAACTCATCGGACCGTCTTGAAAGTAGCCTATTATCTCTAGGAGTGAGGAGGTTCCTAGCTACTACCGTAGCCGTTGTTGCATCCTTCATCACGGAGTCTTCACCTGTAAGAGGGCCATTAGAAGATAAAAAAGACGAGCACCATATATTACCCTGACGCGGCGCACCCGTATCATCGCTGAGACTCAAATCTAAGCAAATGTCAAATGGGTTAGCCATTTTCAAAGATGTTTAAGGGAAAACGGTGGGATGAAGTAAAATCTTAAAAAAAAAAAAAAAAAAAAAAATACACCGGAGACGATTTTCACGAGCAGGCAATCTTCAAAGTGTGCATGTTGGATGTGATCGATACCTCTATAAAGGGAGAAGCAACACAACCACCAATTCAAAAAAAAAAAAAAAAAAAAAATCGAAGAGACACCACTCTTCAAATCTTAAAAGCCGGATTTTCCTGCGTAAAGTTCGTCAACGCTCTTCAGATGCAATCTCAGCTTTTCTATAACGCGTGCAACTTTGTCAAAGATCTCTGACAAAGTTGAAAACGCGTGGAGGTCATTATCCCAACTACCACGCTTTTGCCGACAAGCGTGGGTGACAAAGCCGCACCTGCACTACTACTTGCCATTAAAATTCCTATATATGTCAACATTCATGGCAAAGCATACATCCAAAAACGCATGACTCTTCTTCTCGGCTGAGAATGTAGCTGCAACCAAACCTCTCAATATGCTCAGTTTTCTTCTTCCCTTGAGAACAACTATTCAACCAAGTCTTCGAGAGAAAATGTATCCCATATCATTAGGGTCGAAAGCAAGAGTATCTCATAGCATGCCTTCCCCTCGTCCTTTCCTTTGTTCTTGTTCTTCCCTGAAAGACAAAGAGAGAGAGAGAGATCAGTCGGCACTTGGAATCAAGCTTCCCGTTTGGAACCGACTGCCTGGAACCCCTTCCCTGATTGCTTATCCAGCACTGCTCTTAAGTATTCATCTTCAACTGTTGATGTACCCCCAAAGAAGATACCAGATGCCTGGAGTACAGATGAGGCAGGAGGAAACGGTAGATCGAAGCATGTGGAGACAAGCGCAACAAATATATGTGCTGATTCATCCGCTGCTTCTTCAAAAGCAAAAGTATCTCATATCATCAAGGGCGAAAGCAAAGGTATCTCATATCATGCTTTTTCCCTGTCTTTTCCTTTGCCCTTGCTTTTGCTTGCAAGACAAGGAGAAAGAAAGCAATCAGTCAGAACCCCAAATCAAACTTCCGATCTGGAACTGATTGCCCAGAACCTTTGCCTGGTTGCTTACCTAGCGTTGCTCTCGAGTGCTCGTCTTCAACTATCGGTGAGTCTCGAATTCCCTTAGCACATACTTCAGGACAGGTGACGGAATGTCGGCTCTTTACACTAAAGCTGCCAAGCATGGATGAATCGCTGAGAAGTGATGCTCTGAAAGACCATTTAAAGGCAAAGGGTTGCGCACCACCTTGACTATGTAAAAGAAACAAGCGGAGAAGAATGTGGTACAAGGAGCTGGAACAAATTGCTGGAGCGCGACGCCTTCCCCTGCAGAACCATCCAGACAGAGGAGTTTAAGTCAAATCCAAGCTCGACATCATTGTTCTAATCAAAGAGCTCGAGAAGCCTCAACAACCCTCCGCTGGCGCTGTCGCCAAAGAGCAAAGCCTCGCCGCGTGACACCGTTAAATCGTCAATACTTCTTCAAAAGCAAAAGTATCTCATATCATGCTTTCTCCATGTCCTTTCCTTTGTCCTTGTTCTTACCCACAGGGCAAAGAGAAAGAGAGCAATCAACCGGCACTTAGAATTAGTCTTCCGATCTGGAACCGACTGCCTGGAATCTATTACCTGGTTGCTTACTTAGCGTTGCTCTCGAGTAGTCATCTTCAACGGTTGATACACTTCCAGAGAAGATACCACATTCGCCTGGAGAACAGCTAGGACGAGTGACAATGAAACATCAATCTTGTGGATCGTCAGCAAACGCAACAACTGCACATGCTGATTCATCCCCTAACCCTCTTCAATATGAATTGGAAAGATTGAACAAAGAAACAGGTCATCACCTCCACCTCGTGCTTGCCTGCCATGTGTCTGAATCCTGAAACCGCTCATGGTCCTATTTTCACGCAAGATCAAGCCTCGATGACCCTTGAAGAAATCACAAGTCCGATTCAAAATCAAGTGTTCACCACCCTTGAATCAAATTCAACTCCAGATAAGAAGAGTTCAGACCTTCGGAGGAGACAAAAAAAAAAAACCCTCCAGCCCAGTTCAAGATTAAGCCTGTGGAAAATCAACGATTGGAGGAAACCAGAAAATCTTCCAGTCGAATTCAAGTTCAAGCCCCGACGGCCCTTGAATAAATTTCCAGCCCAATTCAAGATCAAGCCTCGACGGTCCTTGGGTTGACATCTACATTAAGGGACTTCAAAACGCATCTTCTACACGTGACAAACACATGTATACGACGCGCCTTGAAGTGGGGGCATTTGTAGACACCGAAATTTCAGTGAAATAAATGTTAACCAATGTATTAAAATTACAACCTTTATTCATTTCACTTACATCACACATTCATTTCACCTACCAACTCCACTCACTTCACCAAAAAAATGGATGGTGGTGATTCACTCTCTTGGCCTATAAATAGCCTTTTCCATCAAGAGAAAAGGGGGAATTTACAAACCTACACCAAAACCTTGAAGCCTTGAAACTCTAAAGCTCTCAAGAAAATCCCGAAGGATCAAGAAAGCACTCTTCGTTCTTCGTCAAATCCTCATTCAAGATCAAGCCCCAACGGCCCTTGAAGAACTTCCACCGACTCAAGATCAAGCCCCGACGGCCCCTTGAAGAAAGTGTTCATCATTCATCATCCGTTCATCCTAAGATCAAGCCCCAACGGCCATTTGGATCAACAATCTCAACAAACCTATACACCCATTCTTCAAGATCAAGCCCAACGCCCCTTGAAGATCCATTCATCAACTGTTCATCCCTAGATCAAGCCCCGACGGCCCTTTGGATCAACAGCTCATCCACAAACCTACACCCTACGAAGATAGAATCAGAGGATCAAATTACAAAGAGATTGTAACCCCAAAAATCATTAATACAAAAATATATTTTGTACACGTATTCTTGTTTCTTGTTTCAGGAATTTTTCGTGTTTACACGTATTTCTGTTGAAATTGTACAATTAAATTTTCAAGAATTTGAGTACGGATAGTATTGAATAATATAAGATGTTTACTAATTTACACAAATTAGAATGAAATCCAATTTGATTACCAAATGCCTCTATTCCCGAATCATGTCCTTGCTCATTTCACATAACCTACCTATAATTATATCCAAACTCAAAACAAAGACGATTTAAATTAACCTCAATTCATTTATTGATAACTGACAAGAAGTGTCAAATACTTAATTGAAAACATAACGTTTCACCATGTCAAGCTAACAAACCAAGCTCTACAAAATGCAAGTGGTCATTTACCACAATAGTGGAAAGGTGTTGAGCCCTTGTATAACGGCATGAGTTTAAACTCTGTCGATAACTAATCTAACCTCTAATCTAACAAAATCTATCGTTTGACAAAAAAAACAAAAAAAAGCTCTACAAAATACCTCGTTTGTTACCTCTTTCCCGCAACTGATCCACATATAATAACTTGTAACTAGAAACATCTACAGATAGGTAAAATCCTTGTAAAAATTACAAAACGAAAGGAAGTAAAAATGAAAGCTCAAACAAAACCTATCAATGGCACATAATTAAATTGAATCGGCAAATTAATAAACCTATATTAGGGAAATTAATATTTCAGTAGTCCAAAGAGAACCTTTACTTTTTTTTTCTTTTTTGTCAAACATAATCTTCATTGATAGAAGAAAATGTTATCTGAGATAAACTTAAAAGAAAAAGTTGTTAGTAGGCCAAGTGGACAAAGAAGCCCAAGCAAACCACATGATGGTCCAATTAGGCTCTATAAGTTAATAGAAGTCGTCATTGCCAGAACCATTATTTACCTCACCAATTCATCGTTTGGGTCAACCGATACGCGATCAACACTAACAAAAAAAGGGCCATAAAATTTAACCACATATGCAAATAAGCCCCAATTGAAGAACAAATCTAATCCCTAATTACACAACAACAAAGATGCACAAAGAATACACAAATTTGCCTGTAAAATACTCAGTAAAAGAAATAAGCAACCCATCCCAACAACCATATCAATCACCCGAGGACCAACAAGGAAAAACTTCTGATGCCAACAAAGTAAAAAGACAAAACACCATCAAAACCGTAGAAGGAGGCAGCTTGAAGACCTAAACCAACTGCAGAGCGATTTTGCACACCTTTATCTGAGTGAGTGATGACTCGCTCTCGAGGTGGGTAGTAAACACATTGGCTATATGAGGCTTCTCATTTGAAAGCAAGCATCTAGCAGACAAATGGAGGATTTGTGGATCGAGGAGTAGGAGAATAGAGGAGCGTGGAGCAAAAAATAATCCAAAAATTCATGGAGCTGACACGTGGATTATTGATAGGAGCATATTCATGCGACTTAAATGGCTTGTTCTCGTGCATTTACGTTATGTTTCTCTCGTTATTTTAGTCCTTTATGCTTCTTTTGTGTGTTTTCAGGTTCTAAGGGCCTAGGGAGCAAGAAAGTGCATTTTGAGGCCATTTGGAGCATTTTTGTGCATGATTTGGATAGCTTAATCATGGAGCAAAGAGGATGGACGAAATTGAAGCCTTGTATGCTCTTTGGGGACATCAAACAAAGGGCCTAGCCCAATCAAACAAATCCTTTGAGCCATGGAAAACCTCTAGCCCAATCAAACACATTATGCCATACAAACCAACCTATTTTAGGCCCATTCTATGTACTTAAACCCTAGCCCTTTAAACTAGTTCATTTATCACTTATCAAACCATTCACTTATCACTCACCACATATCATTCACTTATCACTTAACATATCATTCATTTAATTCACTTCCATACTCCTCTTAATTCCACATGCATTCTCACACATGCACATCATTCACTCACATTTCCACCATTCATTCTTTATTCCTTTCCAAACATCTCACATGCATTTCCACCTTCCTACTTCATCATTTCCACCACTCATTCTTCATTATTTCCTAACCCTACATGCATTATTTATTGCATCTTCACATGCATTCACACACACTTTACACATTCAAACCGTGAGCTCCCATTCCTATATGCCATTTTCAGATTTCCACCCACTAACCTAGTCATCAACACATGCACTTCCACCTTTCATCCACAATGATTCATGATTCATTCACTTTGCATCCTTTAATTCAATCACATACTTTCCCATTGTATAATACATCCACATGCATCTTTAACCAACAAACATTACAACCACATGCACCCTTTTCTCCACATTCCAAACATTGCCGTGTATCCCCTTCATCAATTCCAGCATCTTCACATGTCTTCTAGCTTTCCCTTTCATTTCCACCACTCATTCTTCATCATTTCAGCCACCTACATGCATTAATTATTAAACTCTTCATCATTGCATTCAGAAAATGAGCAAGAAAGCTTCTCAATGCCGTGTATCCCCTTCACCATTTCAGCACATTCCAACACCTTCACATGCAATTCCAGTTTTCACATGTTTTCCTAACTGATTTTCCATCATTAATTAGCCACTTGCATCTTAAACAAACAGCCATATGTTCCCTCCACTACTCCTATAAATACCCTTGCATTCATTCATTCAAGATCATCTCATTTTCATACACAACACACCACAAACACTTCCATCTTCTCCCTAGCCGTGAGTCTCTCCATTTTCTGCACCATTCCCTTCCCTTTCTCCTCCATTTCTTCCATTTCCATAATCCCCCAATCCATTCAACACACCAACAACATCCCTTAGTCCTTGTGCTCAAACGAAGACGAAGAGAAGAGGGCCTAAACGTTCATACAATTCAAGTTTGAGTTGTTGGAATGTTTAGGTGTTTCTTTGATTTCAAAGTTATGAGGAACTAAACCCTTTTTGGCTAGGGGTGATTTCAATACCATGTTTATTTATGTGATATGAATTGATGAATTCCGGTTATGAACTCTTGATTCGTGAATGCAATTGGCTTAACTATTTGATGATTAACTTATTTGTGTTTGTTGATTGAGGGTCGACACTTAATTAGCATGCATGAATATGTGGCTAAAGTTTAAGAAGGTTTCACATAATCGTTACTAACTTATACTTGAAAGTAGTGAAGGTCGCTTGTCACGATCGCGTTAAGTTTAATTCTTAGCATGAGTAACATGATGTCATAGTTACAAATGCTTTGTCAATGCTTATGGTTTTCATTATTCTTAATGATCTTCGATTGTATCTCTATTATGATGACATGTAGGGAACTTTTGAGAATGTTTTGGGTTGTCGAATGATGCCATCCAATCCAATAATATAAGGGAAAATCTAAGGGTTAACTAGTGATGTCACGGTTAATTTGGGGCATTGTCGTTCATAATTCAATGAAGGAATAACTGGAAATTGATTCATATGCATAAATATCATGCGTAGAGAAAGAACCCTTAGCTAGCTTCCCATCCATTCATTTCCGTCAAATCCATATTTACAATTTGTTTTGTTTCCAAGTATTCATTTTAGTTTAAATTCGTCCAAATCCAATTCCCCCCTATTTCGTTGAAGTCTTAGTCTTAATCTTTCTTATTTTTAGTTTTGCTTTCTTCGAGCATTAAATAGTGTTTTATATTGTGTTTTTATGTTTTTAAGTCAATTTAGAAGGTTTTAGCAAGCCCTCCTAATCCCCGGTCTAGAACGATCCCTCACTTATCCATTCTACTACAATTGTCAAACGAGGGTTTAATTTGAGTGTCAAGTAATTCTCGCATCAATTATTCACTAAGAAAGACAAGGTAGCCCCTATTAAATGAGTAAGGAGCAGTCTCATTCACCACGCGCAGTTGAGGTAGAAAAGGCAGAGATCAACGACTATGAGGCAAAGAAGGTAGAGAAAGTTGCCCCTATTAAATAATCTTGGGTGTCATTATTTTGTAAGTGTGTATTCGTCAATCAAAGGAAGGCGGAAATTTACATCCACAAACTGGTGCTTTCATTAAGAGCTCTAATTCAAAGACTCAAAGAAAACTGTCGTTTTCAACTTCCTTTGTTCGTAGATCCACGACTACGATGGCAAGAAATTCAGAAACTACAACCCATGAGACCTTCTACGTTGAAGGATCTGGACCATAGATGGAGATTGTGATGTGGCTCCACACTGTTGCTCATCGAGGCTTACCACGACAATGACCGCTCATTTGCTTCCACGAGGTATTGTGGCTATGCCGGCAATGGCAGCCGCCGCTATAGTGGCCCACAAGGCAGCCTCCACTCATCGCGAAGAAACCCTAGGGCAGGAGGCCCACAACACAAGTAGCCAACAAACGCAGGCTTAGGCAGCTGCTTGCTCTTAACAACAGCCTCTAGCGCTTACCACATTCACTTGGACGTGAACTGCCCAGACCAAAGCAGCCCAAGCAGCGTCAACTGTGACGCAAGCTACAGCCCAACGCGCCTCCAACTCACGGCCAAGCAAGACAAACCTAGGCGACTAAGCGCCCATAAACCCGACCTGCTCCTGCTGCACTCTAAATGGTTCAGCATGGTCCTAGACTAGTTTAACCTGCCCATATCCAGATTTCGAGGTCAACGGTTAAACCAAGGGTATTTTCACCCCACCTTACTACAGATCTGACCCATCCTGGATCAAGCTTTGCACCTGGAGTTCATTACACTTCCACTACTCAAGTAGACGTCTACCGTCCTAGCTCTTTCACTCCAAATGGTGAACAACACCATGATAGGTCGCCAAATTGGCAAGCACCCTTGCGTAGCAGACTAACTTGATGAATCAGCTCCTGCAACAAACTGAGATGTAGCGTGCCCCAGACGAGGTGGCCCGAAGTAAGATAAGGGCAATGATGTTGTTTCTTTCCAGCAACATCCCGGCAAGCAACCTCTTGACCAACCAGGAACTGAGTGTTTTGGCAGTGTATGCTCTCGCTTGGGCCCTCGAGATAGCGTATACTCTCGTCTTAGTGGGCGAAGAAGCGTGCATTCTTGGTTAGACCCCTGGACGAGCATACATTAAACGTTAGGACCACATTCCTATAATCAACATAGACAACCTTTCAAGCAAAGTGTTCATTCGCAGCTAAGCTTGTAAAAAGCATTTTTCACCTCACATTGGAGTAAGCAATACGATAAACGGAGATGAGTAGTCGCTTAATCTAGCTCAAGTTCAACCGACAGCCTATGAGTAAACCTTCCACCTGCCAAGAATGTACTACATGCACCGCAGCCGCGGCATAGACGAACCGAGCATATGGAAGAGCAACTGAGACCAGCAGGTCATGATTGGGGGCAGCCAGAAGCCCCATTGCCCCTACAGAGGCAAATTCAATAAGAAGTATAGAGGTTCATGACTGAGAGATTGTGCAGATTTTAATGCATTGAGACCACAGATGATGCCCTTCGCAGAGACGTGGCACACATGGGCAGATCACCTTTCATGGACAAGATCGAGTAGACGGAGCCCCAGCGTAAGTTCAATGCGCCGCATTTCACCCTATTTAAGGGAGATGGAGGCTTGGAAATGCACTTCCTCTACCGAGCCAACGACGCTTTAATATGCAAGATATTCGCCACTACTTTGCAGGACAAGGCGCAAGATTGGTTCCATACCATGTCTCCACAGTCCATTCGAAGTTTCGATGAGCTTTCTGTAGTTTTCACTAAAGAATACTCGTCCTACCGCTCAACCAGATCACACCAAGCGTAAGCCTTGGTTCAAGCTACCAAGACAACTAAAAAGTGACACCTCTAAGCTAGATCACACCAAGTACTGCGCGTTCTACTGAGGTCCTGGCCACACGACCGACAACTGCTATACTTGGAGGGACTACCTAGAGAAGTTGGTGAAGAAGGGTAAATGCAACAGATACCTGGACAAGCCAGCTACGCAGCCTAGAAGGAACATAGACGCAGACGAAGAGCCGTCTGCTAAGACCATCAGAATCAACAGCATATTCATCGAGTCTGAATACTTAGAGGCCACAAACAACTCTAAGAAGAGGAAGATCCAGCAAGCTATAGCAATTTCCCAGGTTTTGGCAGTCGATGCCAAACTTGGACTCATCATTGGTTTCACTGAGCAAGATGCCAAGGGAGTTAACTTCCCACACAACGATGCTCTGGTAGTGTCCGTTCAACTAGCACACGTTATAGTCGACATAGTGATGGTAGACAACGGCAACACAGTAAATCTACTTCACTTAGTCCATCAGTCAGAAGATGAGTTTAGAAAGAATGATAATACGCCGAGCAGAGGTACTCATCGGATTCAATGGATACACCTCAACTGCTATTGGAAACATAACATTCCATATGAGAACACCACCAATTGTCTCAAAGTAGACGTTCACAATTGATAGCGACCCGTTTCCTTATAACGGGATTTTGGGAAGACCTTGGCTAGTGAAACTAGGCGTCATAACCTCCATCGAGTACCAAAAAATCTGATTCCGTATCCCAGGAAAAGAAGTCGGAGAGATCAAGTCTGACAGGCCGCATCTTAACGATGCAGGATGCAAATGCTAAATGAGTAAAAAAAGAATTCATTCACCCCAATACAAGCTATTGAGATTCAGAAGGACAACCCTGCTACAAAATAGCAACCACAACATGCGGATCAAGATGATGACATTCAGAATAACACGCCGGTAGAAGAAAAAAGATGGAGGCCAAAAGAGGATGCCAAATACCTTATTCTTGATCCCGAGCATGCAAAGAAGACGACTAGAACCGATTCACGACTGAGCCCAGCTACACTCAATCGTTTCCTTTCACGCTCAACCAATCGATGTAAGCTTTTTTTCAAGGTCATTAAGAATGTGCAAAGAGACAAGTGGGACGATGAGTGCAAGAAAACATTTCAAGACTTGAAGATATATTGACATCCCCTCTGCTACTATCCAAGTCGAAAGCAACCGAGGAATTATACATTTACTTGGCAGTCTCATATGCAATAGTAAGCTATGCCCTCATACGAAAAGAGCTGGAGGCCCAACTGCCAGTATTCTACATTTCTAAAGCTTTGCTTGATACAGAAACAAGATACCTGAGGATTGAAAAGCTAATTTTGGCGCTAATTGTTGTAGCTTGGAAGCTCAAATCATACTTTTAGGCGCATACGGTCGTCATCATGACTCAGTATCCCCAACCATCTATCTTATATGGTTCAGACGCTTCACAACAAGTGATGAAGTGAGCTTTGGAACTCAACCAATACGGCTTGATTTATCGACCCTACACGATTATAAAAGCTCAGGCATTGGCAGACTTCGTAGCAGAGTTGACTCCCAGCCTAGAAGATGCAACATCACAGCCCAAATGCACCTCCTAAGTAGCCGAGCACGCCCTGGCCACGCCAACCTTTCTTGACTAGGAATTTTGGCATTTGTACATCGACGATTTATCCAACTACAATGGCTCATAAAAAGGCTTGGTTTTCATCACCCCAAACAGCTCGGTGCTCGAGAAAGCAATCACTTTAGGCTTCAAGTCATCAAACAACGAAACAGAGTATGAGGCCTTATTGGCAAGCTTCCGAATAACACAAGATCTGGCAATCAAGAAGCTCGCAATCTATTCTGATTCTCGGCAAATCACTAGCTAGACTACCAAGGAGTATGCAGCAAAGCATCTAAGAATGACACTATACCTCGAGAAGGTACAAAAGTAGCTTAAGGCATTTCGGACTTACACCCTTACACAGGTGCCATCGGCAGACAACGTTCATGCAGATGCCTTTGTAGCCTTAGGGTTTGATTTGAACTACCAGTTCAAATACTCCATCTCAATCGAGTATTTAGGAAAGCCAAGCATAGAAGAAAAATCGATAGCCAAGGTGTTACAAGTCAACGCAAGCCCAAGTTGGTGAGACCCCATCATCAACTACCTAGTCAATAAGACACTCTCTGCAGAAAGATCGGAAGCTAGAAAGTTCCAAATAAAGGTGACATGCTACTACATTTGGAACGGCATTCTCATCTGAAGATCTTTTTCAGGCCCATATCACCGCTGCCTAGCACATTCCTATGACTTGAAAGTTCTAAGCTCAATCCACGAAAGAGTTTATGGAAACCACTCAAGATGCCAACCCTTAGCACAGAAGGTCTTCAACGCCAGCTACTATTGGCCCATCATGCATCATGATGCTAATGAATTTGTTTAAAAGTGCAACAGCTGCCAACTCTTCAAGCTTGTACCCACATTGCCTACCAACAAACTACACCCACAAATAAGCCTATGCCTATTCATGTAGTGGACAATTGACTTGGTAGAGCCCATGATGCCCGTTACTAGAGGCAGGGGCATGATGATTGTGGCTATCAACTACTTTACCAAGTGGGTAGAAGTCGAGCCCATGACCACTACTACTCAATCAGACATAGAGCGCTTCATATAGAGGAACATCATTTGCCAATTTGGCGTCCCATAATTTGTTGTCACCGACAACGGCCTGCAATTCGTAGGCAAAGACTTGGCGAAGTTCTTCCAGAAATAAGGCATCAAGTAGCACAAGTTTACACCTAGATATCCCCAAGGTAACGAGCAGGCGGAGGCATCTAACAAGACAATCTTAGACTACGTCAAGAAATCCTTCACATATAAGCAGGGAAAATGGCCAGACGAAATTCCCGGTGTCCTATGGGCGTATAGCACAACCAAACGACTAGCAACAGATGAAACTCCTTTCTCTTTGGTATTTGGTTCAAAAGCAATCATCTGTGCCAATGTCACCGTGCCGAGCATCAATACCATACTGTCGACTTTGAAGCATAATAGAAAGAAGATGGTCATAAATCTAGATATGGCAGAGAAGGAACACAATAAGGCTATCACCCTCATTGCAACCTACCAGAATTAGCTTCTTTCCAGCTATAACAAAAGGGCAAAGATCAGGCAGTTTCAACTTGGAGATTTAGTCCTAAGAAAAGTATTCATTGTTGCTCGAAGAGAAGGCTCCAAAAAGATGAATCATATTTGGGAAGGTCCGTACAAGGTCAACAGAGCAGGCAACAAGGGTAGCTACACCCTCACCATCATGAGCGACAAAGAGATCGACAAGCAGTGGAATGCCTACAACTTGCGGAAGTACTAAGCATGACCTTGTACTTCATCTTAAGCACTGCTCGGACGAAATAAAGCTCGAAGACTCAAACAACTCAATGCGTACTACCTCATAAACCGAGGACTATCAAATTGTTACGCGGTTTCTACCTTTTAGCTAAGTTTGATATCATTCCTCTCATTTTTTAATGAAGATTTCTAAAGTTATTCATCATTTGGCTCAATTGCATATCTGCAACAACTATTTACTCATGTTCTCATTGAAGATCACACCCAATCAGGGACCCATTGTAGAAATTGTGCCCCCTAGGGACCAACTATGCTTTCCCCCTAGGACAAGGTAAACTGCGTACTTCAAATATCCAGACGTGGATGGGTCGGGTTGCCCTAGTGTACCTAGAGCACGATGGCCTGCACAAGCATCCCAAGAAGTAGCCATAATGGTATTTTCGCTAGACTAAAGGATTTTAGGCCTTTGGCATGATTCGCAAGGACCCGGGCCTCAGAGATGGAGGGGACACTCTGCACATCTCGCCCTTTAGACAGCTTCCTACCAAGGTGGACCGCAGTTGAGCATCCTTGATGTGATCGGCTATTGGCAACCTCGGGCTAAGCACCCTGTATGTGACCAACTAGCGATCTTCATGTTTATAAACAGTATTCCATCTACCTATTAGAGGGACATCCCTTTTGAGCATTCGTGATGTGACCAGTAAGCGTTTGTAGCTAAGCATCCCTGGTGCAATACATAGGTAATCTCTACGAGGTACGAAATTCTATCTTCGGGTATACACACGGGGTTTACGCGGTTGAGCATCCTTGATGTGACCAGCTAGCGTAAATAGTTGAGTATCTTGTATGTGACCAACTAGCGATCTCTGCGTATCCCTGAAAACCTAAAGTCATTGCTAATTTAAAGAGCATCCTACGGTTTCTGGAAGATCCATAGGAACCTAAAGCCGTTGCCAATTTAACGAGCAGCCTACGATTTATGGATGACTATCTACAGTACATCCTTCAAGCAGTTAGCCGCATAAACCTATACAACAGCACAATCTTGTGAAAGGTTAACATATTAGCTCACATATACATTGCCTAGCGCAGAACGACCCTTTAGGTTCACACTGATTCCTAAAGTGGTATCCTACTTGCTACGCAGCCTACAAAATTAGTTACGTAAAGTGCAAAGCGTTCTTTCGAACCACTGTCCATGAAATTCCATATGACCATGCATCAATTACGTAAAGTGCAAAGCGTTCTTTCTCGCTTCATCTACAGCTACCCCATCAGGAGCAGCACTGTCACAAGCCATCCCTGCCTAGGCGACATCACCTTCGGCCGCACCTATCTAGGCATCTTGATCTTCAGTTGCTCAACCAATGATGCTCTCGAAGGAAAACTTAAGCAGATCCTCTGAAGAAATAGCAAAAAGCTTGAAGTCCTTATTAGAAAAGGTGTAGTCAAACGGCATGCCAAGGAATTAATCTATATAGCTAAGCTTGTAGAAGTCAGCTTAACCATAGGT
Organism: Pyrus x bretschneideri; assembly: GCF_019419815.1. Lineage (NCBI taxonomy): Eukaryota > Viridiplantae > Streptophyta > Magnoliopsida > Rosales > Rosaceae > Pyrus > Pyrus x bretschneideri. Next base: position 506,779 of record NW_025999808.1, on the reverse strand, counting down.
AAGAACAACCTCAAGACTGGGCTTTTCACTCTTTAGTTGCTTATTCTCCTCAAACAGGTTAGTACGAGCACTCTGCAACCCATCTAGTTCCTTATTCAGGTTCTCGTTGGCAAACAACGCTCTTTGTAGCTCCATTTTCTTGGACTAAAGTTTACTGGTAGCCTTCTTAAGTCGAACCACGTCATTATGTATGGGGAATAGCTTTACGTCATTAGCATCATGGGCAGACCGAAGTTCTAAAATGGCATGCTCAAGGTTTTGCACTAGCATCGCTTGGACATCAATCTCTTTCTCTGCAACGCCGTACTTCCCTGGATTGTGTCAAGTTGAGCCTTCAGGTCACTTATCTCTTGGCGAGCAGTCTCAAGCTGTAGAGTAGTGGGGGTAGAGACATCAAATCCCTTCAAAAAGGCAAATTCAGACTCTAAGTCTTTAATTTTCTCAACAGCCGAGCAAGCTTTAGATACCATGGTTATCGTTATCTCCCTAGTAGCCTTAGTGTCATCCTGCTTCATACGCATGTACTCGGCTACCAAGATCACATATTTATGCATTATAGCTAGCCGGGAACCCTTCCGTGACTGAGTTTTATACCGCACAAAGAAACTGGAGTCAATAACCTTGCTCACACCATCAACAAACTTGGCACATGTCTCCATGTCCATAAGCAAATTGGCCTTCAACAGTGCATGGATCTCGAAAAAACTCCCCTAAGGCTGGTTTGGCAGGCTGATCAGGTTCCTCACATAACATGATGCTTCCTTATAGCAGAAAAGGCTGGCCCTGACAGCAAAATCATCATTTTCGCTCTTCGACACTACATACAACTTCATAATTAAATCAGACTTGGACGCGAAAGGCTGTCTCGGAATAAAACTAGGCAAAGAGGGCACGACAAAGCTCTTTCGTTGCATAATCCTGTCAGAGACTGTTCTAGCAACCTTCGGAGCAACAGGTCTCACAAGCTTAGATCCAGCAGCCATTTTCTTCCCCTTGGAAAAAAGTCAAGTCAATCATGAGCCTTCCAGTAGTGGACAGACCTTCGTGAGTAGCAGAGGAAGTCTTCAACTTCTTTTCCACCGAAGGCTGTCAAGCAGGCGACAAAGATCTCTTTCTTCCGTCTCCACTAGCAACAGGCTCTACGGTAACGATTGTATAAGCAAACGCCTCACCCTTGATCCTCCTAATCTCCTCATGCGGAGGTAGACCACATTTCTCCTTACAAAGAGGATTAAGTAGCTAATACCACTCCCGATATTCAGCAGGGATCCCCAGAGCGATGTGTACATTTTTCATGTCTAGAGAAGTATTGGGAGCTGAACTGAATTTCGAATCTACATAAATAGAGGATGATAAATCAGAAGGCTGCTCAACAAAAGTACAAAGTAGCTTAGAGACTAAGCAACTTGCTCACCATCGATGAAAGCAGTCGGAGCGTGCAGCCCAAGCGATAAGTTAAATTCCCACTCTTCGTTGATTTTTAGGGTTTCTCCCTAGCCCAATCATGATCCCCTTTGCTTGTGTGATCGAATAGCCTATGGCGGGTCCTTAGCTTCCCAACACCATCTATGTGGCCTATGTCAAAGAAGTACCAAAATTCGTTGGCAGTTAGGTCCAAGTTAAAGAACCTGCTCAAGTTGTGGAACCTTACCATAAAGCGGACCGTGTTCGGAGAACACTGAGCAGGAGCACTGATGCGAGAATTTATACGCACACAAATTAAACCCTCTTTTCGTCAAATTGTAGTATATGTATAAGTAGGGATCGTTCTGGACCGGGGATTAGGAGGGATTGTTAATCACTTGGATTTGACTCAAAAACGTAAAAACGTAATATAAAACACTAAACTAGACTCAAAGAATGTAAAACTAAACTTTAAAACACTAAGACAAACCAAAGACTCAAAATGCTTTTAAAAACACAAACTAAAATGATTTCTAACTAAATTGGACAATAAAGTAAAGGAGGATTTAAGTTTATACGAAATTAAATTAAATGAACAAATTAAAACAGAATGTAAATATGAAATTGATGAAATGGAATGGATGAATGCTAGCTAAGGGGGTCATCTCCACATATGTTACACTTGCATAATAAAAAGATTTCCAATTGCATTTCAATAATTATGAAACTCATCACCCCGGGTTAATTAGGTCCGCTTAAATTAACCTTCAAATCTTCCTAACGTTATTGAATTGGATGATTGCATACGACAACCCAAAACATTCCCCACAAGTCCCCTACATGATTGCATAATAGAGATACAAGCAAGAATCATTACGCTCTATGAAGATTATAAGTGTTGACGAGGCATTCGTTACTATGATTGCATGAAACTCGTGCCAAGAATTTATTTAACGCGATTGTTTATAAGCAACCTCCACTACTTGTGAATATAAGTTCATAACGATTAGGTGAAACTCACTTATATTCTAGCGTCATATTCATGCATGAAAATTAAGCGTGCACTCTCAATAAACATACATAAATAAGTTATCAATCAAACGGTTAAACAAATTGAATTCACAACTTATGAAACGCAATTAGAAGTAATCAAATCAAAATGCAAGCATAAACATTTATTTCGAATTACCCCCTAGCTAAAGGGGGTTTAGTTCCTCATAACTTTGAAATCAAAGAAACACCTAAACATTCCAACAACTCAAACTTGAATTGTATGAACGTTTAGGCACTCTTTTCTTCCATTACTCATACGTACAAAACAAAGAGAATTGAATTTAAACTTTGAAATCAAAGAAACACCTAAACATTCCAACAACTCAAACTTGAATTGTATGAACGTTTAGGCCCTCTTATCTTCCTCGTTGTTGTAGCACAAGGTCTAAGGTGAGGTTTGGGGAATTATGGAAATGGATGAGGAATGGTGGAAGGGGGACTCACGGTTTTGGATTCTAAGGGGAAGTGTTTGTGTTAGTTGTGGTGTGAGAAATGGAGAGATGGAGTGGGGAGTGAATGAATTTCTCAATGAATGCATGGGTTTTTATAGGGGGAATGGGAGAATATGTTGTTGATTGTTTAAGAGTGCATGTGGCTCTTATGATTGTTGTGCAATGATGAAAGGCAAAGTGCATGTGCAATGTTGGAGGATGAATGTGTGATGGTGTGATTGAATGATTTAAAGGGGCATGTGGGTGAATTAAAGGATGGAATGCATGTGAATTAGGTTGCAAAGAGAAGGAGAAAAGCTGGAAAATGGAATGGGATACATGGCAAGGTGTGTTTGGTGTTGGAAATGCATGTGTTTGCATGTGAATTAAAACTAGAGTGAATGATGATGAATGCATGTGGATTAAAGAGGTGTGAAGTGTGTGTGAATGCATGTGAAGATGCTAATAAATAATGCATGTAGGGTTAGGAAATAAAATCATAACTTAAAGGGGAATGATTAAAGGGTGTTGAAAGGTTTTGCATGGCTTTGAAGTGATTGTGGATTGGGCTAGGGTTTAAGTACATGAAATGGACCCAAATTGCTCCCCCTTGCATGGAAAGGAATGGTGTTTGTGTTATGCCCAAGGCAAGGTGAATGTAATTGGGTTAGGGTCATTGTTTTATGTCCTCAAGTGCTTACAAGGCCTTCAATTTCATCCAACACTTGGGCTCCAAGCATAAGCTATCCATCCTTAGCCCAATAGTGCTCCAAAACACTCCACAATGCATCCTTTCGTCAAACACGTCTTATTATCCTGAAAACACACAAAAGAAGCATAAAGGACTAAACTAACTAAAGAAACATAACGTAAATGTACGAGAACAAGCCATTTAAGTCGCATGAATATGCTCCTATCAAGCACACCTCATGAAGCAAATCACCTCTTGGAAGAATCGAGGCATGGGAAAGGTGAACCCTAACATAAAGTGGTAGGGGGAAACTTGATAGCTTTTTTAGACCCACACGGTTCACGGCTGCTACCATCTTTGGCCTGCTTCATGCGAAATCCCAGATGGAATTGCGTGCTTAAACATCTTGAGCAAGTCTTTGAACTACTCATCAAAACTTACCTTGATGTGAGTAGCCTTGAAGTAACCTAGCTTACTTGTAGATCCCCCCTAGCGATACAATGGCAAAATAAATTCATCGTTCTTGTGGCTCATGAAAGACATGTTCAAAAAAATTCCTACAGCAGCACAAGGAAAAATTATTAGAATGCTGCTCGAAGAAGAAACAAAAAAAATATAGGACCAAGACCGCATGAGCCCAATAGCCACACTAGGCCTCATGGCCTAGTTCCTTTCCTCTCGGCCCAAAGGGCGCCCCAGTGTTACCCTTTCTCTCTTTCGTTCTCACATGGCCCAAACGGCCCATTCACGGAAGGAGGCCCGCGCTTCCTTCTCGTACTCTCTTTCTTTCCAGCGCACAGGCTAGAGCCCAGTGCCATAACTTGGAATGCCTAGCTCGTATGTAACACAGTTCTTTGCACGGGCAAGCAAAGAAGATTGATAGGGGAGGGGAACAAATACCCTCTGGCTTTCTCTCTTTCTTACGGGGTTTTAGTAGCACTCCAAATTTGTTTAACCTCTTGCTTGACACAGACTTAAATAAGTTTTGGTGGCAATTACATTCCTTTCCCTAGAAGAATTTAAATTCCAAATTAAAGAGGGAATCTACATCAAATTAAGACACAAACTTCATTATAACTTTGGATTCCTACACCTCATGCCCTTTCATGCGCGCAACCCAGTAGGTATGAGGGCATTTGTGGAGCAAAAAATAATCCAAAAAATCATGAAGCTGGCAGGTAGATATGAATCAAGTACCAATATCAAAGGTTGGTGGGAAGATTAAAGTACTTGGCCCATACAAGATCGGATCTTGCCCATGCTTTGAGCGTGGTCAGTCAATATATGCATGATCCCAGGAAACAACATATGCAAGCGGTTATGAGGATATTGTGCAACTTGAAAGGAAGTCCAGGAAATGGACTTTTGTTTAGAAAGAACGCGCATTTCAGAATTGAAGGATATACTGATGTTGATTGGGCAGGTTCGATAGATGACCAACGTTCAACATCTGGATATTTTACCTTTGTGGCCGGTAATCTAGTGACGTGGAGAAGTAAGAAACAAAATGTAGTAGCACGGTCTAGTGCAGATGTTGAGTATAGAAGTATGGCTCTTGGCATTTGTGAACTTTTTTTGCTTAAGTTCCTGTTACAAGATTTACGGGTTAGACATAATCATCCAATGAAGTTATTCTGTGACAACAAAGCTGCACGAGATATTGTTCATAATTCGATACAACATGATAAGACTAAGCATGTGTGAGTTGACAGATTCTTCATTCAAGAAAAGCTGGAAAGGAAAGTAATTGAAGTTCCTCCAATTGGGACCGAGGACCAAGTGGCAGACATACTCACTAAGGCCGGCTCTAGTGAGAAATTCTCAAAGTTTTTTGGACAAGTTGGGCATGTGTGACATATATGCATCAACTTGAGAGAGAGTGTTGACTTTGTGTAGATTTCCTATTATTCCGATATTCCTTTCATCTTGGGTTTCCTAGTTTAGATATTGTCTTGTAATTATCTTGTAATTATTCTTTCCTGTTTACAGTAGGATTGTATATGATTATATATATATTCCCATTGATTATGAACGGGAATTGTTATTGGCACTCCAAATTTCTCATTCTACACTCCAAACTTTCTATATGTAGAAAGAAAAATACATTTTTGAGGAGTGTAGAATGAGATTTTTGGAGTGCCAATAACACTTCTCTCTTGAAATGGTATTATAATGCCAAGTGGGATTCAATGGACCTTCGCCAAATTACACTCAAATGGTGAGACCATTTCAAGCATGACCAAATCACTGAGCAAATCAATACAGAATTCCTTGTGGTCAAGCCTCTCCATCAAAGGCTTGCTACTTTAGAAACCTCTACTTCTTCCATCTCAATCGATAAGAAATTCAAGTTAGAACTTAAAGAAATAGCCAGACAGTTAAAGCTCCAAGTATCCCAAATGGGTGAATATGATGAAGATGAAGAAATTTCCTCTTATGCATGATCCTCTAGTCAAAAGGCCAGTTCACCTCCCCAGAAGTTACATTGGGCAGATTACCAAATGCCCAAGGACCCTTATGACCTTAATGAAGAGTAAAAATTCAGTTCATTAAAGATAAATATTGGTGACTAATGTGGTAGCCAAAATCTATTGTCTTCAATCTTGATGAATTTGTATTTTTGGCTCCACAACTATTATTCATTCAGAACAAAAGTTAAACGGCAAATCAGACAAGTTGCTATTCATCTACAGTGTTGTCGTGTGAAGTATCGTTACACATATAAGATCAACAGTAAAAGTTAATTATTCAAAGTAGCCACTATTTACGCGCACTTCCACAATAAAAGCTAATTCAAACAAGCCCCTACTCCTTCAATTATTCGAATCTTAAGCTCTCGTCTATAAATATTGGTCTCCGTAGCCTTAGTCATCCAAGTTTTGAACTTCAAAGTTTTACTTTCTTAGTTTCAGATAAACTTCTCTGATTTCTACCTGTGTTCTAGAGAAACCAGCGTAAACACACACAAAAAGTGCATTATTTTCAATCATACCTATCTTTTTTCAGTTTGCATTACTTTTATGAAAATACACACACACACACACACACATACGTGAAATAGTAAAACCTTTCATCAAGGTTTCTGTAAGTCTAATTTTAGTTCTCATTTATTTACTTAGAGATAGGGAGAATATATGAAAGAGAAAGATGGGAAAAAGAGGAGGAGGATGAAGAAGTTAGAAGTGAAAGCAAATCCATGAAACAAAAACTTGAAAAGAAAAACTATTTGAAAAAATGGTTTAAAACTCTCGGTATCAATTTTTTGTTTCCCCTACCTTTCTCTGTCATTTCGCAGGCATTCCTCTCATACATGTCCCATTTAACTTTAACTAGAACACAAAAAACAAAAACTGAAATGGTTATTCAACAGTTTACATCATAAAATTGAAATTGTAATACATGACATACAAACAAAACAAGGGAATGATAATAAAACAAAGTGATCATCACCGTAATTAATACAATGCATGAGTCAATGTCAACCTTTAGGTTTAAGATAATAAGCATTTACAAATTAATCGAACACAATACTACAACCAAACTCAAGATCCATATCTAAACAGGCCAAAACTATCTTCCAAACGGCTATCACTATTGGGGGAAAGACATAGAGATCACAAGGCTTACTGTTTGGTCTTCCTCTATCCTACCCAACAAGGCCACATTAATCCCATGCTCCAATTCTCCAAGCTTTTACATCACAAAGGAGGCAAAATCACACTAGTCACAACCCTTTTCACCTACAAGACAATATTGCACAAATCATCAGGATTATCTGGTAGCTACTTTGCCGTAGAGACCATTTCAGATGGTTACGACCGAGGTGGCGTCAAAGAGGCTGAAAGTGTAGAGGCCTACTTGGAGAGCTTTAAGCAAGTTGGATCGTGAACTTTGGCCAAACTCCTTGAGAAGCTTTCAAGCTCAAGTTGCCCAGTTGACTGTATTGTTTATGATGTTTTCATTCCTTGGCCTTTAGATGTTGCCAAAAAGTTTGGAATAGTTGGAGCTGTTTTCTTTACTCAGTCTTGTGCTATTGACAATATTTACTACCATGCCCACAAAGGATTGCTCAAGCTTCCTCTTACTAAATATGATCAGTCTAAGATTTTGGTTCCAGGATTGCCACCACTTGAACCTTCGGATATGCCGTCCATGTTATATGATTTTGGGTCTTACCCTGCTGTCTATGACATAGTTGTGGGTCAGTTCTCCAATGTTTGACAAAGCTGACACTACTACAAAAAGGGGCTATAGTGTCGGAGGGTGGTGTCGCTTTAATCTAATATAGTGGCGGATTAGGCAGTTGCGACACTAACTGAACATGACGTCGGATTTACTGTCGCTTATAAGCGTTATTAAATATTTATGTCGCTTTTAAACCGACGTAAACATATATTTTAATAATTTTTAAATACTAGTGTCGCTTTTAAACCGACGTAAACATTATTGTAATAATTTTTAAATACTAGTGTCGCTTTTAAGCGACATAAAGTGTGTATATATATATATATATATATATATATATATTAAATTATATATATATTAAATTAAATTTTATATCCCTAAAAACTATAATAATTATATATATATATATATATATATATATATTAAATTAAATTTTAAAAAATTGGTGATCATTGGATTGGCTTAAATATACATACGATTCAATTTCTTAAGTGTTATACATACAAAATAAATCAATTTAAATCTACTTAATATATATATATATACACACACACCATTGAACTTGATTGGATACGAATTCTATGAAACTAATTTCGACAGTTATAAACGAAGAATCACGATTTAACGGTTATTTTAACTCCGATTTTGATGATTTTTTACAGCTACACTCCTGACCCTATATGAATACAATGAATGGATTCGATCTTCAAATTAAAATATTTACACAAGTGGATACCACAAAATCTTATGTTATACTTAATGAAAGTATAAATAAACTCTAAGTGTTAGTCAATCTATTGTTTTGATGGGATACAAATTCTCCGAAACTAATTTCAACGATCCCAACCGTCAAACTTGTTTGCATATGCTTCCAAATCACATCAACAAAAAATCACAAAAAACAAACATTCAGAGATCAAGTAACGGGACAAAGCTTTTCGACGGTTATAAACGAAAAATCACGATTTAACGGTTATTTTAACTCCGATTTTGATGATTTTTTACAGCTACATTCCTTGACCCTATATGAATAGAATGAATGAATTCGATCTTCAATTTAAAATATTTACACAAGTGGATACCACAAAATCTTATGTTATACTTAATGAAAGTATAAATAAACTCTAAGTGTTAGTCAATCTATTGTTTTGATGGGATACGAATTCTCCGAAACTAATTTCAACGATCCCAACCGTCAAACTTGTTTGCATATGCTTCGAGATCACGTCAGCAAAAAATCACAAAAAACAAACATTCAGAGATCAAGTAACGGGACAAAGCTTTTCGACGGTTATAAACGAAAAATCACGATTTAACGGTTATTTTAACTCCGATTTTGATGATTTTTTACAGCTACACTCCTTGACCCTATATGAATACAATGAATGAATTCGATCTTCAAATTAAAATATTTACGCAAGTAGATACCACAAAATCTTATGTTATACTTAATGAAAGTATAAATAAACTCTAAGTATTAGTCAATCTATTGTTTTGATGGGATACGAATTCTCCGAAACTAATTTCAACGATCCCAACCGTCAAACTTGTTTGCATATGCTTCCAGATCACATCAACAAAAAATCACAAAAAACAAACATTCAGAGATCAAGTAACGGGACAAAGCTTTTCGACGGTTATAAACGAAAAATCACGATTTAACGGTTATTTTAACTCCGATTTTGATGATTTTTTACAGCTACATTCCTTGACCCTATATGAATAGAATGAATGAATTCGATCTTCAATTTAAAATATTTACACAAGTGGATACCACAAAATCTTATGTTATACTTAATGAAAGTATAAATAAACTCTAAGTATTAGTCAATCTATTGTTTTGATGGGATACGAATTCTCCGAAACTAATTTCAACGATCCCAACCGTCAAACTTGTTTGCATATGCTTCGAGATCACATCAGCAAAAAATCACAAAAAACAAAAATTCAGAGATCAAGTAACGGGACAAAGCTTTTCGACGGTTATAAACGAAAAATCACGATTTAACGGTTATTTTAACTCCGATTTTGATGATTTTTTACAGCTACACTCCTTGACCCTATATGAATACAATGAATGAATTCGATCTTCAAATTAAAATATTTACACAAGTAGATACCACAAAATCTTATGTTATACTTAATGAAAGTATAAATAAACTCTAAGTATTAGTCAATCTATTGTTTTTATGGGATACGAATTCTCCGAAACTAATTTCAACGATCCCAACCGTCAAACTTGTTTGCATATGCTTCCAAATCACATCAACAAAAAATCACAAAAAACAAACATTCAGAGATCAAGTAACGGGACAAAGCTTTTCGACGGTTATAAACGAAAAATCACGATTTAACGGTTATTTTAACTCCGATTTTGATGATTTTTTACAGCTACATTCCTTGACCTTATATGAATAGAATGAATGAATTCGATCTTCAATTTAAAATATTTACACAAGTGGATACCACAAAATCTTATGTTATACTTAATGAAAGTATAAATAAACTCTAAGTGTTAGTCAATCTATTGTTTTGATGGGATACGAATTCTCCGAAACTAATTTCAACGATCCCAACCGTCAAACTTGTTTGCATATGCTTCGAGATCACATCAGCAAAAAATCACAAAAAACAAACATTCAGAGATCAAGTAACGGGACAAAGCTTTTCGACGGTTATAAACGAAAAATCACGATTTAACGGTTATTTTAACTCCGATTTTGATGATTTTTTACAGCTACACTCATTGACCCTTTATGAATAGAATGAATGAATTCGATCTTCAAATTAAAATATTTACACAAGTGGATACCACAAAATCTTATGTTATACTTAATGAAAGTATAAATAAACTCTAAGTATTAGTCAATCTATTGTTTTGATGGGATATGAATTCTCCGAAACTAATTTCAACGATCTCAACCGTCAAACTAATTTCACTATCAATTGATGGACAGAGTGTGGAGTGTGTGTGCTGTATAGCGCACAAATATGGCCCTCAACTTTTATTATTTTTTTGCTCTTGTGTAATACAAATTCTCAGAAGTATCCTTCCAATTAATTGAAGAGATCTTATTTTGGGACCAGGAGGTATTATACGGAATATATGTTTTCTTTTTTAGAAGAAAAAACCAGGTGGTTTGACTTGTGCAAAAATGGTGCTTTGCACACCCAAAAACCTACCCTTATATGAGTGTCGCTTATAACCGACACTAAATTATTTTTTTAAATATTTTGAAATCCAATGTCGCTTTAAATTAGTTTTTTTAAATATTTTGAAACCCAGTGTCGCTTTTAAGCGACATATTGATTTAAATTAGTTTTTCGTTTTATAACCATCGAAAAGTTCCATAGAATTTGTATCCCATCAAGTTCAATGGTGTGTGTGTGTGTGTATATATATATATATTAAGTAGATTTAAATTTATTTATTTTGTATGTATAACACTTAAAGAAATTGAATGGTATGTATATTGAAACTGATCCAACGGTCACCAATTTTTAAAATTTAATTTAATATATATATATATATAATTATTATAGTTTTTAGGGGTATAAAATTGTTACATTAATATATATAATTATTATAGTATTTTTTAGGGTTATAAAATTAATATATATAAAATTATAGTATTTGAAATATTAGGCGGGAAATTTCCCGCTTGTTTGAATGGATGGAGAGACTTAGTGTCGGTTTTAACCGACGCTAGTGTCATTAAAGCGACGCTATGTGAATTTCAAAAAGTGTGTCAGAAGTTGGCGTCGGTTAAAAGCGACGCTAGTTTCATTAAAGCGACGCTAGTTTCATTAAAGCGACGCTAGTTTCATTAAAGCGACGTAAGTTTCATTAAAGCGACGCTATGTGAATTTCAAAAAGTGTGTCAGAAGTTGGCGTCGGTTAAAAGCGACGCTAGTTTCATTAAAGCGACGCTAGTTTCATTAAAGCGACGCAAGTTTCATTAAAGCGACGCTATGTGAATTTCAAAAAGTGTCAGAAGTTTGTGTCGGTTTAAAGCGACGCTAGTTTCATTAAAGCGACGCGAGTTTCATTAAAGCGACGCTATGTGAATTTCAAAAAAAGTGTCAGACGTTTGCGTCGGTTTTAACGGACGCAAACTAAGTACCCATATTTAAACCCCTCTCTTTCCCATTTCAACCGTGCTTTCATTTCTCCCCCAATTTTAGACTTTCTTCTTCTCCTTCCCCATTTCATCTGTGCGTCCCCTTCTTCCTCCTTTTCATTTTTTCCTCAACTCCTTCCCCGTTTGCTTTGGATCACCAGTTTGAAGATCAACATTCTGAAGAACTCCAATTCGAGGAGGAAGAGCTTGAAGGTGGTTCATTTTTAAATTATTATGATTATTAATTTTAGTTTCTATTTTGTATTCTAAATAGTTTTATGCTTAAATTGAAAATTTATTTTTGTTTCTTGGTTTTTAATTGTTTTTTTTGTATTTATGCATGTTGGATCTGAAGAGCAAGGACACTGGAAATCGCAAATCCATAATTTTTTAAAGGTATAAAACCTGAGTTTAATCTATAGAGATTAGAGCCTTAATGTTGAAGTAGTAAAGTATTGGAGCACTGATCTGATGGCAAGCATGGCAGCATGGAGTTGCTAGTATTATATATGGCACTATGGAGCTACAAAATATGTGGTCTTCGACAAAGGCAAGCACAGGAAAGCATGGAGGATGAATTTTTGTAAATTATATAGAATGTTAGATGTAAAACATTTGTATATTATGGCACTATTTTTCTTTTGAGTTATTTTTATTATTGTTTGTTTTGGCCTAAAATTGAAATTTATTATTTCGATTATATAATTTTTTTGAGTTATAATTATTTGAGAACGAATACAGAAACAGATTTCGACTTTTTTTTAAATTATTATTATCAAAGGTGGTGTCGCTTTAAATCGTCACTAGTTTGCATATTTTATTTATTTAATTGTTCTCTAACGTCGCTTTAAACCGTCACTAGTTTGCATATTTTATTTAGTTAATTGTTGACTAGCGTCGCTTTAAACCGACGTTAACATCAGCGTCGCTTTAAACCGACGCTGCGTAGTGGCGGATTAAGCGAACAAAGCGACGCTGAAGCCCTTTAGTGACGGTAGCAATGGCGTCGCTATTCCAATCCGACATTGCAGTGTTTTATGTCGGATTTTTGCCAAATTTCCGACAGAAATCGGGGTTTCTTGTCGGTTTTTGGTCCGCCGGTGATAGCCTATATTGTAGTAGTGTGATTGAGTTTTATGCAACTCATTTTATGAGTTGGAAGAACATGTAAGTACATTTGGAAGATGTTTTAATCATTAATTAGTTTCATTCCTTAAGTAATGATATTGTTTTAGTGCCAATTTAAGCTTTGATTTAAGTTTGAGTAGTTTTATTTAGACCCAAAAATTGTTTTTCTACACCCATTAACAAAAATTATTCTTCATAATTCCCATTTTATCCTTATGCAAAATAATCTAACTTTCTACACTTATTTTCAACCTAACAGCTCAAACCCATCCCTCACCAAACATAGTGCCACCACCTCAGCCACCACCAAGTGCCTCCCTCTCAATTTTATCTTCGCCGCCCCTCCCCTAATAAAAGTTACGTCGGACCTGATCCCCACACTTACACATCCTATTATGTCTTTAACTTCTTCGACAGCAAGTCGTTCACGGCGTTCGCCAACAACGACGCTTAGTTCCACCTCGTTATTGGCACGCTCCATCACCGCCAAGGTTTGGTCTAAAGTGGCAGTTCCAGCCCCCATTGTCGTGGCCAAAAACATTAGGGCAAGATCTGATCCTATCAATCTATAGGATACAAATTTGAGAAACAAGAGAGAAGGAAGAGGAAGAAGTGAATGAGGAAGAGAAACGATGGCGATGATAGCATATTTGACGACATCTAGCGGAGTGTCGCCCAAACAGTGTTGTTCGGGTTTTTTTTTTTCTTTTTTCTTTCAGTTTTTGTAAAGGTAAAATTGAGAGTTTAGGTGCAAAAATATTAAAGTTGGGTGTGAAAAGAGAATAGTTAGGTTCAAATAAAATTTCCCTTTAAGTTTCAAAACTGATGATATGATTTTAGTATGTAGTGTTAGAAAGTAAATAATTCGATCTTTAAGCGGGGTTAGTCTAGTTGTGAAAGTGGGTAGGGTGATCGATGGAAGTAGGTTAGGTTCAGAATTCGAAACTCTCTATTGTAATGGAAGAAAAGAAATTACATAATTCTTTTATCATATTAGGAGATCACATTACATGACAAGTAAAACTTACATCGGTTTATTTCCTCAGTGAATAATTGATACATGAGTGCATATTGCAATTCATTGGGGCATGTGGTTTATATAAGAAATAAGACAAAAAAATTGTGATCGTTCATTAATTTTTTGAATAATTATTTTGCTTTTTGTTAGGTGGTGGATTGGATGGCCAAGTTTTTACCATTGATAACCATTGGACCAACCATACCATCTTACTACTTGGACAAGCGACTTGAAAACGACAGAGAATATGGTGTCAACCTCTTCAAGCCCAACATACGTGGCATTCGGCAGTGCAGCACAACTCGAAGCTGAGCAAATGAAGGAATTGGCTTGGGGTTTAAGGAGTAGCAAATGCAAATTCTTGTGGGTTGTTAGGGAATCAGAAGCAACCAAGCTCCCAAAAGGATTTGTAGAGGAGACATCTGAGAAGGGTTTCGTGGTTTCATGGTAACCACAACTGGAGATTTTGGCTCACAAATATGTTGGATGCTTCATTACGCATTGCAGTTAGAACTCGACGTTGGAGGCTTTGAGTTTAGGGGTTTTGATGGTGGCACTACCGCAATGGACTGATCAAAGCACAAATGCCAAGTACATTATGGATGTGTGGGAAGTGGGTTTAAGGTCGTGGCTGATGAGAAAGGGGTGGTGAGGCAGGATGTGGTAGAGCATTGTATAATCGAAAGAATCGAGGGAAAGAGAGGGGAAGAAATAAAGAGGAAAGCGCTCGAGTGGAAAGAATTGGCTAGAAAGGTAGTGGATGAAGTTGGAAGTTCTAGGAAAAACATTGATGAGTTTACTAAAAATGTGGTTCAACAAAAGGCAATTAGGGTTTTAGGTGAGATGTAAGTAACACCAGGTTTTCTAATAAAGCTTAATTTCGTTCATGTTATGCACTTCTCGCAAGTTTTTATTCATCAATTAAAGCTGCATTTTATATAAGAAACTTTAATGAAAAACTCCCGGTGTTGTTCACTTTAACGAAAAACCACATTTTTACACTAAAAAGTCAATCCTAGTACTATTCACTTTACCTTCTTTTTTTTTTGTCTTTATCGCTAGAACTCAAAGTTTTTAAGCCATTTTCATTAGTTTTTCTTTTTATATATCTAAGTTAGCAAGGTTAATTAAATGGGTGATGTAGCGGTGTAGAGTATTTTTTATGGCCGGAGTTCAAATTTCTATCCCTAATATTTTTGAGTCAAATGGTAGATATTGTAGTTTTTTTTTATTTTTTTTAAAGAAATGTATTTGTCTATTTTTTGCAAGAATAATATATATATATATATATATATATATATATATATATTCTTTATACAATGATACACATACACTAAAAGATGGAGAAATAATTTTTTTGCGACGTAATCACTTCCAAGTTATAAACTATTCAAATTTTTGGAAACAAAATTAGTAATAGACATGCCAACAAGGGTTGACTCAGCTAGTAAGGTCATTGCCTTGTGTGTTAACCCACAAAGTTCGAATTTCCCAATAATTCTAGTTAGTGCATGATTTGTAAACTCCTACATAAATTCATACTGTGACCGTCGGCTTACATACCATGCATAAATCCTTCAGGCTCAAGAGTTTATTCAATTGGGATTTTGAGAGATTTTAATTCTTTTAATGAATTTATGGGTATTCAATCAGGAATTTAAGTGATTCTCTAAAATTCAATATATATTCAATCAGGATTTTAAGATAGTTTATTAAAATCCTTAGAAATCTAGGTGTATTCGATTAGAATTTTAAAGAAGTTTATAACATTCCAGGTGTATTCAATTAGAATTTGATTTTAAAGAATTTGAAGAGGTTGAGGAATTAGAGGGAATTGGAGAGATTTTGTAGTATATTTTAAGCATCCACAAATCTCACATCTCCCCAAGAGATTTTGAGTGAATTAAATCAAAATTTTACATAGAATCTCTAAAAATCAATTAGACTCTATATAAATCCATGAATTTATAAATTCATTAAAATCTCTCAAATTCCCAATTAAATATAATCCCCTTAAATATGTCTTGATGCTGGTAATTTTAATCAATGTCCCCAAACTTGGTAATAATAAAAAGTTCGAAATTGACACCACCAGAAGGTGTCCGTCAAATAATACCTCAAAAGGTGTCACTCGATGGAAGGGCAGGAAAATGAATTGGGCGAGCGAATTGTGAAAAGCTAATGAAAAACATAAAGTAAAAAGGTGGACGACATGAAATACATACCATCACTTTGAAAGCAGGCAAATTCGCCACTGGATTTGTACATCCATTAGTTACTGTCTAATTCTCAGTAATTCCAATGGAGGCCTCAAATCCGGCCTCCCGTTCGGACTTCTACGCATATCAGCTGCAAGCAAGCTTCAGAAAGCGAGACTTATTTGCCGGAAAATCAATCCATGCCCAGGTCATCAAATCCGGCCTTCACCTCTGCAGTGTGTTTTTGATGAACAACCTCATGACCGTGTACCTCAAAACCGGCTCTGCTTCCGATGCCCACCGCGTGTTCGACGAAATGCCCCTAAGGAATACGCTCTCATGGAACACTATTCTCTCCGCTTATGCAAAGCAGGGAAGGTTTGACGAAGCACTGAGCGTTTTCAATGCAATGCCGCAACGGGACTCCGTTTCCTGGACCGCAATGATCGTGGGTTACAATCAGATGGGTCGTTATGGGAGTGCCATTCAGATGTTTGTGCAGATGATTGCGGACGGAGTTCCGGTGACCCAGTTCACCCTTACTAACATTCTTTCCGCATGTGGTGCTGTTAAGGCTTTGGAGATTGGTAGAAAGGTTCATTCGTTTGTTGTTAAACTTGCGGTTGGCGGTTATGTTTCTGTTGCCAACTGTCTTTTAAACATGTATGCAAAATCTGGTGATCCCAGGACCGCGAAGATTGTTTTCGACAGGATGAGGTTGAAAAACACATCGAGCTGGAATGCTATGATTTCTTTGCATATGCAATGCGGTTGTGCTGACCTTGCTCTTGCTCAGTTTAAGCAAATGAAGGAGCGCGACATTGTTTCTTGGAATTCGTTGATTGCAGGATACAATCAGCATGGCCTTGACATGGAAGCACTGACTACCTTCTCATGTATGCTTCAGGATTCTGTTCTACAGCCCGACAAGTTCACCTTAGCAAGCATTCTGTCAGCTTGTGCTAACCTTGAGAAGTTGGAACTTGGGAAGCAAATCCATGCCCATATTGTAAGAGCTGAGCTGGGCACATATGATGCGGTGAAAAATGCTTTGATCACAATGTATGCTAAATCTGGTGGGTTGGCAATCGCTCAAAAGATTTTAGAGCAATGCGCGACTTCCGATCTCAATGTTATAGCTTTTACCGCCCTATTGCATGGGTACATAAAGCTTGGGGATATAATGCCAGCCAGGCAGATATTTGACTCGTTGAGAGACCGTGATGTGGTTGCATGGACAGCAATGATTGTTGGTTATGTACAGAACGGGTTGAATAATGATGCTTTGGAGCTCTTCATGTCAATGATAAAACAAGGCCCCAAGCCGAACAGCTACACCTTAGCAGCTATGTTAAGTGTCAGTTCGAGCTTGGCTTCTTTAGACTATGGAAAACAAATTCATGCAAGTGCCATGAGGTCGGGGGAAGTGCATTCAGTTTCTGTAAGCAATGCTCTAATTTCAATGTATTCCAAAGCTGGAAGCATCGGTGGTGCAAGGAAAGTATTCAATTTGATTTACTTCAATAGAGATACGGTTTCTTGGACTTCCATGCTCATAGCCCTGGCTCAACATGGTCACGGGGAAGATGCCATTGAACTGTTTGAGAAGATGCTGTCACATGGTATTAAGCCTGACCATATAACTTATGTCGGCGTGCTCTCTGCCTGTATACATGTGGGATTGGTAGAACAGGGCAGGAGCTACTATAATTTAATGACGAACGTCCATAAAATCGAACCCACCCATAGCCATTATGCATGCATGATTGATCTGCTTGGGCGCGCTGGATTGCTTCAAGAAGCATTCAATTTTATACAAAGTTTGCCAGTTGAACCAGATGTTATAGCTTGGGGTTCACTTTTATCTTGTTGTAAGGTTCATAAAAATGTAGATCTAGCAAAGGTTGCAGCTGAAAGATTGCTGCTTATTGATCCAGACAACAGTGGGGCCTACTCAGCCCTTGCTAATCTGTATTCAGCTTGTGGAAGATGGGAAGAAGCTGCACAAGTTAGAAGGTCCATGAAGAATAAGGGAGTGAAGAAAGAACAAGGATTTAGTTGGATTCAGATTCAAAACAAAGTTCATGTGTTTGGGGTTGATGATGGAGTTCACACGCAGAAAGAGGCAATCTACAAGATGATGGAAAAGATATGGAAAGAGATTAAAAATATGGGTTTTGTTCCCGACACTGACTCAGTATTGCATGATGTTGGTGAAGAAGTGAAGGAGAAGATGCTTAAACATCACAGTGAGAAACTTGCCATTGCATTTGGGCTAATAAATACTCCAGAGAACACGACGTTGAGGATCATGAAGAACCTTAGAGTTTGTAATGATTGTCATTCTGCCATCAAATTTATTTCCAAGCTCGTGGGCAGAGAAATCATTTTGAGAGACGCTACTCGTTTTCACCATTTTAAGAACGGGCAGTGTTCTTGTCGGGACTATTGGTAGACACAACAGTGAGGACTTAAAGATAGTTTGATGCTCAAGTGGACAGAAAATGATTCTAGTATTTCTCATAGAAAGATGGTTAACTATTTGGCAAAGAGATTGGTAGCTCCATACTGCTATTAGTGCCACTTGGATTGAGTTTAACCTTTGAAACACTGTTCATTCAGGTATAATCTGCTGATAAGATTCTTGAACTCTTAAACTTGGGAATAGCTGTCGGAAAACTGAAAGGACATAGGCTAATGGAACATCTTCTCGGTAAGTTGAATTCATTTGTGTGCTGCAGATGGAAAGTAGGCTGTACATAGAAACCACAATCCTTAAGAGTTCATTTCTATAAACCTTCTATTAGAGATTCTATTCTACCTTAAATACCAAAGGCCGTATAGCTTTTCTAGATTTAGGTGCATGTTCAACAGCTTCCATGAATATCTTTCAGTGGTCAGGTGTTTGGTTATACTTGCCATTGATTTGTTTCCCATTAACCAGACCACATGCAGTGCTGGAAATAAAAGTAAAAAGAAAAGAAAGGAACAAGTACCGGAATCAAGAAATGCTAATGCAAGGCAAACTTGCACTTCTGGATCTTGCTAGCAGTGAACAAGCATTGGAAACAAACAGCGGAGGCCAAAAATTATGGGATGGAGCAAATATTAACCATGCACTTCTTGCCTTAGCGAACTGCATAAATGCTCTGGGCGAACAGCAAAAGAATGGTCTTGCTTATGTTCCTCATCATATTAGGTATGTGATTGTAATTGTTATCCTGAAGTCCTCCCTGGTGCTGTGCCTTCCTGCTACTGTACTTAATGTGATTAGTTTTGCAGCAAATTGACATGAATACTCGAAGATGGTTTGAGTTGCAATTCTCAAACGATCATGGTTGCTATCCCCTGTGGACAGTTAGCATCATCACACTGTGAATACTTTGAAGCATGCTGATCGGGCAAAGGAAATAAAGACGCACATCCAGGTAAGCGCCAAATATGCATCTCGACCTATTCAATTGGTTCATCAAACTGTTACTCATTCTACGATCGCTGCTCAATTTGTTAATCTGTTATGATCTCCTTTGCAGTTAGCTATTAAGAAGTTTTAAAATTGACATTGTGGTTATCTTTCCACTTATGTTGCATAGGAGCATTGTGGTTGGAACTCGACATGGTAAGCTTTTAGTTTGGGGGTTCCGATGGTGGCGTTGCCGCAATGGACTGATCAATGCACAAACGCCAAGTACGTTATGGATGTGGAGAAAATTGGGATTAAGACTGGCTGATGAGAAAGGACAAGGGCCATTCACCACTTGCATTAGAGCTGCAATTTTAACATCCATTTAGCAAGGTGAATAAAACGGGTGGGTGAAGCAGCGATGTTGATTGTTTTTCATGGCCAGAGTTCGAATCCTTCTCCATATGCATGCGATGCGACATCTCTTTAGTTACCTTTCATAGGTACTAAAGAATAAAGATAACTGTAATGAGACCTCACTAAAGAAAATTATCCAGAGTTCTTGTATTGGAAAACCCTGAACCTTAAATCCAAAATTGTTTTGATATTTGATTCTGAGTCTGGCTATAATAGAACCCAGCACTCAGTCGTACGAATTTTATTAAAATCCCATTGTAAAACTTCTGGATAATACTTGTGTTCTCGGAAATCAGCTCATTCTCCCACTTTAAGAATGTATCATCACCGTAAAAGTTTCATAATCAGAACCATTTAATTTCTTAATCTTAATTTGAAGATTATTCCAACAAAAACTCATTCAAACCGGAGTTCGTTTAGTCATGTAAATGTATCAAATACATAGATGGTTCAACATGAATGTGTAACTTGGCACCTACACTGTTGATTTATTTGATACATTTGAATGTAAACAAACTCCGATCCAAATTATTTTTTGTAGGGATGATCTACAAATGAATCTTAAGAAATTGAATAGTTTCGATTAGGAAGTTTTTTCAGTGAAGATATGTTATTTGCACGTGGGCAATGAGTTCATTCCCAAAGAAAAAATGCAAGTATTACTCTTAGATTTTTATGTGCAAATTTTAACCATTAAATTTTTAACTCCTCAATGATATGTATCATGGAAGAAAAATTAATTTTTCTCATTGATTTTAAAATTTAGTTCCTAAAGAAAATAAAAGGCGACCTCCTACTTGTTCCTTTCTCTCTCTCACGCACCTATCCTCTCGGCAAGAGCCATCTCTCTCCTTTCAAAAAACCCTAGCATGTTACCTCCATAGCCGGCCTCTGGCTATGGCTGGGGGCGGTGGCAGCTTCTTCCTTCTCGTCCTAGCCCTTTTTCCCTTCCTATCTCCCCCTTCTCCCCCATCTCAACCTTCTCTCCCCTCCCCTCCCCTCCCTTACCATCCATGGCTCAGCCCTCTGACCACAAGCCTACCCCTTTTTTCGACCTTCACGTACCTCCTCTCCCCTCTCTGCATTTCTCTCCCACCATTTGTGAGCAGTTTGTTCATGGAATTCAGTTTTATACCCATATCCAGCCATACCCTCTCAAGGTTGTTCTTTGATTTGGCTATTGATTTCGTGGTGTGGGGTTGGATTTGTGGTTGTAGGCGGGTTGGATCCACCGTCGTCAGCTCTTTTTCCATGGTGGTGACACTTTCTTTGACTCGGCGGCTTTGCTTTGTTTAGGCGTCCAGTACCTGGCAGTTCCGCTGCCTTATGCGACTTGATCTCGTGGTGTTTGATTTTTGGATGCCTGAATCCCACTCGACTGGTGAATATGTAGGTGGCCTTAGCAAGGAGAGATTTTTCAGTGTGACCGGTACACGGATGGTATACCACGTGTCACTATACAAATGGTGAGATATGTGTGCTAAAAAGTTAGGGCTTGTTTGGTATTCTATTTAAATTTTTTTATAATTTCTCAAAACATTTCTTAAGAATTTTTCTTGAAAATAATTTTCTTTAAGACTCAAAAACTTGTTTGGTATGCGATTTAAAATTTTTAAATCTTACAACTTAAATTGGAGAAATAAATCCAAAAAGAGGGGGTCGAGAGAGAAAGAGGAGAGAGGAGGAAACAAAGTAAGAGATGATTGGATGAAAGAGAAAGAAGTGAGAGGATTGGAAGAGATAGAGAGGAAGAGGAGTGAGAAAGAACCGAAAGATTGAATGAAAGATGAAAAAAGGTAAAAAAAAAAAAGAAAAAAAAGAAGGGGGAGAGAGAAATAAGAAAGAGATAGAGATAGATTTGGAGTGAGATAGGAGGAGAGAAAGAAAAGAAATGAGTGATATTAAATTTAAAAACTTTAAAAACTAATTTTTTGTGTTTTTAGAGAATAAACTATATTTTTTAGTTAATCTTGAATTCAGTTTTTGAAAATAGTCTTACCAAACAAGTTTTTAAGGGCTAAAACTTGAAAATTGTTTTTGAGTTTAAAAAGTCAAATTCAAGTAGAAAACCAAACAGGCTCTTAATAACTTAAAAAATAAAATTTCCCGCCACTCTTATTAAAACACGTAATGTACCACTTGGATTCACGTCACAATTAAAAATTTCTCTTTGGCAAGAATGTCCTTGTCCCCCACTGTGATGAGTTGACCAATGGTTCCCTTCTCGAAGTGGTGTAGTTGTGTTTTACTCGCAAGTGTCGTGGTCATGTTATGATGGCTAGATTGGTCTTCGCCCTTAAGCAATGAGTTATGTAATTTTGTTTGTCAACAATAACTTGATGTGGTCTTGCTCTAGTGTGATGATTTTATGTGGTCTTGCTATGAACAATGACCAATGTGGTTGTCAGTTTAACTCTTGTTTTATATATCGTTTATTGTAACAGATCAGTACTAGTGACAATTATGTGCTTGGAAATTGTTCGTTTGTGCTTGTGGTAACCTTCTAAGGGCTTACTCTTATTTATCTAATTGTGCAAACTCACTCTACATCAATTGGTTGGTCATTAAACCTATGTACTCAATAACACTCTTATTTTATGATAATTAATGAAATATCACTCTATCATTTTTTTTGTTAAAAAAAAAAAAAAAAAACGGAATATGAATTTTCTTAATATGTACAGCTGGGCTTGTCTTGGACACATTAGGACATTATGCACACACCCAATGAGAAACGTCTTCAACATTCTTTCATTAGCGTGTAGAAGAAGAAAAAAAACATCCCCTATAATAAACTCCTTAGATGATGACACTCGTCATATTTCATAGAATTAGTTAGGCTCATGATTATAGAGGATATCTTGGGTGATGCTATTCACATATCTTTATTTATTTATTTTTTTCTTATACACTTTGTTAATTTTTGTTATTTGATTCCTTTTAATTTATTTGATCTAACAATCAAGGATTGAAAAGAGTGTGTAGAAAATAAAAATCAACCACCTTTTTTTTTTTTTTGCGTACATCGACATTTTATACTAATAAAAAAAGCGTTCCGCTAAGCCACGCAATAAATAGCACCACCTTTGTTTGTGCGGATAACTTTTCTGTTAGTGAAATAAAAGCTTCTTTTTAACCATAAAAATAAAATAAAATAAAAGCCTTCTTGTGTATTATTTCTTCAACTAATAATGTTATCTTAACATTCTTTTCACTTTTCACCTTTCACCGAAAGTAGGATGGAGATTATAGTAGTGGTCCCTCATTATCGATTACTATTTCATTTTTGTCCATTTACAATCGTAGTTGTCATTTCCATCATTGTCATTTTTTCCGATTTATTCATACTTGCTATTGTTTTTTTGGGGGTGATTTTGATCTTTACATATTTGGAGTTATTTTTATTCATATGCTTCTACCAACCAGTTTTTAAAATGGCCAAAAACGTTTTAGGTGAAAGTTTTTTAGATTTTAAAAGCACTTGAAATGCATTCAAGAAGAAGCATCAATTATGTGTATCTTGCAGGAAGCACTTCAAGTGTTTTTTCAAAATTAACTTGCATTTTTGTTAAATAATGGTTCTAAAAACACTTTAAGTGATTTCAATCATTTGGTTTTGAACTCATATCTAAAAAGCCTCTAAAGAAAATGACATTCTATTTTTTTTTTTTTTTTAATTTTAGAATCCTCTTAACAATGACCACACCTTGCACATTTACTGAACCAGTGGCATCCATTTTTAATAGATGATAGTATATGAGTGCACTTTCTTGACCAACTGTTATAATCTATATTTGCTAACATTTGCTCTCTATGATAGCAAACTAATAATCCTTCTCATGCAACTCTAATATCACGAGGGGGTAGTATACCGGGGATCCCAAGAAATACATTCGTGAGAGTTCGAACTCGAGTTAGAGATTTCAAATCTTTTCTTGCTTTTCACTAGACTAATTCTTTAGACCAAACCCAACTCTGGGCTAAATGCTATTTTTTAGGTTTTATTCCCCCTCCAAACCCAGCCCAACTCATGCTAAATGTGTGGGCTAAAAGCTAATGCCAAACAAAAGCCAAATTCCCCCCAGGATTTAGCCCAGAAAATGGTGTGGGCACTACCAGTGGGACACCACCCACATGGGCATGTCTTTCAGGATTTATTGAATCCAACGGCTGAGATTGAATATAATTAAATTTAACGGTAAAAAAAGATCTAACAGCCCAAATTTAAATCCAACGAGTACAATAATTAAAAAAATTATTTAACTCAAAATTCATCCAAATTTAGTGATTTTCCAATATTTGTTGGAATTTAAATATTTTTAGGTTAAAATGTTCATAAAATTAAATTATGATAGTGTACATAATTTTTTTTTTTTTTTTTAAATTACTTTAAAAGAAAAAATTAGCCTAAATTTATTTTTTAATAATATCGGGTTAAAAAATTTAGTCTAGAAGGGTTGAAGCAGAAAAGTTATTTCTAGGTTAAGAATTTTAAGTTTTAGCCCAAGTGTTGAAGATGGTCTTAAGGTTGACATAAAAAAAAAAAAAAAATATATATATATATATATAAAATTTAAATTTAAATAATTAAACAAGGAGTATCAAAATTACCATGTTGAAAAAAAAAAAAAAAAAAAAAAAAAAAACAGCTCCCACAAGAAGCTTTCAATAACATGAAACTTTAGAGAAAAACATATAAAATCAAATTTGATTTTTTTAAAAGTTCCATTCGAGGCATCGATTCATTAATTTTTCCAAACACACGTGCATGCAACTCAAGCCAAGATTTCCATCTCCTTCACATGGCTTTCCTTCTTTTTAGTTTGGTCCACTCCAAACAAGGCTTTAAAACCCTCATTTCCCAATCATAATAACACAATAAATTTTTCATTGTGCCCAAAACATATGTGATATATTACTTGTTATCACATGTTTAGAGGAAATATCATAAGGAGTTGTTTGATTATTAATTTTTTTTTTTTTTGAGAAAAAAGAGGACAACGGGTGGGAAGTCACAGTTATCCACCTCTTTTGGGTCCAGAGATGCTATGGGCAATTTACTCTACCCATGACCACAGTCAAGCAAACTCACCAGTTCAGAGCATTGAACTTGAGACCTCATATATTTTTAGTTTATTGGGGAGCCGCAGTCCGCGCTCTTCTCACTGAGCCACTTGATGTAATTATAAGGAATTGTTTGATTGATCGGACTAAGATTGGGGCTAGGGGTGGGCACTTAGAACTGAAAACTGAAATCGAAACACAAACCAAATTGGATTGCACTGAATGGTTTGGTTTTGCGGTTTTGAAACGATTTTGCTTTTGAAACCGAACCGTAATGTAGGGAAATGATTTGGTTTCAATTTTGGCTTTTGAAAACCGCACCGAAACCAAACCGCACCGCAAATACTAATAAACATTTAATTAGATGTTCATATTAGATGTCATGTTTAATTGGTTGTTTATTACCGTTCCATGCATTTAATATCTACTCAACCACACTAGAATTAGTAGAATATCATCATTCATCATTTTCTGTAGGTTTGCTTGCTGCCTATTTGTAGGGCTGGAATACCAAACCATCCCGAAATACCGAAAATATTTTGAAAATCCTGAAAATTAGGAATACCGAAATTTTGGTTTAGGATTGGTCTTCAAATTCCTGTCCTGAAAATTTTCTGTTCGGAATTTAGGATCCCAATTTCAATTTGGGATCTCATACCGAACCACCCCTACATATTTGTTTGCTGCATATATTGTTGCTGCAGGTTTGTTTCTTGCATATATTGTCCTAATTTTAGACGGAAATAGATTATCAAAATATCCTCACACAATGTACTGATTGTTAACATGTGTTCATTAATTAATGTATTGTGTAAAAAAATGAGACCGTCTTATACGTAGATAGGTTTATATTTTTAAATGTACAATTTTTTCTTAGAAATCAAACTGAAACCGTTTGAAACCGTACCGAATCAAACCAAACAATTTGATTTCATTTCAATTTTGACTTCAAAACCATACTGAACCAAACCTCAAAAAGTTTTAGACCAAACAGCCCACCCATAATTAGGGCTGTTTAACACCAGTCTCCCCTCAACTCTCATCTCATTTACCCGCGTTAATTGCTCTGACCAGTAACCAGCCGGTCCCATTTATTACATACAATACGTTACATTACTAAGATACGCGGAGAGCAATGAATCATTTCCCGTCTCATCTGACAGAGATTTTGTCATTTTCTCTCTCCTGCCCTCTCGACTGCCGAAACGAGCCTTTGAGTCGTTCATCCCACGTCTTCTCGCTCTTCGATTCGTGCTTCGATTTCCGAAGAAAATGTCGTTTCCTGAAATGTAGAGGAATTTTGAAGGAATCCGGAGCAAATGCGATTTCAAAGGCTTAATGAATTTTTTTGATTTTTTGAATTGTGGAAAACGAACACTCAGAAATTCAGCTGCGTTGACCTGCTCCAACTGTTAGGGTTTAGGGTTTTGGTGGTGGTGGTGGCGGAAGATGAACCGATGTTGATCAAACATGCCTACCATTAGAGCTCCGGGGACGAAGAAAACTACAACACTCACGGTTAGTATTTGCTGCTGGGTAGATTTCATAGCATCACAGAAATTGCATTGCCTTGTTTCAGCCTTCAGGTAACTGATTGAGAGCTCGCACTGCTGCAGGTTGCTGTGAAATGCAGGCCGTTTAGGCTGCGAGAGCGCGGTCGCGACATTGTTCGCGTAGTTGACAATAAGGTTTGGGCTGGCGTTAGAACTTTTGGATACTTTGATTTGAATTTTATGTGAATTTGTGGAATCTGAATGATATTATTCGGAATTTGAAATTTTACTTGTAGGAGGTGCTTGTGTTAGATCCTGATCTGTCAAAGGACTACCTTGAACGAATACAGAACCGGACAAAGGAAAAAAAGTATTCTTTTGATCATGTGTTCGATCCGGTTTCTTCTAATTTGGTACATCGAATACCGAATCTTACGCTTTTTTATTCCTCATGATTTGTTATGATGTATGTATCTGCTTGAAACACTTGATTCGGTATAGTTTCTTATATTTTTTTGGTTGCTTGTATTTAAAGTATATGTCTTGACAATGTTTGAATATATCCAGGATGTCTACACAAAATGTATATCTTCCGTGATATCTGGGGTTGTTCACGGCCTCAATGCAACTGTGTTTGCATATGGTTCTACCGGGAGGTACTAAACCGATATATTCTTGTTTTTTTTTTTTTTTTTTTTTTTTTTTCACCTCTCAAGGTCTCAAGGTTTTGCTTGCAATTTTCATTTATGCAACTCAGTCGTTCGCCCTCACTAAATCGTAGTCCTTGGAGTATGTATTTCAGTTCTGAGGTCAATGTATAGATTGCAAATTAAAAAGAACTGTATAAGTAAAGTCGTCATGCTTTATTTTCACTGTATGATCTCACCATTCATAATTTGCATTGTCCATTACTTAGTATTCTCCAGAATGTCTTGAACTTTGTCACTTTACTTTTTCAGTGGTAAAACTTATACGATGGTTGGGACACAAGATGATCCAGGACTTATGGTTCTTAGTCTGCATACAATTTTTGATCTAATAAAGAATGACAAGAACTCTGCTGAATTTGAAGTTACCTGTTCATATCTTGAAGTCTACAATGAGGTGGGGCATGCAATTTATTAAGAAATTAAATTCATTAACAGTGCCTGTGTTCTTTTTGAAAAAATTGTTTCATATTTTATTTCCACAATATTTAGGTCATCTATGATTTGCTTGAAAAGTCATCTGGCCATTTGGAACTCAGAGAGGACCCAGAGCAAGGAGTAATTGTTGCTGGGCTGAGGTGTATCAAGGTTGACATTCAGCCATCTATTTGCATCTGGTTTGACTATCTGTGAATAATTGTCAATCTCTTTCCGTATTTTTATTTTTCCATTTTGTTAAAAGTAATTTGTTAGTTCTTTTGAGTATCTTTTTAGCACTAATATGAAGGTGATTCTTGAATTGGACGAACCAATTATGTACTTTGAGAAGGGTTCTTACTCATCCTTTGTGACATGTCTTACTTATTCAGGTACAATCAGCAGATAAGATTCTTGAACTCTTAAACTTGGGGAATAGCCGACGGAAAACTGAAGGCACAGAGGCTAATGCAACATCTTCTCGGTAGGTTGAATTCATTTGTGTGCTGTGGACATACCATTATTGTTGTTGTCCACTTGAGTTTTAAACTTTTAATCATGCTTAGGATAATAGGCTGTACATAGAAACCACTTCTTTTCCAATTTCATTTGCCTAAACCTTCTTTTACAGATTCTACCATACCTTATATACCAACAACCGTATAGCTTTATTAGGTTTAGGTGCCTGTTCAATAGGTTCTGTGAATTCTTCTGTTGTCAGGTGTCTTGGTTATACTTGCGTATTATTCGTTTCAAACAGCAAATCACAATTCAACTATTAAAATGTACTACATCTAATAGAAAAATTCTGTATGGAGTTTATTTTTAAAAGGTGAGAATATTTTACAATTGAATGCAGATCACAGAAGTTACAATACTTGCGTATTATTCGTTTCATTTGCCTAAATCCTGTTTACCAGATCACATGCAGTGCTGGAATTAAAAGTAAAAAGGAAACAGAGAAACAAGTATCGTAATCAAGTAATGCGAGGAAAACTTGCACTTGTGGATCTTGCTGGTAGCGAACGAGCTTCGGAAACAAACAGTGGAGGCCAAAAGTTAAGGGATGGAGCAAATATTAACCGTTCACTTCTTGCTTTAGCAAGCTGCATAAATGCACTTGGGAAACAGCAAAAGAAGGGTCTTGCTTATGTTCCTTACCGTAATAGGTATATGATTATAATTTTTATCCTGAAGTCCTTCCTGCTGCTGTAGTTAGCTTCCTGCTACTTTAGTTAATGTTATTAGTTTTGCAGCAAATTGACACGAATACTCAAAGATGGTTTGAGTGGCAATTCTCAAACTATCATGGTTGCTACTGTATCCCCTTTGGACAGTCAATATCATCACACTGTGAATACCTTGAAATATGCTGATCGAGCAAAGGAGATAAAGACACACATCCAGGTGAGAGCCAAATATGCATGAAGGCATTCAATTTGGATCATCAAAACATGATTATGTAGTAGTCCATTTCGACATTGAAGAAATTAATATTCAGTTTTCATTCTGAGATTGATTAATCTACTAATCCGTCATGATCTCAATTGTAGTACGCTATTAAGAAATTAAGAATTTTAAAATTGGGATTGTGGTTTAACTTCCCACTTATGTTTCATACTAGCATGTGGTTCTTTGATGAGTGATTTATCTATGCTGCATATTGCCTTTGTTGAACTACCAATTTTGTCTTTCATATGGGTTTCTTCTATGCACGAATTTGTCAGATTTGCAGAAAATTTCTTATCTTGTACTCGTGTGTCACTGGATAGACTTGTACTTACTTCTATATATGCACTGAAATTCTAAGAACGATCATGTTTACTTCACAGAAAAACATTGGCACTATTGATACCCATGTATCAGACTACCAACAAATGATTGACAGTCTTCAGGTAAGTGGTTTAATTGGTTTCATCTATAAGATTTTATTTACAACTTTTATTTTCTTGGAAGATGACCTATTTCGGACTGCAGATTGAGGTTTGTCAATTGAGAAAAGAACTAGCTGAAAAGGAATCACAGCTAAGTGTCAAACCTGTTGAAAAGGCTGCAGACAATGAACTTTCGTGGTTGAATATTTTGAGCCATGAAACCAGTGAAAATGTTCAGGAAAGGATAAACTTACAGAAGGCATCATTTGAGCTTGAGGAAACCAACCTTCGTAACCGGATTGAACTCCAACATCTTGATGATGCTATAGCAAAACAACAGGTTAGAAGGTCCTGCATACAATGCAGCTTTATTGAAAACAGTTTGTATTCTGCACATTGTCTTGTAGTACCCACAATTCATCTCAATTAAATTAGTTCAGATTTTTGGCTCCAAATAAAAGCCATGACATTCCCGAGAAACGACTTTGTTATAGACTATAATTTCTTTTCGTTCCCACTTTTCTTGTTTTGTAAAGAGGTTTTGTAGCTTCAACTAGATCTGGAGATGAAGTAATGTTAACTTTCTTGCATTTATTTACTTTATTGGGGAGCGGAATATGATAAATGATTATTGAAAATGTTTGAGAAATTTTTTCTGATAATATAAACTAATTCTGGAGTACCTTTACTGTGTTACAGGCTATTGGAAACGATGGTGAAATTTTAGAGGCCATGAGAACGAGGCGACAAGTTATTCTGGATAACATCCGGGACAATGATGAAGCTGGTGTTAATTACCATATGGTAATATCTCAGCTGTAATCAAACCCACAAAAAAAAAAAAAAAAAAAAAAAAAAAAAAAAAGGAAACAACTTTTATCAGCTTTTGATTTTATTGCCGAGTTGCCAACTCTACTTTTTGTAGGAAATCGAAGCAAATGAGAAGCATCGATGCAATCTTCAAAATATGATTGAGGAGGTCATTAGTAACAATGGAAATAAAACGTACTTGCGTATTCTTAGTCAATACAGGCTCTTGGTGAGTTGATTAAACCCAGACTGAATATACATATACTGGACAAAATAAATTAGGAAATGACTGTTTTGAGTTGAATATGCATTTATTTAAAACTATTGACCAAAAAAAACTTGAGCAAGATCATTGGCGTACATTTTATGTTCTCTCAAGAAAAATGCTTATCTAATGCCTATGACACAAGTTTTCTTAAGATATTCTTAGAGTTGCATTAGTATACTGCTAACTGCTATGAGTTGCATCGTATTACCATATTTAATATATTCTACAGCTCAATTTCTTATTTTTGCATAGTTGTGGTAAACTTTCTGTTTGGCGTAACAATTTTACTTCGATTAATATAGGGAATGGCAAATACTGAGCTTCAGTTTGAAATGGCAATGAGGGATCAAGTGATTAACAACCAACGGGAAACACTGCGAAACATGTGGGACTTGCTTATGGGGTTAGGACTTGATGAGAGACAGATCATGGACCTTGCATCTAAGAAGGGAATAACAATAGAAGAAGACTCTACAACGACACCCCTTCTGGGGCTTTCTGGTAGGGAGCAATCACCAGATTTGGATTCTGGAAAATATGCTTCTTTAGGTCCTTGTCGTGGCATGGGGCATTTGTATTCTAGATCGTCTTCCACCTTTCAGCACTCTCAAGAGTTGGGTCCGAGATCATTGCCCCGGGGGCATTTGGACTTGACTCAGTCTTTTTGCAGAGAGGAACACCACAGTTCGTATTACTTACTGTCACATGATCAGTCTCCTTCAGCCTGTATGAGTATGAGGACAAGTAGTGAGCACTGGGTTGGTGGAAGGTCAAGTCCGTGGTTTGGAACTATCGATAAACATCCTCAAGATTTGTGAAAATCATATCCAGTGACAGAGAACTCAAGCTTCAGAAGATGGTAAGATCTGTATACCAGCGTCTTCTTTCAGTGTTGATTTTACCAAGCAGAACAAGGTATTTGCAATGATTGTAGTGGTGGAGTGCTAGTTTTGAGGCTACATCTGTACAGCGGTCCTCCTGATGTAACGAGTAGCAGCCAAGTAGATTTATAAGTAGGCCACAGTGGTACAATTCAAGGTACGCGTATAACCCATTCAACTGCTCAGATTTATCCCACATTCTGTACAAGGCCAATTTCTTTTGGTTCCAGATAACCCTGATGCACAGGCCTCCCTTGTAATCTTCGGTAGTGTTGTTGTAATTATTAACCTATGAAGCTATGATACCCTGAGAGTATAGAACAATGGCAGAAAGAACAAAGAGAAAGAGGAGAAGAGAGCTTTGTATATTTCGAATAGTAAAAGAGAATACAATCCAATCCCAAATGACTGCTACATCAGCTATTTATACTAGCTAATATCTCATTACACAATGACTCAATTGCCCTTTCTAACAACTTCATCCTAACTAACTCAATCCAATTGACTAACTAATGACATACTGCCATATGGCTTGGTTTACATGAATCAACATGACTATATGGTTATTACTCCCCCCACAAACTAAGCTGAGCTACGGAAGCTAAGTTTGCTGCAGAACCAACTCCCAAGCCAAGTGATCTGCAATGTTTTTGAAAATTTGGACTATGCAATCCCTTTGTAAAGACATCGGCTACCTGATCATCTGTTGGAATATAGTGAACCATAAGATCTCCTTTTTGAACCTTTTCACGCACAAAGTGATGATCCGTGTCAAGGTGTTTGATCTTGGAGTGGAAAACCGGATTTGTACTTAAAGCCAATACGGAGAGGTTATCATAGTATAAGGATGGTGGGACTGATATGGATTGATGAATATCCTTAAACACTGAACGGATCCAAAAAACATCAGCTGCACAGTGAGCTAATGCCTTATATTTTGCCTCTATATAGCTTCGAGAGACTGTGGATTGCTTTTTAGACTGCCAAAAAACTGGATTGTTCCCAAGATAGACAACAAAACCTGTAATTGATCTTCTGGTGTTGATATCTGCTGCCCAATCTGAGTTAAAATAGGCAGTGATATTGAATTCCTTGCTTTTTGTATATTGTAAGCCATAGAAAATAGTACCTTGTATATATCGCAAGATTCTTTTGACCAAAAACATGTGTAAATTAGTTGGTTGAGCTATGAATTGACAAACCATGTTCACTGAATGGGCTATATCAGGTCTAGTAAAGGTAAGGTATTGAAGAGCCCCAACTATGCTTCTACAGTGACTAGGATCTGATAACAATGTTCCTTCACCAGCAAGAATTTGAGTATGAGGCTTAGATGGTGTTGACGTAGATTTGCAGGTATCCATTCCTGCCTTTTGTAACACATCTTTGGCATATTTAGCTTGTGATATAAACAAAGAACCATCATCTCTATACTGTATATGCAACCCAAAAAAATATGTTAATCTCCCCATATCTTTGATCAAATACACCAGCAAGATCATCAATGACAGATTGTATTTTAACTGAGTTTGAGCCAGTGAGAATTATGTCATCAACATACAACAAGAGAAGGATTATGTCTCCATCATCAACTTTGACAAAAAGACTAGAATTGGAGAGAGATGATTGAAATCCAACAGCTGGAAGATAGTTTATGAACTTCGAGTTCCAAGCTCGAGGAGCCTGTTTTAACCCATAAAGGGATTTGACCAATTTGCAAACATGACCCGGACATGTAGCATCCACTAACCCTTGTGGTTGTTTCATATAGACATCCTCGTCCAAGTCTCCATGAAGAAAGGCATTTTTGATATCGAGTTGTCGTAA
The DNA here is from genome assembly GCF_019419815.1 of Pyrus x bretschneideri. NCBI lineage: Eukaryota > Viridiplantae > Streptophyta > Magnoliopsida > Rosales > Rosaceae > Pyrus > Pyrus x bretschneideri. Next base: position 473,389 of record NW_025999808.1, on the reverse strand, counting down.
TTGCCAACTGAACTGAGTAGCTAAAGCTAAGATGAGTCTGACAGTTGTATGTCTAACCACTGGACTGAACGTCTCTGAGTAATCCAAGCCTTGCTCCTGAGTATAGCCCTGTGCTACCAACCGAGCTTTGAACTTAGATATGCTACCATCTGGATTTTTCTTGACCTTATACACCCACTTACTTCCAATAACAGATCGATTTGATGGTGGTGGAACAAGTATCCAAGTGCCTTGAGTTTTCAATGCATTGAATTCCTCTTGCATGGCAATTTGCCATTCTGGTTCCAATGAAGCAGCTTTAAATGTCCTAGGTTCTTCACAGTTTGTGATGGCAACAAGAAATGAAAAACCCCCAGACATATGTGCACTGAAGTTGGTAGAGAAATCAACAGTAGAGAAATCATCAAGATGTAAAGAATGCAACTGAGGTAGAGAGGCAAGACATCCCACATAACTCTTCCTAGTAATGGTACCAGTTTTTAACCTGGTTTGGATACAATTTTGATCAATATCTGTGATGACTGAATTATTATTATTTTGAGATGAGGTAAAAGGAATAACTACCTGAAGTTGTGCAGGATCAATGACAGGAAGCAAAAGAGTAGTGTTTGGTGAAGAGGAATGAGCATGAGATGTTCCAGACCCCTGATTCTCTGACTTTGGTGATACATGGTCTTCTGATGGATTAGTATTTGGAGAGAATAGTTCTGTACCCAATTGAGATAAAGAGCTTTGAGAGCCTGCATGATTTGTATTTCTCTGTATATGAGACACTGGTATAGAAACAATAACAGGTACAGTCCTCGGTTGTTCCTGTTCCTCATGGCTATACAATCTTGCAGGACTTGTGTGTTGAACCATTTTGGCAGGGAATAGAGATTCATCAAAATAGACATGTCTGGAAATGATAAACTTCTTGGTTTGCAAGTTATAACAAATCACTCCTTTGTACCCTTGGGAATAGCCCAAAAATGCACACATCACCGATCGTGGTTGTAATTTGTTAAGATTGTATGGTCTCAGCCAAGGAAATACAACAGAACCAAAAATCTTAAGAGATTGGATATCAGGTACCTTCTTATATAAAGCCAAGTATGGAGAATTGAAAGACAAGCTTTTGCAAGGCATGTTATTGATTAACCGAACTGAATGAGCACAAGCAAAATACCATAACACAGAAGGTAAACCAGAAGCATTGAGAAGAGTGATTGCAGTTTCCAAGATATGTCTATGTTTCCTTTCTGCAACTCCATTCTGTTGAGGAGTATATGGACAAGAGATTAGTTGCAAGATACCTTTGTCAGCAAGAAAAGAAGTAAAACTCTTGCTTGTATATTCACCTCCCCCATCTGTTTGCAATGACTTAATTGTAGTTCCAAATTGATTCAGGACAAACTTGTTGAACTTAACAAAAAGTGTAAACACATCAGATTTATTGCTCATAGGGAATATCCAAACAAATCTTGTATATTCGTCAACAAATGTTACATAATACCTATAGCCCTCTATAGATCTTACAGGTGATGGACCCCAGATATTAGTATGCACTTTCTGAAAAGGAGATGTACACCTATCAGTTCTAATAGGAAATGGAAGCCTAGATATCTTGCCTTGAATACAAGAGATACAAGTATTATGATTATCATCTGTTTGAACTGGAATATTTGATTGTTTCAACATTGTAGTCATCACATCTTGAGCTGGATGCCCTAATCTTTGATGCCAGACATTATTCTTCACTGCTTTGCCCAAATAAGCTGCTGGATACTTTGTTATGTATTGAGAACCCTTTGCACTTGTGACCACAGGGATCTGGAACAATTCCTCAGGCCTACTCTTTCCCTGGTACACTATCTCCCTTGTCTTCTTGTCCTGCACAAAAAATTCAGAGTCATCACAGATAAACCAACTTTTGTTATCTGCACATAATTGTTTCACAGAGAGTAAACTCCTAGCAATATTAGGCACATGTAAAACTTTATTAAGAACCAGAGAATGTGTAGGAGTCTGAAGCGTGGTTGAACCAATATTTTTAATTGGTAGACCTGTACCATTCCCAATTGTTATCTTCTCAGATCCCTCAAAAGGTGTTACTTGAGAAAGAGCACTAATATCAGAAGTTATATGATGTGACGCACCAGAATCAACAATCCAAGTATCTTGAGGAATAAGTTGTGTAGACTGTTGTGCATTCATTGCAGACAGTGATGGAGGTGGATGATGTCCTTGATAAGCTTAGTTTCCCCTTTGATAGCAATCCAAAGCTGAGTGACCTCTCTTCCCACATATTTGACACTCCACTGCAATACCTGTGATTGGTATATTTGTATTCCTGTGAAAACAGTTAACTGCAGTGTGTCATCTTTTGTTGCAGATCTGACATTCAATCACTACTGTAGTTCTAGTATCAACAATGCTTGACCAGTTATTATTGCCATTCCCAAGTTGTCTTGATCCCCCCGAATTTCCTGAGTTATGCCCTCTTCCTCTAAAGCCATTATTATTTCTGTAATTGTTTCCACCTCTGTAGTTGTTATTACCTCAGTAGTTATTCCCAAAAGATCCTGATTGTGCATTTGAGGACTGTGATCTAAATGCATGTGGACCACTAGAATTTGCAGAGAAACCATATCCATAGGAATCACTTGGAAACGAAGGTGGTGGTGGGAAATAATATGGCTGCTGAAATTGAGGTTGTGGAGAATAATATGGCTGTTGAACTTGAGGTGGTGGTGGTAAGGATGATTGTGAATCATAAGGTACAACAGTGATGGTACCAGCAGTGATAGCTGGAATATGAGCATGACTATGAGAATTTGAAGATGATGCAGAAGAGTTAGACCTAGTGTTTGAACTAGAACTAGTGTTTGAACCAGAACTTGACTCTTGAACATACAAAGCAGACAGATTCTGAGTAATTGTATTCATTTCACCCTCAATTTCCCTCTCAGTACCGAGTAACAGTGCTCTGAACTCCTTCAAAGTGAGTGTAAACTCCCTGGCCAATATAACAGTACGAATAACACCATACTCCTTAGGTAAACCAGCAAGACCAGCAATCATAACGTCATTATCTGAAATAGATTCACCTGCAGCACTGAGTTGTTCTCTAATATGCTTGAGCCTCAACAAATATCTATCAATTGTATCGGACCCTTTTTGAATTGTGTGTAATTCAGTTTTCAAATGATTGATTATGGATTTAGACACAGTGGCATATCGATCAACAAGATTAATCCAAGCCTTATACGCAGTTCGACACCCAATCACATATTCCATAGCCTCATCAGTAAGAGTGGCAAGCAATAAACTCAATAACGCCATATCAATAGTTTCCCATTCAGTATATGCAACTGTGACCTCTCTTATAACCCCATTATCTGAATCAACAACAAACTTTGATGGACAAGGAGTTGTACCATCAAAGTGACTAAACAACTTATACCCCCTTAGCACCGACTGAAACTGAAATGCCCATTTAGCAAAATTATCATCCCTAAGCTTAATAGTAAGCATTCCCAAAACACCTTCAACTTTAAACGAAGACGCATCCATGAATGAAAGATTGACACTTCCACAGATCAAGACAACTGTATGATTAAAAGATTGATTCTAGAGAATGACACTCTAGACAAATCAAGAAAGATTGACACTTTCTTGCAACTATTTTACCAATTCACAATATCACAATCAACACTTCAATTAACGAACAATCTCACAACCCATACACCAGAATTCATTCACTAATTCAGGAGAAAACATAACAGAATCCCCAATTCACGAGAATCATGACAGAATCTCAAACGCCATTATGTTACAGAACGAAATCAACATTCAAGAAAACCCAGATGAAGAAACACGAACAATCTCACCTGATACAAATCAACTCTTCAAACAAGACGCACGATCAATCCTTCGAACACCATTGTAAACTTCAGGAACCTCAAATGAATTACTAAGAATCCACACCAGATTAGCGGAAGAAACCCTTGAATGAACCACCAAGAATCTGCATCAGAGTAGCGGAAGAAACCCTTAGGATCGGAAACGGCAATAAACCTTCGCCGGCGATGATACCATATTAACCTATGAAGCTGTGATACCCTGAGAGTATAGAACAATGGTAGAAAGAACAAAGAGAAAGAGGAGAAGAGAGCTCTGTATATTTCGAAGAGTAAAAGAGAATACAATCCAATCCCAAATGACTGCTACATCAGCTATTTATATTAGCTAATATCTCATTACACAATGACTCAATTACCCTTTCTAACAACTTCATCCTAACTAACTCAATCCAATTGACTAACCAATGACATACTGCCATATGGCTTGGTTTACATGAATCAACATGACTATATGGTTATTAGTAATTAGTTTTTACCCCTTCTCTAACCTTATCGTTCTTTGTTAGTTATCTTGTTCCCCGCATGTAAGCATGTTGTAGTGTTAGGGTCTCTGTGAGGTTAACTTGGCAGGTAGTTTTACTGACTGTATGCAAAGACGGGAGTTTTTGGATACGAGGAAGAAGAGAAATGAAAGGGGTTGGTTAAAAGAGGTACGTCTAGTGTTCTGAAACTCCGCCTCGCGGAATATAGTGCTAGACTGCTAGTGCTGTGTACATATGTTATCAAACTTATCACAACTTTCCTGTGTGTTAATTGCTTCATTTCTTTGAAGTTGTAAGTAAGCGTCTCTTTCGCTTCTAGCACAAGCGTCTCTTTCGCTTTTAGCACCAACCTACAACGTAGAGAACTAAAAGAACAAAGCAACAAATTCTTAAACAAAAGCAAGGTAAAAAAGTAGTTTATAACTCAAATTTCAATATGATAAATCAAATAAATTCTACATGTGCTCTTTTGTTATTCGTTGTGGAAAATTTCGAGTTTATAGTAACGATACAAAATTAACAATATAACAATCGAACTTTAACGGCACAACAATTCAAATTGATGATGTCGCGATCGTATGATTGATAACATACGAAAAACATGATCATTATGAACAATTTTTTCCAATATAAAATGAGTAAATGTTTTTACATATCTTCACTATTATAAGTAGAATTGATTAATTTCTTATTCTTATAATGAGTTGTTCATTTAATATCTTCATTCAGATAACTAATCGATTTTCGATTTGAGTAACTTTTTTTAATAGTGCTAATCTTCAAATAAAATTGAAAAAAATTAAACGGTTTGAAGATGAAACCACACATATACATTGTGTAAAAATATAATTAAAAATATATATATGAAAGAGAGAAGTTTGAGAGAAATGTGAAAAACAGAGAGGAAGAACATGAAATGGGTTTAAATTTTTATTCTTTAAAATAAAAAAATTAGAGAAATGTTATGATGATATGTGAGTGAGGAAAGAAGAAAAAACAACAAAATTTGTCATCATTTTATTTTGTAATAGAAGATTAAATTGTTTTTTCAGCCCTCTTTGTTTGTCAAGAGAGTTTTGTTAATAGATAGTTTAAAAATTTGCATTCCCTTGCACCCTTAGAACATCTTTAAAAGAAATTTCAAATTTCAAACATGAAAATGATATTTGATGGCTTATGTGGCAATTTGACATTTTGTACAATTTTATTTATTTATTTATTTTTTCTTAAAAGGAGGACGATTAGTGTTAAGCCACTATTATGCACCTCTTCAGGGCCCAAAGAGGCTATTGAGAATTTCAACATGACCTGACCATAATCAAGTAGACTTACTAGCTCGGATCATAAAATCCAGAATCTCTAGGTATATTAAATGGAAAATTAATGAAAAGGGTTTGAAAACTTTGATTTTTAACGATAAGGACAAAATAAAGGATAAAGTGAATAGTACCAGGTTTGACTTTTTAGTGTAAAAATGTGATTTTTCTTTAAAGTGAACAGTACCGCAGGCCTTTCGTTAAAACTCCCTATATTAAATACTAAGATAATACTAGAGAGACTAAAGTCATAAACAAATACTTAAAGTACTACTTACAATTACTCTTGGGAATCGAATCCCCTCTGGATCCATATATACTGAGCTTGCTGAGCAGGTTATCCGGACTATTGAAATTTGATTCAATAGCTACAATTATTATAACTTTTAGAAAACCCCCTGTTTGTAGTCGTTGAATCAAATTTCAACCGCCCGAATCGCTTGCTCAACAATTCCTTACTCGTGGATTTATAATTCACTGTAGGAAAGGGACCCGTAACTCACTCTGACATATTTTATGACGGAGCAGATTCCAAAATGTACAAGTATTTAAAAAGCTAAACTTCCTAGAGGGGTTGTCATGTAGAAAAGAAGAACTTCCGAGAGGGGTTGATCAAAAGGATAAAATATAAGTTTCCAAAAAAAGAACAAAATATAATAAATTAAAGAGAATAAAAACGCGTGGCATGCCAGCATACTTGTTTAGGTGCGATCAAATGCTGAATTCACAACATTTATTATATAGCGGTGTGATATTCACACATTACATTTTATTTCTCACACACATTTTTAATTTTCGACCGTCGGATTGGATGAATTGAAGAAGATCAACGGACAAAAATTATCAAGGAATGGGTGAGAAGTAAAATGAGATGTGTGGATAACACACCCCAATATTTATATATTGCATCACATTTATTAAAAAATCATTAAATGAGTTAACAACTGTTGTCAAATTTGACAGCGAAAACTTTGTCTATACAGTAATGCTATTCTTACCACATTAATATACCACATTAGTATACCACATTATGTAGTATCTGATGTGGTTGTCCACATCATCAAATTAATCATAATTTAATTTAAATTAAAAATCATTTAATAAACTAATAATAAATAAAAAATCTAAAATTAAATGGTAATTGTGGCATACGAGGAGTCTTATCTCATTCATTCCTTCCCCGTTGCTTCTTCTCCTGTTTCTGATTTCCACGCCATTTTTTTTTCAGCCCAGATTGTTCTCGTATATTTGCTTTCTCGTGTTCTGATATTGCAATACAGCCTTCTCGTATCTGAAGCAGAAGCAAAAGGGGCAAAAAAATCCGATATTGCGATACAGCCTTCTCGTGCTTGATCTTGAACCAAAAAGAATCGTATAGCTCCATTGCTTCGTCTGCTTCCATCAATGGCGAGGCTGCTGAAAAAAATCTGGGTTGAAACAAAAAAATGGCGTGGAAGAAGAAACGGGAGAAGAAGCAACGGGGAAGGAAGGAAGGAGAGAAGACTCCTCGTATGCCACAAGTACCATTTAATTTCAGATTTTTATTTATTATTTGTTTATTAAATAGTTTTTAATTTAAATTAAATTATGATTAATTTAGATGATGTGGACAGCTACATCAGATGCCACATAATGTGGTATACTAATGTCACATATGAATGCGGTAAGAATAGCATTACTGTTGTCTTTAATCAACTCAACGGTGTCAGCACCACCACATAAAAATTAAAGACTCAATTGAAGAAAGTTTTTATTTTTGTTATAAATAGGCAAAAGTTAGAGAGATAACATTTCTAAAGACAAGAACGAAGCAGGTGCAAAATATCACACTATAACTTTAGTAGCTATAACACAAAAAGGATGACAGATAAAGAGAGGGAGGGATACTGATATTATTTCTCTTGCTATCTTTTGTAGTGTATTTGATAACAAACGGAGTGTTCTATTTATAGAGAGACTCCCGTAACTACAACCATCCACAAAACAATGATGATACTTTTGAAAGTATCAAACACTAGTCCTAAGTCTTTTCTTTTTGAGTGGGCATTTATTCATCCATCAATCCATCAATTTTACAACACTCCTCCTTGGATATCCATATATCAACATCAGTTGCCTTGTTAAAACCTTGTTTGGAAAAACCAAGTGGGAAAAAACTATAGCGAAGGAAAAAGAGTACAACTTTACATGGATTGTTGATATAGTGTTAAGTATGTTTATGTTGCCTCGTTAAAACCTTGATAGGAAAAATTCAGTGGGAAAAATCCTAGTCAAAGGAAAAAGAGTACAACAAGCATGTATCATGGATGCTCCCCCTGATATTTTATCTTCCCCTGATTCCGTATTCTTCAAATTTAGCTAATTGGTAAGTCGACGTAATCCGATAATCTGCACTAACTTCTGAAACGTGCACTTTGGTAGAAATTTGGTGAATAGATATACCAGATTTTTATTGAAACAGATTTGTCTGACTTCAACAACTTTAGCCTTCTGAAGCTCATGTGCACTGAAAAACTTTGGAAATATGTGTTTAGTCTTATCGCCCTTAATGAATCATTCCTTCATTTGGACAACACAGGCTGCATTATCTTCATGAATGACAGTTGAATTGTCTGTCTTCAAAGGTAGACCACATGAATTTTGGATATGATGAATCATTGATCTTAACCAGGAACATTCACGACTTACTTCATGTAAAACAAGTATTTCTGAGTGATTTGAAGATGTAGCAACTAATGTTTGCTTTGTTGAGCGCCATGAGATTGCTGTATCTCCATTAGTGAACACATATTTAGTTTATGAGCGGGCTTTATGCGGATCAAAGAGGAAACCAGCATCTACATATGCAGTAAGGATCTGATCATTTGTGGATTTTCTTGAGTAGAAAAGACCCATGTCTATTGTCCTATGAAGGTATCACAAAACATCTTTGACTCCTTTCCAATGACGAATTGTTGGAGCAGAGTTATACCTTGCTAACAAGTTAACTGAAAAAACTATATCTGGTCTAGTACATTGTGCTAAATACAATAAAACACCTATTGTACTCAGATATGGTACTTTTGGACCAAGAACAATTTCATCATCTTCTTTTAGACGGAATGGATCTTTCTTAAAGTCCAAAGAACGAACGACCATTTGCATGCTGAGTGGATAAGCATTGTCCATGCCAAATCGCTTCAAGATTTTTTCAATGTAAGCTGATTGGTGGACCAAAATTCCATTAGCATAATGCTCGATCTGCAAGCCGAGACAATATTTTGTTTTCTCGAGATCTTTCATTTCAAATTCATTTTTTAGATATTCAGCAGTTTTATTGAGCTCTTCAGGAGTTCCAATTAGGTTCATATCATCAACATATACTGCCACTATAGCAAATCTAGAATTGGATTTCTTAATGAACACACAAGGGCAAATGACGTTGTTGATATATATTTCACAAGGGCAAATGACGTTGTTGATATATCTTTCTTTGATCAAATATTCATTAAGACAATTATACTACATTTGTCCAGATTGTTTCAGCCCATACAATGATCGTCTTAATTTGATTGAAAGCATACCTCGTGGTTTGTTAATTGTTTCAGGCAACTTAGGTTATTCTGGGACCTTCATGTATATATCAGTATATAATTCTCCATATAGATACGCAATGATGACATCCATAAGTCGCACGTCAAGTTTTTCCGAAACCATTTAATTTATTAAGTAACGGAACGTAATTGCGTCCATTACAGAAGAATATGTCTCCTCATAATCAATTCCAGGTCTTTGTGAAAAGCCTTGTGCAACGAGTCGTGCTTTGTATCTTGCTATCTCGTTTTTCTCATTGCGTTTTCTTGTTAATACCCATTTGTAACTCATGGGATTTACATCAGGCGGAGTTTGGACTACCGATCCAAAAACACTTCGCCTTTTCAAGGAATTTAATTCTGGCTGGATTGCATATTTCCACTTAGGCTAATCTTGTCTCTATCTGCATTCACCAACAGAGAGGGGCTCAATATCATCACTTAATATGATTTCAGTGGCTACTGTGAATGCGAACATATCATCGATGATTATTTCATTCTGATCCCACAATTCATTTGTACATATATAATTTATGAAGATTTCTTTGCTTTCATGTACTGCTGTCTCTTCAGGGACATGTGTTTCATCAAGGACATTTTCTTTTTTTGGAAGTACAGAATCATGAATTACGGATTTTTCATTCATTTTCTCTTCCTGAATGATTTCATTTGGATTTAGCTGTACCTTTGTCTTTCTCTTTCGAGGGGCTGAATCTTTTGAACCTGGGGTCTACCACGCTTCAGGCGTACAATAGATGAATCATTCGTTGCCACTTTATTTTGTCCAACATGGACATCAATTCTTGCAGGTGCATTTGCAGCTGGTATATGTGATTTTGTCACTTTCATAGCATAATTAAATGCATTTGGCATTTGATTGGCAATACTTTGAAGATGAACGATATTTTTCACTTTATTTTCACATTGAGTGCTACGTGAGCCAAAATGAGACAAGGTGGGTATAACTCATGTCAGCTCTTGCAGTTCTTCTGGAACGGTATTTTCTCACCTTAACGACGGGAAGACTGTCTCATCAAAGTGACAATCAGCAAAACGAGCTGTAAACATATGACATGTTAGGGGTTCCAAATATCTAATGATAGATGGTGAATCAAAACCAACATAAATGCCCAGTTTACGCTGAGGTCCCATTTTAGTGTGTTGCGATGGTGCAATAGACACATAAACAACACAACTAAAAACTCGTAAATGTGAAATATTTGGCTGATGTCCAAATACAAGTTGTACTGAGGAGTATTGGTGGTTGGCTATAAGTCTCAATCAAACCAATGATGTAACATGTAAGATGGCATGTCCCCATGCAGAAACTGACAATTTTATTTTCATGAGCAGAGTGCGAGCTATTAACTGAAGCCGCTTGATCAATGTTTTTGCTAAACCATTTTGAGTATGGACATGAGGCACATGGTGTTCAACATCAATGCCCAATGTCATGCAGTAATCATCAAAGATTTGAGACGTAAATTCACCAGTGTTATCAAGTCGAATTGACTTAATGGGGTAATCTGGGAATTGTGCTCGCAACTTGATTATCTGAGCAAGAAGTCTCGCAAAAGCTACATTCCGAGTAGATAAGAGACAAACATGTGACCTTTGGATAGATGCATCAACCAAAATCATAAAATATCGAAATGATCCACAAGATGGTTGAATAGGTCCACAAATATCCCCTTGAATTCTTTGCAAAAATGATGGGGATTCAGCATCAACCTTTAGTTGTGATGGTCTAATTACCAACTTCCTTTGAGAACAAACCTTGCAAGGTTTATCATTTGAGATAGTAATGTCTCTGCTCAATAATGAATGTCCATTAGAGTTGGTAATGATCCTACGCATCATGGTGGATCCTGGATAACGCCAAAGCATGTAATCTTTTGAATCAATGAACTTCTGGTTCATGATAATATGTGATTCAATTGTCCTTATGTATGTATAATACAATCCACTCGATAAACCACGCAACTTCTCCAATATACGCTTCTGAGTATTATTGGAGGTAATGCATAGATACTCCACGTTTTTTGAACTTTTCGTTTGAATGTGATATCCATTTAAACGTATGTCTTTGAAACTCAACAAATTTCGAGTAGATCGAGTAGCATACAATGCATTCTGTATGGACAATATTGTTTTATTTGGTAACATAATCTGGGTTTTCCCTGAGCCTTCAATTACATCCGATTGACCTGATATTGTTGTTACCCTTACTCTTGTAAGCATCAAGCTTGAGAAATACTTTCGATTACGAAGTATTGTATGTGTGGTTGCGCTGTTTGCAAGACAAATATCTCTGCCATTTCTCATGTTTTGAGAATAACCATGCTAGTTTTTAAACTATAAGTTCAGAATAATAAAAGTACATCAAATATAAATGATTCAGTTGGACCGATACACTTCATTCCTCTTTTCCACAATGAAGTCCTAGATATCTAGGTGGGTTGTGCTCAGCTGTCCTAATAAATTGCGCACTGGATTAGGTATATCCATTGGTCTAACCTGATCGAGGAAATTAGTTTCGACACCTTTCGTCTGGAGGGAGGCTTGATATAGATCCATCAGATATTTTGGGGTACGACAGGTAAACGCCCAATGCCCATCGCCACCATACCTACGGCAGGCTCCATCAGAATTTCTAGGAGCATTGTTCATACGAGCTTTGCCTGTGTGGCAATTTCCATTTTTAAAGCTCGGACCTGAATTTTGCCTTATAATATAGTTGTGAAACTGACCACCATGATTCTTACCTTTCCTGCTCCACTGACCTCGCTTATGGCCATATCCTCGTTTATGATTATCGCCACCAAAGGATGTGACATTCACTTCGAGAGAAACATCATTCACTTATGGGAATGGTGCAGATCTAGTAAGTCGGGACTGATGATTTTTCATCAGGAGCTTATTGTTTTGTTTAGCTACCAAGAGCACATATATCAGCTGGTTGTATTCAGTGAAGCCTCGCGCTCTATACTGCTACTGCAAAAGCACGTTAGAGTCATGAAATGTGCTGAAAGTCTTTTCCAGCATATCTTCCTCAGTAATGGTATCCCCACAGAGCTTCATTTGAGAGGTAATTCTAAACAACGCAGAATTGTACTCAACCACTGACTTGAAATCCTGGATCCTTAGGTGAGTCCATTCATATCGAGCCTTTGGAAGAATCACCATTGTCTGGTGATTGTATCTGTTTCTCAATGCCTTCCAAAGAGCTAACAGATCTTCAACCGTTAAGTATTTGCTCTCTAGTCCCTCATCAAGATGACGACGAATAAAGATCATGGCATTTACTCGATCTTGAGAGGATGAGATGTTTTCTTTCTTAATGGTATCTCCAAGATTCTCTACTTCCAGATGGATCTTGGTATCCAGTACCCAGGTAAGGTAATTCTTCCCAGTAATGTCCAGGGCAGCAAAATCAAGCTTTGCCAGGTTCACCATTTTCTTTTCTTTCTAAAAGAAAAGTGAGATGCGTAAGAACTTGCAATAATATGTGTTCTTGGAGGAATATAGTGTTAGAACTTTTGGTTCTTACAAATTTTCATTTTGATCTTCAGGCCAAAAATGATAAGTACTCGAAACTTCAGGCTCGAGATTTTCATGATTAATGAGAAGGGCGATTGTACCGCACCATTCTCATCTAAACAAGCATAGGATGAGCGATTATTTCGCACCACTTGAACAACAGGAAAATTTAAATATGCAGACAGTTTAAATATGTAGGGCAGGGTAGGCGTTTATACCGTACTACCTAAAATTGCGATAAAATTATGCAGAGCAAGATATAATCGATTTGAATATGCAGAGTAAGGTGGACAATTATACCGCACCACCTAAAATTTGCAGTAAAATTAAATCTGTAGCTCAACATGGACGATTGTACCGCACCGTCCTTGATCGCAGTGAAAATTAAATTTGCAGTTCAAGATGGGCGATTGTACCGCACCATCTTTGATTACAGTAAAATTAACATAAATAAACACTAGGTTAGAAACCAGGAACTGTACCAAATAAGAAATCAAAGATATAAGTAACTGTTAAATTTAGAACAAGAAGTAGGCATGGTGCTAGTAGTTCATCGCGCTGGTGCATCACGCAGATGAAGCAGAAGAAGAAGAAAAACAGGAAAAACCTTAAAGGAAGTTTTTCTTTTTTCTTTCGGTGAAGGGAGATGTGAACTATTTAAGATTAGAGAGTCGTGCTGATAATGTGTTATAAATAGACAAAAATTAGAGATATAACCTTTCTAAGAACAAGAACGAAGCAGGTGCAAAATATCACACTATAATTTTAGTAGCTATAACACAAAAAGGATGACAAATGAAGAGAGAGATACTGATATTATTTCTCTTGCTATCTTTTGTAGTGTATTTGATAACAGACAGAGTACTTTATTTATAGAAACTCTCGTAACTACAACCATCCACAAAACAATGATGATACTTTTGAAAATATCAAACACTATTCCTAAGTCTTGTTCTTTTTAAGTGAGCATTCATTCATCCATCAATCCATCAATTTTACAACATTTTTTATTTTTTATTGTTATATACGTGTTTATTTGGAGGTGCTTTTTTCCATCCGGACTCATCTTCCAATGATCCGAATGAGTACTTGAGCTATTCTCGCTCAGAGTCGCAGTCCCTCCCTCCGAAAATCCTAAAACCCCGGAAAACCCAAACCCCCCAAAATCAGCAACCTAAACCTAATCAATCGCCAATGTGGAAGGAACCATCCACGACCTTCAATCCCTACACCCTCTGCGAAACCTTAACGGGCCACAAGAGCGCCATCTCCGGTGTCAAATTCTCCTCCGACGGCCGCCTCCTCGGTTCCGCTTCCGCCGACAAGACCATCCGCACCTACTCCCTTTCCTTCCCCGATGACTCCTCCACTCCCACCATCTCCGCCGCCCAGACCTTCGAAGGCCACTCCCAGGGCGTCTCCGATCTCGCCTTCTCCGCCGACTCTCGCTTCATGGTCTCCGCCTCCGACGACAAGACCCTCCGCCTCTGGGACGTCGCCACCGGCCAAACCATCAAGGCCCTCCATGGCCACACCAACTACGTCTTCTGCGCCAACTTCAACCCTCAGTCCAATATGATCGTCTCGGGTTCCTTCGACGAAACGGTGCGTATTTGGGATGTCAAGACCGGGAAATGCTTGAAGGTTTTGCCGGCTCACTCCGACCCTGTCACCGCCGTTGATTTCAATCGGGATGGCTCGGTTATCGTTTCGAGCAGCTACGATGGGTTGTGCAGGACCTGGGATGCCTCCACTGGCCACTGCACCAAGACATTGATTGACGATGAGAATCCTCCGGTTTCGTTTGTTAAATTTGCGCCTAATGGAAAGTACATTCTTGTTGGCACTTTGGATGACACTCTGGTAAAATCCCAATCCCCATTTCTTCTTGTTTTTCGTAATTTATGATTATCGTGTTTAATTTGAATGGCTTTGTTTGAATTCGCTATCGATGCTCACTTCAACTTATAAGATTGAGAGCTTCAAAATTCATGGTGGTGGAGGCTAAATACTGATTAGAACTCTGTTAATTGGGTAGTGGAAAGTAGACGTTAGGAGGGGACTCATGACAAAATATTAATTCCGTCGTACTTGTTCTTACTCAAGTTTCAACCTTTTCGCACGATGTTATTTATTTATAGGTGAAATGCCTGATAATTGGTTCTGAAACATCTGAACTAGTTCTTTAGGCCAGGTTTATCTGTTGATGCCGCATTTGACACATTGCTTTCAGCATCTGGCAGATCCTACTTTACAGCTTTTTGCGTGCTTTTTTGAACAATGCAGCTTGAACTAGATTGTAGGTTCAATAAATTTTCCTTGGAAAACTGATTTAGGGCATATGGGTATTTCCTGTGGTAAATTGGTAATGCTCCCTCTTTTTTGACATGCTTTGCCACATTTCTAATACTTTTTGGTTTTCTGTCCATTTCCTTTTGCAATTTTTGGTATGTTCCCTGTGCATGATTTGAAGACAAACAAGTGGGTTTATCCTTTGGCTATGATGTTATATGCATGATAGGGAGAACAATTGACTATGTTAAAACAATTTGATAAGCTGGAACGGTTATTATTACATGCACATTCACCAACCTTTTTACCTTTTAGAGAGGGAGCGAGGAAGGGGGAGGCAAATATTCTCGTCTCATGTCATCTCTTTCTTCTCCACCCTTCCGGGCCTTCCCTCTCTCCTACACTTCATTTTCTTTTATGAAACAAAAAAATAAAGAAGAAGACCGTGAGCAACTGAGCACTATATTCATTTTCCAGAAGTAATTATTGCATACAGCTGATCTGGAATTTCTATCTTGTGTCTGCAGAGGCTCTGGAACTTTTCAACTGGGAAATGTCTAAAGACTTACACCGGTCACAAGAGCTCGAGATTCTGCATTTCTTCCGCATTTTCTGTGACAAATGGGATATACATTGTAAGTGGTTCTGAAGATAATTGTTTGTACTTGTGGGAATTGCAAAGCAGGAAGGTAGTTCAGAAATTGGAAGGTCACACTGACACTGTTATATCAGTATCATGTCACCCAACTAAGAACATAATTGCTTCTGGTGCACTTGGGAATGACAAGACGGTGAAGATCTGGACTCAGGAGAACTGATTCATTTCTGTTGTTGTAAATGATTGCATCTGCGGCACAGAGATTTTGACTTGAGGAGGGAGACTGATTTGTTGTATTACGAAGTTTGTCTGCTTCCCCATGTCGCTCGACTCTTACATTCTTGACCTTTTTTAGTAGTTATCTCATTGTATTTTAGAACTTTGCTTCTTAGGTATCAGTTTAAGGTCAATTCTCTTAATTATAATTTAGGCATGTTTTGTAGTTAGGTTGTTGTCTGGAGGACAAAAAGCTTTGTAACTGAAAACGACTCTCCTTCAATGAAGTCAGTGATGTTTCAAAATTGTTCATGTATGGTTTATTAGGGCTGGGAGAAATTGTGAAGCAGAGTATATACTCACTGTGGTAAACAGAGATCAAAGTTTGGTCCAGACTCCATTTGTGAGATGTCCAGGGTGTGCTGAATCTGAAAACCGTTGTGGTCTGCTTGGTGCTTGTGGACAGACAGAGATGTGTGGTATGAAAATACATGTTGGTTTCTCAATGCAGGTTTGTGAGCTTTTCTCCGAACTCTGAAAATGTGTCCGTCATCTTTAATGGTCTAATTTATGTGTTCTTTAGTGTTGCATGTTAGCGCATGTTGCATATTGTACAGTAGTTTTGGGTTAATAGATGTCTGTTTGAATGCTATGTGGTGAACAGCATTGAATCGATTGATTAGCATGATGCAAGTCCCGAATGTCTTGAGCAGCATCAACATGGTTCCTTCCGATTTGTTGATCTTCATTTTTGTCATGATAATGGTGGAAGATTTAACGCATTGTCACCGACAGGGTTTCTGCTATAGTGCTGCATTGTCTCTATAATCATGCAGGCTCCAAAGACCTGAGGGATATAGTAATGTCTTTAAAATGCGATCCTTTCTGTTGATCTTCTAACTCACCGGCCATTTTGTTTTTTCCAACACTATTTTTTGTGTTTTCGTTGACATTTCTTTCCTAACGGAGCTCTGTACCAGAAGGCAAAATGGAAGAGTGCAGAAAGGAAGTGGGTTTAAGTAAGCATATTGTTCAGCTACTTGTTCCCAAAAACATAAACAAATTAAACCATGTGAATTTATGAAACGATCCTCCGAACGTGCCTACGCATTCCAAATGGACTTAAAAGTTATCAAGCCCAAGAAGTGGACCTTTTACTTGGATAAGCTAAAGCTAATAGAGAAAATTTCTTATAAGTATTGTAAGAAAAACCTGTTTCATTTTCTTTCTCCATGAAGTATAGTAAAGCTTTATGGACTGTCTAAAAAAGACATTTAGGTAGACTTGGCAATAGGTAATGTTGTTTTTACCATGATTTATAAATAAAGAGTGTTATTTTTTATTCTCTCAATGTTCTCTTCGTCCAATTTTCTTTAGCCTTTTACGTTACAACTTTCGATGTCAAAATTCTGAATCAGCCAATGGATACACACATGCAATTCATGGCACACTGGCACTGAGCTTTTGCACATGCATTTGGGAGATTAATGAATCATGACACACTATGAATTTGATTTGTTGTTCATGCTTATTTTTATACATTGATTCTTCTGTCATTTGATTTTTATACATTGATTCTTATGTCATTTGATTTTATTGATTGATGATAACTTAATGGATCAGTATGCTTACTGCCATGAAATTGTGCACAAAGATTCTTAAATTATGCCATAAATTTTGCTTCATTGTGCTTTTGTTTTTGGATTCAATAGAAAAAGGGGAATTTGAAACATGTGACTAAATAAGAGCTAGTTGGCACTAGTATTTTTATTTTTATTTTTATTTTTTAATTTATAAGTGAGAGATTTTAGCTCGAAACCACAATACTATCGAATAAAAAAATATTAAGAGTTGGTTTGTAACTCTACGACAATATTGTTTTGCGGAGCTTTCAGTGTAAGTCCTAAGTAACTAAAGAGTGGCTTATTATTGTTTAGAATATACTATATAGTTTCTCAGTTACAGTTATAGTCATATAGCTCAATTTCATATAGGAAAGTGATTTCCGTGCATTTTTTAAATCTTGTATTGCATAAATCACGGTAGAATTAAGTTAGAAATAAAGAGAGTATTTGAGAAGTAGAAAAACGAATGTGCATAAATTGCTTCACACTGCAAATATATATATTAGGTTTGTGATAATGCAAGACAGTTACTTATTATACCAACTGAGAGTTGTATACATATCAAACTGTAATACATCTTAGAAAGAATAACTACTCATCTCAAAAACTCATTTGTAGAGAAAAAGAATGACTACAATTTTAAATGAGTAGAAATGACTACTTATTCACGGTGAAGAATGAATGTTATTTATATGGGAAACTAGATTTTTGGTTTATAAATGTGAACCCTTTCCCATTAATTAGCAGTTTCGAATCATAAAAGCTAGCTAAACATTTCCTAATTTCAAATGCATGATTTCAACCGATAATTTGTTACCGCAACGGCTCCATTATTTTCAACGGATAGATTTTTTGTTTTGTTTTGTTATTCTTTTTTTCTTCACATATAAACTAAGGATAATGCTAGAGACATTAAATTTGTGGACAAGATTTTGTAAGCTAAATGACATGAAAGTTGATGATTGAATTATTACTTAACCATTGATAAACATGCTTATTTTTATTGGTGACACATCATTTAGTTTGCAAATTTTGTCTACACATTTTGTCTCCCTAGCATTATTGTGATAGCCCGCCCCGAATCATTTGTACTGTAGGTGTGAAAAGATGATTTTGCCCCTGGACGTAGTTGGCGTTGTAAAGTGTTGTTTGTTTTGTTTTGGTTGGTGGGCTGCCATCTAGGACCACACACCCACACACACACACCCATGGACCTTTCTCTCTCCTATCTCTCTCGGACTTTCTTCCATTTTCTTCCTCATCGTACAGACAACTTCCATCCAACCATTTCTGGCACGGATCGTGTTTGTTGTTGGTGTTTTTGGACTCCTTTCGAGCTCAGGAGTCGATTGGTGGTGTTGGGTGGACTTGAAACCTTCAAAAACCCGAGAACCCAATTTTGCTGCACTGTTCATGCACTTGTGATCGCGGAGGTTTCATCGAGTTTTGAGGTTGTAGGAAGCTTTAGGACGTCTTCATGAAGCGTGGGGAGTAATTTTGAAGTGTTTTGGACGTCGGGAAGCTCGAGTTCATTGAGTTGCAGGTTTGGCTGGATTATCGAGGTTTCTCTGGTGAGATTCCATTGGTTTTAGGTCCCCAAAGTGGTAAGGTTTTGTTCTACTTGTTATAAGCTTCCTTTTGGTACAAATTTCAAGGAATTTGGTTGAGAAATGAAGAAGATATTAAGGTTTGAAGTTTTTCCAGAAACCGGCGAAATTTTGAGTTGCAGACGGAGGCCGACAGCGGCGACCAGCGAGGCTCACCATATAAAGAGGCGAATATTCCGTCAGAGTTAACGGAATATTCTAACTGCGTTAGGTAACATCACTTAACTTCTATTAGGGTTTTAACGGAATATTCCCTAACGGCGTTAGGGCTTCCACACGCGTGCCAGGCATGTGCCCACGCGTGGCCGGCGCGTCTGGCCTTGCGCGTGGCGGCGCGTGAGAAGTCGGAAAATTATTTTAAAAATATGGGGATATTCATGAGGTTGAGTAGAGCCTGTTGGTATATTCAAACACCCCATTTGAGCAATGTATGAGAAGTTATTACCTAAGGTTGGTTATGTGCATTAAATTGATGGTTTTATAGTTGTTTTGTATATAGGTGAGGACTATCCGGAGGATGAGTGTAGCCATGCGAGGCTTGGGGCTTACGATCCTTCTACGTATCAGTGAGTGGGCTTTTGTTTTCAGTATATATATATAGATTGGTATCTTTCCAGAAATTACGTTTTAATGGTTTTATAATTGAAATGCCATGTCGAATATCGTCGATATTATTATTGTGATTGTGTTGGTTATGCTTTGGTAACGTGGATGCTCAGGTAAGTCAGGTGAGTATATTGTTAGTGATAGATGTGGTGTTGATGAGATTGAGTTATAGCTTATATTCTTGCACCTCGGTGATTGTGCTCCGCCACAGTAGGGCGTAGCCTTCACGTGATCGTTCACCTCCCGCATCGTATGCTCACCTTGGATCTAAGACAGGTGTCAGCCTATCGTACAGACCACTTTAGGTGCTTCCGACTCATAGGTGACTTGCGATACATCGCACAGCCTTCACTTGATCGTAGCACTGAGTGTATTTATATACACCAGCACGTCGTACAGACCACTTTAGGTGGTTCCGACTCGTGTGCAGGATAGTGGTTGAGGAGCTATAGTTTCAGCCGTACAAGTCACTTTAGGTGACTCCGGCTGACGTACTGATATTACTGGCATATTGTGATTTGTTTTATCTCACCTGCTTAATGCTTATACTAATGGATTGGATGTTCTGACGCGGCATATTCTGGCATGGCATATTTGAGCTTTATCGTTTTTAGTATGATTTGATATACGAGTACGTATAATATTTTCTAGAAAGTATACGGGTTTTACAAAGAGGGGTTATTACTTGATATTGAAATGGTTTGAAAAACAAACTTTGTTTTTGCCCACTCACGTTTTCTGTTTTGCGCCCCTCCAGGTTTTAGGTAGTGAGGACGTGGGTAACGAAAGAGGCATCGAGACAGTTCTGACAGAGCACCCTCCATGTAGGACTTTCTAGTTAACGCTTGTGTAGTATTGTTTATTCTAGACTACACCTAGGATACTTGAACTTTTACTTTGCATTTCTCCTTCCATGTTTGTCGTTATCACTCACTGATCTTTTATTGTAAATTATCTTGTCGACTTTATTTTTCTCATATTTTCACTCTTTTACTTCCGCATTGCGCACTTGGCTATGTCACCCTCGCGTGACGGCCAGCAGGCCCCAATTTTTGGATCGAGGTGTGTCAATTACCCTTAATATAAATATGACATAATTTTTCTCCAAAAACTTGTATCATTCGGAAACTTCTCAATTTTTGTTTCATTTGCCAAATTTGTTATTTGTAACTATTTGCTTTCATCCTTTTCTACCAATGGTGGAAAAATCACAAAAAGGCACAAATTACTCGATTGAGGAAGATGTATCGCTAAGTTGAGCATGGATTGTGATTAGTAAAGATCCAATTGTTGGGAAAAATCAAGCTGGGACAACAATATTTACTTTGTGTAATTGTTTAAAAAAAAAAATGTTGTGCTTTGTGTTTAATTTTTTAGGTTGAAAAGTTTATAAAAAAAAAAAGTGATGATGAAATTTAACATTGGTAGTTTAGAGACATAAACCTAAAACATAAATAAACCAATGGATGAGATTGTGATGAAAGAACCTAATCCAACGGTGCATAAGCAATGTTCTAAAAAATGCCCTAGGCGGCCGCCTAGGTGCTAGGCGGCTAGGTGGTTTTATTTTATTTTATTTTTTGAAATTTGTTTAAAGTCTAAGTTCTAATTATACCTTGAAATTTTGTTAATTCTATAGAATAGGTGTGTTGTGTATCAACTTAAATTCCAGGATGCTAAAGATAAGTATCTTACATTACTAAATTTCCTTATTTTCCTCCTATTTTCCATTTTATGTTGTTTTAAATTGTGAACTTGTTGTACATGTGCCATCCTACAATACTCCTCACTATGGTTATATAGCATATATGCTTAATGTGTTTTTAAATTTTGGACTTGTTGGATATTTTTTTTGCATTTTATCATTCTTTTATTATCTTATTTATGGATTTCATACAAGTATAATTTTTTGTAAGTGTCAATATAAACTTATTTACAAGATATACAAGAAATTTACCTAAATTCGCCTAGGCGCTAGGTGCCAGCCCGCCGCCCGACTAGCGCCTAGCGTTTTTTAGAATCTTCTGCATAAGTGATGCAATCTAGCTTTGCTAGAATTTGAATTTTTTTAGGTTGAAAGGCTCATAATTTTTTTTAAGATAACACGTATAAGATTAACTTAAGAAAAGTTAAAACAAAAATAAATTTAACGCGTAATCAAATTACTACATAAAGAAATATATAATCCTATATAGAGTCCAAAAGATATATAGACTTTCAATAAAAAAGATTCTTTTTTAGAGTCTTAAAGATTCATCGAAACTCTAAAATGAGTTATATCCATAACTTTTTCAGCCTCGTATAAAACCTCTCATTGAGATGCTCTAAGAATCAACTCTCGTTGGGATGCTCAAAGAATCAAAGGGCCACAGTAACCTTAACATATAAGGCACATGCCTATTCGTGTAGTATGCGGTTAGGCCAATTGGAAGATACCCCAAGTAACTAAGAGATTTTTCAGTATGAGCGGAATACAAAGTGATACATCACGTATCATTTTGCAAATAGTAGAATATATGTGTTAAAAAGTTAATAGCTTAAAAAATAAAAATTTTGACCACTTATATAATAATATGTGGTGTACTACTCGTATTCCGATCATAGTAAAAAATTTCTCTAGATATCCCAGCAGCACAGCAAAGTTGCCACCAAAGGATAAGGGTGGTGGTGGGCTCTGAGACAACTAATAAAACACGTTGGCGACCAGAAATGCAATGCCAAATGGTCATGCACCCAGATAACGACAAATCCGTACTTGCTTCGATCTCCTGCATTAGTTTATTAGATTTGGCAGGTTGCCCTGGCATTTCTTCAACGTCCACATTGAACCCTGAAAAAAGGAGGAAAATAAATGGACAAATGGCATGTAGCCTTGTAGGTAGCTTAATTCTCCCTTTCGTGGGAATTAGAGCTATTAATAATTTTGTAATTTTAATTAAACAAAAAGATACGGTTCTCAACCATTCAATTTTATCGGTATTATTTAGATGGATCGTGTTTCAAATTTCCAGGACCTAGTCAATTTGTATTGTATTCATCAGCTGTGCTGTCAACGTTCGTTTTTCTTAATGGTCTGCTGGAGTTTTTCAGATTCTTAGGCTAATGGCTACTGGGTTTACAGGAGGATATATTGGATATGACTATAAACCTTTGGTTGTCGTTACTCTGTGTTTGTTTGACCGTCAAGATGTTAGGGATATGTAGGATTCTTGGCAAATTAAAAATAAGTCCAAAGACCACGTACAGCTCATTTGATAATTACTGCATTTGCTTATGGACAGAGAAATGCTGTCTTCACTCACTTTTACAGACTCTTCCCATTCGTGAGTGGTGAGTCTGTTTGGACTTCTCCTAAGTTCTCCAATGGCGTCCAAGGATAATATGATTTGCAAGTGGTTTGTAAATCAATTGGTTAAAAAAATTCGTCTTTGTATTTGAGGTCTTTTAGTGTTTGAATTTTCTTCTCCGTAATTTAAATAAATTTAGTCCATCTAATTTGATACGTAAAATCTTTAAAGTTGCATTCTTAAAAATATTATGAATAAACGAGATCAAACTTATAACTAAATTAGTTTGAAAAAGAGTTTCCCAATGCAATTGTCCTATAAGAAAGAACAGGTGTCTTGCAAATAAAATTTCACCATACACAGGAGAAATTTTTCTTTGTGATTGGAACACGGGTGATATATCATGTGTTTTTATATAAGTGGTTGGAAATTGTACTTTTTAAGTTATAAACTTTTGTACACACATATTTTACCATTTGTATAGTGACACGTGGTGTACCATCCCGTGTTCTGGTCACATTGAAAAATCTCTCCATACACAGAGACACCAACACTTTCATAGAGATATACGAAGCCTTTAAAGGAAGGAATCCCCATTTTTTTTTTTTATAAAAAATGAGAATTAGTTGTTGGACCCCATACCATATTGAACTTTAACGATCTGAATCATCTATTTTTCAAATTACACCTCATAGATCATCTTTGCAAAATATTAGTCAAATGAGAAATATTTGAGACATTAATTGAGATCAAAGAAATTGATAAATACTTTGTTTTCTAAAAAACATAGAAATTTCATCTTGATAATTAAATAGGCTAATGGTTTCCGATTGAATTGAATTTTTATAATGATGATTTATGAATCGAAACTTACAAAATAGACAGTTCAGATTGTTGATGTTCAATGTGAAGTAAGTTTCACAACTAATTATCTATTATTTGAAAAAAATAAAAATATCTTCCCTTAAAAGGCGTGATATAAGACATATGACATATATCTATATATATATAGTACCAACATAATAAGATGCGTTAATTTAGGGGTTTTCCAATGTACTGGACTTGTATCATACCTTCATAACTGTTGGGACTTGTGAGGGACTCTTGTCCCAAATTACTCATGCACACTTATTGGGGTTTCCCTCACTTATTGATTGAAAAGAATTAGGCAAAGCCAAGGACCTTGGGCTTTGGACTTGGAGGATTTTGGTGTATATATTAATTGTCAAAGATGGGCCTTGAGACTTGGAGGGTTTGTGCTTGGACAGATGAAAAACACAAGTACGATTTTACGTTTTTGATTTTGCGATTCAGTTTTTCTGAAAGGATAGGAATGAACGGCCATAACTGTTGTAAAACGCCATTATAAATGGCTGTGAAATCAGAAACAAAAATCATACAATTCAATCGCTCTTCCATTTCACTTTCACAAAGAAACACATAATAAATTCGCCAAGAATCCAAGTTCGAGTGCAAGAACTTGGATTAGATAGTTGTATCCTGCAAGATAGATGTTCGTGAACAACACTAGTGTAGGGGCGTATTTCTATTTTAGAAGATTGCTATTGCAAGCCTTATCTTTCAAAATCAAGTTAATGATTATTGTTGCGATTTTATATGCAATTTTATTAAGTATTCAAATTCTGGTATCTTGATTATATATAATGAAATTGTAATTTGAAATAAATTGTGCAATTATTACATATTATATAATTGATATTTGATTGGTTCTAACAATCACAATTTATATATGTTCGAGTTGGGGAAAGCAAGTGTGACTGTGCGAGTTAAAAAAAACTGGGTATAAGTAAGAATCGATTAGCTTATCATCAGCTTGGCGGCAGGTGTAATCACTATTATTATTCTTGCCCGTCAAAAAGGGAGAAAGCAGTGTCTAATTTTGAAACATGTGAATAAATGAGATAATTTGAAGCTTGCAGGGCTCTGCCAAGTGATTACTTTATTCCAACTACGACAAAGATAAACTGACTACAGATAAGATAATATCATCATAGCACATGCTTAAGGGCCCAAAGGAAGCTGTTAAACCACAGAAATAAAAAAGATAGCTGTAAACCAAAGACTGTCAGCATGCATCTTAAATTGATGCATGTAAGCATGAATGTTAGTAATTAATCATTTTTCTTCTAATTAAAGCCAAATTAATTGCTATATAACTTGTAATTTTCGATATTCGAACATAAGATTTTTTACTTATAAGTAAAGAATAATACTACCATATCGTAATACTAAGTGATTCTCCCTTGAGTTACAAGCCAACAACACCTGGCTCGACTACTATGGGTTTAAGACTTAGGGTTAAAGGAATTAATAAACAAATTAAATAAAGTTCTCAAGCTGCATCGGTAGGGAGACTGTTTTGCTCATCAGTCTGTCGCCCTAGCCTAGCAGATGACTGATGGACTTCTCTCCTATATATAGTCAAGTTGTTTAAGGAAGCAGGTAATTAGAATTCTCCACAAGCTTTTTAGGATGCGTTTGTTGCATCTCCTTAAGTGGGACTGACTTGGATTGGCTTAAGTAGGATTATAATCCTATGTTTGGTAGCGTCTCGGACTACAATAAATGAGACTAGCCTTGTATAGGAGGCGGTCTGTGCTTCGCTAAACCTCGTTAGTGAGTCTCAAGCTTTCGCTTGGTATTAAGCGGGACTAGCCGCTAGCAACACCCAGACCCTCTCGCTTGCTAAACCCCAACATCCACTCCCTGGGCTTCTAACCTCTTTCTTCTGCGGTGCCGCCACTGTGGCTAGGCAGTCGACAGTGCTTTCTCTCCCGTGGCCCGATGTAGCCACACCCACCGCTTAAATGTCAAAATTCGACACGGCCTACCGTTCACACCTACCGCCGAAATCTCAAAATCTTGTCTTTTTTTTAGCGCAGAGTTGCAGATGGCGGAAAGAACCACCAAAATCCACCCAGATCTATATCATTTGCCATTAGTTGGGGAAGGAGTAAAGAAATGGATAGAGAAGGGGGGAGAAAGTTGTTAAGGGGACGAAGAGAAATGGAGAGATGGAAAAGCAAAATGAGGGAGATAAAGCAGAGACGGGACTGGACGGAGCCAACGAGGAGAAAGAGAAGTTTGTAGAGTAGGATTTTTTTAGGAAAAACAAGGAAAAAAAGTTGAAATCATAAAAAAATATTATTAAATATGTATTAAAAAAATACAATATTGTAGTTTGTTAACTATATAGCTTTTTAGTCTAACACTGCACCAAACGTTTTACTAAGTCAGTTCAGCTTAGTCTATTCTAAGCCAGTCCAACTTAGACCTTGAAGCTAGTCTAGTCCGAGATAATTCGGTGCAACAATTACACTCTTAGTTTCTCTAGAATCGTTCAATGATTTAGGCAACGAAAGCTCTTTGCAGACACCACATCGACGTTAAGTCAACTTTCGGTGTTATCTTTTTTTGTAGGTTTTATGGTCAATCCTCTTGGACAAAAATTTACATCCATATGGTGAGTAGATGTTGTGTGATTAAAACTGGATGACAGAAACATTAAACAAAAAGGTATGGTACAAGCGGGTCGAAAATAACCCGCTACAATATACTGAGCAACTCGAATGAATTAGTACCAAATATCAACACCTTACTATCAACATTATATTGACATATTGGTATCAAATGCCAACGCCACATTAATAAAATCTATCAAGTATCTTTCACATATCAAACATCCAATGAATATGGACCTTTCCTCCAATGTGATTGACACTTTGATGTAGGGACGAACATAGTGAGAAATAAAAATGAAATAAAATGAATAGATAGGATAGATAGGTAGGATTTACTGACATGCTCCAACCCTGATATCCCTATATATCAGGGTAGGCATATATAGACCGACACTCGAGGGTGACGAAGCCATTTTAAAACAT
Source organism: Pyrus x bretschneideri (assembly GCF_019419815.1). Classification (NCBI taxonomy): domain Eukaryota; kingdom Viridiplantae; phylum Streptophyta; class Magnoliopsida; order Rosales; family Rosaceae; genus Pyrus; species Pyrus x bretschneideri. The sequence continues at coordinate 446,438 of NW_025999808.1, read as the reverse complement.
GCATGCTAATTAAAATATGAAATTAGAGGGAAATATACTAATGCAGAATGGTGTTCAGAGCATACAACTAACTCTATGAACCGAGGAATGGGTCATACCCAGAGGAGACTCGATGATACCTAAGCGGGAGTGCCCTGACGCTGGGATAATATGCCTCGAATCTAAATCCTGAGGGGGCGCAAAACCAGAAAAGGTGAGTGGACCATAATTTATATTAGTAATAATAGTAATAAGAAAACCATTTTATTTATGAACATATTAACCCGTTGTTTTGAAAACACATATATATAATACTACATAGTAGGTTTTTAAGAAAACCCTAGCATGCCATGAAATCATTCATAAAACCAATGCGTATAAAACAGTTCTCGGAAATAGTAGTATAGCCGCCCGAAGGAAAATCCATAAATCTCATCAATACTGTACTCTCTAGGTGTATCATAGCCGCTCAAAGGTAGTACATGTCCATCACCCGAAGGTAAAATTGTATGACACTGGGTTACGCCAGTGAAGAAATATATAACATCACACACCGACACTAGCTGTGACTAGTGAAACTGCGGGTATAACAGATATCATATCTCACTCTTCCTCATCAACTGTGTCCTATGGCCATAGACATCTATACCCGTGGTGTATGGATGTGCTGTATGATAACCCGCTAGATAAGCACCGAAAACATACCTCAAAAATCTCATATCAAATCCAGAGCTTGAAAGCTCAAGACCTCATCTCGTAAATCCTTTATAAATCATATTCGTAAATCCATATAATTCCATATATGAAAATCCCATAACTCATAGCTCATACTCGGAAACCGTAATATAAATCATATTCATAATCCATAGAGTTTCGTATATGAAAATCTAATAATTCATAACCTTAGGTAAAACGTAAGTGCGATAAATCATAACTATCTCGTAAACTATAAATTTAGAAATTTGGAAAACAATATATAAAACATATTCAAATCATCAAATATGAAATGCATGCTAGGCTAACGTTTTATAAAAATATGTAGGTTTAGAAGGGGTCCATTCACAAGTTTTCCATTACCCGGGAGCCGCTTGAACTAGCGAGAATATTGTTACTTCTCACTTATGCACCTAACCATATATAGAGACCAATTAGTAAAACTCTATTCAAACGATGGAATTTCGGAAAATGGATAGCGGATTCAGGTTCGGCACGTCTAATAACCATAGGAGGGACCTCGGGTTCCCCCACGCGCCGCCACGGAGCGGCAACCTGGATGGCCATGTGCAACTGCATGCACCGCCATCGAGATGGGTCGCTGGAAAAGTCGTCGGCATCGCTGTCCACAATACCTCTGACGAAGACGCGTGTGATCACGCGCAAGTCACCACATGCCGATCGTGGAAGCTGGCTTGGTTTGGGTTGGGTCGGATCTTGGTTAGGGTAATTAGGTTAGGCCTGGGTTTCTAGGTTAATGGATTTGGGCTTAGGCTAATGGGTCACATGGCCCAAAAGATTGGGTCGGTTTCAGATTGAGTTTTGGGCTAGACTAGGATTGTGGGTTGGGTCGACTCGATTGGCTTCGCGGGTCACCAGACCGAACGAAGGAAAACGTTGGGATTCCAAGGGTTTTCGCTGGGAAATTTCCCTGGCTCCGATCTGGGGTCAAATCTTAACCATTTTTAATGAATCAAAAATCAAAATGAAGCTAAAGATGTAAGGGACAAGATTATACCATTGTGGTCTCTTGCCGTAGCTGGAGTTGGCCGGAAAATGACCGGTAAGTCTCAGTTCCCTTCGTCGAAATATGGCCACGTCTTCTCAGTGTTATAATTGCGTCCAAATGCACCCAAACTACTTAAAAACATCCTAAACTCAACCCTAGACACGATCTACCAAGCCTTAGGAATGTTCAAGCTTCACATTCGTCGGAGATGGCGAGAACTTTACAGGAAACTTTGTGTACAGTGCAGTGAGAGAGAGGGAGGAGGGGGAGTCTTAGCCGGTCTGGGGTCATGATGGTGGTCCAGGTAGTGGTGTGGTCGCCAGTAATGTGAGCCATGCAGGTTGTGCCGTCACTGTTGCTTGTTTGTATATGTTCGAAGAGAGGGAGGGAGTGATAGAGATGGGGAGAAGAAAACTAGGAGAGAGACGGGGGAGAGATGAGAGGAAGATAAGGGTGGAAGGTGTTTTTCGGGGAGAAACAAGGAGAAAGGGAGAACTCAGGAAGAAGAAAGGAACACCCCAAAAATGGGGAAGGAAATTACCATGTGTCAGCATAGGAGTGGTCTAAAGTGGAAAAAAAATATCTCCACTTGAAAAATTACCAAAATGCCCCTCAACTTCGTAGTTCTGTAAAACGCTCATCGTAACTCCAAATCTGATTTCGATTACGCTCACGCATTCGTAGCGACGAGTACTATGAGGATATGCCAAGGGAATGGATCACATGTGACATGACAAGGCAGTCGACAAAAAGTCAACGTATTTGCCTCGAAGGAGATTTTCGTAATATCATATTTTAAATTATAAAATTCATAATAATTGAGGACAGGTCGTTACATTTACTATCTTAAAGTGGAAGGAGAGACTTGAAAACCCTAAAAAATTAGCTTCTAGCACCACCCTACAACTCAAATTTCAATATGATAATTCAAACAACTTCTACCACCTTTTTGCCATACAAATAAAGGTATTTATAGGCTTACAACTTAAAGTGAGAAATATGAAAAGACAAATGAAATAATAGCTTACAAAATATTGTGTTTCCGCTTAGATCTGACTTCTTAACCAAAATATTGTGCACCAAATGCAACATTGGTTTAGTTAAGTTCATTTTTATGTGGAGTGAACAAGGACTTGAAATCGAGTGTGAGTGTCTGCCTAAATTATAATTGAAAATGAAAGTAGAAATGGAAATAAAACACAAAACATTCATGACTAGAAAAGTAATATTTGGGATGATGAGCCAATCCACATGACTTGAAAAGTAATGAACTTTAAAATGCAAAAAAGGCCGTAAACTCTAGCAAGACTACTACCATGTAGAGCTAGATAATATTAGAGGAGTCCAACAAGGTCATTGGTGTGGATTGGACTGAGTAAGAAGCATTGCTTCAAAGAGGTGATCATGGTGGTTGGAATTGCACTTCAACCAAATCATACTACCGGGTGGAAGATCTATTAAGGTTTAAGACTTCATGCATTGTAGGCATGTTTGCTTCGAAGGAAGGCTTTGGATTGCAACAAAGAGCTAAGGGGTTTTGCTGACTAGTAATTTGCTTGTGTTGAAGAGCAAATTGGTTGAATGAATAATCACTTGAGCTTTGTATAATCGTAGAGATTGAATTTAACAAAGCCCCGGACTTGAAGGCATCTCGTCCTACTTATAGGTAGCTGGGGAAGAGTGACCTCGATCATATAGCTAAGCTGAAGTGGGGAGCTGACAAGAATTGCAATTCCTGGTTAGTGACCTTTTATTGATTCTGGTGGTGCTTCGCATGATTGTTGTGGTGACCTCATTATGTCTGGTGACACATCCCTCATCATTTAAGGAGGTAAGAGGTTCCTAGGTATGGTCTTCCACGTGGGGTACGTGCTTTGGGGAGGGTCGAGTCCTCATATCCTAAGTTGGGCTTAGGGATGACAATTCTAACCGTTAAACTCGATAACCGTGGATAATCGTCCGAATGAATTGGATTTGGATATGAAAATTCGGGTATGGTATGGATATGGGAAAAAACCATGAACTTTATTTGGTTATGGTTTTGGATATGGTTATAGGGGTCCCTAATCCATATCCGTCCCCGAATCCGACCCGAATTATATATATATATATATATATATATATATATATATATATATATATTTGATATATAATATAATTTTATTCAATTTACCGAACTCTCCTTATATTAATTCATTATGCATGCATCAAACCCTTACTATCTTTATTATGCACCAAACATCATGCATGGGGCATACCAACAACCTCATCAATTCAATACTCTTATTGTTATACTCAACCAAATTAATTCATTAAATCATTTTAGATATCAATTATCAAATGTTACAAGTTTATCAAATTCATCTCTTTTCAAGAGTCTCACTGTCAAGAAATTGGTGCATGTTATCGTAAACAACTTCAAATATATTGTTATGTTTTTTGTAATTAGATGTTGCTATTTAATAACGGAATTAGTATCTACTCAAATTTATAATGTGTCAATTGGATGAATATAATTTTTTTTTGTTTTTTGACGAAGATAGATATAACCGATAACCGATTGAAAATCCGTTACCCGGTGGATATGGTTATGGATAATCCCCGATGGTTAATTTGCGGTTATCGATATGGTTAATTTTCATGGTTATAAAGATGAATATAGCATTTCCGTCCCCAAACTAAACCGTTGCTATCCCTAGTTGGGCTATTAATTTGATGGACCGTTGTTGCACGGCTTTGCATCATAAAAATAGTTTGCCTCCTTAACAGATTATTTTTTATTATGGCCCATACGGGTTGAGGAGAACATCTACACATGTAGCACATATAATGTTAAAAGTGGAAAAATTAATCCAAATAGAAATATTTTTCAAGCATTACCTCATTGGGATATGCTATTCACATACTCTTTTTTACTTCTCACACACTCTTTTTTAATTTCTGTCCGTTGATCTTCTTCATTTCATCTGATCTGATAGCCTAAAATTAAAAGGGTGTGTAGGAAGTAAAAAGAGGTGTGTGAATATCACACCCTTACCTCCTTTTGTAGACTCGCTTAAATTGAATTTGAAAATAATGCTCCTCTTTTAATTGCCACGTTCGTCACTAGAAATTAACCATGTTGGTTTATGACCCCAAATGAATAAACAAATTGGGACTTTTAATTGCTTAACTATGACTGCCAGCTCATTGTTTTAAAAGGTCAAAAAGGGCTTTAGGGTTACTTTGTAGTATAATTTAGTGATATTCATCTTTAATTACAAGTGCTAAGTTTTAAATTCATCTTTTTTAAATGATAAGTTCGATAACAATGTATTATAACTAGTCCATTGAAAAATTTAACATAAATTCTTTACCAATTGATGTAAATATATCTTCCAAATTTTGATAGAAAAAATTATTTTAGTGCATGATGGAGAAACACCCTTCTTTATGATCACTTCTTGCTCGATCGGTCGTCAGACTCGTGTATATCAATTGCTCGCACTTTCCAATATCTGGAGGTTACCTTTTAGCCAAAATTTTCTTGTTTGATTTTGTTTTCCAGTTTTATGACCACTCTGCATGTCTTGCACTATGATTTAATCAGCGCTTCCATCAAGTGTTGAACTTTTATAATTGTTCTGGTCGGTGAGTAATTTCTTATGCCATATCACTTTTCTTTCTTCTTCACTTAGTGGGAAAATACTTTTTTTGTTGTTGTTATGTATGACTTTTCTTACTTCTCTCTTTGGGTTACAAGTTTTACAATGGCCTAAACGAAACAAACAAACAAACAAACAGCAACCCAACAGCCCGTCCCCTAGTAAAAACCCTGACCAATAAAAAGTAGATTTGGTGAATGCAGATAAATAATACTTGGCTACTCAAACTTTAATTATAAATACCCTATGTTTATAATTAGAACCGGTTATATTAAAAGTCACTCTGTAAAAGTTATGTATATGCAAAAATTCAATGAAAACCAAGATCGTTTAGTTATTGAACTGTATAAAAATATATAAACGGAAGTGGTAGAAGCATTACAAACTGTCTATTTATTTGCTACGTTGGTTGACTAAACGATCTTAATTTATTTATTATTTTGTAGTGATGATTTTTATAGAGTGATTTATAATAAAAACTGCTCATTACAAGCCCCAAGTTTTGTGAACAAACACAAAGAATTTTAAGTGAGAGTTCATACTCATCATTCAGTAACCGATTATTGTTAAATGAAATCAGAGCAATTCTCCATTAAAAAATAAAAAAAATTAACAAAAGCACAATAAGATATCAAATCACTATTTAGGTACCTAGCTGGCAGGGTGTTTACAAAATTAACATAATGAATATATCTAATATTTAGGTACCTAGTTGGCATCATCAGACTTGGGAAAGACAATAATAGTGTTTTGTTTTATAATTTCTGTAGATCAGGTATCTCTTATTGACGGTCAAGTTGAAGCTGCCAATTTATTTATTTTTATGCACAATGATTTTACCATACGTCAACGACTGTGTAGTACGAAATAAGGTAGCCAGCCTTTTTTTATCACATTCCATTTGTAGTAATAATATACTAATTACCATCATAACGATATATAATAATATAAATGAATGAATAAGACGATAACTACAAAATTTTCACACGAGGCTATAGGAGAAGGACAACTAGTATAAAAGTGCAGTAGCAATATCACTTTCTGCAACTCAAGATAAAGGAGAAGGGTAAGCTTCCATATTTCTCTACCTGTGAAATTAATCAATAGGGTTTCCTTATTTAAGTTCCATTCCTCAAGTTTCATGGTTAACATTAGGCTGCAACTTCTTGTTTCCTTTTTTTTTTTTTAACATAAATTGTAAACTGATATCTGACGGTGATTCTCTTGCTCTCCAGGACCATCTTGTCACAAGATTTGATTAAACAGGGGGAACTAGCTGAGCTGCATTAATATGGACGTATCATCAGCCGAATGGTTTTCTGACTTGGTAATTTTCTGACTTCTGAGTTCTGAGAATACATATGGTGTAATAACAAAATACAGTTTAATTATTAGCAATTAAATTGTAGCTTTTGTTATCTGTGAAGCATTTATATAAATTTATTGTAATATTTTTTTGTTCCAATTTGCAGGGAATGGACTACAGTTACATTCCTCAATGCCACTTGAACAGTATAGATGAAGGGTTTAATGCACATGATATTGGCACTGCCCTTGGGGAGAATTTCAAAGAATCTTTCTCTTCTGAAAGCTATTCCTCTTACTCAACTTTGACAACCAAAAACACCACCACCACCATGACCATCGCATCAAGTGGTGGTTCATCCATTAATGAGACTTCTCATGGCACCAGCTTTGAGAGGCCAGCCAAATTGCTCATGACTAGCAGCTGGAACTCTAGCATCACAGAAAATGTTTCACCAAAACCTTCTTCTTCCTCCTCCCAGATTCTTTCTTTTGAGAACTTGAACTCACCATTGCCTTCCAACCCTCAAAAGTTTTGTAATAAATTCGAGCCTGCGTTGAAGTCAAAGGATGAGGCACCTTCCCAAATTAACATGCAGTTTTCACATGCTCCAGACTATGAAGCAAAAGGCTGTAGCCAGGGCACCAAGAGGCCTTGCCCAACAAGTAGAACACCTTCACATGCTCAAGACCACATAATGGCCGAAAGAAAGCGGAGAGAAAAGCTCAGCCAGCAGTTCATAGCTCTTTCTGCGATCGTTCCTGGCCTAAAGAAGGTACCGTATTTTTCTTGACAAAGATGATCAAAACCCCAATTTTTATACAAATTAGTACATGGTTTATTTAACACTTTGACGACAAAGCATATAAATATATGTGTCTGGTAAACATTAGCCATTATCTCGTTATCTTGTAATGTCAACGAATCATAGAATGGACTCTAACTAAGGATATAATATGTATGTTTATTAACACTGTAATATTTCAATTTCTTGGCTATAGATGGACAAAGCTTCTGTTCTTGGAGATGCTATAAAGCATGCGAAGCAGCTTCAAGAAAGGGTGAAAGTGCTTGAGGAACGATCTAAGAAAAGAACTGTGGAATCCGTGGTATTTGTGAAAAAGTCTCAACTCTCCGCTGATGATGACACCTCTTCATGTGATGAAAACTTTGATGGTTGCGGCCCAGACGAATCTGCACTCCCAGAAATTGAAGCTAGAGTTTCAGAAAAGGATGTATTGATTCGAATCCACTGCGAGAAACAGAAAGGAGTTGTGGTGAAAATACTAAGCGAAATTGAAAAGCTTCAATTATCTGTGGTTAATAGCAGCATCTTCCCATTTGGGGCCTCCACTCTAGACATAACCATTACATCTCAGGTATAACTTGTCGGTTATAACATCATCGAGTTATTAATGCTCTTTTGCCAGACTTTATGTTGCTAGATTGTAAATCTCAATGATTGGTCATGTTGATATTTTGTGAGCCACATATTTACAGTAGCATCACAAACATCTGTCAGAGTTTGGCAAGAGACATTATCCAAACAAAATGCATATGTCCTTTTTATAACTGAGTAAATAAAAGTTTGCATTTCACCTGCAGATGGATGATGGATTCAATATGACAGTGAAGGATCTAGCAAGAAAGTTGCGAGTGGCTCTGTTGACGTTCATGTGAGATGCCATATGGGGCAGATATTCTAAGGATTCTGTTTCTGCAACCTGTACATTATCCGAATTACCTAAAATTTATCTTTTCCCAACCCTTTGCTACTAGCTAGCTACTTTTTTCCATACCTGTGATGCGAGTCTCCCTTATTTTCTGACATCCCCCATTTGGGTCTTTATTTTGCCGTGAGGGTTCTTGCTATATGTATTTTCTGGAGGGTTCTTTTTTGTTAGTGTGAAGTATTTAGCTGAATTATGCAAAATAACAATAAGAAAAGGATTGAGGAATGCGAATGTTCTTCTTCTTCTGCAGAAGTTGCAGAGAGGAATATATATTTTTCTTAATGGAAATTGAGCACACACATGTGCATTACATGACAGTTTCCTTAGCTGGATCCATATACAACACATTTTATCTCAGCCACACATCTAGCTAATTTATAGGATCACCACACATGGTTATTTTAGCCTTACATATTGGAGCCTTACACTTGTCATTTTTAAGACTAAGTGCATACACAATTAACATTAAAGGACTTCTTATTTACTCATCAGCTCATTACTTACAATTCTACATTTGTTCTTATTTTTGCGTGGTTGGCTGGTTGCTACCACGTTGAGTTTACCCACCTGCTGTGACAAATAAGGAACCCCATGACTTGGTTTTTAATACAGTCTTTCTAAGAGGTTAGAGTTTCATTTTTGAATGAAATATCTTTCTTCTATGTTTTTGGGCTTAGAAACGAAGCTCAAACTTGGTCTATTTCCTTGTATAGGCCCCTCAAGGGAAGGGATCCTTATGTTTTTTGAAAAAATGGGGATCCCTCTCCTTAAGGGCTTCATTTTCTTGTATTGGGAGAAACAAACTTGGTCTATGTTTTAGAGGCTTGACTGTAATCAGTTACCCTTGTTATGCACTATAACTACTTGTTTCATCTTCCTATCTTTTTACCACTAGCTATTTAGTTTATTTTACTCTTTTATCTCTGAGATCTACTAATAAAATTTAATGTTACCTCATTAAATTATTAAATAGGAGAAAGACTTGGCTCCTCGAGAATTTAGGAGGAATTTCTCCTTCAATTATCTCTTGGTCTATTCACAATATTTCATGTTTATGATTGAAACCGTTTATATTATAAATTACTATATAAAGATCATCTCAACAAAAAAATCAATTAGAACTCAGATTGTTTCGTCATCAAACTTCATAAAAACATATGGACAGATTCGGTAAAGGCATTATGAACCATCTATCTATTTGCTACAATTGTGTGACTAAACAATCTTAGTTTTAATTGTTTCTTTACAAAGACGATCTTTACAGACTGATTTATAAATGAACGGTTTCAATCATATTCACAAAGTTCTATGAATAGACCACGAAGTATTTGGATGAGGAACTCCTCTTTAATTTAAGGAGTCTAGCTCTTCCATATTAAATATTAAATGGTGAAGCAATAAAGGTAAAATGTAAATAAACTTCAAATAGTTCACAATATATTTTTCAGAAAGAAATAGAAATAAAAGCACATTCTGCGCTCCTATTAGAGGTGTAAACCATATGGACTCGAAGCTAAACCTACATGTTAATTCACCATTTACAATCAAGACACAAATTCGGATCCACTGAGTTGACTATATACGAGCTCATCACAACTCGTTAACGTGGATGTAAATTTCCACTAAAGATAGACTAACAAAAATGCACTTGAAAAACAATATCGCTAGGCTAATTGATGAACACCCGAGAAAAAACAAAATGGTGCTCGCCCAAGGGTCTCCAATGCATAAGTTAGAAAAGGTTTAAAGAAACTGAACGTGAGAGAGTTCTGAGTGGTAAACGGCAATTATCAATCTCTTTGTTTGTTGGCTATTTGTGGGAGAGACTCTTCATAGGTAGCCGGCTAGCAGTATTGCAGGCCATGCTAGGTAAACCTTAGTTTTATGCTAGTATGGTGCATATCTCACTGAAGAAATTACTGGGGCAGCTCTATGCTGGCATAGCATCACCTCCACATTGCTACTCACCATTGCTGCCACCACCACATGGCCCCACCATAATGACCGCCATCACCTTCCCAGCTCTACCATCATTTCCACTACCTCTATCTGCCTCCCTTCCATTGCCGCCACCACCACCCCTTTTTAATCTTCAATTTTTACTCAAATATCTAGATAACAGTGATTATAAGATCTTTGATGAAATGCCTTTCAAAAATATCAAAGTTAAGGCTAAAAAGGAATGTTGTAAAGCCTTATATAAGGATAGAACCGATGAAAACAACAAGAGGTTTAAGATAGCGAAGAATGAGGCACAGAAAGTCATTGGAGAACTGAAGATATCGGCTTTTGACAACATGTATAAGCAATTAGATACCAAAGAATGACTGTTGGATATCTATAAACTGGCTAGAGCAAAGAAAAAGAAGACGAGCAAGGGAAAGGAAGACAAGAGACTTGAACCAAGTAAGGTGCATCAAGGATGAGAATTGAAATGTTCTAGCTACGAGAACGTGGTTAATGATAGATTGAGAATCTTTTCAATGAAGGACACAAAAGGAGTACTTCTTTAGGTGAGTTGAGTAACTCGGAAGAGTGTAGAAATTATTCCTTCTACCACCGAATTAGGAAAGGGGAAGCAGTTTTAGCTTTGAAAAAATGAAGCGTAGAAAAGCAATGGGTCCCGACGATGTACCGATTGAAATGTGGAAGGTCTTGGGAAAGATGGGTATAGCATGGCTCATAAAAATTTTCAATAAGATATTGAAAACGAAGAATATGCCAAATGAGTGGCGAAAAAGCACTACGGTGCCTATCTACAAGAATAACAGCGTAATACAAAATTGCATGAAATATAGTGGTATTAAATGAATAAGTCATAAAATGAATCTTTGTGAGAAAGTAATTGAGTATAGACTAAGGCAAGAGACACGGATCATAGACAATCAATTTGGGTTCATGTTAGGGCACTCGACTATAGAGGCAATCTATCTCTTATGAAGATCAATTGGATGATACAAAGATATGCATAATGATTTCCACATGATCTTTATAGATTTGGAAAAAAAATGTATGATAAGAGAAATTCTTGGAGGATTCTAGAGAAGAAAGGAGTAGGTAGGAGTAGCATATACCCATGTTATAAAGGATATATATAATGAAGTAAGGACTGCAATAAGAATTCATGAAGGACACTAAAAGCTTTCCCATAACCATAGGGTTACACCAAGACAGCTTTAAGTTCTTACCTTTTTGAATTGGTACTGGACGAGTTAACGAGACATATTTAAGAAGATAAGATAAGAAAATCAGTTAAGGTGGTTTGGACATATGAACTGAAGACCTACATACACTCTGGTTAGAAAATGCGACTATGAGACGGAAGCTCAGGGAAAAAGAGATAGAGAAAGATTTAGGAAGACTTGGAAAAAGACTTAAAGAAAAGATATGGAGTACTTGTAGCTAATATAAGACATGTCGCAAAATCGAGTGCAGTGATATTCTATAATTCATACAGCTGACGACACTTAGTGAGATAAGACTTAATTGTTGTTGTTGTATTCTTAGAGAGTTGTCAAGTACTTGTCACTGATGCTTTATACATCACCAAACTACATATTCCATTGACAAAATCTATAATTTCCCGTAGAAATAAGATTTTGCTTTTAAACTAATTAGTTGTTGAGGAACAATAGATTACAAGATCCCCAAGAACAATATACAAGTAAATCTATTTATAAGTATATCTATTCAGATCCGGAAACAATTTAAAATAAGAAATATGGAGTAGTTTGGAATCAATTCGAATGCCAAGTGGCAGAAATTATTAAAGTGACTGAAGGTGAGATTATACTGTAATCTTATCCATAAATTAACAACCAAATGATATCCTCCTTATATATATAGGGTAGTTATCCGAAAATTGGAATATTAATTTCCATTATTTGTGTAGGTATTTGGCTATGTATGCTTGTTGTCAGTATCTATTAATTTCCACATTGCTATCACCATTGCCAGTTCTGACTGCAGTAGCAATACTAACCTAAATTCAGAAAAATACAACGTTTAATGAATAAATCCATAAAGAAGCATCAAAGTGGTATGCTGCAACATTGTCTTGCATTTCAATATTGTTAAAGTTGTCTTTGCACTATACCCTTATTGGTGGTATATATTTAAATAAATAAGCCGGAGTTGTCTTTGCATGTGCTGACCCTATAGCCTTATTGGTGGTATATGTTTAAATAAATAAGCTGCACAACTGTATGTGTTTTTGCGCTTGTACTCCCCGAAAATTGGAAACACATCGGATTCGGTTATTTGATAAAATAAAAAAGGTTTTTTTTTTAAATTAAAATAATCTTTGAGATTTACATAACTTCTAACTTTGGTCCTAAGATTTAAAATTGATAGAAATGATCTCTGAGCTAAAAAGCCAATAGAAAATTATGAAAGGATAGATCTTGTAAGGTTCAATCACATACTAATTGGCAATATGGAGAGTAATTTTTTTTTTTATAAGTTCTTACAAGGTTTTTTTTAAAGAAAACTAATGAAAAAAACTTGAAAACTTTGAGTTTTAATGATAAGGACAAAATAAAGGGTAAAGTGAATAGTACTAGGATTGACTTTTTAGTGTAAAAATATGGTTTTTTGTTAAAGTGGACAGTACCGCGGCCTTTTCGTTAAAACTCCCTTTTTTTTACTGATGCGGGACTCTTTTACCTTCGCATCCTCACACGTCCCTTCACGTGTTGCGAACTTTCAAGCCAAACAAAGTGTACAACACGAATTGGATGATGTGGAGTATGTATGGCCATTGGGCTTCACACGTGGGCCAACCTGGTTTAATACCATGAAGAAAGTTGAGGTTCTACTATAAAACCAATTAGCAATATGAGAAGTAGCTTAACTTACTTATACGCCCTTGCATGATTTATTCTTTCACCTATGTGAGGTTTTTTACCCTTCAGATCCTCACACACCCCTTCACATGTGACAAATTTCAAGTCAAACATGTGGACAAGACAATTGGGTGACGTGGAGCATATGTAACCATTGGGCTTCACAGGTAGGTGAACCTTTCTTTGATACTATGAAAAAAGTTGAGGCTTTACTGTAAAACCAATTGACAATATGGGAAATAACCCAACTTACTTAAGCACTTGCAAGGTCTTTCTTTTCACCGATGCTCTTTAACTTTCATGTCCTCACAAACTAAACTTTAATCCTTAAATAAGGTAAAGTTTAGATAAATGTTCGATACAAGAAAGGGGACCCACCTATCCCATGCCATAATAATTAACGGCTAATTTAACCGAATATGTAATGGATATATGACACTGTAACAAATTCGTAAATTGAAGTATGACATTGCAATATGAGTTTGTTATGTGACCCAATATTAGAACAAAAATAGAATATGAATTTAAATTAAACCACACATCAAAAGACTAGAATTAATATGTAATCTAACACTAGATTTTAATTGAAATTTTCAAATATTAGAGTTAAAAAAAGGATTATTTTATTAACACCCCACAATTAATTTTTTTTTCTCCTAATAATTCTAGCTTTACCCTTGCTTTTGTTAAATCCAACCTATGTGACAGCCTGTCCCGAATTATTTGTACTGTAGGTGTGAAAAGACTAAATTGCCCTTGGACGTTGGTTGGCGTTGTGGGGTGTTGGTTAGTTGTTTTTGGTTGTTGACTTAACAGGACACACACACACACACACCCATACTACTCTTCCGTGACTCTTTCTCTCCTCCCTCTCGGATTTCTTCCATTAGTTTAGAATTGTACGGACGAACTTCAAAACCAACCACACACGCACGGATCGACGTCTAGAAGGTAAGATTCGAACTACTTGCAAGTTTCTGAGTTCATATATACCATTTGTGAGACTTGAAACCTTCGGAAAACCTCGAGAACCCTAACCCCAATTTTCATGCATTAATTATTGTGAGCTTTTTAGGAGTTTTTAAGGTCATAGGAAGCTTTAGAACGTCTTCACGAAGCTCGAGGAAGAATTTTGAGGTGTTTTGGACGTCGGGAAGCTCGAGTTCAGTGAGTTGCAGGTTTGGTCGGTATATCGAAGGATTTTTTGGCGAGATCTCATGGATTTCAAGGCTTGAAAGTGGTAAGGTTTTGTTCTACTCGTTGTAAGCTTCATTTTGGTCAAATTTCATGGAATTTGGTTGAGAAATGAAGAGGATATGAAGATTTGAATATTTTCCAGTTTCCGACGAAAATTCAAGTTGCAGACTGCGGCTACCGGCGAGGCTTACTGAAGAAGGAGATGAATATTCCGTTAGAGTTGACGAAATATTCTAATGGTGTTAGGTAACGGTCGTTAACTTTTGTTAAGGTTTTAACGGAATATTCCTAACGGCCGTTAGGGCTAGTTAGGGTTTGACCGCGCGTGCCCGGCGCGTCTGGCCATGCCTTGGCCAGCGTGTGGGTGGTCAGAAAATTATTTTAAAATTATGGGGATGTTCGTGAGGTTGAGTAGATTACGTTGGTATATTCAAACACCCCATTTGAGCATTGTATGAGAAGTTATTACCTAGTTTTGGTTATGTGCTTTAAATTGACATTTTTATAGTTGTTTCGCATATAAGTGAGACCTATCCTGAGGACGAGGGTAGTTACTCAAGGCTCGGGGGCTATGACCCTTCCACATACCAGTGAGTGGGCTTTTGGTTTTCCGTATATACCTATATACTTGAGAGTTTTCTCAGAAAATGAAATTGAATGTTTATATGTTTTAAAATGCCATGCAAAGGTCTGCATATTTATTTATGCATTAGTAGTTGCATATATGTATGTTTGGTGCTGCGGACGCACAGGTAAGTGCCAGGTAAGTTTATAGTTTATGGTTGTGAATTAGTGGTTACGTGAGATGCATTAAGAGCTCATAAACCTGCACCCCGGTGTTAGTGCTCCCGCCCAGAGTTAGGGCACAATCCTTCACGTGATGTTCACCTCCCGCACCACACGCTCATCTTGGATCCAAGTTAGGTGCACATCCCTGTCGTATAGACCACTATAGGTGGTTCCGACTTGTAGGTGACCCACGATTATTCGCAGAGTCTTCACGTGATCGTAGCACTCGAGCGTATTTATTTACACCCAGTCCTGTCGTACAGACCACTTTAGGTGGTTTTGACTCGTGTGCAGGTATAGTTGTTGAGATGTGGATTCGAGCTTTAGATTCAGGCGTACAGGTCACGTTAGGTGACTCTGGCTGACATATCATTTGCATTGATTGATATCACCTGGTTTACTTATACTTTATGCTGAGAAATTCGTCATGGCATATTTATGAATGTTGTTATTCTGTGCATGATTTCGATATATTCATATATTCTATTTTTTGAGAAATTATACAAGTTTTATGGAGAGGGGTTAGAACTTTTGAGAATGAAATGATTTTGAAAAGCTTTGTTTTTGCCCACTCACACTTTCTGTTTTCTGCCCCTCAAAGTTTTAGGTAAAAGCGCTTTGGTGGTTCACGAGGACTTTGACGGTGGTTCTGACAGAACAACAGAAATGTAAGATCACCTTTGGGTGTTGTGTAATTAGTATTCATCCTACTGGACTGCACTTAGGCTTTTTGTGCTTTGATTATGTTTATCACACTTAGTCTTACACTAGCGTATTACTTTAACTAGTTTATCTAGTAGTTTGGTTTTTATTTATTCGCTTTTCTATTATTATTCATTCTTCCGCACTATGCACATGGCTACGTCACTCTCATGTGACTACCAGCACGCCTTGATTTCGGTCGGGGGGTGTCACCCCACCCTACAAAACAAAAAATGGCAGAGCCATTCACCCCACCACCGCCCCTCGCAGTTGACTTTATTGTGTCCTCTCCAATCAACCACATGTTTGGAAAGGCCAGGTTATAGCCTGAACATTGTTTTCCAATGACCCTTATTCTACTACATGTATTGGTTCCTTTCAACATATGAATTGAAATTTTGTGGTGCTTCTACTTCATTTTCCCTTGACAAATTGAATGTGAATTTGTTTGGAAATATGTTACTCATCACAAGGATTGCATATGACAGATTGTTTGGAATGACTGATTGAGTATTTAGGCAATTGATTTCTGGTTTCTCATTTTCTACCTTATTTGCTATAATGGGATTAGTAGGACATGTTTCTCGAAATTGGGTAAGGAGTCTATACCCAATTGCTTTTGATAAATATATCCCTAATACTTACTATACAAACCTTTTGTAAATTGGGTCTAATTCTCGATCTGAGAACTATACCAAGTTCAATTCGGAATGGCCAAGCAAAGAAATGAAAATTATTAAAAATAATAATAATAATAAGAATAAGTACAAGGATGAATGTTTTGATGTTAACATGCGATTAGTGTAAATAAAACCGAGGATATGGACACTCAGCCATTGGTGACAGTGGGGTGTTGAGCTCGGTGGCTGTGGGAATATGAGATTTTTGTTTTATTGGAGGTGGGGGTGGATTCAACAGAAGTAAGGGTAAAATTGGAATTATAGAGGGAATTTTTTATTATGGGGTGTATTCAACAAATTGTAGGGTATTAATAAAACAACTCTTGAAAAATCTTTAAATAAAATTTGTGAATACCGATAAGGTCATTCAACATTAGGGATTAATTTGATCTTGTTAAAGAGTCCAACATTATCTTTCCAAGTTGTGAGTCATTGTATTTTTTAACTATAGTATAGCATTGTGTCGAAATGTGCATTTTGATTCACGTTTAAGAACAATTATATAGATAGGCTGACATGAGTTTTTTTGTTTCTATATACAAGCTACATCCTGGGAGTGGGGCCTCGTACACAAGAAAACAAGTGCATGGTGTGGGAGAGGGGCCTTGTATACAAGCTACACCATATATATATATATATATATATTTTTTTTTTTTTTTCTTGTTTCCATGTACAATCAAATTGAACAACATGGTGTGGGAGAAGGTAATAATTTGCTTGATGTTCCTTGTTCAAACTAAGGGAGATCAAACAATTTTACAACGATCAAATTTAACAAAAGTTGGAGACGAAATGAATCAGAGAACTAGAAATAGGGTAAGGAAAGAGGACCAATCAACTAGACTCCCCACCCCTTGGTTGATATGATTCCTACTTATTAAGTATTTAATTATGAACTTCAAGAGAAAACTCACACTTTTCATTCTGTGTTCCTAAACACAAAGTTAAGAGGTAAAATGATTCACATACCCATATTTAAGTAATGTAAAGAATCAAAATGATTTCAATACTTTGTTATACAAGTAAACAAACCCTAAAATGATTTTCAATATCCAACAATTAATGTATGCGAGTACGACCACTTGTTAAACTATAAGTATTGCCAGAATTAAAAAAAATATAAAAATAAAATAAAACATGTTGATGAGATAAGGATGCGTTTAGTTTACAAGAAAGGAGTCTGGGATGAGAAATAAATATGTGGATAAAATTGAGGTCATAGCAATAATATTAATTGGCAATATGAAGAATAACTTAATATTTTATAAGCCCTTATAAGCCCTTGGAGCACGTGTGACCGTTGGGCTTTCACACATGGGC
Source organism: Pyrus x bretschneideri (assembly GCF_019419815.1). Taxonomy (NCBI): domain Eukaryota; kingdom Viridiplantae; phylum Streptophyta; class Magnoliopsida; order Rosales; family Rosaceae; genus Pyrus; species Pyrus x bretschneideri. The sequence goes on along the minus strand of NW_025999808.1, from coordinate 428,521 downwards.
CAATCTGCTCTGATACCATGAAGAAAGTGAAAGTTCCACCACAAAACCAATTGGTAATATAGATAGTAGTCTAACTTCTTATAAGACCTTGTATGGCTTGGTCCCTTACCAATTGTGGAACTTTGTTCTCACATTCTCACAATATGTAACTTAATAAGACAGAACAATATTGGATGGAGTCAAGATAACAAACGTTTTCTAAATTAAAATCTAGGTCGATGGACTGAGCTACATGACTTGAAATGTGACTAAAAGAGTAAAACTCTAGCAAGATCGAAGCCATCATAGGCAAGATAATAAGAGTCCACCGAGATCAATGGTGTCAAACTAGACTTAATACAAAACATGAGCCTGAAAGAGGAAATCAGGGTGGTTGACTGGTTGGGATTACATGTCAAACGAATCATACCAAGAGGTGGCATAGTTGTAAAAATTTTAGATCTAAATGATTATAGGTAGTGTTTGCTTTGAAGGAAGACTTTGAGATTGTAATTGAAGAGCTAAGAGAATTTTTGTTGAAGTATAATTGGGTTTGTGTTAAAAAATAATTGGGTTGATTACAGAATTGGTTTTGTGCTAAAAACAATTGGGTTGATTAAAGAATCACTCAAGTTGTTTGTTTAATCGTGAGCTTGGAGGCCTCTGGTTTTATTTATATGCAGGGGAAAAGGAGTAACCTTCAACATATCGCTGAGCTGGAGCAGGGTTAGATTGGTCGTTTGATGCTAACGGTGACGGTATTCCTTGTAGGTGGTCTTCAATTGTCTTGAGGTGGTTAGCACGATCGCTGTAAAAACCTCAGCGTATAAAAAAAGACGCATGTGTAAGCATTTAATGGGTGAGATATTCCCAAGCTTTGACCTGTTTCGTGGTAAAAGTGCCTCAAAGAGAATAGTGTCCAAGTTGTTGGACAAGTTAGAGAGAAATGAGATTGTCATCTAAATCTTGGTTTGGGCTCCTAAATTGGTGGGTTGGAGTTGTGCGACTTTTGCGTAAATAAAAAAAAAAATACGCACTATAACATGCGTTATTTTTATTTATGACCCAAACACCTCATCCCAGACTAGTGGCTCATTAGCAGTCGAATTAAACTTGCCTAAGCTAAGTGGGCAAAACCCTAGGTATATATGATCAGGCCCCTTAACAAGAGGGATCCCCATTTTTCTAAAAAAATGGGAACACCTTCTTGACCGTTGGATTTAACTTTAATGAAATTGTGTGGTTCCCCATTTGTTTGTGAAAGGATTCCATATATGATAGCTGCAAAAAGGAACCAACTACATTAAGTTACCTGGCTTATAACTCATTTTTTTATTGTAGAATATAAAATGAACAATAATTTACATGTATTAATAGCTATTAGTACTCATCATAACGAGTCATGCATGGATTTCACATAGGAGAGGCTGAAGCTCGAGGATATTCAAAGGGGATTTTTGAACATTACTGACACACTTCGACCGAAATCAGGACATGCTGGCCGTCACGTGAGGGTGACGTAACCATGTGCACAGTGCGGAAGCTAAGAATAATACTAAAAGTACGAATAAATAAAAACCAAACTACACACAGAGTAGTTAACATACATGTGCAAGCGTAAGCGTGAAAAACAATATTCAGAGCATAGAAAACCTAGTGCAGTCCAGAGGAACAAACACTAACTAAACACACCCAGAAGTGGTCCTACACTAGTGATAATCTGTTAGATATGCCGTGGATTACTCATAAGTCGCCAAAAGAGCAACCCAAACTAGAACTTGGAGGGGCACAAAACAGAAAGTGTGAGTGGGCAAAAACAAAGCTTTTCAAAATCATTTCATTAACAAAAGTTCTAACCCCTCGCCGTAAAATCTGTATAGTTTCCCAGAAAATAGAATGTACACATAAATCGAAAACATGCCCAGAAATATGCCATGTCGAATGCCTCCACATAAAATGTAAGTAACCCAGGTAATGTCAATCAATGCACGTAACATGTCAGCCGGAGTCACCTAACGTGACCTGTACGGCTGAATCTAGAGCTCAAATCCCCAACTTACTAACTATATACCTGCACATGAGTCGGAACCACCTAAAGTGGTCTGTACGACAGGACTGGGTGTAAATATATACGCTCAAGTGCTACGATCACATGAAAATTGGGCGAATAATCGCGGGTCGCCTACGAGTCGGAACCACCTATAGTGGTCTGTATGACAGGACTGTGCACCTAATTTGGATCCAAGATGAGCGTGTGGTGCGGGAGGTGAACATCACGTGAAGGACTGTGCTATACTCTGGGCGGGAGCACTAACATCGGGGGTGTAGGTTATGAGCACTCTATGCATCTCACATCACTATTAATTAATCACAAACATAAACCATAACTTACCTGACACTTACATGTGCGTCCGCATCACCAAACATACATATATGCAACTACTAATGCATAAATAAATAGGCAAAGGCACGGCCAGACGCGCCTCCCACGCGCGGCCACGTGGCAGGCACACTGACGGCGTCAGTTAACGCCGTCAGGAATATACCATTAAACCCTAACAGATTCCGTTAAAACTGACTGACGGCATTAGAATATTCCATCCAAACTAACGGAATATTCTGTCTTCTTCTTTGGTGAAACGCCGGTCGCTGGAAAACTGGGAATTTTTCCAATCTTCGTTTCTCACTCGATTCTTCACCAATTTCAATGAAATTTGCACCAATGGAAAGCTGGAGATGAGTAGAACAACGTTGTACCTGTTTGAAACCTCCAAGATCACGGGATCATGTCGGAGAAATTCAAGAAAAATCGGCCAAACTTGTAACTCACGATCCCAACGTCCAAATCCTTCCAACGAACCACCCTGAACTTCCTAAGGACCTCACTAAGCTTCTTACAAGTTTCAAATTCCCTGAAAAACAACATTTCACGTGTGCATGAACAGTGACCAAAATCGGGGTGCCCTGGTTCAACGTGAAATCGAAGGATTCCTTACCTAAAATTGGTATGGTTGGACTCGTATGGTCCTCATGAACACTAGGTATAAATTTCCACCTCGATCTGTAATGTTTTCACGGGTTTTGGGACTTGTTTGTACGAAGAAAGAAGAAGAAGAGAAAGAGAGAGTGTTTGAGACTGAGAAGGTATACGGGGGAAGGAGATGAGGATGAGAGTATGTGTGTGGTCCAGATGCAACCAGCCAACAACAAAACAACCACACAAAATGACAAATAACCACTAGGGGCAAAAACGTCATTTCACACCTACGATATGAATAATTCGGGACGGGCTGTCACAATTAGTCCTTGCAAAAGATTAAAATTTAAAAAAAAAACCTGGTGCTAGATTAAATATTGAATTAAATTCCTTAAAGAGTGCTCTTATCAAAATTTACATTCAATTTTTTGTTATTTAATGTGTATTTTTATTTAATCTCTCCATATTAAATTTTAATTTTATTAATATGCACATATTTAGTTTTTTTTTAATTATAAATGAATGTAAATGAGAAAATATTAAAAGACATTTGTGATACAAAAATATATAAATACATAAGTGTATAGAAATGACTGTGCCGAAATATATAAAATTGACTTTTTTATACCAAATGATTGTACCAAAATATATTATAATGAACCTAAATGTATATGCCGAAATGTATTATATTGAATTAATGTACCTAAATGTCAACATCGAAATATATGTACCAAAAACTTACGTACTGAAATGAATGTACGAAAATGTACGTACCTAAATGTCAATACCAAAATGTATGTACCTAAATATCAATACCGAAATGTGACACACCCCGACCGAGATCGGAGCGTGCTGGCCGTCACACGAAGGTGACGTAGCCATGTGCACGTGCGGAAGCTAATAAAGTAGTAATAAAAGGTACAAATAATTAAAAACTAGCATACGAAGTACTAGAATAAGTGCTAGTATGTGCGGTACAATTCCAGAGCAGGTCTACAGCAGCCCAACAAAAACGACAACAGTAGTATGCCCGAAGGCGACCCTACAAGGGTGAGTGTCTGTCAGAAACGCCGAAAAGCCCTCTGGGGAAACCACCGCAACGGCTAAGCAACTAGAACCTGGAGGGGCGCAAAACAAAAGCGTGAGTGGGCAAAAACAAAGCTTTTTGAAAATCATTTAGCAAAATACATTCTAACCCCTCGCCGTAAAACCTGTATACTTCCCAGAAAATATATATACGCATAGTACATGTGTTAAGCATGCTCAAATATATGCCATATGCTCGATAATATGCCATGCCGACATCTCATAAAGATATGCAAGTGCTCAGGTATAATCATATCCACATCGTGTAATCTGGCAGCCGGAGTCACCTAACGTGACCTGTACGGCTGCATATAGAGCTCTAATCTCAATCTCAATATCTGAACCTGACCACGAGTCGGAACCACCTAAAGTGGTCTGTACGACAGGACTGGGTGTAAATAAGTGCTACGATCACGTGAGGCCTGGGCGAATAATCGCGGGTCACCTACGAGTCGGAACCACCTAATGTGGTCTGTACGACAGGCCTGTGCACCTAGCTTGGATCCAAGCTGAGCCTAAGGTGCGGGAGGTGAACATCACGTGAAGGCCTGTGCCCTGCTCAGGGCGGGAGCACTAACACCGGGGGTACAGGTTATGAGCTCTCTAGGCATCTCAAACAACTGCTGAAAGTAAATGCGAATACCACTTACCTGGCACTTACCTGTGCGTCCACAGCACCCAATATGCATATATATATGTATGCCACTACTAATGCGTGCAATGATGCATAAACGATAATAATAACATGCATGGCATAAGGCAAATAACCCTTTTTAAATCAATTTCTGGGAATATAAATGTATATAGGTATATACGGAAAACAAAAGCCCACTCACTGATACGTGGAAGGGTCGTAGCCCCCCTGTCTCGCGTGTGCACGCTCGTCCTCGGGGTACGTGTCACCTAAATGCGAAACAACTATAAAAACGTTAACTTTAAAGCACATAACCCATTTCTCAAAATAACTTCTCATACATTGCTCAAAATGGACAAATGAAAATACCAACGTGCTCTACACAACCTCAGGATCACAACCATAATTTTAAAATAATTTTTGGACCCCGCACGCGCCCCCACGCGCCAGGACAGGCACGGACCCACGCGCCCCCACGCGCGGCCACGTGCCATGCACACTGACGGCGTCAACTGACGCCGTCAGGAATATTCCTTTAACCCGACGGAATATTCCGTTAACCTTAACTGACGCCGTCAACTGCCGTTAGGAATATTCCGTTAGACCTAACGGAATATTCCCCTTTCTTCTCCGACCACCCTCGCCGGACTCCGGCCACCGGAAACTGGCCGGAAAACTGGAAAAACTTAAAACTCACTAATCTCCTTCGTTTTTCATCCAATTTTCACGTATTTTATACCAAAATGAAGCCCTAAACCTCATCTACCACGTTGGACTAGTTTTAGAGCCTAAAAACAACTGGAATAAACTTTTCAAAAACATGGAAAATCGGCCAAACTTACAGTTCTTGGTTCCAACGTCCAAAACCGTCCAACGATGCACTCCCAAGCTCCTTGGGACCTCACCAACACAACTACAACCTTCAAAAGTCCAAAAACTAACTAGATTAAACTTGCATGAACAGTACACAATTCGGACCACTTCGAATCGACGTGAAAATGGTAATTTCCTTACCTGAAAATGGTACCACTGGACTCCTCTCAGCCTCACGAGCTTGATGGTGTACTTGGTTCCCTCGATCTGCTAAGGTTTGAGGGGTTTTGGGTTTGTCCGTACAATTTCAATGGAGAAGAGAGAAAGGGAGCACGGGAGAGACAGAGAGAAGACAGAAAGAGAGAGAGAGACAGTATCTGTGTGTGGAAGTGTGTGTGTGGTCCAACACATGCCACACCACCAAAAACAACCCACAACGTGACAAAAACGAACTAGGGGCAATAAGGTAATTTCACACGTGCGTTTTAATAATCCCGGGACGGGATGTCACAAAATGTATGTACCAAAATATATGTACCTAAATATATTTACCGAAATATAATATATTGAATTAATGTACGCAAAAGTCAATACTCAAATGTGTGTACCAAAATGTAAGTAACGAAATGCATTACATTGACCGAAATGCATTATATTGAATCAATGTAACTACATGTTTGTACCGATGGATATACCAAAATATTCAAATATATTAATGTACCTAAATGAAGAACATACAAAATTGTTATCGGAATATATATTATAAAAGAATTAGTTACCTAAATGTAGACATTAAAATATATTATGATGAATGAAATAAAAAGTAAATTTAAATGTAATTGATACATTAAAATAAAAATAAAAAGATAAATAAAACATCAAAATATAACTAATAAATGATATGATTAAATGTACTAGGGACTAAAATTGAATTTTAATCTTACACAAGATTAAAGTCTAAAACTCATCTTTTTTAAAGATTAAAATGAAGTTTTCTATATTCAAAAGCACGAATATCTGCTCAATGGAAAAACGTCTCTATGTTTTGTTGTCAAACCCTTTGTTTTAGAATATACCGATCTGGAAAGGAACAATTGAAAAATATATATTAATAATTAGTTGTGAAAATACCGTGTTTTCTTTAGTTTTTCATTCGTTTTCCATCCGACGCAAAGACATGTAAAGTTGTATATAATTACCTCTCCATTTTCTCGATTCATGATTTGCTAATCTGCTTAAATGTCAAAAACACTAGACACCATCCCAATTTTATATTCTATCATCCAACTATATATGTATTTAAACCAACAAGAGCATATTTTTTCAAACATGTTACTTCAATGAAGGCAAGCTGATTCATCAAATGCTCAACTTTGAATGTACGACAAAACGAGTAAAACAAAGAAGAATATCTCATTCACGTTTTTCATGTGATTACCGCCGGCTTTTTTCATCAATCATGGATTCCTATTGGTCAAATGATAAATAAAATAAATATGCATCTGGAAGCCTTTCAGGTTTTGAACTTTTAAAAGCCTTGCTCTACATATACAAAGCACAGATGGGACCGCTGTAATGTATAAACTATATAGTTATCTCCAATTTTGGATAAATCCAATTTCCTTTCTTCCTGGAACCATGCCTCATTTTAATTCTTAATAAACTATTTTTGTTTTTGTACTTAGATTACTGACTCGCGATTATTTTTTTTTCCTTGTGCCATTTCATTTCTGATATGAGTATCTTGCCGCTTTCTTTCCCCATTTACATGGACAATGTTGATTGAAAATTAAGCAAAATCATCGAGCCATTTAGATTTAATAAAACTAGATCTTCATGGTCTTCCTATATATAAAGTCAATTGCTTGTTACTAAAAGCTACAGCTCACAAAGGAAGACCACACGGTTGAGTAATCTCATACCTTAGTTTTCAGGTATGTCATAACAAAATCAATGTACTCTCTAAACTATTTTTTTGTAGTCAATGCACTCCCTAAACAGCATGAATTAGCTAATCTACCTCCCATATATATATATATATATATATATGTGACTGATTAAAAATCCATTTTTCCACCTCTTCACAAGGGAGCATCCAATAACATTATGCATCTATATAGGACTATTGTGAAGAGCTAAATAGGCAAAATCATTTTAAAACGGAGTATTTGAGAATTTTCTCATAATCTCACACTAAGATGGCAGGACCTGTTCTGAATTTTCAAATGTCCAGAGCAAAATTTGAAATGGTTGTAGATTGATTAATAGACATTCTTTTATAAATTAATTAATTTTATTAATAGTGATAAAATATCAGGATTAGAAACTAATATATATGGACTAAAAATGATTACAGCCAATGGGGAGGAAACTTATGCGATCTAGAGAGTACAACTGAATGTATAAACGATACCAAGATTAAAAGTCAAAATCAAATAATTTTGAGAGCTATAGATGGGAGATGAATACCTTCTAGCACTCAAACCTTAGAATATTGTACAAAAGATATATGCATTGTGCAATTACACTTTGTTTAATTGTTGAATTTATGGGTTTTTGTTCTTATGTTATTGTTTGTAATGAATGGCCAAGATTAGAACTAGCGCATAGGCTTTATGAATGACAACTGTTCTATAGCAGTTGTGTATCTTAAGTTGTACACGTGTTGTGCATGTGAGTTGAGTCATGCATAGCATGAATGAGTTTGCAACGGTTATCTTGCTCATTCCTATTTGCTGAGTCAAACCCTAATTCGAATACAAAACATTAACACATTTTGGAGGCATCACGGTTGGAAAAATCAAGATGACAAGATTTTGAGTTTGGATGTTAATTTGATGATTCATGAAACTTTTTTGACGTTGAATAATTAATGAGATGAAAAAAGTTTAAATTAATTTTTTTTTTTATTTTAAGAAAGGAGGCATTGTGGTTTACTAATTTTCTTGAAAAAGGGGAACATTGTTCATTTGGTAGTATTTTCGTTTTTAATATGTGTGTGTGTGTGTGTGTGTGTAGGGACTAAAAATAATTTGGTGCCGTACGAAAAGAAAAATGCAACACGCCAACTCATACATATTTTAAACATAAAGAAAGCAGAAATTTACGAGGGATCCAACACGCCAACTCATACATACTAAATGCAACTAGTACGACCGCTGGTAAAGGAACACTTTGATGATGGATTAAACTGTCTAATATTTGTACGAACATAACATATGCTTATACAATGTACCCTAATATTTTTGGTGCCCATAATTTTTTTAGGCTTCAAACTGTTGCTCTGCTCACACTAGCACAAGGCCGGTATATATAAAAGGACAAGATACAAGGTCACTTAGTATTATGATTTAGTAATATTCTTCTTCACTTATAAACATAGACAATATGTTTAAATCTCATGAATGTCAAATTCCATAGCAGTTTAATTATGCATCTCTTAGTGTAAATTTATTGTTTTTATTAAAAAATATAAATACACAAGACAAGGGCTCTTAATCCCTCCTAATACTTTCTACTTTCTTATTCTCCAACACGCTCCATCATGAATTTTTCGAGAAGAAAATCAAAGCTCATTTGTAACATGCACACAACGTGGGCGTCACCTTTATTGACGCAACATTGGCATCGACCTTATTCAAAGAAACTTCATTCAAATATAACACTTTTGGACAACAACCACTCGAGTGGTCATCAGTCCAAACATTCAATCAATTCATGCTGCGATGCCTCAATTACAAATCAACGATTACAAAATGGTAACTAAATACGCTTCCAATTTGGGCTTTTCAAACGGAACCTATGGTTCAACAAAAAAAAAACAAATCCACCCTAGGGCTTATTATTGACATTATTTTTAGGGCACTACAATTCGCAATTCAAAATATTATCATATATTTTTTTTTAGTAAACTAATGAAAATGGCCTATCCAAACTAATTATGAATCAAAATACTCAATCATTTTCTCTTAATCAAAAGGAACTCGCCCTTCTATTTTTCTTTAGATGGAGAGAGAGAGTAATAATCACCGGAAGATTTTACGTTGGATGGAGATAAAGAGGATGGGGATCTTAGAGATCCTCACATTCTAATTGATCATTTTACATCGTGTAGCCAGTTTTTGTTAGTTACTATTTTTGTTTAATTTTAAATAAAAAAATTCAAATGATTTCTGACCGCATGATGTACGATAAATAGTTAAGATATGAGGATCCCTAGGATCCCCACAATTTAAATCTGAAAGGGATCCAAATCCGGAGATAGAAGCCTGAGAGCATCTCTAAAGAATATGCCAAATTTTAAACATAAAAAATGATAGTTGATAGCTTATGTGGCAATTTAACATTTTGTACAATATTTGACTCCACCCGATATGTTAAATAATAATGTCATGTAATAATTTTTTTTTATCTTTTTGTGGAGTTCAATGAATAAGGCAACCAATCAAATATTTCAAAAACATAACAACATTTATTATGTATTATATTAATCTATTAAAAAATCATTTAATAAATTTGACATTTGCTGTCAAATTTGACAGCAAAAGGCTTTGCCTTCAAATGACTCAACATCACCTAAGAAATTGAAGGCTCGGTTGGAGAGAGTTTGCTGTCATTTTTTACTGTTGTATGCCTACGCGGCAATTTTGACATCTCATTTGAAGATGCTCTGAGTTGCTGACTTTGACATTTGAGTTTGGCTTCTTGTTTTCTTTTGCCATCGTAGTTTTGAGATTCAAATTTTCAACTAGATCTATTTTATTATGAATCCTGGTAAAAATTGATGTTGAAGGTTAGAGAAGCATCGTGGTATTGTTTGTTTATTAACCAACACTCAAATCATCGAATTTGTTTCATTTTTCTTTGTCAATTTGTCGCTCAGCATAGTTGAATTATGTATGAGTGGATGTGGATTTATGTCACTAGTAGAGAAAAAACAATTTGTGCGATCAAACTTTATGCGACGAATGCAAACTCGTCGTGCAAAGCAGGTTAGCGTGACAAATATACAATTTCGTCAGAAATAATTTAATGGGACAAATAGCTTGCGCGACGCAATATTTCGTCGCGTAAAACGACTTTGCACGACAAAAAAAAAAAAAAGGCTTCAGCGCGAAGGTTAGCAGAAAAACGAGTGAATGCTTGTATTTTGGCGCCAAAAAATCAATACATCATGTGTCCCTTTGTGTGACAAATATTTCGTCGCACAAAGATTCACACATTTACTAGACTGTCAGGTGTTTAGTCAAAGTGTTGAATGAGGTATTTACTCCATGGTTTTGTGCGACGAAGGTTTCGTCGCGCAAAGAAGCCATAATTCCTTTAAATTGACAGTTTCGCTCAGTCTCAACACAATTCAATCCGAAAACTTTTTACTTTCACCAAATTATTATTCCAATTTTTATTTGTTTTTTCGTACGCAACGACAGACTCTAGTGATCCTTCGTCAAAGAGAGTTCAAGGCAAAGGTTATGAGAAAGGTAATACGTACTAAATTTTGTTGGTTGTGTAATTAATTAAATATTTAAGTAGACTAATATAAGTTTTCATTTTGTAGCAGAAAAAGAAGAGAGCTACGACATGCGTTCAATACACTTCTTCTGCTAAGATCCGGTACCGAATAACTTACATAGAATTAGTAGGATATGTAATACCCTGAAAATTTAAATAGATGAATATGTGGAGAAAATCGAAAATAAATCGATTTATGGTTATGGAAATAGAATTGGGAAATTTTAAAGTTTTGTTTCCGGAAATTGTTATAATTTATTTTAAAGTTTTGTTTCCGGAAATTGTTATAATTTATGTATTTAGATTATTGAGATTTTATGTTATTTTTCAAGAAATTATATTAATTTACTTGAGTTTAGTTTTAAATTAAACTAGTTATGAAGTTTGAAGTTTGGAAATTAATTATTTAAAATCTATAGACCTTTCGAGGTCACAATTTATATTTTTGAATAAAGCTCGACCTCACGAAAGCATAGACGCAAACCGTTTGTGAAACGGAGTTATAATGAAAGAGTTATTAACGTTTAAAGTTAAGGACATTTCTGTAATTTTGACTTGAATTGGAAGTCTCCAGATTTCTGAAGCCATTATTTGTGATGCCATGTGTGTGGCTGAGATGAAAATGAAAAAAGAGTAAAAAAGGGAGGTGTACGAAGGGGGAACCGGGTCTTCCCTCGACCCGCGACCCAACCTAACCATATTTTCCGTTTCTAGCCACATTTGACAACGACAAAGATGTCATTCGATCTCCCTCCTAATTTCTCTCTAAAACCAACAAATTTGGGTTTGATTCTATGTAAAACCCTTAAAGAAGGGTGAGGCAGGTTTGGGTGGTGTTTCACCAAATCCGAAGCTAACTCCGGTCATCACACCCACCAATAGATTCCCCTACACCCCAGGAACAAAGCCCAAGCATTGGTTGGGGCGTCAGAGTTGTTTTATGGTTGAATCATGAACACCCAAAAACAAGGGTTTCTGGCAGTTTGTGGCCAATTTGAGGTATTTCCCGACCAAATTGGACTTTACCACAGGTATGAAAATTGTTCCCCTCATTGAGATCTACAACCCTGTAAAATTTGGTAATTTTTAAAACTAGTTGAATTCTCCTGCAAGTCGGGACAGTCGACCACCACTTGCGGCGGTGCGTGGCCAGTAGGCCGACATTGTCTTTTTCATGCAAATTTCGATATTTTGAACCCATAATTGGTAACCATTTGATGTGAAATGGTTGTGAAAGCTAATGATGAATATGGTGGTTACTAGAATAATTTAGGAAATTCATAAAAGAATGAAATGTGAACTACGAAAGGTTTGATCCTGTTCAAGGGTACGTAGGTAGTCTAGTATTGTTAGATGCAACCTTAAATAATCAAGACAAAATCCTTGTTTGAGAAATTGAGTCATTAAAAGAATTTGATCTAAAAATTTGAGATTTTAAACTTATGTTTTGGGTGGTTAAATGTTAGGCATAAATCAATGTGTGAAAATCAATAAAATTGCAGTAGAAAATTGTAAGTAGTGATAGTTAACTAAATCAGTGTTTAGTTAGGCCTATCATTGATAATCATATTCCCAAAATTGAATATTTTTGGGGGCAGGGTGCTACAGGATATGAGAAGTCGGATATGGTGAACAAGTTTAGGGCTGACGTTGGGGTATTGGTGCGTAATAGATGCGGAATGAATTGGGAGTCTTGGAAACACATCCCCAAGGAGATAAAGACGGTCATGATCGATGAGTTAGCAGTACGTGTAAATTATTAATTAGTTAAGTAATAATCTAGTTCTTTAGATAAAATATAATAGTGATATGTATAATTTATTTATTTTTGCATATCAGTCTGACTGGGACATTGACAAAAGTGATGCAAATCTGATGAAGTGCATCGACGTGGTGTTCAAGTATTGTTTTCACGACTTGAAGTTTGATGTTGAATGTGATGCAAATCTAATTTTATATGGACTGTATTTATTTTGTTTTGAGACAGAACAAAATAAATATTTTCAACTGTCGCGCAAGGGTTAAAGTGACAAAATGTTTGTCCCTAAAACCTTTGTGGGACGAGTGTTCGTCGTGCAAAAATACTGTAAAACGGTCGGTTAGCGTTTCAGTCGTCGTCGTTACTATGTATTTACCGCATAATAACGCAACAAAAGTTTGGTCGCGCAGAGCTTTGTGGGACAAAACTTCGTCGCGCAAAGCCATGGTTGGTGGCATTGAAGTCATGTCATTTATTGCGCATTTACTGCGTATTTATTTCGTACTTTGTGCGACGAACTGTTCGTCAAGCAAAGGTTGTAGTCCTAAATGCGCGACGAACTGTTCGTCACATAAAGTGTTACGTGTTCTTTATAAGCACAGATTATGTTGCAGTTTTTTTTCACATTATTTTGTAATTTGATGGTAGATAATAAGGACAATAGGAGAGCGGCGGTTCAAGCTCGAATGGAGGAAAGAAAGTGGCAGTAGAGCATTTCCTCCGGGACTCATGATATGACTCAATATGTGGAGTTTGCACATGCGATTGGTGCAGCAATGCGGAACAATTGTCCTACTGCTGAGTGGCGTTCTTGAAAATATGTGACCAAGGATGTGAAGAAGAGGGTGATGGATCAATTATTAGTAAGTGTGACAAATATTGAAAATAATTAATTTTGTGAAATTGTTTGTTATATGTTGTACTTAATTATTTGCATATATGTGTAAAAGTGTAACTATACTCTTGATGATACGAACGAAGAGTTGATGAAGTTGATGGAAAAGGCATTGAAGAGGGGTTATAAGCAGTGGCGTTATGACGTGGGGCAGAATGAGGACAAGCGAAACAGTAGTTTTAAATTTATCTTTTTTAGGACAATATTTAATTTTAAGGTCTTCGTCTAGGTTATGTATTTGGACTTAGTTAGGCTTCAATTCATGTTTTGTTGTTTAAATAATTGAATGGGTTAATTTAATTTATTTAAGTTTTCAATTATTTTTAGAATAACTATTATAATTGAATATTTGTTTGTAATTATGAAGTTTATGTAAATATAGATACTAAAGATCTATGTTTACATAAACTTCATAATTACAATCAATTACGTATTCGTTCGTCGCTATAAATTTTGCGTGACAAAGTCTTAGTCGCATAGCATTTATGTGACGATCTCCCATAAACACGCTTGCGCGACGAACATTTCGTCGTGCAAAGGGTGTAACAAACGCGATTAAGTTTACCGGCATATTTCGAACCTATAGGTTTTGCACAACGTCTTGTTCGTCGTGCAAATTCTTAATCTTTATAATCAAATTCCTCAGGTGCAAAGGCAGAAACTGCAAATTTTGCAACTACTGCCTTTGCCATCCTTTTTCACTGTTATATTCAGTAAGTTTTCCCGTTATATATTTCAAAATTTTATTGTGAATTCAAACTAACGCCATTAAATTTGTTGTGTATAGCGTGCACGATTATCGCTCGGTGAATGACAAAATTAGAGGTGTATTGTTTGGTTTTTTAATTAGGAGTTATTTGAATTTACAACAAATTAGATGTGAATTGTTAATTAGAGGTATATTGTTCGTATTTGGTTTTTGGATGAAAATCAAATGTGTACGTCCCGTACAAAATTGTTTTGTGTTGTACCGAGTTAATAGTAATTAACTACGTACGTGTATTTACAATAAAAGCTTAGTCTCCCATTCGAGGATTAGTTGGATTTCACAGATTGGTGTGAAAGCATGACTACAGTCCAGTTGATTCTTGAATTGTCCCATTATTTGGACAGTTTGGGAATGCCTAGTTATGAGGCGTAGTTTCCAGATTAAGAATTAGGTTTTGATCGTGTGAATTTTGGTTACATCTCTTTACGTTCTTCACGTTTCAGATAGGTATTTTGATATCTACGTCGGCCACTTGAAGAATTGTAGGGAGATGCTGTCGGAATTTTTCCACGTCAAAATCTAATCCGATGGAGCCGTAAATTGCGTCATATAAATGTGCATTCTCGAATGGGATTAGGGCCCTAACTAGAGGCACAAGGTGACAATATCTCATTGAAGTTGTGTATTGATTGCAATTTTATTATGCTTGCAGAAATTATGGACAGACAATGGATACAGAATCCGAACAGATGTGCACCCAAGTACTTGGATGGAATAAATGAGTTTATTGAATTCGCATTCAGACACAACACGGGGCCAACTAGAATCTAGTGTCCGTGTAGGAGGTGTAACAATAGCTTAAAGGAGACTTTTGAAAATGTTCAATTCCACTTATTAAGAAATGGGATGACAGACACATATACAAGTTGGAATCACCATGGGGAACAATTAGACTATGCTTCGTCATCAAACGTGACACGAATGGAAAATGGCAAACCTAATGTGAATCCTAACAAACATGTTATGAATATTATAAATGACATTTTTCTATTTCCCTTGATTAATACGAATGTGGGAGCAGATGTTGATGTGTCTGAACCGATAAACAATGAAGCTTTCGAAAAAATTGTTAAAAAGTGCGAACAAAAAATTATACTTGGGATGCGAAGACTATTCAGTGCTCATTTCCATTGTGGAGTTGATGTATGTCAAAATAAAGTATTGAATTTCCAACTAGTGCTTATACTATTTTTTTGGGGGTTATCAAGAGAATGCTGCCAAAGGACAATAGTTTGATAAAAGTGCGCAAAAGGTGCTGAATGGTCTGGGATTGAGTTATGAAAAAAATTCACGCTTGTAAAAATAATTGTATATTGTTCTATAAGGAGAATAAAGTATTGGACAAATACCCGGTATGTAATGAGTTGAGGTTCAAAATGACATTGTAGAATAGACCAACGATGATACCACAGAAAGTTATGTGTTATTTGCTACTAACGCCAAGGTTGCAACGATTGTATATGTCGACGCATACTGCAAATGACATGAGATGGCATAAGGAAAGTCAAGTGGATGATGATGTGATGAGGCATCCTGCAGATGGAGTGGCATAGAAAGATTTTGATCGGATGTACCCGATTTTGCAACTGAGGCTTGTAACATTAGGTTGGAACTTGCCACTGACAGATTCAATCCTTTTGGGGTTCTAAACCAATATCACAACACTTAGGCTAATATTTGTTTTTCCTTATAATTTGCCACCTTGGAAATACATGAAGAAAAAAAATATGATAATGACTCTTTTGATCACCGAGGATCCTGGTAAGTCTATTGATGTTTATTTGCGGCTGTTGGTTAATGAGCTGAAAGATTTATGAGAAAATGGTGTCCGCACGTACGATAAGTCTACTAGGAAGATGTTCACAATGCAGGCAGCAGTGATGTGGACATTAAATGGTTTTTCGACATATGCCATGGTTTCTGGGTGGAGCACTAAAAGTTATTTTGCATGTCTAGTTTATAAGGATTACGTCACATCTGGTTGGCAGGCCGAAAAGTTTGCTATCTTAGTCATCGGAGATGGTTGCCTTGGGACCACGAGTGGCATGAGAAAGACAAAGAGTTCGACAACAAAACAGAGCCTCGGGTCAGACCCATAGAATAGTCTGGTGACCAAATTTTAGAACAGCTTAACTGTTTGGATTTTGGTTATTCGGGAAAACTGTAACTAGGCCCCGACCAACAACCCATCTGAATTGGACCCACATGTCTATGTTTTTTGAGGATCCGTATTAGTCCAAGCTAAAACTGAGACACGACCTCGATGTTATGCATGTTGAGAAAAATGTGTTTGACACATTAGTGGGCACAATTATAGATATTGAGGGCAAGACGAAAGACACTGTCAAAGCTCATCTCGATCTGGAGCGAATGAGAATACGGCCTCGTTTATGGAT
The DNA here is from genome assembly GCF_019419815.1 of Pyrus x bretschneideri. NCBI lineage: Eukaryota > Viridiplantae > Streptophyta > Magnoliopsida > Rosales > Rosaceae > Pyrus > Pyrus x bretschneideri. The sequence continues at coordinate 411,702 of NW_025999808.1, read as the reverse complement.
GAATAGGGATGGCGACACAACAAGAAGGTTCCTTGCGTTTTTTTCACTCCAATTGAAAGACAAAAGAATTTTTGAAGTTTCTATCTTCAATCAAGTTTCCAGATGGGTATGCTTCAAATATTGAATGTTGACGGCGGAAAACTTTCAGGACTAAAGAGTCATGATTGCCATATCATTCTACAACGCCTACTTCTGGTTGGTATTCAGCAACTGTTGCATGATGATGTTGTGAAGCCAATCATATTGTTGTTCGTATTTTTTTCCTAATTGACTACAAGGTCATTGCAAAAATCAGACATTAATCAGTTGCACCATGACATTGTCCAAGTCTTTTGCAAGTTCAAACAAATATTTCCTCTAAGTTTCTTCACAAGTATGTTCCACATTATGGTTCACTTGCTGGAGGAGACATTGCTTGCTAGACTAGTTAACTATCGATGGATGTACCCAATAAAAATGTATAAAATCATTTTTCAAATGTTTATTCGTTGTCATGTAACGTTTTTATCTAATTTATTTGCTAATGGTGTTTGTATTTTTCCAGGCTTCTAGACGACCTTAAAAAAAGTGTACGAAATAGGCTCGAATGATCCATTATAGAGGCTTGGGTGGCATACGAGTCCCTTACATTTTGTGGAATGTATCTAAAAGATGTTCGACGACTTTTAATCGTCCAGAGCACAATAATGACGAGGGTGTGTGAAAAGAGAAGTTTTTTGTTTTTGCCCAAGTCGCATGACCCTTTGGCGAGCCTGTTCGAGGGCAGGCATTTCCCAAAAAGGACATGAAGGTTGCACATTGGTTCATACTAAACAATTCTAATGAGACAATTATTTACTTGGATGAGCATGAACAAATGATGAAGCGGGATTATCCTTCACATCTATATGCGAAGAAGGACCGTGAATTGTTTTCTCGGTGGTTTCTCGAATATGTAAGTTTTTTGCGTTTGTATTTAACATGTTGTATTAATTTCATCAATATATTCGAAGTGGCTAAAACAAGTTGTGATTTTTGACCATCGTGTCAAGTAAATCAGTTAAAAGCATCCAATTCACCAGCTTACACTGAAGAGTTATATAACTTGATATTCGGTTCTATTCAAGCAGAATAGTACTCCGGTTGCCAGGTTAACGTCATCAAGTTTTTGGGGGCTGAGCGTGATGACAAGTTGTGTATGCAAAATAGCGGTGTCTACGTCCCGAGTGGTGGCGAAAATACAAACATTGAGTTTTATGGAAAACTATCCAGTGTCGTACAAAAACTGTTACCAAGTTATCGTTTTTAAATGCCGATGGTTTGATACAAACTTACATAGGCAGGGAAGTGTTAAGAGTGACCATGGCTTATTCTCAGTCAACACTACTAGAACTTGGTACAATGACGACCCTTACATTTTGGCAAGTATGGCAAAACAGGTTTTTTTTATGTAGATGACCCTAAGGCCGAAAGGGGTTGGAAAGTTGTTCAAACGATTGAGCATAGGAAACTATACCGGACTGAGATTCTATTTCCGACGGAGATGACTTCAACGTCTTGAGTCGCGGACCAACTTCTTGAGTCTTCAAGAGAAATTGGTGGGGAAACAGTACGGGATAATAATCTTGTCTAAGAACCATTTCAAATACTGGGTGTTGCTGGTATCGAAATACCGGGTGTTGCTGGTATCGAAATACCGATTGACTTAATTTCAATTAACCTCAGTGATCTTCCCCGATACGATCTACCAGAGGCTGCGAACGACGACGATGACGTACCTATCGACGAGGATGAATGAGACACCGACGATGATGATACCGACGATAGTGAAAGTTACCATAGTTCGGACAAGGATTAATTAACATAATTTTGAATTATTTTGTAAATTAAATACAATTGTACTTGTCATAAAATAATTTTAGTGAAATATATGTATTTATTTATGTCGGGCTTATTAGAAAATTCCCTTTTAAAAAAATAAAATAAATAAATTTACATGCTTGCACGACGAAACATACAAATTCATCGCGCAAGTTTTTTAATTTTACGCGGGGACACCATGTTGGGTCAGATATTTTTATGAAAAAAAATCGATTTTTTAAAATTATTATACATTCTTGCGTGACAAATACCAAGAAATCGTTGCACGAAGCCTATTTACGCGACGAATTTTCATGTTCAATCGCACAATTTATAATATCTGGTGTGTTGTTAGATAGTCTTGAAATATTTAAATTTCCACGAAAATTTAAAAAACGTGCGATGACTTTAGTGTTTACACAACAGATGTCTTTGTTGCGCGAATTTTTGTGCAACTTTTGCACGACAAGCCATGCAATGATGCGAGAATTATACGCACACAAATTAAACCCTCTTTTTGACAATTGTAGTAATGATGTAAGTAGGGATCGTTCTAGACCGAGGATTAGGAGGGATTGCAAATCACTTGGAAACTGACTCAAAAACGTAAAAACACAATATAAAACACTAAACTAAACTCAAAGAATGCGAAGCTAAACGCTTAAAACACTAAAACAAACCAAAAGACTCAAACATCACCCAAAACACTCAAAACTGCCTTAAAAACACTTTCTGGGCAGTTTTGAGCACTTTGGTGAATATGGACGAAATTGGGAAATAAATTTAATCAAAACTCTTAAAAACACAAACTAAATGTAATTCTAACTAATCTAACACTTTAAAATAAATGGGGGATTGGTTTTGACGAATTTAAAACTAAAACAGAAACTTGGAAACAAAACAGATTGTACAAACGAAATTGATGGAATAGAATGATGAAAAACTAGTTAGAGGGTTCCTTATCCACACATGAACATAAGCATATAATTTGACTCCCAGTTATGACTTCAACAAACGATGAATGACAATGCTCCAAGTTAATTAGGTCCGCTTAAATTAACTTTCAGATTTCCCTAGATTCATTGGATTGAATGGGATACGCATTACAACCAAATTATTCCTAATCAAAGTCCCTAACATGGAATACGCATGATAGAGACATTCAACAAAGATCATTAAGTTCAACGGAAATCATAAACATCGACTAGGCATTCATAACTATGGAATACGCATGTTAATCCAGCCTAGGGTTTACTAAACACAATCGTGACTAGCGATTTTTACTACTCATGAATATAAGTTCATAACGATTAGGTGAAATTCCCTTATATCCTAGCATCAAGTTTAGGCATGCAAATTAAGTGTCGACCCTCAACCCACATACATAAACAAGTTCTTAATCAAAACAGAAAAGTAAACCACATCTAAAGTTCGTGAATTCATAACTGGAGTAAATCAAATCATAACCAACATATGTAAATGGCTTCAAATTCGCCTCTAACTAAAAAAAGAAATTAGTTCCACATGTTTAACATAATTGAACAATAAGTTAAATTAAACATGAAAACATAAACAAGTTAATAAACTAGACAGAATGTAAATATGAAATTGAAATAGAATGAATGGAATTGAAATGGATGAATGCTAGCTAAGGGGTTCATCTCCACACATGTTACACTTGCATAATAAAATGATTTCCAATTGCATTTCAATAAACCATGAAACTCAACACCCCGGGTTAATTAGGTCCGCTTAAATTAACCGTCAAGTTCTCCTTAAGTTAATGAATTGGATGGGTTAGCGCAACGCAATCCACAACATTCTCCAAAAGTCCTTTACGTGAACAACACAATAAAGATACAATCAAAGATCATTAAGCATCATGAAAATTATAAGTATTGACGAGGCATTCGTTACTATGGAATACGCATGAAACTTATGCCAAGAATTCGTTTAACGCGATTGTTTATAAGCAACCTCCACTACTTGTGAATATAAGTTCATAACGATTAGGTGAAACTCACTTATATTCTAGCGTCATATTCATGCATGAAAATTAAGCGCGCATTCTCAATAAACATACATAAATAAGTTATCAATCAAACGGTTAAACAAATTGAATCCACAACTTATGAAACGCAATTAGAAGTAATCAAATCAAAATGCAAGCATAAACATATATTCAAATCACCCCCTAGCTAAAGGGGAGTTTAGTTCCTCATACGTACAAAACAAAGAGAATCAAAGAAACACCTAAACATTCCAACAACTCAAACTTGAATTGTATGAACGTTTAGGCCCTCTTCTCTTCCATTCCTCATTCGTACAAAACAAAGAGTATTGAAATTAAACATTGAAATCAAAGAAACACCTAAACATTCCAACAACTCAAACTTGAATTGTATGAACGTTTAGGCACTATTCTCTTCCTCTTCGTTGTGGCACAAGGTCTAAGGTGAGTTTGATGGTGTGAATGGTTTGGGGAGTGGTGAAAATGGAAGGATGGTGTTTGGATTCTAAGGGAGGGCACGGCAAGGTGTTGTGGTTTGATGTCTACATTCTGAAAATGGAAGAGTGTGTGAATGAATTGTGTATGAATGAGAATGAATGAATTGTGGCTGCCATGAATGCTTATTTATAGGTGAAAGAGAGGGAACATGACAGCTAGGAACTTGGTGGAAATCTGGAATGGTGATGGGAGATGCATGTGGCTGATTTATGCATGTGATTAAAAGGTGAATGCATGTGCACGGTTTTGGTGTGGAGAAAGGGGTGAATGTGGCTGAAATGCAAGGGGGAATGATGATGAATGCATGTGCATTAAAGAGTGAATGCATGTGGCTGATTTGTGGTGCAATGATGAAGGAATAATCTGGAAATGCAAGGTGAATGTGCATGTGTTTTGAAATGGATTAAAGAGTGGGAGTGCATGTGGCTTGTTTGTAATGAATGGAATGCAATCTGAAATGGGAGATGGAATGGGATGCACGGCATTGATGGAAATGAATGATTAAATGTGCATGGCTGGAATGAATGTGTTTGCATGTGAATTAAAGCTAGGGTGAATGATGATAAATGCATGTGGATTAAGTTGGAAATGCATGTGGAGTGGCTGATTAGAATCTAGGGTACATGTGGGTTGGAAATGATGAAGGAAATGCATGTGAGTGACAGCTAGATATGTTGGTGAATGCATGTGGAATGGATGATTTCTTGGTGAAGGATGTGGAGTGGCTGGAATGATGAAAGAATAAAGGGTGCATGTGGGTTAATTAATTAAGTGTATGATATGATAAGTGAATGATATGATAAGTGAATGATAAGTATATGATATGATAAGTGTATGATAAGTATATGATATGATAAGTGGTGAATGATAAGTGGTGAATGATATGTAGAAGTGGTGATGATAAGTGTATGATATGTGATTATGATAAGTGATAAGTGGTGATGATAAGTAATGATATGTGCGAGTGTGGCTGAAATGAAGGAGTGGAATGTTGGAATGTTATGCACGGCTAATGATATAGGAAAGGTTTAAATGTCCTAAAACTAAAGGGAACAAGGTTCCAACACTTTGGTCTTCAATTAGGTCTTCAATTTCGTCCAACACTTTGGCTCCAAGCATAAGCTATCCATCCTTCGCCCAAAAGTGCTCCAAAAGTCTCCAAAATGCATCTTTTTGCTCCTTTAGCCCTTTGGACCTATAAACACACGAAAATAGCTTAAAGTACTAAAATTACTAAGTACTAGCAACATAAATGCAAGAAAACAAGCAAACTAAGGCGCATAAATATGCTCCTATCATGCAAATGTGTTCTTTTTAATTAGAGAATGTAATTTGGGAAATTAGGGTTAGGGGTAGGCATGGATTAGATTAGGGATAGGGGAATTTTCTAATTTAGGGGAATGATATATAATTAGGGTTAATTTTATAATTAGGGCTCAATTGAAATTAGGGCTAATTTGTAATTAGGGGTAGTTTTTAATTAGAAAATGTAATTTGGGGGGATTAGGGTTAGGGGTAGTTACGGATCAGATTAGGGATAGGGGAATTTTCTAATTTAGAGGAATGGTATATAACTAGGGTTACTTTTATAATTAGGGCTCAATTGAAATTAGGGCTAATTTGTAATTAGGGGTAGCTTTTAATTAGGGTGAATTTAATTAGAGAATGTAATTTGGGGGATTAGGGTTAGGGGTAGGCACGTATTAGATTAGGGATAGGGGAATTTTCTAATTTAGGGGAATGGTATATAATTAGGGTTAATTTTATAATGAGGGCTCAATTGAAATTAGGGCTAATTTGTAATTAGGGTTACTTTTTAATTAGGGGGAATTTAATTAGAGAATGTAATTTGGGGGATTAGGGTTATGGGTAGGCACAGATTAGATTAGGGATAGGGGAATTTTCTAATTTAGGGGAATGGTATATAATTAGGGTTAATTTTATAATTAGGACTCAATTGAAATTAGGGCTAATTTGTAATTAGGGGTGGTTTTTAATTTGGGAGAATTTAATTAGAGAATATAATTTGGGAGATTAGGGTTAAGGGTAGGCACGAATTAGATTAAAGATGGGAGAATTTTCTAATTTTGGGGAATGTTGTATAATTAACTTATAGTTATATAATTAAAATTACTTTTAGTTTAATTTTCTAAATTATAGTTATATAATCAAATTAAGGTTAGGGATGGTTTTTAGTGGCCAGATTAGGTTAGGGTTCTAGGAGAATAGGTTACCGTTGTAGTGGATTAATTTAAATTTGTACATTCATGTTATATAATGTTATTTTGTAATTACACATTTAGCTTTAAATTTGTTTACTTATAATAGTTAAATTTTAATTTAATTTTTTTTTCTCTTCTAATTTTGTAGATATCTCGCCTTATTATGGTTACGTCAGGAGGACCCCGCACCTCCTCCACCACCTCCTAGTGCGAGGAGTGGTCCAGCGACAATGGACCTTTCTATGGTTGCAAATGGACCTTTCTATGGTTGCATTAGGAGGACCCGACGTGGCAAAAGCGCCTGCATCATCGGGACCCTTCTATGGTTGCATCAGGAGGACCCGACCGACGTGGCAAAAGCGCCTGCATCATCGACATCTTCGATGGCGTTTCCGCCTAGTGCACGTTGTACTCACCGGCGTGCCCGAACTCCCGACACGACATAAATGTGGGGGAGGTTCTGTCAAAATTTCGGTAAAATTTTAACTTAATGTTTGACGTTTGTTTTGTTGTTTTGCAGCTAAGAAAAAACACCCGGGGATCTTGCCGACAGCTACAAACGGGGCAGGTTACCCAGGTGATAACTGATCGTATCACAATAGGATACGACAAAAGGCATTGGGTTGCACGTACAGCGGAGCATCATAGTGCATTGGTCCACGACTTAGGACATGTCATTAGGATCGAGTGCCCTATGCTGTGAAATCGTGGCGCGAGATTCCGTCAAAGACGAAGAACCTAGTCCGCAACTGTTTATTGGTAAGTTCCTAACTTTGTTTTCAATTATATATCAAGTTCATATTTTTATATTAATTTTTTTACTTTTTCAACTTTGACTTCAATTTTAATTTTGGTTTTTATTTTATTTTAACTTAGACAAACTACAATTTTGACGACATAAACGAGTCGATGGACAACTACCTAGACAAGTTGTTTTACGAGCAGTACAAGAAGTGGAAAAGTGACCTCCACAAACATTATGAGTTGTTTGATGATCAGGACATCGATGTAGAGGAGGGTTGCCCGCTAAAGTTGGAGGATCGGCAGGACGAGTGGGCGTGGCTCTGCAGCTATTTTCAGGACCACCTATGTGGTACGTTTTTATATATATAGTACTTATTTAATTTTAATTGTTTTAAAATTATTCCTACTTTGGGTTATGCGTTTGTTTCATTATCTTTAAATATTACACTAATACATTTATTTTATGTTAATAGAAGAAGGCGAAGGCTAACAAGATCAACTGGGAGAAGAAAACTCTTCTCCACCATTTTGGTTTACACTTCCAATTTCTTGTAAATTTTCAATTTATTTTATGTTGTCTTTATGTTTTTGTGTTGCTTTTATTCTAAGGGGTTCGAAATTCCTCGAGATAGACGTCTTTAAGGACGTTTATGTTCGGCTCGGAGATGAGCTTGCTGAGCAGCTACACATAAGTACTTTTTCAATTTCCTATTTTACGCTTCCAAAACTTACAAAATTTAATTTAATATTAATTCTTACCAATCCACTTCTGTCTTATTGTCATAGTTGACGATGGTGGAGAGGACCTCGACCATCCTTCAGGAGTCTGCTTCCCAGCTTCCCCCAGATACTTCTATTAAGTCCGTAGCTTCGCCCGAGGATGCGGGGTTTCAGATCTTGATTGAGACCTTGGATGCGACCTTCGGGGTGAAGGCCGGGGTAGTATTTTTAGGGGATGGGGCAAGCTCGTCAGCCCGTTATTGGGGCTTTATCATCATCGCAACCACAGGGCCCAGCGTCACTAAACTGACGCATGAAGTGGCTGGCCTGATAAGTAAGCACGCATTGATCATTGAGGCCCTCAACTCGAATGGCATCAATCTCCCACCCGGCATTACGGTCCCCTCCACCTCCGAGCCACATAACTCGTCAGCCTCTGAGCCCATCCACCAACCTGACCGTCAACCTCCCCAGCACACCGACTCGCAACCCGACTTCCAACCCGACCCGTACCCTGACTCCCACCCTAACCCGAAGACAACCCCACTTAATTACCAAATAGATTATAGGTTTCTTTTTTTCTTAGTTTTAAACTTTTTACTTGTATTTACATTTTTATTTGATATATAAATGTCACTTTTTTCCTCCATTCATTATAATTGCATTTTTAATAATAAAAAAAAAGTAATTATAATTTAAATAAATTATGTAACCAGAACAAAAAAATAAGAAGGAAAACAATTAAATTAACAAAGCAAAACAAAATTAATTAAAAAAGTTGACACCGCGCGATGAACACTTGGTTGCTTAAAGTTTTGTGAACTAGTGTTGTATTCGTCGCGCAAACTTACCCGCCACCAGAACCACCGTCCCATGTACTGTATCCCGTCCAACTCATTTTGTTGCATCAGGTTACGCGCAACAAACTAATTTTGTTCCCTTAAATTTTGCGCGACAACATCTCCGTCGTCGCGTTCATTCTTGTGCGGCAAAATTTTTGTTCTTGTCGCGCAAAGTCTATTTTCACAACCCTTGTGCGATGAAATTTTTGTCACATAAATTTCAATGTGACGCTATACCGCTTTACGCGAAAAATTGCCCTTCATCACGAAAAGCGTTAAATGTAGCAGTGTGTTGAGTCAGAGGATGGTAAAGCAGATGTCTTTCCTCACCATGACGGCATCCTTCCATCATTTTCCCCTTTGCGCAGCATGGTTTGATTGACCCTTCAAAGGTGGAGAAAAAGATGCAATTCGTGTGTTACAAAATCATTTTGGTAAGCACATTAAAAATGTTGTTTTACATTTTACATCCTCTTTGTCCAAACTAGGAATCTTTGTTTGTGCTAACTCAAGGGTCTCTTCTTCAAATAAAATAAATAAATAAAAAATAAATAAAATAAAAAAAAACTCTAGGGTTTCTTATATGATGACGTTTTGATTTTGGTTATGGTAGAGTATTATCCCATTCTGTGCATTGAGAAGGGTATTAGTCTTTAGAAAGCTAGTGCTTTCAATTATCTTTAGCTCGAAGAAGATGCTCTCAGATTTTTTGTGATATCCCATCCTGAACTTAGTGATTTATTTCATTATTGAAGCATTTTGGAGATTTAATTGAAATTATTTCGTTAAATTCTCTGGTTTTGAAAAAAATGAAGTTAGGGATATTTTGGTCATTTCAAATTTTAATCTGATGTGTCCATATCCAGATCATATCACTAGGCCTGGCAAACGGGTCGTGTCTGTCGGGTTCGTGTCATTTTCGTGTAACACCTGTTATCTTAACGGATCATGTCGTGTCACACCCGGTAAAGTGACCCGACCCGTTATGACCCGTTAAGAAAAATATATATTTTTTTTTAAATTTGCACATACCACACATTGCCACATAAATATTACTTCAAAACATTAAAACATTTGTCGTTTAAGTACTATATCTACATTCGAAAATAAGAGCCTAATAAAAAAATAATACATACACTATTAATCTATTACAAATATTAAATGTGCAAGGACATGCAAAATGAAAAAGTTTTTGTTTTCAAGATTGTAAGTCTTTCTCAAAAGTTTACACCTTTATCTACAAAATCTTCAATTTACATCGATCATCATGAAATTGTATTGAAACTTTGGCTTGATCTATTGCCTTGAAGAGTTATGTTGAAGATGTTTTCAGTAAGGTTTTCCACGTCAAACTCTCTTCCGCATAAACTAAGTATAGAAAAACCAAACATTAAAAATCATTCAAATTATGAGAAGTTTACCAAAATAATTATGAAAAGAAATAAAATAATAATACTATACCATATAAAAATATATTAAAATAACCGTTAAATCATGATTTTTCGTATATAACCGTCGAAAAGCTTTGTTCCATTACTTGATCTCTAAATGTTTGTTTTTTGTGATTTTTTGTTGATGTGATCTCCAAGCATATACAAACAAATTTGACAGTTTGGATCATTGAAATTAGTTTTGGAGAATTCGTATCCCAACAAAACGATAGATTGACTAACACTTAGAGTTTATTTATACTTTCATTAAGTATAACATAAGATTTTGTGGTATCCACTTGTGTAAATATTTTAAATTAAATATCGAATTCATTCATTGTATTCATATAGGGTCAAGGAGTGTACCTATAAAAAATCATCAAAATCGGAGTTAAAATAACCGTTAAATCATGATTTTTCATTTATAACCGTCGAAAAGCTTTGTCCCGTTACTTGATCTCTAAATATTTTTTTTTTGTGATTTTTTGTTGATGTGATCTCCAAGCATATACAAACAAGTTTGACGGTTTGGATCGTTGAAATTAGTTTTGGAGAATTCTTATCCCAACAAAACGATAGATTGACTAACACTTAGAGTTTATTTATACTTTCATTAAGTATAACATAAGATTTTGTGGTATCCACTTGTGTAAATATTTTAAATTGAAGATCGAATTCATTTATTATATTCATATAGGGTCAAGGAGTGTAGCTGTAAAAAATCATCAAACTCGGAGTTAAAATAACCGTTAAATCGTGATTTTTCGTTTACAACCGTCGAAAAGCTTTGTCCCATTACTTGATCTCTGAATGTATCTTTTTTGTGATTTTTTGTTAATGTGATCTCCAAGCATATACAAACAAGTTTGACGGTTTGGATCATTGAAATTAGTTTTGAAGAATTCGTATCCCATCAAAACGATAGATTGACTAACACTTAAGAGTTTATTTATACTTTCATTAAGTATAACATAAGATTTTGTGGTATCCACATGTGTAAATATTTTAAATTGAAGATCGAATTCATTCATTGTATTCATATAGGGTCAATGAGTGTAGCTATAAAAAAATCATCAAAATCGGAGTTAAAATAACCGTTAAATCGTGATTTTTCGTTTTTAACCGTTGAAAAGCTTTGTCCCGTTACTTGATCTCTGAATGTTTGTTTTTTGTGATTTTTTGTTGATGTGATCTCCAAGCATATACAAACAAGTTTGACGGTTTGGATTGTTGAAATTTGTTTTGGAGAATTCGTATCCCAACAAAACGATAGATTGACTAACACTTAAGAGTTTATTTATACTTTCATTAAGTATAACATAAGATTTTGTGGTATCCACTTGTGTAAATATTTTAAATTGAAGATCGAATTCATTCATTGTATTCATATAGGGTCAAGGAGTGTAGCTCTAAAAAATCATCAAAATCGGGGTTAAAATAACCGTTAAATCATGATTTTTCGTTTATAACCGTCGAAAAGCTTTGTCCCGTTACTTGATCTCTGAATGTTTGTTTTTTGTGATTTTTTGCTGATGTGATCTCCAAGCATATACAAACAAGTTTTACGGTTTAGATCGTTGAAATTAGTTTTGGAGAATTCGTATCCCATCAAAACGATAGATTGACTAACACTTAGAGTTTATTTATACTTTCATTAAGTATAACATAAGATTTTGTGGTATCCACTTGTGTAAATATTTTAAATTGAAGATCGAATTCATTCATTATATTCATATAGGGTCAAGGAGTGTAGCTGTAAAAAGTCATCAAAATCAGAGTTAAAATAACCGTTAAATTGTGATTTTTTGTTTATAACCGTCGAAAAGCTTTGTCCCGTTACTTGATCTCTGAATGTTTTTTTTTTGTGATTTTTTATTGATGTGATCTCCAAGCATATACAAACAAGTTTGACGGTTTGGATCGTTGAAATTAGTTTTGGAGAATTCGTATCCCAACAAAACGATAAATTGACTAACACTTGGAGTTTATTTATACTTTCATTAAGTATAACATAAGATTTGTGGTATCCACTTGTGTAAATATTTTAAATTGAAGATCGAATTCATTCATTGTATTCATATAGGGTCAAGGAGTGTAGCTCTAAAAAATCATCAAAATCGGAGTTAAAATAATTGTTAAATCGTGATTTTTCGTTTATAATCATCGAAAAGCTTTGTCCTGTTACTTGATCTCTGAATGTTTGTTTTTTGTGATTTTTTGTTGATGTGATCTCCAAGCATATACAAACAAGTTTGACGGTTTGGATCATTGAAATTAGTTTTGGAGAATTCGTATTCCAACAAAACGATAGATTGACTAACACTTTGAGTTTATTTATACTTTCATTAAGTATAACATAAGATTTTGTGGTATCCACTTGTGTAAATATTTTAAATTGAAGATCGAATTCATTCATTGTATTCATATAGGGTCAAGAAGTGTAGCTGTAAAAAATCATCAAAATCGGAGTTAAAATAACCGTTAAATTGTGATTTTTCGTTAATAATCGTCGAAAAGCTTTGTCCCGTTACTTGATCTCTGAATGTTTGTTTTTTGTGATTTTTTGCTGATGTGATCTCCAAGCATATACAAACAAGTTTGACGGTTTAGATCATTGAAATTAGTTTTGGAGAATTCGTATCCCATCAAAATGATAGATTGACTAACACTTAGAGTTTATTTATACTTTCATTAAGTATAACATAAGATTTTATGGTATCCACTTGTGTAAATATTTTAAATTGAAGATCGAATTCATTCATTGTATTCATATAGGGTCAAGGAGTATAGCTGTAAAAAATCATCAAAATCGGAGTTAAAATAACCGTTAAATCGTGATTTTTTGTATATAACCGTCGAAAAACTTTGTCCCGTTACTTGATCTCTGAATGTTTGTTTTTTGTGATTTTTTGCTGGTGTGATCTCAAAGGATATAGAAACAATTTTGACGGTTGGGATCGTTGAAATTAGTTTAAGAGAATTCGTATCCCATAAAAACAATAGATTAACTAACACTTAGAGTTTATTTATACTTTCATCAAGTATAACATAAGATTTTGTAGTATCCACTTGTGTCAATATTTTAAATTGAAGATTGAATTCATTCATTGTATTATATAGGGTCAAGGAGTGTAGCTATAAAAAATCATCAAAATCGAAGTTAAAATAACCGTTAAATCGTGATTTTTCGTTTATAACCGTGAAAAAGCTTTGTCACGTTACTTGATCTCTGAATGTTTGTTTTTTGCGATTTTTTGCTGATGTGATCTCAAAGCATATACAAACAAGTTTGACGGTTGGGATCGTTCAAATTAGTTTCGAAGAATTCGTATCCCATCAAGTTCCAATGGTGTATATATACATACATACATACATACATACATATATATATATATTTATTTATTTATTAAGTAGATTTAAATCTATTTGTTTTGTACGTATAATGGACTGGTACACGGAGTAGTACATCACGTGTGTCATTATAAAAATAGTGAGATATGTCATATGTGTGATAAAAAGTTAATAACTTAAAAAAAAAAAAAAAAATTTCTCACCACTTCTATTAATTTTCATTTTTCCCTCTCTTTTTTGTTTTCTTTTCAACTTTTCTTATAATTTTCACTTTTCCCTCCAGCAACTTTCCCTAATTCCCTCACTTTTTTGTTTCATTTTCAACTTTTCTTATCATTTTTATTTTTCCTCCATTTTTCTTCAAAAAGGGAGGTAGGAATGGAATGGAATCAAATCAATGGATGCATCATGCATGACGCATATTAATTAATAATTATTATAGTATATATAATTATTATAATTATTATAATTATTATAGTTAATTTAATATAAATATATATATTTATTTATTATAGTTTTTAGGAGTATAAAATTGTTAAATTAATGTATATAATTATTACAGTATTTTTTTAGGGTTATAAAATTATAAAAATAATATTCTGCTTATCGTGTATCGTGTTACCCACGTGTATACCCGAATCAACCCGTTATCTTAACAGGTGCTTATCGGGTTACCCGATAACGACCCGATTCGTTATCGTGTCGACCCGAACACCTGTTAATTTCGTGTCGTGTCATGTCGGGTTATCGGGTCGTGTTAGGAATTGCCAGGCCTACATATCACGTGTCTTGCAGAACAAACATGGTCATCCAGTGGAGTCGCTAGGAATCCACCTAGTGTCTCGAAGTAGAGTGATGGTGGCACCACTACTCTGTCTGATACAACTCTGCTAGAAGCTTGTGTGTCCATGACCAAACTTCTGAGGTAACTATATTCGGATCAATCCAGCCCTGAAAAGTCATGGTCCCACAAAAAGAGAACCCAAAACAAGTGGAAGAGATTCTCCCAAATTGCTCTCTAAGTCACATACAACTTGACTTGCACAACTTTGCCACTCAAATAAGCCACAAAATTTAAACCAACTTTAAGGTCCTATTTATAGTGCATAGGACTTCGGTCACAATGAGAATTCCAATCTTAATTGGAAGTAAAGTCAATTCCTAATTAATCAAATAGGTAATTAACATCTCTTCACTAAGCAAGGAATCCAACTAAGAAGTCAAATTCAAACCGAATTTTTGTATCAGCTTATTTTTGAGCTGTAAATCACTGCAAATGGAAAGTTAGAAGTGGATGATATAATCACTGCAAAATGATTGAGCACCCACTTATTGGAAAATATTGGAATCTCTTATTTTAACGATGTAAGTGGTTAATCTTGCAAGCCTACATGCAATATTTTATGTAGCAGTTTATGACTAGGGTTTACAATTGAATGATGCTTAAGGCTTAAACGTGCGTCCATGCATAATTTGCTTCAAATCGTCATTGGCTGGGTTACTGGCTAATACAGCCAACAGCCCACATGCACCAGTACTAAGAAATGAATTAACGAATAGTACACAAGTCGTTGCTTCAAACAGTTGCCAGATTCAAATGACATAATATTGGTGGTTAGTATGAAATAATGAATCTTCAATATCTTTCATATGGATCTTACATCCTCTTATTTCTAATTGTGTTTTTCTTCCCCACAATCCTCGTATATTGTCTTTGTTACACACAGTCCTAACCCGTTCCATGCATTTTATCTACACTCACGCTTTTCTTTTCCTAGGCTGTGCGTCCAATGGTCACTTAATTTACATGAGCATGATGTGGTTACACCATCACTCCTCTAGTATGATCCGAGTTTATATAATTAACAAATAAGACATATGACATAATATGAACAGATTTTTTTTCTAATTTAAAAATATATTTATATTAAGAGAAGCAAAAAAACAATTGGTGTTGTACTTCTTATCTTACAAGTGAATAGCAATATCAGTAGATATAAGTAGATTATTCAATTTAAGAGATAGTGTTGCAGTCTCATACAGATGGGCATTGTTATCCAAATGTCCATTTTACTTCGATTTTCGCCCGTAAAATCGAATGAATTGGACAAGATTAACAAATAAATAAAAATTTGTGAGAGATAAAAATAAGTGTGTGAATAACACTATCCAAAACAAAATTCTCATAATTATGAGATATTGGTAGTTACAATGTTCGTGCGGAACTAGAACCATATCCTCCTCGCCGCCAAAAAGCTGAAAAATGCTTACGGAAATTACCTTAATCTTCTATTTTTTATTTTTTTATTATTTATTTTTGTTCTAAGCTCCCTACCTTGTATTCCTCTATTGCCCTTGCAATATCCCAATTTTCATGTGCCTGATTATCAAAATTCATATAATAATACGTAGCTAATTAAGATACATGTTATGGGATCATAATTTTGCCATCTAGCTAGTTTGGATCCCACGTTTTCTATACACATATCCGGCTTAGTTGGCCCAAATTCAACCTATAAATTTCCCCTTGAGTGTGTAAATACTCAAGTAGACTCAGCATCATGTAAAGGTTGAGAAAGTCGACTCGTCGACACTGATTTTGGGAACAAGCTATTCTCAAATAAGGTAGGAACTTGTATAAGGAAGTAAGTCTCACAAAAAAAAAAAACTATGGATATGGTAAAAACCCGAGTAGGGACAAAATTCATAGTCTTAGGGAAAATACGTAAGAAATGCAAAGTCAAATGAAACATCTACGAAACATCGTCAGGGATATGAAAGGTGGGTGCCTCATCAAAACCTCGTTAGGTAGCAAAAACCCAGTGGGAAAAATACTCCTAATCTTAGGAAAAAGAGTACATTAAGATCAAGCAAGTATACTTCAGGATACTCCCTCTGAGTTTGACATAATTCCAAAGAGAACTAGCAATGTTACAACTCAAAAAGTTTACACATACCTATTCCTTGAACAAGCTTCTGAAATGTCACATTTGGTAGTGATTTGGTGAAGAGGTCGGCCAGATTGTCTTGTGAATGGATTTGCGTGACTTCAATCTTCTGATGCTCTTGTTGTTAATGTGAGAAAAAGAACTTCGATGCAATGTTCTTGGTGTTGTCTCCTTTAATGTAACCCTTCTTCAGTTGTTCGATGCATGATGCGTTATCTTCATAGATTGTCGTCGGGACATCCACAAAGGGGTAAATATTGCAGGAACTTCGAATATGGCCCACAATTGCTCTCAACCAAAAGCATTCCTGAGTTGCTTCGTGTAGGGCGAGAATTTTAGCATGGTTAGATGAAGTGGCAACTAAGGTATGTTTAGTTAACCTCCAAGAGATTGCGATGACTCCAACGGTAAAGACATAACCTGTTTGAGAACGCGCCTTGTGCGGATCAGATAAGTATCCTGCGTTGGTATAGCCAACAAGGCGAGAATCAACTCGAAATAAGGGAGTGAGGCATCACTCGAGGATCTGTAGGGATAGAACAAGCCTAGATTTGTAGTACCCTTAAGGTAATGGAAAATGTCTTCAACACCAGTCCAGTGTCTACGTGTAGGTGCATTATTGTATCTTGCCAAAAGATTAATAGTGAAGGAGATGTCAGGTCTAGTGCATTGAGCTAAGTACTATAAAGCGCCTATCGCACTTAGATAAGGAACTTCAGGCTCTAAAATCTCTTCATCATCCTCCTTCGAACGTAAGAGATCTAGTTTTGCATCTAACGATCGAACGACCATAGGAGTACTCGAAGGCTTCGCTTTATCCTTATTAAAGCGGGGCAACACCTTCCAGGTGCAATTCAATTGATGTACTAAGATTTCATCTGAACGGTACTCTATCTCGAGACAGAGATAGTATCAAGTCTTTCCTAGATTTTTCATATCAAATTCTGACTTAAGGTCTGCAGCAGTTCTCGTGTTCGATGAGGTTCATCTCATCGACATATACTGCAACAATCGCAAAACCGGAATGTGACTTCTTAATGAACACACAAAGGCATAGTTCGTTGTTCACATATCCCGGACTAGTCAGATACTCACTCAAACGGTTATACCACATTCTTCTGGATTGTTTCAAACTGTAGAGTGAATGCTTCAGCAGAATTGAGAGCGTGTTCTGGGGTATGGAAATATTTGATCCAGTCATTGTAAGTCCTTCGGGAACTTTCATGTAAATTTTCATGTCAAAATCCCCATAGAGATACGCAGTTAGTACGTCCATCAACTGCATGCTCAGTTTTTCGAAAACTACCAAACTGATAAGGTAGCGAAAAGTAATCACATCCATAACAGGTGAATAAGTTTCGTCATAGTTAATCGCAGGGCATTGCGAGAAACCTTGCGCAACAAGACGAGCTTTGTAATGCACAATTCCATTCTTCTCATTACGCTTCCAAACAAAAACCCACTTGTAGCCAATAAGCTTCACATGTGGAAGAGTAGAAGCTACAAATCCAAACACCTTACGTTTCGCAAGCAAATCGAGTTAGACTTAGATTGCTTGTTTCCAGTTTGACCAATCAATTCTACATCGACATTCATCAACAGAACACGATTCAATGTCATCACTTAAAATGATCTTAGTAGCTACTACATATGCTAATACATCATCAACGATCATCTCATTTCTACCCCAAACATCATCCAAGCTAGCGTAATGGACCGAAATCTCTCGATTCTCGTGAGGTGGATTCGTCTCTTCAAGGATGCTTCCGTAATCTAAAGTTTCCTCATGAGTTGGATAGAATGAGTAGGCGATATTCAAATTCACAGTAGGCTCTTCAAGTGCCTGTGTTGTGGGTTTCTTCTTCTCGGGGTGTGAATCATTTGAACCAAGTGGTCTGCCACGCTTGTGTAGGGGCCGATGATTGGCTAGCCGCTAATGTATGTGAATCAGCCAAAGTGGCATCCCGGGCCTCCAGGAGGGAAGTCCGTCGTACATTTGGTACATCCAACTTTGCAGACATATTCGCAACTAGAATATGTGATCTTGTCATTCGTGCTAGATCGATGAAAACATCTGACATGCTTTAAGCTATGCTCTAAAGATCTAATATGTACTACACTTTAATTTCAAACTAAGTGATGCACGGATCTAAATGAGACAAAATAGGAGTCATCCACGATAATTCGCGTCGTTTTTCAGGAACGTTGACGTTCTTATCTCCCCCTAACGACAGGAAAACTATCTCATAAAAGTGACAATCTGCGAAACGAGCGGTAAATAGATTGCCTATCAAAGGTTATAAGTAACAAATGATCGAAAGAGAATCATATCCGACATAGATTCTCATCCTTCATTGAGGCCCCAATGTCTAATTTTAACGAAAAATTAGTTTATGTCTAAGATTCTAATCTTCCATAGGGGCGGTATCCTCCTAAAAATTAGAAACCTCCATTTTGGTACTCTCTGGTTCATCCACTTGCCAAGGTTTGATTCAAACTTCTTATGACAAGAATGATATCCAGCTACGACCTTCTGGGGAGCACGGCAAACACGGGACCAATGGCCTTTTGAACCAAAGCGATAACACATGTTTGCATCCATGGTTTCAGGTGCTTTGCCCTTATTCTTGAAGTTTGGGGCCTTGGGAGCGAGGTTAAGGCGCTTATGGGCTTGGTTTCCTCCCTTAGATGGGCCTTGGTTCTGTTAACCTTGACAGGGTGGCTTCTGGCCGCCCCTACCACACCTACGTTGGCGTTTTGGACGTTGATTCATGCTATAATGTGCTTCAGCCACAGCAGTCGCCCCAGCAGATCGAGCTTGACAATTTTACGGAGATCAAATCTGAAAACTTAGTAAACTTATGAGCCCTATATTGTTGCTGCATGAGAATATTGGTAGAAGAGAAGGTCATATAGGTATTCTCCAAGAGATTTTCTTCGGTTAAAGTCTCGTTACAGAACTTAAGAAGTGATCGGATTCGACAAACTTCAAAATTATATTCATTCACAAACTTAAAGTCTTGGAAGCACAGATGTTGTCGGTCATGTCTTGCTTCAAGCAAGAAGATGTCATTTTGGTGATCAAAACGATCAACCAAAGCGACCCAAAGTGCTCGTAGATCTTCCTTAGCAAGGTACCTGGTTTGCAATGCATCATGAATGTGTTTTCGGATGAAGATCATGGCAGAGGCTTTATCAGCTTCGCCAACCGGGTTGTCCGTCTCTTCTTCAATGATGCAAATTCTGTACGGTGAGGTGGAGCTTCACATCTTGGACCCACTTGAGTTAGTTCATTCTAGAGACCTCCAAAGCGGTGAAGTCAAGTTTGTTCAAATTCGACATGTTCCCATCACAAAATAAAAGGACAAGATGTGGCTAGTGTAATAGAGAAAAAATCAATCCATTCACATAGAAGTAGAACATTCAGGTTCTAATAGACATGTATTGGTTTAACTTTACATGAAAAACTTCAGGTTTTCATGGGTGTTGTTTTAAGGAAAGCTTCAGGTGTTCGAACAAGTCATGTTTCTAGAAACTTCAGGTTTCAAAATAATTATGAACTTCAAGTTCATATGTTTGTCCAAACAAACACAAATATATATACAGAAATATGCAAATAGAACTTCTTATCTATAATTATAATTGAATTAATTATTTGGACTTCGAGCCAAATTAAAGTGTGGGTGAAAAAATATAAAACCCATAAGGCCTAAAAAAAATAGATATTTAAATTCAGGGCCCAAAAACATGGGCCAAAGCCCATGGATAGGCGAATTAAACTTGTATCGTGCGCCCAGGCCCAAAAATTGGGTTGGGATAAATCGGACTGAGCCAACAGATGAAGGCTTCAGGCCTTTCTGGGTTGTGGAAGCTGGCCCAACCTACTGGGTGAGGTCTATAAAGGCCCGTAAAGGGCACGGATCCACTGCGACGCGACATAGGTGATCCTGAGGACGCAATCCAGTGCATCGAGGTGTAAGGACCGAGGGATGGGTTCTACTATGGTGGGGAGCATGGGGACACCTAAGTCATTCGGGCTAGTGTCGTGGGCTGAGTCAAACAGAGGCCTAATTGGGCTCTTTGATGCGGGCCATGAGAGGTGAAGCCCAACTGGGCTTGGGTAAAGTCCAAAACATCCTATGTTAGAACGGGGTTATGTCGTCGGGGAAAGAAGATGGCGTCGCCGCTTTAGGTGGCTAGGTTTTGGTACAACGTTCTCAGTGCATGGCAGTGGGTTCGACGACGAGCCAATTCCTAGTGACGGATGAGGGGTACCTCAACGTCGGGCGGAAAGAGAAAAGGGGAAAACTCATGAAATTCAAACCTGACTTTCATCCAAATTCGATGAAATTCTTCTGGAATTTCAACGATTTTGGTTCAAAAATCACTAAACTATGTCAAAAATTTGCCAGAAAATTGCACGGCAAGGCCGTGGTTTCACTACAGGTGAGTTGGGGTTTCTGGTGGCTCGGGTCCTGGGTTCGAAGAACCCTAATTTTTATTTTTTTCAATTTCCAGATTAATTCAATGCATTTCAATTAATTTAATGCATGGACATATATTTAATGCAATTCATGGCAATATCAATTCACATAATTCAACAATTATGAATATGATGCATACACAATTTATATAGAATCCAAAATTCGAAATACGTAAAGTTGGTTCATGTATCATGGTGAGTGTTCATGCTATTAATGCTGCAAAAATATCGAGATAAAAACCGTCGTTTTGAAAGAACCTGATTGCGTGATGATATTGATGAACTGGTTTAATGCAGAAAACTTCAACGTCAGGTTCCTAAGTGCAGCGGTAGGAGCATGCTGATAACGTGTTGTGGCCTATATTTAACTGACACGGAAAAGTGATTGGCAGCACAGAGAAAATATAGAGAGAGATGTGATTGTGGAGTTGTGTAGAAGATATGTTATTCCCCCCTACGTAATGCATTTATTTGTAGTAATAAGAAAAAGAAAAAATCCTTCTCCTCCAAAGAATACAATTCCTAAAAGGAAATAATAACCAAATCTAACCTAAGATTTAGACAATCGCACTTAGAAAAGAAATTTATAACAATGTTTTTTTTGTTATTTGTTATACAATATACTCAAATATGATTCTAATTTCTCAATTATAACTCCCTTAAATATCTTATAAATAATAATAAAAAAAGGAGAATTATAGAAATATATTACCTAGAAGTGGACAGGAAATACTCTTGATCTTGGTACAGATGAAGCTGTAAATTTCGAAATCATCTGTACCTGTAAATTTCGGAATTTTGATTCCGAAATTGGGTTGATATTCATTTCTTAAAATTTCTTGAATTGAAATTGAAAACATGTATTTTTGGTCCGATTCAACGAAAATCAGGTTACCCAATCAGTTGAATTTATAGGTCAAAACAAGAGAAAGCCTCCTAATGAATAGCGTTCACTCATCAGAATGCGGGAAACATTTTCACACGTGCCACTGTAACTTAAAGTATATTATTGGATCGGTACATTGTATTTTCTTAATTTGCTTGCTTTTTAGTCATCGTCTCGATGTGGAGCGCGTTCGTACACCTATAAAAAGATTACAATTGCAAGACTCTTCTTTCCTGGAGAACTGGAAAAACAAAAACTAGGATAGTCTTCACCGGTCGTAAGGTGAGGTGTTTTTCAACTTTCAGTGCTCCTATTTCCATTTTTCCAAGTTTCAAGGAGTTTTCTTGGGGTTTGCAACGAGATCTCTCGGCTTCTTTGATTCCTTAAGTTCCCTGAACTTGTTTTTGAGGGTTCATTACTATCCATCAAGCAGGCTTTTTGAGATTTGCGTTTCTTTTTAATTTATTCGATCAATTAATCTCTGGGAGATGTGAATGTTTAGTCAATATTGTTACCTCTGTAAATTTTGTTTAGTACTTTTGAGTCTTTGACATTTAATACATAGACGATCATATGCATACAAATCTGATCCACGTTTTGCACTTCTTGTTCTTCACCTCTCTGCAATCTTGTTTTTGTTTTGAAGTTTCTAGAAAAGATAATATTTATGATCATATTATAGCCTAAATATCAGCCTTCCATGAAATCTTTGTTCTTTGTTCAAGTTTTATTCATGCCTTCGTACATAACTAAGATTTTACTATTTTGTTCAGTTGAATCAAACGCTGCTGCTAACTACTATCCACCCCAAGGAAAGAAACCAGGTGCATAATGGACATGATCTCATCAGCAGAATGGGTATCTGATTTTGTATTTCTCATTTCTAATTACAATTTATTGTATACTCCTTTCCCATCTCTTAACACGAAGAGAATTCAAGAAAGCAATGGGAAATCTGAAAAAATGGATGCAAAAGAGTAAATTATTAATCTTGACAAGTTCAAATTTTTGGTTCTCTTGTAATGTTTTGATTTATATTATAGGAAATGGAAGATCCCACTTTTATCAATCAATACGAAATGAACTCTCTGGACTACTCATTTGATGAGCTCGTATTCTCGTCTCTCTCATCTGAGAGCTACTCATCCAACCCAAATTTCACCTCGAAAGCCGCAGCTACTACACACAACTTCAGCAAAGCATTCATTGAAAATCCCCATCAGACCGGCACTCAGGAAAGGCCAGCAAAACAGCCTAAGAACACTACTAGTTGGAAATCTTGCTCCGCTGACCACATAATTGCTGCCAAAGCTTCTTCTTCTTCCTCGTCACACCTAATTTCGTTTGAGAACTCCGACTCTTCACCTCCAACTACTTCTCAGCAGTACTATGGTCTAGATTGCAAAGTTATCAAGCCAAAGAATGAGGTGGAATATTCTAATGGAAAATTGAACCTTTCAGCTTTGGTTTCCCAAGGTTCCTATGACACCCAAACTTGTTCACCAAATCATGGACAAGGGATCAAGAGGGCAGCTACGGTGACTAGAAGTCCTTTACATGCTCAAGATCATGTTCTTGCTGAGAGAAAGCGCCGAGAAAAGCTCAGCCAGCGGTTCATTGCTCTATCTGCCTTACTTCCAGGACTAAAGAAGGTACTAGCTAATCAGTTAACTTTTTTGTTGGTACTTCTAATTTGTTCACTGTTAGACAGTATGTTATGTTTGTAAAGTTATGATCTAATGTAGCCTTTTTGACACTATCATGTTTTAAACTGTTAATGATCTAGATTTTATGGAAGAGTTTGTCTAATCAATGACCCAAATTAATAATCTGGCAGTCGTGTTGTCTGCTAAGAGAACACTTCCGTAGTTTACTTTGGTTATAATGCCATTAAAGATTCTAATTTACCCTTTTTCACAAAATTACAGATGGACAAGGCTTCGGTCCTCGGAGATGCGATCAAGTACGTGAATCATCTTCAAGAACGTACGAAGGTGCTGGAGGACCAAGCAGCCAAGAAAACTGGGGAAGCAGTGGTTTTTGTGAAGAGGATGCAGTACTCAGCGGATGATGATATATCTTCATCCGACGGGAACTCCGAGAGCTGCTCTGACCAGCCACTGCCAGAAATTGAAGCAAGAGTTTCGGACAAGGAGGTTCTCATACGAATCCACTGCGAGAAAACCAAGGGATGTTTGACAAGCATATTAAGTGAAATAGAAAAGCTTGGTCTCACCATAGTTCACAGCTGTGCCTTGCCCTTTGGCAATTCAACTCTTGATATCACTGTAGTTGCTCAGGTACCGATCCTTGGTTAGGTCAATTTAGTACTTAAACCTGACATTTTTTTTACCCTTAACTAATAAGACTCTATTTCTTAATTACAGATGGATGTTGAATTCAGCATGACAGGGAAACATCTGGTAAAAAACCTAAGACATGCTTTGTTCAAGTTGGTGTGAACAGAAATTTGAAGTTTTGACGTTCGCTCGGTGTCCTAGAGTTGGAGCTAGATAAATAGGAATAAACCTGACAGTTTCATTTTTTTCATTTATTTATTTATTTATTTTTTTTCAAAGACCTTTGGAGGAAACACCAGCCATTGCACTCATGCTGCGAGCAAGGCTTTATTTTGCAGGAGGGTTTTTTCCTTTGTGATTTTTGCGTGGTTGACCGGCCGTTAACCACGTTCGATTATATATGAAAACCTAGCTGCAGTTTTTTGTTGTTGTTGTTGTGAAGCGCTTTTGTGTGAACTTCCTTAGCAATCTCTTTGCTATCTTCTTGGCAATTGATTTTTTTATTTTTTTATTTTTTATTTTTGTTTGATCATATATTACTAGTTACATGCTCACATATGTAATTATATTTGTCTATTATTTGTTATAAAATATTTATATTACTTTTTTTAGGAACCAAATTGAGAGTGAAAGTAGAGGAGGGAGTGGGGGTTGAAGTGGGAGACGTGGATTGATTTTTTTATTTTTTTTCAATTGTTTTTATTAGTTGTTTGATATATTTATTCATACTGAGAGCATTTTCACCCATGTTAAATTGACATGGCTAGATCTCAAATCCAACCTAAAACACACTATCAATTTTTGGGTCGCCAAGGCTCACCAATCATGGCTGGCGCTATGTCAATTTTGAGTCCGAGCCCAAATCCATGACCCTATTGTCAGTGTATACAATTCTTTTTTTTTTTTCTGTTTTTTGTTTTTTTTTTTTGTGCTACAGAAACTGACGCTTGGGCTAGCCACAACGGTCGGCTGGGCTTCCAATGACTACTTCAACACTCACTATAACCACGTGGC
This sequence comes from Pyrus x bretschneideri, assembly GCF_019419815.1. Lineage (NCBI taxonomy): Eukaryota > Viridiplantae > Streptophyta > Magnoliopsida > Rosales > Rosaceae > Pyrus > Pyrus x bretschneideri. Next base: position 386,414 of record NW_025999808.1, on the reverse strand, counting down.
CAAATCTCGGACATCCATTTCCAATTTTCAGTTTAATCCTACTATTATACTGTTCTTCGTAATAATAACTGTTTAATCCAGAAAATATAAGAAAAAATAGAAAAACCAAATAAAAAAATATTCCAAAAGTTACTTGCAGATTTTATACAAATACTAAATCTTTTTTTCTCTTCCCACACCAAATTTTATACAATCTTTTATTTTCTACATTCTTATTTCATTGTCTACATTCCTATTTTGTTTGTGCTTACAAAAATGGCATCTCCCATTGAAGGTGTAGCTGAAGCCGGAACCGCATGGTCGACCGCTGAATATGTTTTTTTGTGTGATCATTGGAAAGTCGTTACCCATTGTCCAATTACGGGCAATGAGCATGCAGAGGTGTGCTAATATGTGGAAGCAAATTCATGAAGGTTATGTTGGTCGGTATGGCACTAGTCCTAGGGAAGGCGCATTTATTGGTTGGGTGAAAGTTGAGTTTTTCGTTCGGCAAATGGAGAGATGCTCAGGCGAAAGTTTTGAGTTTTACGTTAGGCAAATGTCATCGGCTAGGCAAATGGACACGTGGCATATCATTGTCACTTATTCTAAAAAATAATTACTAAATAATTGAATAAAAATATATAAATCTTTGTGAATAGTAATAGTTATGTAAGTTACTATTCACAATGGGTGAAGAATGAATAGTAACAACCATGGTACGTAGTTTACTATTTAAGTGAATAGTAACTACCATAAGTCTACTCCTAGATCTAAATCTACCAAAGCTAGTGGGAATGCAATTAGGGCCATTTTAGATTGCTGCATTTTTTTTAAAGATTGATTCGACTGTTCTTTAAGAATAATCAACTATTAAATACAACATTTGAGTGTTTGATAAACTGTATTTTTAAAAGTGTTGTGAATATGAAAAACAGTGTAAAGGTATTCGGTGAATTTAATATAAAAATGATATAATTGTTTATAATGACAAGAATGGACATGGTAGTGGGAGTGGTGAAGACAACATCGATGGCGAGGGTGGTGGTTGTGATGGTAGCAACAATGGTGGAAGTATGATGGTGGTGACAATAGTGGGATGTGGTGGTTGGGGTGCAAACATAATAATCATGGTAGGGGGATGGTAGAGGAGGTGGTGGCAGTTCTGGTTATAGTGGTGGTGGTGGTGGTGGTGGTGGTGATGGCAACAACGATGGTGATAGCGGTTGTGACGATTGTGGTGGTAGTGGTGACCTCAATGGTGGTGGTGTAAGGTTAGTGTTTACAGTGGTAGCTAGTGGGCTCACTTTGTTTTTCAAGGGACAAAGGTTGTGTAAAATGAAAAATAGTGGTAGCAGGAGGCTATTGCTTTTACAACATGCAGGATATTTTACTTTTACTAAACATTTTTTTATTGTTTGACTTTAAAGTGAAGCAGTTTTTGGTAAAAAAAAGAGGGGGGGGGGACCTTAGTTAACTTATTTTCTAAAATTGAATTATTTGTGAAGGGTTATAATTGTTATTTAATGGGTTTTTGGTTTACAAACTGTGTTTTATTAATAATATAATTATTTATAATGACAAGAATAGACATAGTAGTGGGAATGGTGGAGACAATACCTATGGCCAGGGCGGTGGTGTTGATACTAGCAACAAGTTGGAAGTATGATGGTGGTGACAATAATGGAGGGTTGTGGTTGGCGTCCAAATGTAATAATAGTGGTAGAGGCGGGGCTGGCAGTTCTGGTTGTGGTGGCAATTGTGGCGACTATGGTTATACCGGTGGTGGTGGTGGTAGTGGTAGTGACGATTGTGATTGTAGTGGAGGTAGTGGTGGTAATGGTGGTGGTAGTGTAAGGTTAGTGTTTGTAGTGGTAGATGGTTGGGCTCACTTTGTTTTTCAAGGGATAAAATGTGTGTAAAATGAACAATAATGTCATTTAAAAAAAAAAGTAATGGTGGTATTACAAAAATTGAAAATATTTATTAAAAGCTCAACTTTGCTTTTTATAAAAAAAGCTTTAAAAAGCAATATGTAGGTTGCTCTTAAAAATTGCTGTCTGGAGCAGCCCTTATTCTTAAAATATGCAGGATATTTTATTTTTAATAAATACTTTTTTATTGTTAAACTTTAAAGTAGAGCATTTTTTTGATTAAAAAACAGGTCCTTAGTTAACTTATTTTTTAAAATTCAATTATCTGTGAAGGGTTATAATTGTGATTTAATGAGTTTTTGGTTGACAAAGAATATCTTGTTAACAATACTATAAATTTCTTCATGTAAAATTCATTCTCACTTTTAATAATTTATTGCAATACCGACAACAAGTTGAATTTCAGACCAAAAAAGTATAATTAAAGACAAAAGAATTGGATTGTACTTTTAGGGTGCGTTTGTTTGGGCGGATTAGTGGGGACTGGACTAGACTAGACTAATTGCTAGTGTAGTCCCATGTTTGTTCTGGACAAGGATTAGGTTTTACGAGCTTAGGTAGGACTCGCTCGAATTATACACTTCGTTAGAAGGTATTAGCGAAGCCCACCAAAAACGTAGGTCTTAGCTAATCCCGTCTCTCCTCTCTCCTTCAGATGTTCCCGCATCAGTCGTTGCTGTAGCAGCCGCTCTCTCGTCATTTTCTTCTGCTTTGCACCTTCGCCAGCTCCTCTCTCCTTCCTCGTCGCACCGCCTCATAGCCGTGAAGCGTGTAGATGATCAACGACGGACCTGCATCGCCCAATAGTTTGATGCTTTCTGTCGCGTCGCCAGATCGGAGTTCCAAAAGTAGATGGAAAAGAAATACACAGAGGCAGTTAAGAGTGTGAAATTTGGGTCCCGCTTTCTTAATTTTGAATTTTGAATTGGGTTTTCTGCCTCCCTTTTTCTACATAATATTGGTTTCTCAAGTACTGTTTGATTTCTTACTTTTCATTTGATGGGTTAATCGATTGGAATTCTGGATTTGTTTGCTGGATTTGTTTCTTTGATTTGGGTTTTTTTTTTTTTTTTTTTTTTTCTCTCTCTCTTTTTGGTGAATGATTTGGGTTAGTGTTCATTTGCTAGATCTGTTTCCGAGTTCATAGATTTTGATGCTTTTGATGTTGTATTGAATCTTAATTTGTTGATTAATAGCTTAAAGTTACCAACTATATTTCTGGAATTGGTTGATTCTTAATTTATACTAAGTTAAGTTTCTTCTGGATTTGGAACTTTTTTAGTAGAATGAATTCATGGATTTTGATGATCATATGCAAATAAGCTGCATAATGTTTAAAGGGTTTATATATGTTGTCTCATTATCCTATTTTCTAGTCCGGTACTGCACCAAACGCTTCACTAAGCTAGTTTAGCTTAATCTAGTCTAAACCAATCCAGCTTAGTCCTTGAAGCTAATCCAATCCGAGACAGTTCAGTGCAACAAACGCACCCTTAGTTTTCATCTTGGACAACTTCATATAATAGTGGGATACCACAGTCAACGAAATGGGGTGGTGACCAAAATATGAACTCGCTCGAATTTCATCATAGTCCACTTTACGTTTAATTCAATTAGCACATTATGCTTTTGAAGTTGAACAAACCATTCAATTTTTTTCAACGAATTATTTTCAACGAAATCTGCGATTTTTTCACTACAACGCAGAGAGAAAAAAGGAAATACAGGCAAGGCAATCCAACTATTCTATCAACTTGGATTCGCCATGCTTTATATGAGTATATGCTTCCTCTAGATTAATTCTCAACTGAGGTCGTATATGTATTGCTGTTGAATGGAATGCGAGAAATTTAATTATAATGATGAGTAAAACTACATGCAGTGGTCAGATGAATGGACAACTTGAAAACCAGCAAATTCAGGTTCATGATCAATTATTGTTTAGGTAGGGGACAACATTAGTCCCACCAAAGATTTATGTGATCTGCCCAGTTTGTAGGCTTCTGGAGACATTCTTGCTGTTTTTAGGTTCAAACCTCTTAGATTTATTAAAATGCAAAGGGCTATTAAAATTTTTGATTGTTTAGATTAATTAATAATGTTGTTGTCTTATTAATTAGAATATCATGTATTCTAACTTGGTAGACACTGTTTGGTGGGACGGATCAGATATGAATACTACTCTTTCAAATGTTTCAGCAAAATAATTAACACTCAGGGTTGGGGAGCCAATTTCTAATTAAAACTCTCTTCCATATTCTCTCATATCCATCTTCCTCCAACAATCCCAACCACCGATACTGCTTGGTGTCCAGATTCACCCGTCATGATTGCCACGAGATCAGCCTCTTTTAGCAAAAGGGCATCACCTTGACTGATCTGAGGCTTCCGAACCTTGCTTGAGCAAAGGTCAACATCAAGCTTGTATTTGTCATGTCACGTCCCTCTGAGAGGCTTCTGATATTTGATTTGATGCCTTGAATATCACCAGCAACCAAGCTTTTAATTTCTTGATGATGCAAGAAAGCTTACGAAGGGATTGCATGGAATCCGTGCCTGTGAACATGTGAATGAGAGAGCCTGAATTTGTCAAGCACATCTTCAATCTCATAAGCCACGTCTCTGACTTGTTTAACCCACACTTTGAGTTGAGGGTCTTCGTCTTCCTCTGTGTCAGCAACCCTTAAGAAGGCTTTAATGCGCTCCAACTCGTCGATGATATCCTCGATCTGTGCTCGGACCCCTGAGAATAGTCTCTCCTCCTGTTCGATCAAGGAGGTGAGACTGTTGAGCAAGAAGGTGACAACACTTTTTGCCATTTCTTTGGCTTTGAAACTTTTCTTTTGAAACTGAAAAGATGATGAATGAAGAATGATGAGTGGTAGCTGGGAAGAGAAGGGTTTTGTGTGGAAGTCTTAAAATATATTGATATTGTTTTACGTGAATTGTGCTTCCTTTTTATAGGTTAAATGGTGGTACAAGAGAAATGGTCAAAGTTTCTTTCAAACATTTGTTCATCCCATTACTCTGCAGCTTCCCAATTTTTTGGTTTTATCTTACTTAGTAAACTACCCGGCAATTCATTGCCTTAAGATACTTTGACAAATTTTTGTAACACAATAACTAAATGATTATGGTCCAGGGATATTTCTCTTCAATACTAAGACGTCTTTTAGGCAAGTTCGATATCTTTCTCTTTTTTTTTTTTTTTTATTATTTTTTATCAAACGATATTATCTACACTAAAGGGGTGGGAGAGTGGGCTAAACATCACAAGGGTCTAGCAATAACGCAATTCAAATTCGTCTTTGGTAAGAATCGAACCTAAGATATCTAAGTTATTTAACTTAGCCAAATTGTCAACCCTATAAAATATCGTTGTAACCGAATAAATTTATCTATTTATTTTTGTTTTTAATAAGAAATGAATAAAAGATGGCAGATAAACAAAGTTGAGTTGCGTGGTCCGATGAAACACCGTGTTGCCTCATATTATAGGATCTGGAAGGAATCATTCGGCTGGTATAAATTTCCTAGCAATGTTCCAATTACCTCATCTGTCTTTTTCTCACTCGGTATGCCACAAACACGTTTGCAGTCAACTACACAAACTCACAAGACGTTTCGGGTCACCGGTTCCAACAATACCGTGTTAGGCCATCTCCAACCAAATGGTTTACAAGCTAGAGGGCCAAAAATAACTCGAAAATCATCTTCAACTAAGGGCTAGGCCAAATGGCTTGTAGGCTCCACAGGACAAAAAAGGGGCCAAAGGGCCAATCGGCTGGCCCCAGCCAGCCAACCAACCAGCCGGCCCCGAGCCTGGCCATACATTCAAATGCAACGACTAATTGATGTCAGCGTGATGCCAGTTACCGTTGGATTTGAATTTTTTTTTTTGGGCCATTTTTTATTTTTTTTTATTTTAAAATATTCTCATTTTTTCCTATAAATACCTAAGTCATTCCTATATCATTTGTCACATAATTTTCACCATTCCTACACCATTTCAATTCTCATATTTTCATATGTCTTCCAATAATATTTCCTTCAATTTTTTCATATGCAATGAAAGGTAGGGCTTGGACCCGAAAAGAAGATGAAGCTCTTTGCAGGGCTTATAGATGGGTCTTAGAAGATAGTGTGAGAGGGAGTTCTCAAACAAGTGGAATTTGGACTCGTGTGTCCAAAAAATACTATGAGTTCTACAAAGGCACCACCACTCCACCGAATACCCAAAACTACGAGAGGTTGTTCTTCAAGATGGAAGAAACATCTTCATCCAAGTTTGAATAAATGACATTAAACAATGTTAGCAACCGCAAGTAGACATGAAAACGACGCCAATTACTACGACGAAATAAGTGTTTTCACAATTTATTTTAAACATTTAATTATATTACATTTAATTTCATAAATGAATTTCCTTTAATTTTTGTGATTATATTTGATTATATTACATTTAATTTCATAAATTAATTTTCTTTAATTTTTGTAATTATATTTTCTAGGTAGGTCAATATTGGTTATGATATCCACAAGTAAAATGTTTCAGAACACTTTCCATGTGAAGCTCTCAGTTATAACGTAAAATGCTACAAGTTTTAAGGTAATATGAAAATCCGAAGTAAATAATCATTGAGAATCCATGTAATACAATTGACCGGGAAAACAAAACAAAAAAAGGACAACAAAATTTGCATAAATTACATAGGGATAGAATGCGGGAACAATGATATATGAATGCACGTTCCTAACCCAAGCAGCCGTCAGCCGTTGTGTTCTATCGTTCTATGTTGGTGCAGCCAGGACTACTTCCCACAGCCAACTTTGGGTGTTTTACTGCTCGAGTAACAAATGTTTTCATAAATGCAATAAGAACTAATCTTCATCGTCAGAGTTGAAGGTGATTTTTTGAGACTTTGGAGCATCGGCAGGAATCTCTTTGAAGTGAGCCCCGTAAAGTTTGGACTCCTGTATTTCAATACCCCAATAAGAAGAAGGATTGTTAAAATGCCACTCATGCAAGCAGATCAAAGAACACGGAACATGAATGCGAATTATTCAGCAACCAGCAGGAAAAGCTAAACATGAGATAAGATGAAAGAGAACCAAATGCGTGCCTTTTTCTTAACATGGGTGCCAAATTTCAACAAGGCTTCTGGCACATTTTGCTTGGCTTCTCTGAGAACATTGACCAGCTCCCCCGCAAGTCCCTGGAATAGTACTCAATATATAGTAGTTTGACGTAGAATTCTTCCCAAAAAATAATTCTCAAAATCTTGTAGAATATTGATTTAACACATTTAGTGTTACCTTGTTGTGATGTGTGAAAAAAGTATGAGCAACCCCCTTCTTTCCAGCCCGCCCAGTCCGCCCAATTCGGTGGACATAATCCTCAGTAGTGAGGGGAAAACTATAGTTGATCACTACTTCAACGTCTGGAATATCCAATCCACGAGCAGCCACATCAGTAGCTATCTGAAAATATGTTTCAGATAAAATGCAACATATTATAACCAGTTTCCAGACATAGCTACAAGAAGTTAAAATATTTCTTCATACAGATAGGGTCTTTCAGATAGAAGCAAGCATATGCTAACCACAAATTCCCTGTCAAAAAGTTCGTAGAGATTTCAATAAATAGTTACCCCTTTACAAAAACATTTTAAACCAGCTGGAAGGAAACTATAAAACAGTTGGGAGGAATGTAAAAATGTACCGAGACTTCCACGATATACAAGAATGTTGTTTTGGTAAATACGAGTACCTACCTTGTCCAAGATACTTGTGGGTCCTTTTTGTCATCATTATTGTCTTTCAAGTTTCAAGTTCCATTCTAGTAAACCTTAATTCTTTCACTTTTCCTTAATACTGATTTTTGTAACCAAGTTAAAAAAGTTCGGATACAAATTAAGAGATCCCTCCTAAACAGGGTAGGAAAGAAAATGGTGCCTCTCATCATGTGGCACTAACTCCCAATGTAATCTTACGAGCTAAAATGTCCATCCAATTCTTAGATAAAAAGGGGAGGGCAAAGCAGAATAAGACGCAGTGTCAACGGTCAAGTTTATTAGTATTTTGATAAACACTGTATTTAGATAAAACATATCACTTCTATCGAACAACATACCATCAAGGGGCAGCTTCCCTTCTTGAATAGAGAGAGTGCCTTCGTACGCTCACTTTGTGCCTTATCACCATGTATAGAAACAGCCTTCCAACCCCTAAAAATAAGAAATACATAGACCATCAGTAGCTTTCCTCAAAAATCTTCGGCAGCAATCCAAATATGGATCAAGAACTTTACCCTTTGTGCAGCATATTCTCAAGGTGAGGGGCTTCCGCTTTGTACAAGACAAAAATCAAAATTCTGTTCCTGTTCCACAGTATAACATCAGTAGTAGATGATATCAAATTACATCATCAAGGAAAGTAACGAAGTATTGAAGGAGCTCCATTGTCTGATCTAAAAATTGAACATGTACAGATGGTAAAACCAAGTGGGATTTGATCACACAAAATACACACAACACTAGTTCCAAAATAATCCACCAGGGATTGGCTAAGAGTCTAAGACACAAGTTACAAATGAAATAATGGGACATAATGTGCCAAAACTTACTCTTGCGATTTGTGGTATTTTTCTAGCAATGCAACCAAGCGCCTACTACGTGAATGCTCATCCAAGACCTATGAACGTGATATGGAGGTCAATTGCAGTAAAGCATATATTGAATGAACAAAATAAACATTTATTCATCACATAGGTTTCACGTGTGTTGAGAACTTGTACCTCAACTATCTGCATAACATCATGGTTGGCAGCTAAATCCTCTGATCCAACAACTACCTGAAATAATGTGTTATTAGTTTTCCAAAAGGTGAAAACGAACTATTAAAGGTCACAATAATTAAGAATTCGCACCTTAACAGGATTAGGATCCATGAATTCCTGAGCTAATTGATGAACTGATGGAGGCCATGTAGCACTGAACATTACCATTTGCCGAGCTGCAGAGTCAATACATCTATATCATTATCACCAGACTGAAATTATCCTACAAAACTAATTGAACTAGTAGGAAAGATCCGAGAGTACTGAAATGTCAAGGTTCAAGTGGGACAGACCCTACCTAGCCCAAAAATTGGAGAAAACTTAGATACCTAATTAGCAGTCTAGAGTTTAATTGGCCACAAATTTTCCAATAAATTCATTTCAGAAATTCAAACTGCTCATGGTACTCCTTTTACGAGACATCTTTGGAGAGCAATCCAGGGGAAATAGATTACTTCTTATTTCATATTTAGGCAAGCATCACAAATTATTCTAAAGAATTCCCCAGTAGATTAATGTGGATATTTCCAGAGTCATGTACCAACTGGCACATAAAAAGGGCAACTTTGTAAGCTTCTAAAATAAGAGTTAGTGAAAAGAAATTCTGGGTTTCTTCTTGCGTGGAGGCACAGCAACCTTGGAGTGATTGCAAAATACCCTTGGTATGATGCTGAAGGCCAGCCTGATGCCGGAATTTTTCTAACTCTATTGGAGTGATTCCAATAACCATTGGTATGATGCCAAAGGCCAGAGTGAGTACACATCTTCTTCTATATTCCTATTGTCCTACATCAGTTTGGTGGGAGATCCAGTATATTTAGCAAGGCTGGGAACTTGGTGACTGACTGAAGATACTGCTACTTCAACATGTCAAACTCAATGTCGAGTCTTTAATTGCAACCAAGGGAGAATAATGGAGGAGCCAAGTTAAAATTCAATAAATTAGTCTTTCTACTTTTTATGTAATGAATGCAGTTTAGTCAGCAAATTCTGTGTTTGAGTCTCTCAATGTTACAATATTAATTATTTGGCATCATAAATTTTTCTTTAGAATTCCTCAGTATATTAATGTAGATCTTTCCAGATTCATGTACCAACTGGCATATAAAAAGGGCTCACTTTGTAAGTTTTTAAAATAAAAGTCAGTGAAAAGAAGTTCTGGGTTACTGCTTGTGTGTGAGACGCAGCAACCTTGGAGTGATTCCAAGGTACCTTCAGTGTGATGCTGGAATTTTTCTGATTTCTCTATTGGTGTGATTCCAGTATACCCTTGCTGTGATGCCTATGGCCAGAGTGAGTCTGAATCTTCTATATTCCTATCTATTTCTACTGTCCTACATCAATAGGTCTCATAACTGAATTACTTCCAGGCCCCTCATAATTAAAATCATTTTCAGTTAGATGATTTCTATTGGAAACAAAAAACAGTTGTCCAAAAGTCTAAGTCAAAATGATGTCTTTCCTCTCTCTATGGATAGGTATCCAATAGCACTAACCTGTGTATGTAAGTAGAGATGAGTGGTTATTTCTACTAAAGGGACGAAACAATTAGTAACATAAACTGGAAGAGCATATTTTTCCTCACACAGCTTCTCCATATGACAATGGAATCGAATAAACTATTTAAATTTTAAACAAATAATTAAAATGTTTTAGACTTAATTAAAGTACTTCCAAACAAACTAGAGTACTTGATGTCACTGGATAGATAAGGAGAGACCTACTAATCATACATTAGATAAAGAGAGACCTATTAATGCTACATCACATACCAGAGCATGTCTGGCCCAATATATAGCGAACTTCTGGTTCAAATCCCATGTCTAGCATTCGATCTGCTTCATCAAGGACCTATGAAAAATTTCTGTTAATCTCTATTTTCTGAGATCTTTAACACTGCTAAAACATTCCATGTATAAAAAGACAAGGGTAGTGCTATTCACACACCCCTTTTTACCTCCCACACACCCTTGTCAATTTTTTGTTTATTGATACTCTTCAATTCATTCGATCCGATGGCCAAAAATTGAGTGGGGTGTGTGAGAAGTAAAAAATAAGTGTGCGGATAGCACCACCCAAAGAAAAATTCACATCCAAACTAAAGTAAAATAAGAAAATGAAACTTAATGATACTTCCCTTCAGGTAACAGATACTTACCATAAAAGATACTTCCTTCAGGCAACAATCCTTATTTTCAATGAGATCCTTCAGACGACCAGGAGTTCCAATGACAATGTCCTAAGAGCACAGAAAAGTATACAAAAACCAATTGTAAGAAGATACAAAATGACACACATAGAACCTCTAAAGAATACTTCCACCTGCACATGTACTGAATTAACTCAATCAGACCTTTGCCCAAACCAAAAGAACTAACTTTTCAAAATTTCCAAGTAAACCCAACTGATGTGGTATACCAGACTACCAGTAGCAATGACTGAAATTTTTAAGTTAAAACTATTTAGTCAGCAGGACTAACCCCAAATCTAGTTTGAATCATAAGCTCTCTCTCTTCTATAAGTAGGATACTACTATACTTAGGGCTACCAGGGTACTAATGTATATAATCTTTAATTGTAGACACACATTCAAAACAATTTCTTTCTCTGAATAAGCTTTTCAAATGAGAACTTGTTTCTCACTTGTTACAACAACAACAACAACAACAACAAAGCCTTTTCCCACTAAGTGGGGTCGGCTATATGAATCATAGAATGCCATTGCGCTTGGTTCTGTGTCACGTCTTCTGTTAGATCCAAGTACTCGGTCTTTTCTTAGAGCCTCTTCCAAAGTCCTTCTAGGTCTTCCTCTACCCCTTTGGCCGTGAACCTCTGTCTCATAATCACATCTTCTAACCGGAGTGTTAGTAGGCCTTCATTTCACATGTCCAAACTACTGTAACCGATTTTCTCTCATATTTCCTTCAATTTCGGCTACTCCTACTTTACCTCGGATATCCTCATTCCTAATTTTATCCTTTCTTGTGTGCCCACACATCGAACGAAGCATTCTCATCTCTGCTACACCCATTTTATGTATGTGTTGATGCTTCACCACCCAACATTCCATGCCATAAAGCATTGCCGTCCTATAAAATTTTCCCTTGAGCTGCAGTGGCATACGACGGTCACACAAAACGCCGGATGCACTCATCCATCTAGCTTGGTTCTCACTTGTTAGATCATACTTAAACAGATAAGATGCACTAAGTTGCATGTCATCCACTGTGTTTGTGAAATTTATAACAACTATCCAATCTTTTTTTTATGTAGATTTCACCAAACCCATCCTGTCATTTCCCTGAAAAATGATGTTTGTCGATATTACCATCTACATTTTGGTATTTTGAACCTCACAATACTTCCGTTAACATTAATATTCAATACCTTGGTTGTTATATGACCAGTAAAACAAAACAATACAAAAGAGGAAACTGTTTTGTGCGCATCAAGTACAGGGCAAGCTTTGCATTAGAGAACCCTCCATGATTTGGCTACAATTGACTATGTGCAAAGCTTTCAAAAAGGACAAAGAATCCATACATCATTAGGTGAAATTTATTTGGTTTAAGTGTATTCAAAACGAGGACAAAGTTCGAAATAAAGAATTTAATCCAGACATCATCGTATTTCCAAGTCACAGCGTTACTGATCCAGTTTAAAACATGAAGTTAATTTTGATTAGCCAATTGTAGACCAGTGTAAAGTATGAGGGGATGAAGTATAAATTTGAATTTGTGCCACATTAAATAAGGAAGAATTAAGTAACTTACAACACCAGACTTCAACATAGATATTTGGGGTCCTTTGGATGCTCCTCCGAACAAACAAACTGATACCACACCACAAGGTTTCCCAGCCTCGAACAAAACCTCTGAAATCTGCCACCAGAAGATAAAGCAAATGGTTGGTCAGCTTTTCAATAAATAACCTTGAATTTCTCCTTTGAACATCACATGCCCAAGCAGCAGGTGAAAAAGGAATGTAAGCAAGAACAACAAATTATCAGTACGACCAAATACAAAAAGGAAACCAAGTCCACAAACTTGTTTCACTCTACTATTTGTTGGACATACTTCTTACATGAAAAGTTTGTGGCTTTTAAGTGTTTGTCACAGAAGGATATGATACTTGCTGACCCATTGTTGAATCTCCTTGAATGCTTAAAAAGAATTCCCCTTTCTTCTTACATCAGAACCAATGGAACTCTTGTTCTATCCTAATAAAAACATTTCCCCCAACCCTCCCTTACCACTGTGGACTAACCCAAAGATATTCGCCTACATTGAAAGAGCGCAGAATTTGTACACATGACTACCAAACTCACAATTTGTGCAACTATGTGGTTCTTTTTCAACCTTAACAGGCAACAATCCAAAAGAGGGTTATCATCTTCTATCAGCTTTCTGGCAAGTAAAGGTACTATTTGCAGCAACTCTGTTCAAAACTCATTTATGGACTATTATAGTGAAATGCATGACCACATACCCAAAAAAATAAAGTAAAAAAAATCAATTTTCTCAACTCCCCGTGTATGTGAGTGATTCCTCATTACACATTTTCTGATGAATATCTAATTCACGTAACAAAATCCTTGAGACAATTGAGCGACTGATAGTATTTTGTCACATAATAATCAATCTTTTTCATTGAATTTAGACCAAAAAGATATTCTTAATTTTACTGATTCTAACTTTCTAGATTTTCTTGAGGTCAAGGGTAATTCCATAATAGCTAATCAGCATCAGATTAAAAGACCTGCGACTAGCCACCCACCGCCGTATACCTACTACACAGTCATCCATCGTTGGACTTATCTAAGGGTACTATAGCAATAAATTATTCATTATTCGACACCTTTCGTCTTCCTCTGAACTTGCATTCTAGGAGGACAGAAATTGACAGGGGGAAACACAATTACTCTTAAACCCATTCTTTGAAGCCGGAACCCTATGCTACAAGAGGCAATATTGAATCAGAGACACATAATGCCACCTCAGAGAGAAAATCTAATATGCAGAACACAATTTCAATTTCTTAATCGATACAGAAAACTTAAAAATATTATCCAACACTAGTTAGAATATGCATCTTGGGTCAGTAAGTACATACTTGTTGAGCTAGCTCCCTTGTAGGTGCAAGTGCAAGGCAAAGAGGAGTTCGTCCCCTCGAAAACTTACCCTTCCTCTTGTTCAAAACCTGCATAATAGCGGGTATTCCAAAAGCCAAAGTCTTGCCTAGAAAACACAACACAATCAGCTTAACTGGACAAAAAGAGCTCACAACACAAACCAAACTTCAAATCCTAAAATCCAATCCACACTAGTACCTGACCCGGTTTTTGCAATCCCAATAAAATCGCGACCGTCCAATAAGAACGGCCAGGCCCGGGATTGAATCGGAGATGGACTGTTGAAATTCTGACAGCATTGTAAAACCTCACTAGGAAGCTTCGATTCTGCAAAGGAAGTCAGTGGCTTGTATTTGGCTTCCTTCGAATCCTTCCCACTAACCACCACAGCCGCGTCTCCAGATTCACCTTCGTCGGCATGGCCATTTTCCTGTGGCTCCTGATTATTTTCGGGTTCTTCCTCCTTGTCTTTGGATTTCTTGTGCTTCTTCTTCTTCTTCTTCTTTTTGACAATAGAATCTGAGTCTTCTTCCTGAGGAGCAATGTCTTCGAGCTTTCTCTTGGGGTTGGGGCTGGGATGGGCTTCTTCTTCGTCTTTGTTTTTCTGCTTCTTCTTCTTCCTCTCGGCTTTGGTTTCGTGGAGAGGTTGGGTCTGTTGCAGTTCTGCCTCGCCGACGGCGGCGGAGGATTCTTTGAGTTTGCGACCCATTGTCGAAGCTCAACTCGGGTGATAACGGCGGAGGAAAAACCAGCAGAGGCCGACGACGGGGTTTATTCTAGGGTTTTCAACTTTTCAGAAGGGAAGGGGTTTATTCTAGGGTTTTGACGTTTGACCATATTATGTAGTACTGTCCACGTGCACGAAATTGATGACGTGACGAGGGTGCTTTTGTCATTTTACCTAAGTAGCCAACTAACCACCAATAGGAACATGCCACATGCACGTTAAAAAGGATGTCATTCCCACACTAACTATCCATCAACAGGATGTTAACCACCAATAGGAATATGCCACCTACAATACACGTAAAAAGATGTTATTTACGTATTTATTTTTACTTCTTACATATTTTTGTAAATTTTTAGTAAATGATCTTCGTCAATTTATTTGATTGAAAATTGAAAAGAGTCTTGAAATGATCGACATTTAGATGGACTTCCAATGCCTGACGTGAACCTTGTGCACTGGCACAAATCCGGTCTTGAGATGCTTGAGGGTTTGGGCGGGCTTTCACATGGCCCACAACTTGCCCTTACTTTGTTGGCCCGCTGAAGGTGGCTTTTTGGGTTGGAGGAGTTTTGGGCGGGCTTCACATTACCAAGCGGTGGAAAATGCAACGGCTCAAAAAGCTAGTGACCGCTGGCTGTTGGATCAAATCCAACTTCCGTTCCAAATTTGCAATTGTAATCCCGCGTACGCGTAGCAACTAAGTCTCTCTCTCTCTCTGTCTCTCTTTCTCAGAATAAAGTGGGAGTTGAGTAGTGTCACTCGCGCAACAGAGTCTCTCTCTCTCTCTCTCTCTCTCTCTCTCCCCCTCCCCCTGAGCGTGCACTACATCTTGTGCAAGATTTGGGGATCTAGCTATGAATCGCCACCACGACCCCAACCCGTTTGACGAAGAAGTGGTCGAGGTCGAGGTCAATCCCTTTTCGGTAATTTTGCCTCTTCCCTTTTCTCTTTCTCCAATTTTAACCCTTTTCTTTTTCTTCCTCGCGCTTAGATCTACCTTCCATTTACTTGGTGATCTCAATTCCTGCATACTTTCGTGAATTCGGTTATTCGATCTGGATCTGAAAAGTGAAATTTTGTTATTTGAAATTTGAATACCTTAATTTTTTTTGTTTTTTCCTTCTTTTTTGGTAGTGAAGAAAATGAAGAAAAACAATGTGAATTAGGAAATAATAATATGTTTAACCTATAAAATTGAGTTGTAAAATTTAAATTAACATGCGGATTTTCAGTCTTAAGCTCTTGCCAGTGCCATTCCTCCCTGTGTAAGAATACTTAGCTTAGAGTCTTAGACCAAACCTAATATGTACGAAAAAAGATGGATTTAAATTTTGGAACTGGCTTAGGTTTTTAACTTATGTTATTTTGAATTTTGAATAAAAATTCAAAATTTGAATTTTTTTTGCCTCATTCACTTCAAATTCAGTGGTGACGAAAGAAGATGGATTTGGGCAACATTTATTTAACTTGTTCTTTAAGATGAAAACAAAAAGAAACAAGTCCAGTCAATTTAGATAAGGCGTTGTTGTTGTTGTTGTTGTTGTTGTTGTAGAAATGTTTCCATCCTTGAGCCCCCATCCCCGGTTTAAGCAATGCCATCCTTTTACATTTTGTTGCCCCTCCCATTCTTTAATAGTGATATTTATTCCTTTTGCATCTTTTCGATAATACATTTACTTAATAGTCTGCATATTCTTATGATTTACCGCCTACCTCCCGGCCTTGAAGGGCACATGACTATGTTGCACGGATACGGGATACAATACCGCTGATACGCAAAATTTCTAAAAAAAGGGATACAATATGGCAGTTAAATAATATATATATATATATATTTGATGTGTTCCTATTCATTATATAAGTCAAATCACAAAAGAGTGAAACATTCATGTTTATCTTTTAACAGTAACAAAATAGAACACTGCTTAGTCTTTGTGATTCTTGAGATTGGTCCTCGCCTCTCCCAGGACCGGAATGATTTTCCTTGCCCGATGGGGCTACATCCATCTCTTAATGACCTGGTGAGTCTACATCCATCTCTTAATGATTTTCCTAGGCGCTAGACGGTGAGTTGCCGTTGCGACTAGTCCCTAATTGGTCAGAAAATCAGAAAGCTTGTTAGGTGGCTTCTTGGACGGGGCTAGGCAGGGCTAGGCGAGGATCTGTGGAGAGCTATGCTGGAATCTGGAATTTTTTAGATGCAGACTGATCGGCTCATTCCAAGAAGAAGATGGCTTGTATTCAGAGTGTCGTTTTGGCAAATTTTTCAGTTGCTGTTTGAGTTTTTTAACCCTTTTTGTTCCAAGTGCCCACTATCTAGTTTGACCAAAACAAAAGAGCCCACCATCTTCTTCTTTCTATGACTTTTCGTTTCCGTTTTTTTTTTTTTTTTTTTAATTATAAACTTTTCATTTTTATTATTATTTTTTCTCTTTTAAGACCCCACTGTCTCACCAATAATATCTATATTTTTCACATTTTGTTTTGGTGATGTCTATACTACATATCAATACCACACTTTTTGTCAACTAAAAACTAAGAAAAATACAAGTAGAGTTTTTTATGTGTAAATAGTTACTTATTTACATGATATAATACATTTACTTAAATCCGCCTAGGCACTAGGCTCTAGCCCGCCGCCCGACTAGCACCTAGCGTCTTTTAGAACCATGCAAACCCATAGAATTTAGAAACTACAACAACCCAAATTCCTAACTTAATTCAAAGATCAGTATCTTAGGAGTATCTTAACCGTATGCTAGGAGTATCTTAACCGTATCCTAGGAGTATCTTGACCGTTTCCTTGGAGTATCTTGACCATTTCCTTGGAGTATCCGTTAGTCAACAGCACAAAAAAAATCATCGATTAATTTTTCTTATATGTATAGAATTCAACTCCTCGTGTTTTTTGTCATGTCATTGGATTGATGCAGTATGACATATTAATGATGAATTACAGATGTTGGTTCTTAAAAGTTGAGTGGAATGATGAGGGTTACAAATGCAGTGCTGTGTGCTTCTTTCACATCTTTATGAAGTCCTAGTTCTTTGTACTTAGGCAATATGCATTTTAGAAATTATAGGACCCATGCCATGTAATGTGCATATGCTTTTTGATTTTCAGGCATTTTAGAAGTCACATGTTGACACACCATGCATACTCCACTCCATTTATGATATGATACAAAATTCACTTTTGGATTATATTCCATACAGCTGCATGGTTTGGACATGTTTATTAAGACTGGTGTGAAGCTTAGTTTTACATATATTTTCCCTATCATCCTCGTATAAATGTGTTAAAATGTGCCATAATTTGAGAATTTTGCAGAATGGTGCTGCTGCTCCTAAGTCAAAGTCACGAGTTCCAGCAGTGTCATCTGACCATCTGGGCTTTGGGCAGAAACACGATGCCACAGTCGATATACCGTTGGATACAATGAATGTAAAGTAGTTTTCTGTCGTATACATTTTTTTCGCTCTCTATGAGATTATTTATGTATTGTTTGGCTATTTTCTGCAGGATTCTAAGCAAAAGGCAAAAGAGCTTGCAACTTGGGAAGCAGATCTCAAGAAGAGAGAAAAGGTTAATTGACAAGTGTTTTTATTCATTACTTGTCAACAGTTCTACCTTTATTGTATAAATCATTTTATATTCTTTTGAAGTGGAGTTTACAAATGGATAAATTGATCACAATATGGAATATGTTGCCTGTAATAATACCATTGAGGGCACAGTGGGAGTGGCTGAGGCACATGGGTTTGTCCCATGTTACCTTACGTTTGAAACCCCAATGTACCTTTCTAGCCATTGCTAGTGCTTCCTGTCCCCAATAATTGTAGGGTTCGGTGGTGGGCCCCAGTTTAGATGCGTTATTTGTTTTTATATCTCATTTTTTTTCTTTTTCTTTTTCCTGGTTACAGTCACTCATTTGTGCTGTACTGCTTAATGCGTTCCCTGTATTTTTTTTCAATACAGTTTTTGTATTAATATTTAACTTTTACAGGATATTAAACGTAGAGAAGATTCTGTTGCAAAAGGTAAGCACTATGAATCTGCAACATATATTATTAGTAATTTGGGAACCCTTTCTTAAATCATAGTAATTAATTTTTTTTCTTCTTTGTGTATCAGGTGGTGTCCCTGTTGATGATAGAAATTGGCCTCCTTTTTTTCCAATTATTCACCATGATATAGCTAATGAAATACCAATACATGCTCAAAGGCTACAATATCTGGCTTTTGCAAGTTGGCTAGGTAAGGCATGTTTATTATGCCAATGTGGTGCTATGTATTTTTTGCTTGTATTTTTATCCATGTGTTGAGGATTCCATTACAAAAGAGTTATTTTCAAATAGTCTGCCTTATAAGTTATAAATTGGATTTACATAAAATTATATGCTTATGGAACATTTTCTTTAACAATCAAGTAGTAGTAAGTTATTTCATTGCTGGGATTTAAGGAATGTACGTACTTATATTCAATTGGAATGTGTCAGTACCTAGTATTTCTCTTAGAATTGTTTACTTAAATATAGATAGTTCCAAGGAAAGGATTGGGAGTTAAAATTGTTTACTTAAATATAGATATTTGAATAAGGTTAGTGTCTTTCCATTGTTTCTGATTACAGACATATATAATGGATGTTTTTAAGGAGGATGGCCACGAATTTTGAAAAGTTTGTTGTTTGGACATCCTTGTTGGGGTCATCTGGAAATGTAGTTCAATGATCCAAACGTCCATTTCTTTAGGTCCTTGTTTAAATATTGACCGTACATAATGTTAGCCAAATTGAAATTGGCCAACTTTTTGGTCCCTCCTCAAGAATTATTCCTTCAAAAGTAAGCTTCCAGATAGGGAACCGTCTGGTCATATAAATTGTGTACACAACCGTAGTTGGTCCAATAAAATGAAAGTATTGGTAATCCAATGGCGCAATGAGTTTTGGTTTGGCTGATCTTACTTTTTTGCGTGGATGATCCTTTGAAGAAATGATTCTGATCAGTCCAAGAGATAGTTTAGGATGTCCTCATTTTTTATTTCTAATTAGGGAAATACTCACTTGTAGCTCCTCGTAGGCTCATGCACAAAAAATGCATGTATATGTATAATGTAGATAATACAGAGGAAATGCTCTCTTGGCAGACTCAATATGGACAACTGGTCACTTGAATTCTAATTCTAATATGTGATGCTAGATTAAGAGTCTGGCAGAATATGTGGGTGGACTCCTTGTATCATTATTCTTCTTATCATCACATGTATTTCCTTATTAGACTTAAGTGGATTCATCTTTTTATGTTATTTTTCCTTTACATGCCTGTCTAACACGTAAGTAATATTGTCATTGCAGGCATAGTTCTTTGCCTATTTTTCAATGTGATTGCGATTATCGTCTGTTGGATTAGAGGCGGAGGTAAGTTTTCCTTGATGATATTTGGTTATTACTTGATTGCAGGTGAATTTAGCTCCTTGGCTATCACGCTAATTGGATCTTCTGATGAGTTTCATAAACTGCAGGTGTTAAAATATTTTTGCTTGCGACGATCTATGCTCTAATGGGATGCCCTCTTTCATATGTTCTTTGGTACAGGCCTCTCTATCGTGCTATGAGGTAAATGTTTAAAGATGGCTTTGTTTCTAGTTTCCAGGTAAATAAAAGGTTTGTAGTTCCTCTGGAGATTACAGAGAAGCTGCAATGTGAGCATAAATTTTTTGGCACTTTAGAGAAAATAGCTTGACTGTAATATCACAGATCTTAGGTTAAGACAAGAAAATACTTTGACATTTTTGGGAACCAAATATGAAAGAGTAGGCATTTGTATTTATCCTAAAATTATCCTCATCCGGTTAATGGAAGAGACCTTTGGCATATGATGGACCCATGTTTAAATTAGGCCCTGTTTATGTTATGAACAAATCAAATTTACACTATGGACTCTAACTGGCACTATAACTCTCTCGCAACTCGTTTCTACCAGAAATTATGGTGCATAATATTTATTTGTCCTTGCTTTTAGTATTTCATGGGCACACCTACGGGGGGGACTTGGTAAATCAAAGTTTGATTTAGGAAAATAGTAAGAGAAAGGAATATAATAGAGTCGGACTCACTCCAAAAAAGGTAAATAGGAATAACTCCGATAGAAATTCAGAAGATTCCAGCATCATACCAGCCTTCAGTATCATACTACCTTGGAAACAGTGCTGCTTAGTCACTAGGGTGAGATTGTTATGTGTTGCATCTAACATGGTGGTTGTGTTTGAACGTGGAAACCAATTTTTACTGGAAATCAAGAGTTGGTTGGAATTGAATCCCTTTGCCGGGGGAAAGAAAAGGGGGGGTGGGGGGTGTGGTAATTATGTGCAGCTAGCATGATTGTAACTGTTTAATTTTGTATGTAGCTTTTCTGACAAGGTTCTTTTGCTCAAAGATGACACCTCGTCAGTTTTTCAGCCACTGTACAGTAACAAATTTCATTTTTTCTTTGGAACTTCTAAAAAATTTACTGTTGCTGTGACCCTTTTCCATTTATAGTTCATAAAGAAGTTTATGATCTATGGGACCCTTCACATTTGTTGTACAAATGGGTAGAGAATCAGTTGTATGATGTCAATGTTATCGATATGGATGGAAATAGAATGTGCAATTGTTTTTCCTTTGTTAAATTGAAATCGGTAATATCATGCACTTCTGCTGACTCTGTTGAGGTGTATTTTTTTCCAACTTGCAGGACTGATAGTGCCCTGAAGTTTGGTTGGTTTTTCTTGTTCTACATGGTATGTACTGATACCGTATATGTTTGATTTATTATGCTTGACTTATCAATCTGATTTTAATCAATTTTCTTGTGGCAGCTCCACATTGGGTTTTGTATTTTTGCGGCGATAGCTCCTCCAATTGTCTTTAATGGGAAATCATTGACGTAAGCTCTTCCCTTCTTTTTTGTTTTTTGTTTCTTGCATTTAATATTATTTACTTGTCGTGACGGCTCCTCCAATTGTCTTTAATAAGTGTTTTGATGCTGTGTAACTGATCCAATATATTTTCCTCCTTTTATTTCTTTATTTTTGCTTCTTATATACAGGGGCATTCTTTCGGCAGTTGATGTTTTCTCTGACCATGTGGTGGTAGGGGTAAGTTTTTAACGTGCCTGCATCTACAGACACTGCTGCTAGAATGTTGTTGGAAGTGTAATGTTTGTTTTATTTCTCATCTCCATCATCTCAGTGTCTTCAATTTTAATGTAACCTCTAAAGCTGAAGAAGAGAATAGATTCGTAGTTGAGATTTTTGTTCAAGATTCAAAATATCAAAACAGTTACAAAGAATTTGGACTACTTCATTTAACTGATAAAAGGAAGAAAAATCATGGTCTAGACTCTAAACTATGAAGTAGGCCACAGCAACAAAAAAGTATGGGGTAGGCCGGGAAGAAATACAAAGTTGTGCTGGTTTTCTGCCAAAACTGAAAACTCAGACTTGTGTGCACTTTTGACTTCTGAATTAATGTTTTCTTTTCCTAAGCACTCTTAACAAATGAACCAGTAACCACCTTCACAATGATCTAAAGTGGGAGAACCCTCTCTTCACCAAGATTCCATTTTCAGGTTCTCAATGCTATGCATTTATTGAGAATATCAGATTATTGCCGAACTTTTGTTTGCTCTGGTTGGCTGGTCAAGTCATGAATTTGTGCTATGCATTGAGAATATACTGGAAAAAATTTTGGTAAAAGAATATCTGCTCTTTAAATTTGGCCAAATAATACATCCCTTATGCTTCTTACTTGAGCATTGAAAGGTTCTCTCAACACAGAACAGCGAAGGATACACTTTATGCTACACACACACATATATATCCACTTTATCGTTCTTGATCGGAGGTGGTTCCTTAATGTGCATTGGTCGCCCAGTGGTTTTTTTCTTGGTTGCTGGCACACTTTACTCAGTTAGATTTTAGGTTCTAATGAGATCTTATGTACCCTAAATATCAATCCTGTCAGGGAAATGGATCAAAACTATTAATAAAACTCATGAAGACTTGCTTCCCGGTTCATAGCCATATCGCCCAGCTTTACAAATAAGAACAGAGAGGGTAACATCTAGCATCATGATATGGATTTCTGATAACCAAGGGATCTTAGTTGTCGGTTGGATTGTTTGGTGCAAATCTCAATGACTAATATTATTTCTTTTGTTGTATCCTGTGCAGATATTCTACTTAACTGGGTTTGCCTTGTTTTGCTTGGAGTCTCTTCTAAGCTTATGGGTACTTCAGGTGAGAGACAGAGTTCCCTTGTTTCCTATGTACATTTTAAAAATTAATAGCCTTTCGTTAGAAGTATAGAAAATGCTTCTGGTGGTTTACAAAGGCATGCATTTACCTGAATAGTCTCTGGTTATGGATTTATGGAGGTCTCAATTGTTGTGACTGCTCCTAGATCACCGTGACCCCACCAATTGGCTTCAGATGTATTCTGTTTTTGTTTTTCCTCTTATAGAAGAAACTTAATCTTTACCGTTAACAACTAGTATGTTTGTTTCTTTATTCTCACTTTCACGAAATATATCCATTTAGGTATGTTTACAAAAGCTTGTACAACCATATCTGGAATATGTTTATTCACTTTCATTTGTCGTCTCCTAAAAGATTTGAACTTCATTACTAGTCCGAATGCCTCTTTTTTGTGTTCTAGTCAGATTGAAGTCATTGTTAACATGTTATTTATCGTTACACTAATGATCTGATCGTGTTTCCCTGTTTTGTTTGTGCAGAAAGTATACATGTATTTCAGGGGGAACAAGTGAGATTTGATGGTGGGATCGTGATCCGATTGGGATTCAGAGTTGCATTGCCTTTCTAGAGTGGTTTTAGTATATTCTTGTGCGGCGTATTATGTTTGCCATTTCGTTGCAATATGAGTTAGTAAAGAATGATGAGTAAGCTGTATATGTAGTGTTCCACCCAGACTCTAATAGTATGTTTATTCTCCCCTTCTTGTCGTCAAACTACGTTGCGTTATAATATTTCTGTTTTATGTGTTGCATTTTCGTATTCAGCAACCTGCGACGAGCCAAATAGGCTTTTGGTGCCGAGGATTTACTGCCCATCACCATCACTAGATTAATCCAGAAAAGTTGTGAATTGTTTGTTCAAAACTAATAGACGTGGATACAAAGATGAACAAAAACTAGTTTTAATCATTCCATTTTCGAGAGCAACGGTACAATATCCTGGGAGTGCTATTCACACACATCTTTGACCTTTTCACTCTTTGTTAACTTATGTTATTTGATCTTCTTCAATTTATCTGATCCGACGGTCGAAAATTAAAAGGGTGTGTGAGAAATAAAAGGAGGCACACCTCTCTCTTCTTAAATAAAGCGACTGGAAATCTAATACACCAACACTATTAGGTCTAAAGAAAATACACTTGCAAGAACTCTACCGTTCTTCTGAGTGCACCAATGGCGTGGAGCTCCATAAAGCGGCCACAATTTCACTGTACAAAACGTGTATCCCGCAACAAACCAAGAGTTACCTTCCTAAATCCTCCGAGTTAGAACCTCCTCGACCACCGCTAACGCACGGCGGCTCATGGTCTGCAATCAGCGTTCCTATCAAGCCAGTGTTGCTGTCAAAACGTTCCTCAAGGTCCAGAGTGTTCTCAAAGCAGACAGAGAGGATTGAAGTGCGTCTCTGCCATAGATCCGGCAAAAGCCAGATAAGGGTGGGAACTTTTCAAGAAAACAAAGCCAGAGACAAGGGTCGCAGAAAGAAAGAGATGGGTTCTCGACATTTTCATCAGTTTACGACCTAAACAACAGTTAATCAAAAGTTTCAAAAATTCCCTAAAATGCCAATATAAATGCATGCGATGCCACGTAATTCGTCATGCCTGACTTCCCTGACGAATCTTAACACGTTGGTCTGGAGAAATTTTTTATTGTGACAGAATACGGATTGGTATACTACGTGTTTTTATTTAAGTAGTGAAAATTTTTATTTTTTATCTATTAATTTTTTAACACATATTCCACCATTTGTATAATGACATGTAGTGTATCGTCCCGTGTTCCGGTCAAATTGGAAAATCTCCCGTTGATCTGTACGTTTCTAGTTTCATGTACGTTGCGTCTTTGTCATTGGCGCGAAGCAGATTTTTTACAAGATTAGTTTTAAATATTTTATAGAATAATATTTTTTGGTCGAAACTTTGTAGAATAATATAAAACGACAAATTAAGAGCGAGAGAGAGGGGGGAAAAATCATAAGCGGATGGCACAGAGCACATACTCTTATCTATCTCCAGAGATATCCTCTTTCCATTCCTCACCCTTCACCCCTAATCTTTAACCAGCCACCACTGCATTGCCACGTGGCGCATCAAATATCCAAACCACAACAAATGACCACCAAGCTTCTTCTTCCTCCTCTCCTCTGCCCCCATGCCTGCGTTTATCACCTACCCATATGACATCACCTCATACAAAAATAAGAAGTATATAAAAATAAAAAATAAGAAACCCCAAAAAAAAAAAAACAACATGACACGTCAACAGCAGCGGTCTTAGCCGACATTTTCTTTTCTTTTCCAACCCAAAAAAAACTTGCTCTCATCAAACTCTTCCATCCTCTTATTTGTGTCCCAAACTTTCTAGTTTGTTATTATTAGCATCCAGAGGAAAAAAAAAAAAAAAAAAAAAAAAAAAAAAAGGAAGAAAGAATAATATGTGTAGCCTTTCTTTCCCAAATCAAACCAAGTAAGCAAGAACACAGAGAGCTAGAGAGAGAAAGTAGTAGTAGTAGTAGTGGGAAAATGGCGATTTGTGCAGTGCACACAAGTGGCCAGCTGAACCCGACGTGTTCATTTTCCTCGTCCTTGGGATTCAACGGCCAAAAGCAGCAGCAGGTGGCGGTGTTTTACAAGCAGAGAAGCGGCAGCAGCAGGAGAGTTGGAGTGAGTGTGATAAGATGCGAGCAAGAGACGATTGTTATCGGTTTAGCAGCGGACTCAGGGTGTGGGAAGAGCACATTCATGAGGAGGCTGACGAGCGTGTTTGGAGGAGCGGCGAAGCCGCCTAAAGGTGGAAACCCTGATTCCAACACGCTCATCAGCGACACCACGACGGTGATATGCTTGGATGATTACCATTCCCTGGACAGGACAGGGAGGAAGGAGAAAGGAGTGACGGCGCTGGACCCAAGAGCAAACGACTTCGATCTTATGTATGAACAGGTGAAGGCCATCAAGGAAGGCAAGGCTGTTGAGAAACCTATTTACAACCATGTTTCTGGTCTCTTGGATCCTCCTGAGCTCATCAAGCCCCCCAAGATTCTTGTCATTGAAGGTTTACACCCAATGTAAGTGCTTGTCTAATTGACTAGTTACTCATCATAATCACTTTGATTACACTAACTACTACTTTATTATTTTCACTCTCTCTTTCATTTTTCACTAAACATTCATGAAATCCTGGAGTTGTTCTTATTTTGGATCTTCTTTCTAATTTATTTCAACTTTTTTTTTGTTTGTTTAAACAGACGGTATTTTACACTAAATTCATGAAAAATAGTTTCACACAACCACCTCTCTTATTATTTTTTGAATGAGAGTATCCACGTAATTTATTTATATCGAGAGGAGAACAAACCTTCTTTTAATTTTTGTATTAGTAGTTACTTCTACATGTATGTGTGTACTAATGTTAAAATGTCTTCTAAGGACCACTGGAATTTTTTGCAAGACCATGAATTTGTACCACAAAATTTATATAAACACATTATCCTGATCAATAGTATCAAGTCAATATTTGACAAGAAAATAGTTTCCTTTATATATTAAGTTAAACCTCAAAATAGACGGGAGGGGAGTTAAGGAACTTTCATTTTCAAATAAATAAATGCTGGACTAGGTCATAATTTTGGAAATGCTTACAATACTTACATTACATGTATTTAAAATAATATTAAATAAGTATTGTAATCAAATTCCATAAAATTTCAGATAATGTTTTACTAAAATGACTTCCTTATGTTTGAATGGTTAAAAGAATTTAACTAACATCAGTAAAATGAAAAGAAAGAAATAAAAAAACTGATGTCGTTAGCCAAACAATAAAATGAAAACGAAAAAAAAGGAGATTAAGATGACTTCCTTATACTCACTTACTATCTCTTACTTACAAGTAAAGACTATAATGTAGTATTAAATGACTATTTTACTAGTATTGTAATTACTCAATGATAAATAAATTAATTCCATCAACATAATGCACAACCGAACCAATCGCATGTGTCGCGTAAATTTTTGCCCCGCAAATAGTTTTTTTTTTACATTTACAACTCATTACAAGCTTGTTGGAGAAAGGATTTAAAATTTGGAAAGAGAAATATCACTATGCAACGTACTTACCTGATAGTTAATTAAGCAGGAACATATATACTAATCCATCAATATATATGTGTAGGTATGATGAGCGAGTTAGGGACTTGTTGGACTTCAGTATCTACTTGGACATCAGCAATGAGGTTAAGTTTGCATGGAAAATTCAGGTAATTAAATTAGCCTCGCATAATTAAACTTAATTTCGATAAATTTACCACGGTAATTAAGCTAAAACTTGGATTGTTCAGAGAGACATGGCGGAACGCGGGCACAGTCTTGAGAGCATCAAAGCCAGTATTGAAGCCCGAAAGCCTGATTTCGATGCTTATATTGGTACCTATGCATGATTTATTTACGAAAATGTATCTTGTTCGCACTCTTAGTTTGTCATTCTGCACTCTCGTAATTATTAACCGTTTGTCAATTGTATGCAGATCCCCAAAAGCAGTATGCAGATGCAGTTATAGAAGTGTTGCCAACCCAATTGATTCCAGGAGACAACGAGGGGAAGGTGTTGAGAGTGAGGTTGATAATGAAGGAAGGTGTGAAATATTTCAACCCAGTCTACTTGTTTGATGAGGGCTCCACCATCTCGTGGATTCCTTGCGGAAGGAAGCTCACCTGCTCTTACCCTGGAATCAAATTCAACTACGGCCCCGACACTTACTTTGGCAACGAGGTACGAATTTAATACTCGTTGCCAAATCTGTTCACCAAATGATGTGTCACTATGCATTCCCGTCTTGGTGCTGTATAAAAGCGTTTTTAACTGATCATTTTGTTTTTTGTTATGCATGGTTATGTATATTAGGTGTCAGTGTTGGAGATGGACGGGCAATTTGACAGACTAGATGAGCTGATCTATGTAGAGAGCCATCTAAGCAACATCTCCACCAAGTTCTACGGAGAAGTCACCCAACAAATGTTGAAGCATTCTGATTTCCCCGGGAGCAACAACGGAACCGGTCTCTTCCAAACCATCGTCGGATTGAAGATACGCGACCTCTACGAGCAACTCATTGCAGCGAGGGCCAAAACTCCAGCAGAAGCAAAAGCTTAGAAATATTTCATCGAATCTCTTTGCCGAATTATATTGTTATTAATATTTCTACCTATTTAATTATTTAAGAGAATGCACGCATGCCTTTTTTCCACTCTTTCTTTCTTTACGTTGTAATTCTGTGGAAGAGTATTTGTATGATAGAGAAACAAATTTAATAAAAAATAAAAAATAAAAATAAAAAAAGTTGGAAAAAATTTCAGCTATGAGGTTCACCTCTCTATCTTATCTATTCAGCATTTCAGTTTCCCAATACTTGATTGCATCACTCATGTAACCAACCAACCAACAACCCTATGAATATGATGGCCCCCTTTCTTGTCCTTTATTCCATATTTGCTTCTTCTTTCATAGGGACTAGGGAATGAGTTTAGCAATACACTCCTTCATCTTCCATTTTACCATCTTCAGTCTCACATTGGCATAAGAATTGGGGGCCCCATAAAATCGGGGCTTTGTGTGGTGGCTCCGCTTGCACCATCTCAGGGTCGGACCCGTCCAGAAACTTCTAATCTTATTAAACTAACAAAAAAATCTACAATACCATGTTGTATTCAATGCAACGTGAAATGAATGAGTGAGATTTAAAGAAACCGATATTCTACCTTTATCACTTGAATCTATCCGGCCCATTAATCTCCGCATGCACTTAAACCAAGGGGGAGTGTAGCCACTCTACACCCCTAACTAACATCTCATGGTAATCAGGCTTGCTTAATCACAGTAAAGTTTTAGGGTAACTTGTTCACCACTTGGTCCTCTATTCAAAAACCTCCTAAACTCGTTTATGTTAATTTCTTTGATTCCCCATGACGTCAAGCTCATCGCTTTTAGGTGCAGCTTACATGTTCGCAAGGGTGTTAGGGTACGCTGATTCAGCTAAAAACTAAACTATTCAGGTTGGCTTCCTACCAACCTAAGTTTTCTGGAGCAGCAGTAACTGAGTGTTCATAATTCCAATAAGGTAACCGAGTACAGGTGTTTGTCCATGTTTACAGTTTATGTTTTATATAGTTCGGTTTTTAAACTGAATTCCTGTACCGATGAGAAAATATCGTGTATATTTATATACGATTAATAAAAGATTTCGAAGCAGTAGCTAATTGTGAAAGCAAACTAAGCAGCTGATAGTGTCATCCAACTACGGCAAGCAAGCTTTGCCTGACTGCTGGAATTGAACAAAGCAAAGAGCCAAATATATCATTCAGAGCATAAGCGATGGCGCAAAAAGGGAGAGCTTCCGGTTCCTTGGCTGACAATGCTGCTGTTCCCAGTCCCATGAGCACTGGAGCAACAAAAGAACACAGCACCAAAACGAAACGTAAGTGCATAAGTGCATAACAGACAGTTAATCATTACAACAAAACGTATGTGCATAACAGACAGTTCACAAAAACAAAATATAAGTGCATAAGATCAGGGTTTTGCGGATGTGTACCTAGATGCAGTAGCTATTCCTCGAGCAATAGGATCACGAAATTGTAGTTTATCAAGTGTTGCTTGCACAAAATTAGCTCCTACCGGACAGTTACTACAATCACGGCGGCTGTGAGAGATGGATTGGTACCTACAATTTCAAGGATACAGGCTTCAATTACATCTCACATGCAATATTATTTTGTAAGCATTATAAAGTTGTAATGTTTTGCAAGAAAGAAAAGTAAAGATAATAACGTCTTAGAAAATCATGTCAAACTTAGAACACATTTATGAGGTCAGAGATTTGCTTGTCTACAACTACAAAAGTATGAACTAGTACCTTCAAACAACAACACAATGCTGAGAGCCAATGCCACAGTTATACATAGCAGTAGAATTGAGACAGTCAAACTAGGTTCCAACCCAACAAGACGTCCAACAAGAGCAGTTGAATACAATGAAAATATGGTAGACAGGATGACAGATGTGAAAATCTCAGCAGCATGCCTCTTGACAAGCTGAAATTTGTAGCACAAAAATAATGTTCAAATATGGTTTCAGTATCAACTAGACATTGGTGGAAAGGTAAGACGCCAATTGGGCGAGTGCACAGAATTGAATCAGGTTAAAATTATAACTGAGCATTGCTGCAGGAAAACCCTAAAATTCTATGGTTTCAGCACCCATCTCTCTAAAAAACTAAAAGTTGTCCCAAGGCCTCGATTCTCAACTTGTTGCTATGTCCTCATATATTTACACAACCAGTAGTGCATTGAAGAGTGGTATATTTGCTTCACATGTCGGAATACAATGTTTTCTAGAACAAGTAATTCCTATGGATAATCCATAAAATTTAGTCCAGACACTCTTATGCTTTTCTAATCAACAATGTACCAAACTTAAACAAGTATAACTAATGAAAAATGGGAAACCCGGGCTCTTCAAACGTTATTTACCTTCCTCTGTTTGAACATCGAAAAGGCAAATGAGAGGATAACGAACCCCAAGAATCCCATCAGAACATCACCAGCTCCAGGATTCGATGAAACCTTTGTAAGGTAAGATCCTGTGCATATGAAGAAGAATGACGATCTTCATACTAAAAGCACTAAGGGTATCATGAACCACCATGTATCCCATAATTCCAATGCTAACAATTTAGCATTTGTCGTCGAATGACATCATAGGTGTTTCTATAAATCATTGAAACCTCAAAATTGTTGTGACACGATAAGAAGAAGAAAATGTCTCCTTCAAGACCCAAGTTATATAATTCTTCAAATCATTTAATAACAAGATGTCCATTTAGTCCGATAGTACGTCAGGTAATCATCCTTTCTGCAGTTAAATAAATTTGCATGCAAGAACATAAAAACATAAATTAGCACACTGGTAAAAATACCACATCCAAAAGGAAGGAACAAAGAAAATAGGTAAACTTAGGATGAACTAAGAGACCCGAAAAGCTAATCTGAAATCTAACAAGTATATGTTGCAAGTTGTTAAAAATTCCGCCTTCTAATTTGTCTTAGACTTTTAATCTTAATGCTCAGCAATAAAAGGGGGCACGATGTTCTAGCCAAAACCAAGAATGTCGTTTCAGAAGTATACCAAGAACAGGATCAAGCCCGGACTTGGAGAACCAGATCTGCAGATAGTGCACAGCAAATAATGGGGGTGGAAAACCTTCTTCACATCTGATGGAAATCTGAAAATTGATTTCAACCAATGAGTGAGACCTTAAAAGAGGAGAAAATGTGTACTAAATCAAAACCTTTATTTGGTTTATATATATTTGTGTACTTTTCAAGAAAAGGTTCTTGTTGTAAACTGAGGAAAAAGAAGTTTTACCCAGAACCAACCATGTAGCCTAGAACAGTTGATGCAAGTAGGAACGGAAGGCATGTTCGAGCACTCGTCCCCAAAGCTGCTGGGTATAATAATGCCCCAGCAAACGATATCAGGAAGACCCCACTCCATGACCATAGTTCAACATTGGAAAAAGGAGAGGGTTTTCCCATAGGTTCGGCATCTGTCATTTCTGTCTTTACCATTCTTCTTACAGCTATTGCCGTATATCCTGCAGCAGCAAGAGTAGCCAGCCAGCCTCCAACTGCAGAAAATCATTAATTACTAGCATGTAACTGTAATAAAGGGAAAAACAAAGCATGCAGACACCAAAAGTAAGACAGTAAGAGGCAACAGAGAAGTTCCTACTTTTGTTATTAAGTAGAAGAAAAAATCAACTACAATGCAGATGCTTCCTAACATAACTATTTGACTACACACACGAACCAAGCATGAACTAGTATCTTTGTCAAACATGTGCTTTATCATGCAACTCTGATACTTTCCGTGCATGTCCAGTCCACTTTCGTAGCATAAATAATATTAGTGAAAATAATCAACGGTCCCCTAATGTGGGTAACATGGATCTGAAATTATGAATTACACAAAACTGTGTTTCCATTTATTCGTTTTTGTTAAGAAACCATCTATGAAACTCTATCATGTAATTCTGATACTTTCCATGCGTCTCCAGTCCACTTTGGGAGCATAAATAACATTGCTGAAAGTAGTCAATGGTTCCCTAATGTGGGTAACACGGATGTGAAATTTTGAATTACACAAAACCGTCTTTCCATTTATTTGTTTTTGGTAAGAAACCACCTATGAAACTCTATCATGCAACTCTGATAGTTTCCGTGCATCTCCAGTCCACTTTGGGGGCCTAAATAACATTACTGAAACTAATCAACGGCTCCCTAATGTGGGTAACAAGAATGTGAAATTTTGAATTACACCAAACCATCTTTCCATTTATTTGTTTTTGGTAAGAAACCATCTATGAAACTCTATCCTAAATGTAACTTGACATTTCAGTAGTTATGATGCAGAATTGTGCACCTTTCTACGCTATTTTTGCTTACTTCATTTCCATATTAGCATTGCGCAGTCAAAGAATTAATGTAAGGAAGAATCTGCATTGCAATTAAATTTTTTTTCTTTTGCTTCTCCAAGAACAGAAGTCTCTCTTCACTATTCATTGCATCGGATGGCATAACAGAACCATAGGTACAATACATAAATCAAAACAGAAACTTATTACTGTAGGCATCACTCCCTAATTCTTGAAGTATTACAGAAAGTTTCCACTGCTGCTTAAAATTTTGAGTATTTTATGCTCGAACAAAGTAACATGAAGTCTCATCATCTATGGAGGTAGAAAATTAGGTAAAAGAAATCTTGCACAACACTGCAAAATATTTCATGAAGAAATCTGATCGACCAAACCACACATCCATTTATTTGATCGAATTGGCATCAACGCAGAGAATTCATCTCAGCATAATAGTTTACAAAACCAAATTCAGATGATTTTGTCTTCTTTTGAGGAGACCGCTTAATCGTGAAAAATAAACAGTACAAACAACGGTCCAAAGGAAAAGACTTGACACCTGGATGCCAGGACCGAGATCGACAAATGAAATATCTAATCAGCTTGGCAAAATTACCTTGAGATCATTCTATCCTTGCACTCATGCAATTGAGCCCCCGCCTTATCTGTGTTGTTTCATCGAGAACTAGTTAACTGGATACTTTTCTATGCATTTTCGCTAACTACTCTAGGTTGCTCTGGCTGATCTAGAAAATAAATGAACCATTTATGATCACTAAATGGCCAATGACCAATGGAAAATATAAGTAGTGTGCAGCTTCATCGGACAGAAGTTATCTTAGAAAGCGTAGCAAAGACTTGCATACCTATGATGAAGCAAAGCTTGATACCCGAAGCCGTGGGAATACTCTTTACAGAAAGGGGCAAAACAACCAGAGGAACGTAGAACAATGGGAGCCATCTCTGGATGAACAAAAGCGCCGGCTCAAAGAAGTCTATCAAGCTCGTTGCCACAGCAGGGACGGTGGAATCAAGAATAACAAGAACGGAGAATATGCAAAACATCCCGAAAAGCGCACTTGGGAACCTAATGGCAGCTGCCACAAATGCCTTGTTCGAAAACTTGTCCATTGCAAGAAAAATACCAACTGAAACAACCAAATGCAAAATCCCAACCACCTGTAAATTGTAAGAATCATACATTAAACCAAAGCCACCAACTTTTAACAAAATACCATTGAAACAACAGGAAAGTGACTATCCAGGCCGATTTTAAACGCAGAAAGTTTGAATTACTCACAGTTGGAGAGGCAGAGGAAGCGGAAGCACTCTGTTGATTTCACCAAAATCGGTTTCTCAGAGGAGGCATCCTGAGAACCCATTTGCAAGAAGGTGGAACTGGGTACTATAGCAAGTGTGGTTTGGGGATTAGTCCACCGCTGCTTGTGTTGTAACCTGGCGCCATTGAAAGCAACAACAGGTGAAGTTTTCTGAAGTTTCGAGACTAAATAATTGGGTTTGGCTGAAACGGTCGACATGGAAAGAGAAATTGGGAGAAAGTGAGGGAGTTAGACCTGGTTTGGTAGTGAGGTGATTCTGAAAAAAGCTGGTATCAAAAAAAGTTGGGAGCTATTTTTGTGTTTGGTAAACATTCAGCTTCAGCTTTTTTTCACAGTTTTGGGTGAAAAAAAGCCAAAAACAAGAAGCTGCAAAACCCAGCTTTGAAAAACTGGCTTTTTTTCACATCTGTTTTATATAAAAGTTTACCAAACACTATAATACTGCTTTTTTTTTTTTTTCAAAAGCACTTTTACAAAAAAGTTTACCAAACACTCTGCTGCTTTATTTCACAGCTGCTTATTCTCACAGCACAGCAGAAGCAGTTTTTTTTCAAAGCACAGCAATACCAAACCAGCCCTACGTGATTCTGAAAAAAGTTGGTATCAAAAAAAGTTGGGAGCTGTTTTTGTGTTTGGTAAACATTCAGCTTTAGCTTTTTTTCACAGTTTTGGATGAAAAAAAGCCAAAAACAAGAAGCTGCAAAACTCAGCTTTGAAAAACTGGTTTTTTTTCACATCTATTTTATATAAAAGTTTACTAAACACTATAATACTGTTTTTTTTTTTTCAAAAGCACTTTTACAAAAAAGTTTACCAAACACTCTGCTGCTTTATTTCACTGCTACTTATTCTCACAGCACAGCAGAAACAGCTTTTTTTCAAAGCACAGCAATACCAAACCAGCCCTTAGTCTGGAATTTGGATGCAACAGGGAAAAGGAAACCATTGAAATTGTGCGGACCCGAAGCGAACGTTTTAGGTCAAAGGAAGGAGGAAGAGACTTCAACCGCCCACCCAATGCTATTTGTGCCGATAACGACCTGGTTTGGTACTGAGGTGATTCTGAAAAAAAAACTGCTATAAAAAAAAGCTGGGAGTTGTTTTTATGTTTGGTAAACACTCAGCTTCAGCTTTTTTTCACAGTTTTGGATGAAAAAAAGCTAAAAACAAGAAGCTGCAAAACCTAGCTTTGAAAAACCGGCTTTTTTTCACATCTGTTTTACATAAAAGTTTACCAAACACTCTAATACTGCTTTTTTTTTTCAAAAGAACTTTTACAAAAAAGTTTACCAAACACTCTGCTGCTTTATTTCACAGCTGCTTATTCTCACAGCACAGTAGAAGCAGTTTTTTTTCAAAGCACATCAATACCAAACCAACCCAACGTGACATGATATAAAGCTGGAAACTTATCCGGGACTTTCAAAATTTACACTTGGGTGCCACGGTATATGTTTTATTTGGATAATATCAGGAAGATCAAATCTTCAAAATCAAATCCCTAAATCCAATGAGGTGGCTGATGAGTTAGCGTAGCCATGTAACTAATCTAGATTTTAAAACTCATAATTACTTAATAAAAAAAATTAATGATAATTATGATCACCCATTTGCAGGTTTGACTACATGGTACTCTTCTTCTTCCTCCTCTCTCTTCTCTCCCGCTCTCCCTTCTTTTTCTCTGCTCCCTCCTTCCTCTAGTCCACCAACGTGACTGATGGCGACGATAAGATCATATCATCCTTCTTCTTCTTTTTAAATTTGAAGGCTTACTTGGCACTTTGACATCTTTTAAACTTTTGATGTCAATCTATGTCATGCCACATCAAATTTGGCTTCTTAGTTGGAAAACATTAATGTTATCTTTTGTTACCGTTATTACTGATTTGGACATTTTTACATCTCCTTTGGAAATGCTCTTAGGTGCCTTAATATGGACATTGAAGAATCCAACAACCCCACAAATAACAACAAAATGGATGATCGAGGTAATTTTCTTATTCTCACTGGTAATTTTCTAACTGTAAGTTAATGGAGTTGTGTTAAAGTTTAGAGTCAAGTGATTTTCTTATTGTTACTGGTAACACACATAACTAAAGATTACCTATTTTAATTGATTTAGGAAGTTTAGAGTCTTCATATATTGGTCTAGAAGATTTTGAGGTTGAAATAGAAAAATTTGACAATGAAGTAGTAACCAACGAGACCGAATTGGACAAAAGAGCTGACGTGCAACATTCCAAAGTAGGGATGGTTTTTTTACAACATTGATGAGCTAGTTGCATGTTACAAAGAATATGGGAAGCGACTAGGGTTTCCAATGAAGATCAAATCATCAACAAAGGGAGACCACGGATGATGTTGGGAAAAAATTGTTTTCCAAATTTATTTAGCCCTCTACTTAAGATATGCTTAAATAAGTTTTGGTAGCATTTGCTTTCCCTTTCCTATAAAGATTCTATTTTCAAAATAAGGTGGAAGATCTACATTAAATTGGGAAACAACTCTTTGCACACCTAAGTAGCATAGGATTTCTACACCTAATGCCCTTTTGTACTTCCAGCTCAACAAGATTGCTCTCAATCTCGTTAAATGGGTAAGGCTCTCAAATACTCTCACGCGTAGATCAGCCCCTGAAGGTCTAATCAGCTGACTAGGACTACTCAAAACTCCCCTACTCGTGACGTAGAAAAGTCAAAGGCTTAAAGGTAAGGATTAATTACTAAATCCTATCTTTATTACATTCTCAATTAAATATCAACTTCATCAAGTAAGTAATCTCTAATTCAATCAATTTTGCGAATATTCTTTCCTTATTCATCCTACAGATGACACACCTTAGTCAATAGAATGCCACCATGTGTAAGGCTACTACTACACACTATGACTGGCCACCTCTTCCTATAAATACCTCCATTCCACCAAATTTTGGTAAGCTTTTTACTATGCATCGGAGATCCATTAGCTAGACCTTCCCCCCACCTCATGGGTGTATAGGGCTTTGGCCTTTGATCAAATGTGTTGATTGTTTTGTAGGTATAAATACATCAAAACTGAAGGCGGTAGATTTTTGCTACCACAACAGTGACTTGAAATTTCTGACGATCAGAAAAAAATTTCAAGCACAATGACCGTGGCCGACAACAATTTCTGGTGCAGGCACCGGTGGCATGTGGATCATGTGCAATGGGAACAAAAATATAAATGTTCTTATGCTTATAAATGTGTTTGTCCATAATTTATGGCTTAATCCATGTAGTATGAGAATGGATTAGAAGTTATCCTCTTTTGTTTTTTAGTGCATTGATATTTTTACATTTAGAGAAGGGAGAGTTTGGCTAAGCCGCACAATGGGCATCCTAATCGAATTCACCATTCATGAGATTCGAACCTAAGACCTCTCACTTCTAAGTGAAGAGGAATATCATCAGACCATAATACTGAGTGGCAGAAATTATCCTTAAAGTTGGCATTTTTTCCTAAAACCTTTATTAAGATTGATGTTTAATTAAAATTTTTCTTTTGTCACTTAGTACTACGGTCTAGTGGTATTCCTCTTCATTTATAAGTGATAATCTTAGGTTTGATTCTCACCATAGACGAATTTAAACCACATTATTGATATCTCATTGTAAGGCTAACCCCACCCCCTCCCCTTAGTATAAATAATATCGTTTATTTTAAAAATAAAAAAAAAATAAATTTACCATTTTTTTAAGAATTATTATTACTATTTTATTTATTTAGTTTTATTTTTTTTATTGTAGTGTCAATTAATAAGGCATGCCCATGCTTTTTATGCCCTAATAATTGGGTGGTCAAATTACGTTTATGCTCTTTAATGATCTGAAAGACTAGAAACTCAAACTCGCGAGCTCGTCTTCAAACTTGAAATTGTGTATCAGACCGTGTGCAGAGAAATTAGGGCGGCCTCCCATAGAAGAAGTATCAAAACCATAATCCTAAGTAGTTCGAAAAAGCTCCCCCCAAAAAAAAAAAAAAAACCAAAAACCTAGACAACTTGTAAAACCAAACGAGAAAAGAAATTCTTCTTAACTTGAGAAACACGTTAGTTAAGTCGCTCTCTTTTCTTGAAAATTGTAGTAAAATATGAGAAACATAGCTCTATGTTTTAGCTTTCTAGGAATATATCGCACTTCTATTGAAAAAGTCAGTAATCCCTTAGCATCTTCATTCAACCATGTTGTGTAATTCTGACAGGAATGCAATTCCGGCTATATTTACTTGACAAACTGAAATAAACATCTACATGAAGAATCTAGAACTTGGATAATTTTTTTTGATCGACCTCTTGGGTAGCTTCTCCAAATGGACTTGCATCAAACTTCTTCGTAAAGTTAATTTTCATCAAAATTGTTTTAAGTGCGAAAAAAAAAAAAAAAGAATATGATAAACAAAGTAAACTACAAGAAAAATGACCTTTGGGTATAAAATAAAGGGCACAATTGAGAATTTTGTGCCTGTTTGACCACTGAAAGGCTGAAACAGTTCACATTCCATAGAGGGCATCATAGATGGTGCCCAATGTTAAAAAAAAAAAAGACACAAAATAGTAATGGACACGAAAATCATGCCGAGTAGGGTCAGATGACAAGTTTTTTTTATTGAAGATGGGCACAAAAAAACATTTTATGTCTATAAAATATATTTGCTAGCAGGGCTGTATGTCCATCCAACCTTACATGTGTCATATTTGAATTTTTTTTTTTATTAATTTGCAAAAACACGACAAAGGTTATTGTGCCCTCTAGTTTAATATATTTAAATAAAAAGTAAGTTTTGTGTCCTTACATATTTACTTTTGGGATTTTTATGGGGCAAGAAAGGAAATCAAAAAGTTATTGTGCCCTCTAAATATATTTAAATAAAAAATAAGTTATGTGTCCTTACATATTTACTTTTGGGATTTTTATGGGGCAAGCAAGGAAACCAAAGGAGGTTTGTAGTGTGCCTGCCTTCAGATTTCAGATAGGATAAGTTAAATACATTTATAAAAAATATGAAAAACTTTAAAAAAAAAATCTCTCTTCCCTTCACAAACGTCCAACTCCTCTCTCCCCTCATTTTCCCTCTGCTCCCTTCTCTCTTTGTCCTCTCTCTCTCTCTCTCTCTTCTCTTTCACGCAAGCCGTCCACCAATCATCAACGACCGTCAAATTAAACCTCCAGAATCCTCTTCACGTCCTCTTTCCAACCCCAAGTTAGTTTCTACAAATTCGTAGCTGAATTTCGTCAATTTCACATCTAAGAAGTGGTGGCCACGAATTTTCCGACAAATTTTCAGACAAACCTGCCAGAATCGGACCTCGACCCAAGAGGTAAAAATGATCCTCTCCTTGTGGGCTATCCTCCACTGTAAATTCTTTTCCAAAATAAAAACTTTTAGTTTTGGGGTCGATTCTAGATTTCAAATTTAAAATCCATCTTCTGTATGCATGTCAAAGATTGGGATGACGAAGGTGAATCAAGTTTGTTTCCAGCCTAGGCCGAGAAGAATTAGACCCACCCACGTATGGATTTTTTTTGCATGCATGTCAAAGATTGTAATTTATTTATTTTTTGCTTAAATTCATCTTAGTATCACAAGTAGCTTCTAGAAGTTTATGGAAGAGCTTATGAAAACATTCACATTCATTTTACTCGTTTAAACTTGAAGTAGTTAATTGTCTTATTTCGTTTGGGGCGCCTGGTTCCACTTTGTTGTCCTGGAATGCATGATGGTAGTTGATGAATGTGATGTGCATGCGGGTAACGTAACTTGTAAATTTGAAGTGTTCATACATAGTACAAATATTCTCTATTTTCCATCAAGCTAAGAATGCCCCTCATAATATTTGGGTAATTTACATTAGGTTTCTTTTGTTGCTCAGATTTGACTCTGATTTAGGTAATTTACATTAGGTTTCTTTTGGGGAAGTTTCAATTTGACTATAGGATAACGTCATTATCATTGAATGTGAAAATTTGTCAATGTCTTACAGTTAATTGTGATGCCCATGATGAGATGTGCATTTTTTTTCCATTACACTTATGTGTTATGTCAATTAAACTCCAGACCAACTACTAATTATCTCCTAAGTTCCTAAAATTTGTGTTTGTTATATGTTGTAGGAAATGACCTATTTTGAGATTTTTTTTTGTATCTCTCTCTTTTATTCTACATTCGAAAGAGGTAGAATCGCATTATTGGGACTGTGGATTGCTTTTTGCATGTGTTAATCTGTGTGAAGATTGATTGCCATGCATGAAGAAATAAAAAATGTTACTAAAGTGTCTGGCAAAAGTCATTATATTTCAATTAGGAATGAGTGCATGTATACATAGCAGAATTACACCAATTAATCTGTGGGAGGAATGATATACAAGTAAAGAAAAGGAATCTTGATTTAAAGGGTAAATTACATAAAACTACCTCAACTATTGGGTCATTAACAGTTTCATACATCGTTTTTAAAAAGTTTCAATGTCATACCTTATCTTTGAATTTGTTGCAATATCATACCTTCCGTCAGTTGTTTGTTAATTATTCTGTTAAATGCTGATGTGGCTTGAGATGGGACCCACTTTCTATTAAAATTTTAATTAAATATTAAAAAATATTGAAATACAATTATTTAAATATTTTTATAAAAAGAAGGTGGGACCCACCCACCTCCTTCCCTCCCACCCATCTCCCCCCCCCCCCCCCCCGGACCCTTCCTCCCTTCACTCCAAAACCCCACCGCTGCGCGCCCTCTCTTCCTCCCTCCCATGGCGCTCATCCCCTCCTCCTCCTCCTGCTACACTAACCTTCCCACACCTCTCCCCCTTCTCTTCCAGTCTTATCTATTATCTTCATATCTCCACAACCAAAGCAAAGAATGGAAGAGCGAGAGGCCAATGCGAACGCAACTAGGTCTGGGTTCGAGACCTATGCAGGGAAAAATGCATACGGCCGAGACGGCGTCGACGTTCCCCCTATGGAGAATGCGATTTGTTCTGTTGTGGGTGTTCCTCCTCTTCATTTTCTCGTGGTTGTAAGGGTGATGCACACAGCGTCGGCGTTGACAACCCAGAACGACGACTGCTCGAAAAGGTGGGATGCGATTTGATTCTTGATGGGTTTGGAGGTGAGGATGAAATTTTGGTTTTGGATTTGATTTTTGGGGGTTCTGGGGGTGGGATGATGAGATTTAATTTTGGATTGGGTTTGATTTTTTGTTTAAGGTCTGATGGGATCGGTGTTATCGAACAATTGATTAACTGGAAAGAGATATGAAGAAGGTGGGGGGCGGGGGAAGAGATCGAGAGAGAAGGGGGGAGAGGTGTGAGGGAAGATGGGTGGGGGTGGGGGGGGGGGGTTGGGGGAGATGGGTGGGAGGGAAGAGGGCAGGTGGGTCCCACCTTCTTTTTATAAAAATATTTAAATAATTTTTTTTAATTTTTTTAATATTTAATTAATTTTGTAATAGAAAGTGGGTCCCGTCTCAAGCCACGTCAACATTTAACAGAGTAATTGACAGATAATTGACGGAAGGTATGGCATTGCAACAAATTCGAAGATAAGGTATAACATTGAAACTTTTTCAAGACGAGGTATGAAACTGTTAATGACCCAATAGTTGAGGTATTTTTATGTAATTTACTCTAAAAATTTGGAAGCCATTACATACTCTTTCTTGCTGCTCTGTGTAAATGATGTCACTTTCATTTTCAAGAGCTTCTTGGTAGTCTAAATTTATAGTTCATTTTTTTAGCGATATCCAACATGATAATGTATTTTACTGCTTGATTTATTTCTTACTCATGGTCATTTTT
Source organism: Pyrus x bretschneideri (assembly GCF_019419815.1). Taxonomy (NCBI): domain Eukaryota; kingdom Viridiplantae; phylum Streptophyta; class Magnoliopsida; order Rosales; family Rosaceae; genus Pyrus; species Pyrus x bretschneideri. Next base: position 344,874 of record NW_025999808.1, on the reverse strand, counting down.
AGACGCTGTCAGAGCAGGGGATGTCAATATTGGGTTATTTGTGGTGGTTGAAGGTTGTTTGGCTTCCGATGAATTCAAATGCAATGGTATTAGGAATTATTGGTTTCATTATCTGTATGAATTAGTTTGTAGAGCTTTATCATAAAAGCTTGTTTTTGCCCTACCCATAGTTTAATTGCCGAAACTACAAGATATTGATATTTTGGTGGATCGGATGGTATCTTTAGAAGATAAACAAATGCTTTTATCAATCTCTGCAAGGAGAAATGGCTTGAGGGGTTTGCTATTTTGCATTCTAGTTATACTATGTCTTCTTGGAACTGTATATAAGATGCACTTTTTTCTTTAATTATTCTTACTAAAGACTAAAGAGTACCGGCTTTTGTTTGTGTGTTTGTCTTGTTACGAGAGATTTAGAAGTACCAGCAAGCTGGCCTCCCTATTTGGACGTTCCACACTTTGAAGATTTAAGTATCACCGACAGTTAAGACTCATTTTCTCCATTGTTTAGTTGTATATTTGTGAATATTCTATTTATTCATTGTTTCCAATAGTTAAGACTCATTTTCTCCTTTAAAATTGCAGGTTTATTGATGATGTATACTAGATATGTCATTAAATTAAGTAACTCACTTTGACCCTAAATAATATGCAAAGTTACATATTTTTTCGATTTAGGTGACTATGAGCTGAAGAAATGTGTTGTCTTAGACCTAGAAGCTACTTTTACAACCTGGAGTGAGGAATATGAATCTTTGATATGGCAGATCTGGAACTTGTATGTATTGATTTTAACTAATTGCTTTTTAGGTGTAATTTTGGACTAATTTTGTTTTGAATTCGACTATATCTATTATGGCTTTTAATGAGGTGCAAGGCTTGCTGGGGAAAATGCATTTGTCCAAAAATATGTGCTTTCAAGTATTATTGTATTAGAGATAAAAATATGTAACATTACATTATGTTTGTGAGATTGGGAATGTGTTGCAGGCCTTTTCATTTTAAGAAAATTAAAAAATTTCATTTCCTCAATTTTAGTTTCAAATTTTGATTTTTTTTTAATATTTAATTTATGTTGGCTCAATTACAATATAAAGTGCCAACTTGTCTGGAAAAGGTTATCTAACAAGTTGTCAGAAATGAGTCACAAATAGTGGTCCATTTGTGCCTGCCTCTTTAAGCACGAAACAATCTATTATGCTCTTTTAGCAAAGATAATGCCCATAGAGGGCACATATAGAAATATAGTTGCTGCACTGTTGCTATTGGTCCATGGGCACATATGTTGGTGGTCTTTGGCCTCAAAGGGCACATAAAATTTATTGTGCTCAGTGACCATATTTTTTTGTAGTGCCCTAAGATTCTTTTAAATTAAATTATCTTGCAATGATTAAGGATAAATGATACAAAAACATAAGAAATAATGCATATCATGTTTCATGTTCATATTGTAGAGACATAAAGTAACCACACAACCAATAGAAGAACAACACGTAGACTTTTAACTTAATATGATGGATTTACCCTTGACATCATGAGTAGACCACACCAAGGGACTAAGCATCTATCTGCTTTATTGGTCTTTGGCCTTAGGACCTAGATATATATTAAGGAGTCATTCGGATCGATGATATCCCACTTCTACCACCGTGCATTTCTGGGCTCAATGAGGCAGAAGTTGACACTTCAAAGTCTTCCTTATGTGTTCCGTACTTCAGAGTCTCTTCTATAAATAGCTAAGTCCAACAGGAAAATCGCTAATTGCCACTTACTACTCATAATTCTCTGTTCTAGTTTTTCTCAAACTATTTCTGACTTAGGCAGCAAAGGCCCTTTGGCGGCCCCCCTCTCCCATTTTCTTAGGTGTTCGTCAATTAAGCTGACATTGTTTCTTGTTTTTTAGATTTCACCTGAATTTGCATCCACACATATTACCCAATTATATTAACACTCTTGTCTACTAGTTAAGCTAACAAGTGGAAATCTTTTAACCCAAACTCAACTTGTTAAAATAATGAGTAGCACGACCTGGCCCGTGGTTAAGAATTTTTCTTTCCCGAATGAAACTTGAAACTTCATTTTAGAATTAACAAGATGAGAAACATTCAGCTCTAATCTTATAATCATGCACACTATAGAAAATTATTCTCCTTTTCAAGATCTAAAAACCAATGAAAGGGGTTCTAGGAATGTAAAATTTTAAAATATACACTCTTAACAAGTTAGACGGGTCACTAGCTAACGGTCCACTTGTTTCAACTTGAACCCACTAAGGATCAACCCAAACAGTTTATTTTTCATGTTGCGTTAACGTGTTTGGTACAATCTTTTTAGGTCTAATTAGACTTGCCAAACATGTCGCGATTGTAACCCAAACTTAGTAAACCAGTTGTGTTTGTTGTGTTCGTCTTAACCCATTATGTTAACAGCTAGGTCGTGTCGTGCCAATCCATTAAACTAACTGGTAGAAAAATCTTAATCTAATCCAATCCGTGTCACTTGTTAAGAACTTCTTTTTGCGGAATGAAACTTGAAACTCCCTTCAAATGGGTAGCGCTCAACAACAATCAACGAGACCAAATTATCCCATTGTTATCTTCTACATTATAGAAAAGTACTCAACTTTTCGGGATCCATACTTTTAACGGGTTAAAACAAGTACATGTGAGTGATAGTGAACTGTCACGTTAGTTTACAGATTGCTAGCGGGTTCACCCATTTCTATCCAAGCCCATTAAAGTTCAACTCTAACACTTATCACTTTGGGTCATGTTAACGAGTTGTGTACAATAATCTCACATAATAAATCAAATACACTTTAGCTTTGCTTATAATTAAAGGAAAACTAATGAAAATGGCTTGAAAACTTTGAGTTTTAACGATAAGAACAAAATAAAGGGTAAAGTGAATAGTACTAAGATTGACTTTTTAGTGTAAAAATGTGATTTTTCGTTAAAATGAACAGTACCGGAAGCTTTTCGTTAAAGTTCCCAACCTCTGCGAACAGAAGAGAAACAGGTGGAGTACTGTGCTGTTGACTTGGAATCTAGTTGGCACTGCTGACTTGGACTGAGGATGATGTGCGTCTTTAGACCAGACTATTTCTCAGCTCTCAACAGATCATAAAGCGCACTGCTATTTCTCTTAATTAATTAGCACAAAAGCTATTCTATCAGAAAGCAAGCTCCCCATTCAAGCAGATCAGTAATTGGAAGCTCTCGCAGTGCATGTATGTAATCAGCTTTAATAAATACGGAAGCTCTCTCCGTACACACAAGTAATAAAATTAAGATTAGAAAAAGAAAAAAATTAGGGTACATTCGGTAATTGTCAACCGATATGAAGAGAATAAAGGTACACTAACTCCTAACTCTTAAATTGGCTGGTTTATAAATCAACGGTTGCAAGAGGTGCAGGGCGTTGTTTGGTTGCCCGTTCGAGTAGAGAAAAAAACATGACGGGTTTGGAATTTGTTTTGAGCCAGTGAAGTCCAATTTCATCGCCCTTTTTCAATTGTCTCCTCTTGACGAATGCCCGATGCCAAACAAAAACGTAACTGTTGTCGCTCTGCTTGAAAACGTACTGATGACAGGTAGTGTGCGTATCGCCATCATGGAACGTAATTTCTGCGCCCTGTCTGTTCTCAAGGGCTTTGGTAAACTTGTCGTCTGCGTAAGGGAGGACATGTTTGTTCATCAAGCTTGCTGGCACGTAGAAGTGTGTGAGATCTCTAGCCGTCAGTTTCTTTTTGATTTCCCATGAATCCATAAAATTTAGATTGGCAATAACAAGTTCATCTCTTTTATTCCTCTTCATCTGCTCCTCCTTTGTTGTAATATTTTTATTATTGTTTGTCATGTTATTCTCATGACTGAGATCCCGAAAGCGATCACCAGTGGGAAAGAGTGGAAGCGTCGACACTAGTTTTTGACGTTTCGATGAACTATTAGTCGTCTCATCACGATCATGAGGGCTAGTATTAGGAGAGGGTTGGTCAGGTACTTGGTCCGCCTTTCGCTTCTTCTTGTTATCATCATTATCTGTACTAAAACTTGTAGGCCAAGTCGGATCCCACAAAGCTAATACTGTAGAAACTTCATCATGCGACGATCGTCGTAGTTGTGGGCTTGGTTTTGAACGGCCAAGGGTTTGTCCTGTTGACAGCGTCGTCCCTTCCATTATTCTAATTCGAATCTTCAAACTTGAGCTTGAAACTAGGCAAGCACCAGAGGTGAGAGAGTGAGAAGAACAGCGAGAATTAATCGATTTGTGTATGTGTAGGAGTCCTATTTATAATAAGTTGGAGAAGATGAATCCAAATCGGTAGTGGATCCCGACACAATGGGAATTTTCCCGTTGGCATTCAACTTCTGAACGACTGAGGATTCTCGGTTTCCTTTTTTAGCCCCTTAAAAATTCAGATTACCTGGTTCCTTTTTTCCGATTAAATTAATTCCTGCTTTAGTTGGGTATTATTTGTCTACCTGGGAACTGGCCGGCAGCCAACCCGTTTTGTTTTGTCTTATTATGTCGACCTATTTAAGGTATAAATTTTCTTGTTTCTGTGGGTTAGGGTTTGTTTTGATTCAGTAGATTCCTTGTCCTTGTAGGCTAAGTTTTTATTTTTTATTTTTTTATATTTTGTTTTATGTACTTGTATACATACCTCTTTATGGAGAAGAATAAAGTATAGCGAGGGAGGGGAAGAAGATGTTGGCAGCATCTACGCTGTAAACATCATCACTTGCCACTTCGGCTAAAGTGTGAAAATCTTCCGAAAATAGGACTCCTAACCCTGAAACAACTAATTGGGTTCACAGAGGTCACCCTTCAGAAAGTCAAGAACTCTCTCCTAATACAAATCCAGCAAAATCCCTTCTCTGCTGTCGATCAATCTGAGGGCAGCCCAAAAGTCACTCATTATGTAGCGCTGGTCGATAACATACTCCATCGATGGAGGTTTGCCAGAATCATGGCGCTCGTTTCATCGACAAAGATTGTGAAGTAATTATTAATGATACGCTTAAGAATGGTAGACTTGCACTAAAACAAATAATTGGAGGAGAATCTCTAGTTAAGGATACTACTGTTGAAGAAAGCTTTCTTAAACTTGTGAAGGCTCATTTTATTGAACGCTGCCCGACTCCTGAAGCAGCACTTGTTGAAGAAGTCAGTAAATAAACTAGAAGATGCTCCTGCAAAGAAGTGAGGTCCTAATAAGTCTGCTTAAAAGATGTTTGAAGTACCACAGACTGTATAGCAACGTGTTCTAGCAGGGCAGCAGCGCCTTCAGAAGCTATGAGATTTTCAAACTCTGACAGATATATAATTCCTCTAGTATGAGCGCCGGGGACAAGCGCAAGCATGAGCGCAAGCATGATCTTTGGATCAGTTGGACGAAGTAATAATGATCAAGTGATTGTTCTTTGGCGCGTGCTAATTTTGAGGAATTCATTCGCTGTCTAAGGCTCAAGGCTTGCGTTGAGAATGTGAGAACACGCCGACTGGATAACGAGCTGCTGCACTTGTCTTAAGAGCAATGCTTACTATAACTGCAGAGAAGAAAGTTGTTTGGGCCCAAAATAATATTGTTGGGCCGAGTGTAGGTTTGTGCTCGGCCCAAAGCCGTTTTAAAAATACTATGGGCTGTCTGGTGATTCCGGGCCATTCAGCAGGGATGGTCGAGTCCTATCATAAGGAGTAGTTCAGATAAGAAAAGGGGGTCGAGGAAGTCCTAGTGCAATTAGGATTCTCGACCAACAATGAATGAAGCCTCAAAAAGGGATGAGTTCAAAGTCCTAATGGGGGTAGGATTGATCGAAGCAAAGTTGGAACAGAACAAGAAGTCCCTATCCAGATATGATTTTAACTCGATCTCAAGAAGGAATTGGTGTTATAAATACAAGACATCATGCAACAATTCGGGACCTTCAATTCAACACACAATTGCCCTGCGCAAAACGTCTCAAACATCTTGAGATTTTTTATTTTCTTTTTCTCGCTGACATATCTTCAGTTTGGATAAACAGCACTGTGAAGGCAACCGGCGAACACCTTTAGTTTGGATAAATAACATTGTTGCCGTAGAATCAGCTGACCGAGGAGCACCTTCAGTTTGGATAAACAGCACTGTGTCGAGGCCGACTGGTTACCTATCCAAGTCTCGGTTGAGAAGGGTTTTCGAATCCTTATTGGCAGAGGTCATCTTATTAGTCTTTTCGGCAAAGTAAGGTGTTACGAGTTACGACATTCGGCATACTGGACGCCAAGTGATTTTATGATTGAATACTCACAAGTGAGTTTCAGAGTTCGGCATTCTAACGGCCGAACCACTTTCAGCATCAAGACATACATCACCTTTGAATACTTGTGGCCGTACAGTCTGGTGTCGATTCGACGTGCTTATACTCTTATGAATATAATCACTGTGACCGAATTCGGCACCGACGATTTGTGAACTTCGCAGAACTAGCAGCCTTGTCTTCAAGCTCGAGAATCCAAAGGTCAAGATTTGTTCCTTCCTCGGCCGCAATCGCAAGATAAAGAAGTCAGCAACGCGCTTAACGCAACATCAACAAATTTTACTCCTCGGCCGAGCTCGGCCGACGAGTTGGCACGCCCCGCATTTAACCAAAGGACGTAGTTCGCTTATTAGTTATTTAGCCTGCGTGCCACGTAGGTTTTGTAATTTTTAAGGTCAACAAAAGTACAAACAGAAAATTTAGTTCCATTATCAATTAGTACCATCTACGAAGAGGTGATAAAGAGCGAAGTTGGTTGTAGTTTGACATGGGATTGTGTCAAAGCTGCCCTCAGCTGCTTGTGTGATGGAGAAAGTGATGTGGATGATGAGTCGTACTTGAAAATTCTTGAGCAAGCTCAGAACAATGAGGTCAAGTCGATTGTTTAGGTTACATTGTCGACCACTTCAAGGCTTCAAGTCACGCACTTGAGACGGACAAGATTTCAGATATGTTGAAAAGATGGGAACTCCTACGATTCTCTATGAGTACGTGCTTATGAAGAGATTAGTTTTCTTGTCGTGGAAGGTAGTTAAGGCCATTGTTTGGAAACATGTTTTGGAAGAGATGTTCCAGGCCGTATTCCTGATCAACCGAGGAATCAAAGCAAAATGGGCATGCAATTTGATAGACGCTATTCTGCCTATGAATATGATACGATATACATATTAGAATGTGAGCTTTCATTAACCCATTGGCAATATGAATGAGAAGCTCGTGATTATTTAAACTGTTAGTCAAGGCTTTCCTTCCTCGGTTTAAATTTATATTCTCAATACGCCTCTTCATGTATTGAAGTAGCTTCCCGAAAAGGAAAAAACATTCCAACAAAGAAAAAAACACTAGCAAAGGAAGTAGATGGCGTGAAAGTTGAGGAAAAATATAATGTTCTGCACTAGAGAAGGGGGAGGGTTTAAATCCGGATGCAGTAGGTTCAATGAAGTGGAATGACCTAACCACCTAGATAATCCACCACTTCCAGTGAAACATGGAATTAATTAGTCCAAACTCCCACTTCTAACCAGGAGAATGGCATTCACCGTTTCCCAGTCAATTCGGGACAAGACATGAAGCACGTACTGAATAATAAAGGTAGTTTAAACATAATTAAGGGCATTAAACAGATTTCTATGCAGGTATTAATCCTAGTTCATGCCCTTATTAGTATCTAAATCCGTTTACGGTTAGACAAATTGTCACCAATCCATGCATCATTAGGAACTACCAAGGTAAACTTATTAGAGCTCGTTATATTTCATTAGGGTATAACTGCTCGGATGCAAGCGTCCTGTGATTAAAACTTGGGACTGCTACTACTACAAACAACAGTTTGCGCGATGAACTGACAAAAAACATCACTTAAGGATTAGCAAGACTCAACGACAGCATAATCTACGTCGCGCAAAAAGACTTTGCGTGACAACAATAACCTGCGTCGCACGAAACATAGTTGCGCGACGCAAGTTATTGTCATCGCCCAAAGTTTTTTTATTTTTTTATTTTTGACAATATATTTTTTATTTAATTTTTATAAATATTTAATTAAATTATAAATAATAGTTAATAAACTAAGAAAAAGTATTTAATTATAAAATATATGAAAATGTACGTACAAGTTGTCTAAAAAAAAAACAACTACAACAAATAGTCGTCCGGGTTTGATGCATCGAGTTACTAGGTATCAGTTAGGTAAAGTGGCTAAGAGATCGAAAGGTGGAGCAGGACCAGTTTACCGTGCTTCACAGGCTTGTATGAGATTGAGAACACAACAAGATAGTGGGTGATCATCTCAAGCATAAAGAAAAAATCATTAGGTCCAAACTTTCCCCATCCATGGAAGCATGTGACAAAGTAGAACAAAACTTAACGACGGAAAGAAAGAAATGCTTAATCCCGACGCTAAAACACTATGTTGCGGCATTCATTTATCAGTAATCACTAGTACTCGTGATGATTAATACAACATTAATATGAAACTCTTGTTTATAAGATGCCCAAATACAAGCTTCTCTTCAAACAAGTTCATAAAAATAAAAAAAATTAAGTCTGAATCTGTCGAAGAACAACTTCTAAACCAATATAGAGGATAACAATGGATTTTGAAACAGCAAGGCCTCAAGACTCACAACTTAGGTTGTGGCATGCCGCAGTCTCTTTCCTATATCTATTATGCCTTCTAAGGCACGTAGAGACTTCTACATTCCTACATTATTTTGATACAACTTATTTCTGTAAGTGTAACAAAACAGAACAGGGAGGTAATCCAGAAAATTCCCATGTGTTATTATACAACAAAACCAAACATGCATTATAAAAAACAAAAAAAATATAAAAAAAAAATATAAAAAAAAAAAAAAAAAACTAATGAAAAGGGCTTGAAAACTTTGAGTTTTAATGATAAGGACAAAATAAAGAGTAAAGTGAATAGTACCAGTGTTGACTTTTTAGTATAAAAATGTGGTTTTTCGTTAAAATGAACAGTACCGCGAACTTTTCGTTAAAACTCCCAAAAAAATAAAAAAGTAATATCAGGTCCCCGTTTTCCAGAATACAAATCAGACACTTGAGGTTAATCAAATTCCGACATGAATTAAATGCATAGTGTGTGCATGGAACATATGCTTGACCAAGGGAGCACAGGCACAAGACTAACATTGACAACATCTACTAATTTAAAAGAAGATACAAAACGATACAAACGAAAATAGAACTTACGTACCCAACCAAAAAAGAAGAAGATCGTATAATGGAGTTAAATACAAAATTATTCGAAAACATGAGGTACCACATTTTTGTAGAAAGAATGACTCACTTGATAACACCCGCCCTTGTCTTTGCCTCTTGGTATCATTACCTACAAATGAGATTAGAAAACTATTAATTAATAAATAATAGATAAAGAAAGAGACACAAAGAAAATGATTACAACCAAAATTTGTGGTATTTCAATGGCTGATTAACATCACACTCACGTCAAATCTTATAGCATAAGAAACAACCCCATTTCCTAAGAACAACAAGTGGTTTCTTCGAATTTCCTGAACAATACAAATTTCATAGCAAAACTTGGATTTACAAGTAAAGAAGCAAATAAACCAGTTTCCAAACGCGTTCCAAAATGTCATAACTCTTTGAGACATTTCGTCAAACATCATACTATGCTTACCCCAAATTACTTACAGCAAATTTGATAACCACTTTAAGTTCTCTCTCCCTCCTGCAAGAATAACCGAATGATGATCATATGGGTAAGAAGACTGTCGACAGAAACTATGTCCAAACAAATTTTGAGCATTGAGTATCCAAGCAGCACAGAGGCCATGGTGTATCCAAGCAAAGTTCCAATCCATATTGTGGTCATATTTTTCAACCATTCATCACAAGTTACATGCAATGTCACACAGAACACATACATGAGCATATTGGAACAAGCCTTGGGATTTTTACCTTCCAGAAGAAGACGCGGACTTGGGTGCGTGACGTAATCGCGAGGAACTCGCTAGGTTTGCAATCATAGATCGTTTTGTTTCTGATTTCGAAAAGGTGGAATTGGGCTCAGGTATGTAGAGGTAGAGGCGTTTGGGAATTTATGAAGAGGAAAGGCAGAGAATCTGTGAAAGAGAAATGAAATGGAGGAGAAAGGGAGTTAAGGTTTTGGAAATAGGGAGTTAAGATTTTGGGCGCCATGCCAAAATTTTTGCAACCCTCCAAATTTTTAATCTCCCGCCTCCTCCAAATGTTTTTAATTAGGGTAAATTACATAAAACTACTTCAATTATTGGACTAACCACAGTTTTATACCCCATTTTAAAAACATTTCAATGTCATACCTTATTTTACAAATTTGTTGTAATGTCATACCTCCGTCAGTTTGTCTGTCAATTCTTCCGTTAAATGCTGACGTGGCTTAAGGAATGGCCCACTCCCTAGCCCAACTGGATTAAAAGATTAATTAAATATTAAAAAAATAAAAAATAAAATCATTTAAATATTTTTATTTTAAAAAGGTAGGACCCATCCCTTACAAACCCATCACCCCACCCCTTATCCCCATCACAATTTTTCCCTACTCCTGTCTTCCCCCAACCCAAAACCAGAACCACCCCAAACCCAGATCCCACCAGCACCAACATCCTCCCCCACCCCAACCACTCATCCCACTCCCCCACTCTTCTTTTCTCTCCCCATAAACAAACAAATTTTGAAACAAAAAAAACCCAATTTTTTTTATTCTTGGCAAACCCAGCCAAATTTCTTAGTACACCCACCGAAGCCTGAGAGTTGGGCATGCCACCCTGGCAAATGTCTAAAAGTGACGAAACCCCACCTCTAGACCCAAATGCCCTCGCGTTCTCCTTCGAAAAGCTCAGAGCTTGAAGTGCCAACAAGCCTATTAGGCGTTGGCAACTTGGCGGTCGAGGTGGGCTAGGATCGAGTCGGCGATATGGCAGTCAAGGCAGGCCAGGATCGAGTTGACGCCACTCTGGGTGCGGGGCTTGCCGGCGGAAAGATTGGTGGTCTAGTTCTTTCATGGCTTATACTGGCTCTCTGTAGAGAGAGAAAGTAAAGAGAGGGAGAGTTTGGTGGTTTGCTTTTTAGGGTTTAAAGAGGACAGAGACGAGAGAGAGAAAGTGGGAAATGTTGGAGTAAATGACAGCGAGCAAGGGAGGTGGTTGCGAAGGAGAAGACAAGGGGGATCGAGTCAGGTTCAAGCTCGTGAGAGGTAGAGATCTGGTGGAACGGAGGGACAGAGATGAACGGATGGAGGGGCAGTCGAAGAGGTGATGAATGAAAGGTTAGGGTGACTGGAGATGGGTGAGTTCGATGTCTGGGTGAACTTGGAATAAGGGGTAGGGTCATGGGTTTGTAGGGGATGGGTCCCATCTTTTTTTAATAAAAATATTTAAATGACAGACCAACTATTAAAACATGCATTTTAGAAGGGGGTCCACTCATAGATACTCCGTCGTAGATGAAGCCGTACGAAATAGGAATAACAAAATCGTCGTTAGTGATTGCACATAAGCACATAAAGGGTACAATTAATAAACTTGTACTCAAACATTTTAATTTAGGAAAACAGATGTCAGAAACGAGTCAAGAACGGCCAAATTAGCCTAGAAGGGGTTCTAGACGAAACCCAATAAGTCAACGATCAACGTTGATCGGTCAAAGTCAACGATCAGAGTTGACCAGGTCAAAGTCAACCGGTTCGGGTCGGACCGGGTTGGGCCCAAGTGGGTTTGGGCTTGGTTGGGTCTTGGGCTTCGCAAATGGGTTGGCTTCTAAAGCCCAAAGGGTTTAGGGTTCTAGGTAAACAGGGCGAAGGCCTGGCTTCTTACATGGCCCGAAGGTTTGTTCGAAAAGGCTTGAAGCCCTAGGTTGCTCACATGGGCCTGGGCTTGGAAGCCTAGCCCAGGGTTTTGGGTTAAAATGATTTACGAGCCTAATGCCCTAAAAGAAACGACCCATAGGCCTTTAGGTTTTAGAATTAAATAAAAACAAGTAAAATAAAAGTTTTTGGGTTTAAACGGGCCTAAGCCCGAGTTCTAAAACGGCCCAAAAGGCCTCGTCTCCTTGGTTTGGGCTCAAAGGCCTGTTCTCGTCGAGGAAGAAGGCCGGAGCCTCATGAGCTTCAGTTAACGGCAATCGACCGATTTAACCTTCGATCTAAATGCCAAAATGAAGATAAAGGTGAGAGGGAGAAGTTGGTACCTTTAGTTCATCGTGAAAAGGGCTGGAGATGGCCGAAATATGGGTTTGAAGCTTGCGGGTGCGCTGAGGGTTTTTGAGTGGATTCTAAGTGTCCTGTGCTTCACGGAGACGAGGGAGAGTGAGAGAGAGAGTCCACGATGGTGATGGTGGTGGTGTTGTCGACGTCGGCATGGTGGTGGTGTCTCAGCGTGCATGTGTGAGTAGATCAGGGAAGAGGGGGAGAGAGTACTGAGAGTGAGAAAGAGTTAAGCTAAGAGAACGAGAGAGTGAGAGATCTGAGAGAGAGTGAGAAGAGTGAGCTAAGAGAGAGAGAGACCGGGGAAAGAGAGAGAATGTAAATGGGCTAGTGGCCTGCCACATGGCAGTGTAGGGGAGAAAAACAATCTAGATGGAGGATCTAGATTAGATTAGGATAAAGGGCCTAATTGCACATTTTTATAAAGTTTCAGGGACAAAAATGATAATACAATTTAATTTAGGGGTGGGGTTTAACAATAATAATGTGATTAAATTAGTTGTCAAATCATTATTATTATTTTTTTAACAAATGATATTATCTACACTAGAGGGAGGGGTGGGTTTAACCTCACAATCGGCTATCAATAATATGATTCAATTAGTGGTTTATTAAATATTATTTTCTCTATTCTTAATATAAATTCAATAGAGATCGATTTTATTACGTGGATTTAGCTGCTTTAATTGGTTTATGAGGGGTTTCTTCTAGCATGATCTAAGATCATTCATTTACTTCAAATATTTAACTTTTCTTTTGTCAATTTATGCATATAAATACATTTAAAACATGTCATGATTTAAAAAATGCCTTATGCACGCGCGTGAGCACGTTCATAAAGGCTAGTGAAAGTATAAAATAAACTCTAAGTGTTAATGAATCCATCCGTTTGATGTGATATGCATTCTACGAAACTAATTTTAACGATCCAACCGCCAAACTTGTTTGTATATACTTCGAGATCACATACGTTAAAAATCGCAAAGAAAAAAAAAAAAAAAAAGCATTCAAAGATTAGCTAACGGGATGAATTTTTTTTACAGTTATAAATGAAACATCATGATTTAACGGTTATTTTAGTTCTGATTTTGATGTTTTCTTACCACTACACTCCTCCACCCTATAAGAATACAATGAACTAATTCGATTGTCAATTTAAAATATTTGCACAAGTGGACACAAAATCTTATTTTATACTTAATAAAAGTATTAAATAGTTTCTAAGTGTTAGTTGAATCTATCGTTTTGATGAGATATGCATTCTACAAAACTGGTTTCAATGATCAAACTGTCAAACTTGTTTGTATATACTCCAAGATAGCATGCGTAAAAAATTGCAAAAAATAAACATTCTGAGATTAGGTAACAGGAAGAAATTTTTCGATGGTTATAAATGAAAAATCACAATTTAACAGCTATTTTAGCTCTGATTTTGATGTTTTTCACAATTACACTCCACGACCCTATAAGAATACAATGAACTAATTCTATCTTCAATTTAAAACGTTTACACTAGTGGTTTTCTTTTAAGGTATTCATTCAGTTTCACGAGTGCACGAGGGAAACCAAATAATTGGGAATTCTAGATTTTAATATCCTCCAAGAGAGATGAGGGAGGGAGGCAGCTACTACAATTTGGTTTGCAGTTTCTGTTTCCCAGACTGCTTTTGTTATCTAGAAATATTCGTCGACTTTGCACGACGAAGGTCCTATTGCCCAAAAAATTGCGTGACGGACCAACCGCGTCGCGCAAAGGGTCCTTTCGCAATGGAGAACTATAATGTCGTGCACAAACCCTTTGTGCAACGGAGAATTATAACATCGCACCCTTTCGCACGACACATTTGGTCTGTCGTGCAATTTTTTGGCACCAAACCAAGATTTTACCCTTTTTTTTTCAAACATTACGCGACGAATGAGTACCTTTGTTGCGCTAAAACAGTTTGCGCGACGGAAAGCTTCGTCCCCTAACGGGCCGTCGCGCAAAACATAATTGTGTGACGCTTCTTTGTCAACATCGAGCAGAACGTTTTTGCCCAACATAATATGCTTTGTCGTGCAATTTTCCTTCGCACAAGTGTGCTTTTGTACTAGCTACTTATTTTTTCAGCTAAAAATCACTCTCAGTAAGTTTTTGCAACCCAATTATTGTAGCAAAATAATGAAATGATAATTACAATTACAATGAACAAGAACTCAACCCAATAGCAAAAAGTAACTAGAGAGAGAGAGAAAAAAAAAAAAAAAAAAGCTAAGATAACCTTGTTAGAAGTTCTAGTCAAGCACATTTGCTGCAATGTACTGTTCTATGCTCTTCATTGTGGTAGGCATAATGTGGCGGGGAGGTTGAATGATGCATATATCTGGGCGAGGAGTTTGAATTATAGATGTATTGGGGCGGAGATGACTAATAATAGGAATACTGGGGAGGAGATTCGGTATGATGTGTTGCGAGTTATATATTTATATATTAGTTAAAGTGTAAATAGTAGTTTGTTGTCCTACATTGACAAAGTACATTTGTAATCCCAATTGTAATTCCTATATACACTCCACTTTGGAGATTAATGAATATAAAAGAAATTCCCAAATAATATCATATATATTTTTGGTATTTTACCATGTTTAATTCAACTTGGCATCAGAGCAGTTCACTCTTGGTGACCTGTGTGCTTTAATTTTGTGCCCACTTTTCTTAGTATTGTGCCAAAAAACTAAAAAAATAAAAAATAAAAAAAAGTGAATTGTGTCGTGCTACTGTACATCGCTATAGTATCGTGAATAGTGCATTGCTGCAATGCTGGAACAGTAATTCTGCTACAGTATCCTGGTTAATTGTCTTAATTCCGCTGCGTATCTTTTGTGCCTTTATTGTTTGTGTTTTAGCTAAATGGCTCAATATAATCATAGTGTTGTTATGCATTTTGGTGGAACAAATATATGGATAATTGATACTGGGGCTACCCTAGATCTTCCCCTGTGAAGGGTGAAGGCACTCTCTCTCACTCCAACCTTATCACTGGTCCATGCTTTACTTGTTCCTGATGTTAAGTGCAATTTTTTATCAGTAGGAAAACTACTTGATACCTTATATTGTTTCGCTCACTTCTACCCCACGTATTGTTATTTTCAAGACATTCAAACTCAGAAGATAATTGGTCATGGTAAAAGAATTAGGGGTTTGTACATCTTGACTATGGATGATACTGTTGCTTCAAGTTCAAATAATCATCAAGTTCTAAGTGCTAAAGTGGATGACAAACATCAAATTTCGTTGTGGCATCAATGTTTGGGACATCCATCATTTAGTTATATGAAGCATCTATTCCTTCTTTGTTTCGCAATTGTAGTGATTCAGAGTTTAGGTTTGAAACATGTGTCATGGCTAAGAGTCATCATGCTTCCTTTCCCATAAGTGATTCTAAAGCTATTTTTCCATTTGATTTGATACATTCTAATGTGTGGGGTCTGGCGAAGGTTACTTCTAATGGATTTTGTTGGTTTGTTACTTTTATTGATGACTGTACTGTACTTAATTAACTTGGGTGTTCTTGATGAAGAATAAGAGTGATGTCCCTTTACTTCTTCAAGAATTTTGTGCAATGATGTCTACTCAGTTTTGGACCAAAGTTAAGGTCTTCAGGTCTGACAATGGAGGAGGTGAATCACACTTTGGCATGTTTTTTTTTTGTAATCATGGTATTATTCACCAAATGACTACTTCGTTTACACCTCAACAAAATGATGTATCTGAATGGAAAAACCGTCAATTAATGGAGGTTGCTCGCTCCTTGATGTTGGATAAATATGTTCCTAAACATTTGTGTGGTCATGCTGTTTTGGATGCTGTGTACTTGATAAATCATATTCCAAGAAGGGTTGTTGATTTTTAGACACCGTTTGATGTGCTACAAAAACACCATAGGTTTGAGTCCCACATTGGCTGTACAAAAAGAGAAATAATAGTTTAAACATCCTAACTTCACTCCAATTAACATTGGGGCCTTTGTGATAAACCCCACACTTGACAGATTGTGTAGGTGGTAATTACCAAGTTGGGGACAATATCAGTGTTGTTGGAAGTGGCCCTTGGCTCGTTTCTCTGATAATTCTACATGGTATCAGAGTCAGGGAGCGGGCCCATACGTACTGCCACGTGATGGATGGGTCATCTTGACCCCGTGCGATGATGGTGGGTCATTTCGCCCCGCATGTAGGGTGAGTCCCTTTGGCTCCACGTGGTTACCAATGTGTGGACCTCCCATGGTCCTACATGGTACCAGAGCCAAGGAGTGATCCTGTACGTACTGCAACATGATAGGTGGGTCCTCTTGGCCCCGCGTGATGATGGTGGGTGCCTTGGCCCCATGTGTAGGGTGAGTCCCCTTGACTTCACGTGGAAGCCGATGTGTGGACCTCCCACATGTGACCCACTAATTGGGTCCCACATGAGTGGGCGTGCTGAGTTCCACATTGGCTATACAAAAAGAGAATTAATAGTTTTAAATATCCTAACCTTATTCCAACTAACATCGAGGCATTTTGTGATAAAACTCCACACCTGACAGATTGTGCAAGTGGTAATTACCAAATTGGAGACATTATCGATGTTGTTGGAAGTGGCCCTTGGCTCGTCTCTATGATAATTCTGCATGATGGATATAATGAAACGGAGTAGGGGAACTGAGTTCGCTTGTTATGGGAATGGCAATTCGAGTTTGCTGTTTGTCTACTCTAACTTCAACCAACTCCTGTATCTCCTCAAATGATCGGAAAATAGGGTGCAAGTACGCATCAGCCAAGTATGATTTCATATTTAGGTCAGGTTCCACAGTTTGCCCCATTGTCTTTAGCCATCGCTTCTTGGCAAAGTAACAAAAAGTTCTTTCGATTAGAAATTTCTTTAAAAAGTCGAATGCACCTCCGACAAATTGAATGCAGTGGATCAAAAAATTGATGTAAAGTTCCAAGCTTACCTCAAGTGGGTACTTTCTAAATGCAGGTTGAAAACGATACTTGCAGGACTTGTTATTTTTAAACTTACTTATAAAAATTTGAAAATAACATCTATTTACATATAATTTAAACTTAGAAATTGAATGTCTCAAATTCCAAGTTTTTTTTTACGCAAAAATCCTAAATTTCTATGTTTATAAGTCTAAACAAAAAAAATTTATGCATGTCAATTTATAAATTCTAGCTTTTATTAAAGTTTAAGTTTATTTTCCTTCTAGAGACAAATATCGCGCAATACAATACAGCGTATGACGGAAGAAAAAAGGGGCCAATAATACTGTGACAGCGTGACTCAATCACCAACAGTGCCTTATTCTGGAGGACGAAACGATGGCGATGCAGAGATTATTCTCCAAGCTTCGTTCTGTCTCTGTGCGCTCAGCCCAAACTCTCCCATCATCACTCTCCTCTCCTGCATTGCTTCGGTCTTGCCCTCCTCTGCTTCATCACCCTCTCCCTTTCGCTTCAATTCGTAACAAATGGACCGTCAGGTCCCTTTTCATTGCCCATTCACCGACCCAATCATTGCCGCCGGCTCTCACGGCTCTTCGTTCCTCGGCATTCCCTTTCCCAGTAAGTTGGTTTTTCTTAACGGCTCGTCTTGCCTGTTTGGTTACTGTGAAAATGCCTGAGAAAGATTTATATTCTATTTCTTGAATCATTAAGAAATGCAGAAAAGCTTGCAGCCAATACCCGACTTAGTTGGGTTTTTAGTTTGATTTTGCGCTGTTTTGTAATCGATCAAACCGGCAATATGAATTAGGGGTTTATATATGGTATTGCATTGATGTGCAATTATATTCTAGTGTTTTGAAGATAAATGGTGTTTCGTTTGTGTATGTTAAGATGGTTCAAGTGCGGCATGTTTCGTCGAGGGAGCGAAAGAAGAGGAGAAAGCCGATGACTCCAGTCACTTCGAAGTTAAAGAAAACTAAAATGAAGTCTTACTCGTAGGTTTATCTTAACTCAGCCATCATATTGTGTTTTTTTTTTTCTTTTGGAAATGTTATTACAGTTTTGTCTAATAGTTGGTTTTGAAATTTCATGACCAGGTCTTACAAGTCCAGGTTTAGGACAATGAATGATGGGACCATTCGGCGGTGGAGGGCGGGCAAGCGGCACAATGCCCATTTGAAGGTGTGCTTTGCATTTTGAATTCAAATCTTTGGTTTTGTGTGTACAGTTGGTCAATGCTCATCTAGCAAGTAGCAAATTTCAGTCATGTTTCAAATTCTATGTGAATGAATGCTTTACTACAGGCGGGATGGTAAATTTCGGTACACATACAGTACACACAACTACACAAGAAAACTTATTTGGCGACATTTTCTTTTTGGGACCAAACTTCTTGGCTAATTTAGACTTGTAATTCTCTGGAAAAGGTTTGGTGATGCATGTGTTGGCGCAATTTGAACGGGCTCAGCCTGAACTCCATGAAGCCAATCCAAACTTTCTGCCCATATGGACAGGTTCAAAATAGCTCAGGTTGAGTTCGTGTTGAGAAAATACAAACCTGATAAATTTTGAGCTGAACACAAAATAACCACCCAACATCTAAACTTGAATTCCAATTCCTGAGTTAACACGAATTACAGATAAACTACTACAGGGCCTTGTGAACAGTATCTTAGCTACTGAAGGGCTGTATTGTTTTTGTTCCTTAAAGTTAAATAGTAACAAAAACGCTTTCATCTGCGAGGAGGGAGATTGGAAGGGTTAACTTTTTGTGGGAAGGGATGATGGAAGGAAAGAAGGATCACTTAGTAATGGAATAGGTGGCTCGAGGTAAGGAAAAAGGAGCTTAAGGGTATGAAACATTGTGAAGAGGAATGAAGTTTTTCTTTGGATGTGGTTGTAGAAATTCCAGACATAGTTAAATTCCCTTTGGGACAGGCTGCACCTGCATGAGAAATGTCTGGAATCCCAAGGTCGCAGCTAGTGGTTCAAGTCAATGCTCGTGAACTAATATTTCTAAATTGATTTTTGTTTTTGCTTCTTGTTGTCAATTTGGGGTGAGGAATGGGGATCCAGGTGAGATTTTTACGGGGATCAGAATCATCTTTATAGATTGACCTGATATCTTAATTATCCCATTGCTATCGGTCTTCTTTACCTCTTTGTTGGAATGTTTGGTTTCAATGTAATTTCAGTGAGCAGGAAGTGAAAGATTTCCTGTCTTTGCTGTCAGATCTGGAGTCTGTCTTGCTTGTCTCAAGTAGATCCAATTCCTGAACCTAGCACCAATTTCTCTCCATCAGTCGAGGCCCTTGTGTCCTTTCCATCTAAACAACCCAAATCACAGCCATTACCAAACGGCCCCCCCCACAACTTGGAGCTTCTTACCCATCCACACCACTTTATGGGTCTCGTAGAAAAAGGAAAAGCAAACACTTGCAATGACCCAACTTATTCATCTCCCTGAACAGCTAATTTTTTGTAACCAAAGGAAGATATACTGATATCCGATTTACCTGAATAAATTGATACTAACAGCCTGCATGGCCTAGATTTTTCTTCATTTTCTGAAACAGCATACATATTAAAAATGGTGGCCCATTATCATTGAGGGACCAGTGTCATGGCACCTCTTCTACATGGCTTGAGCATTCCAGAGACTTATTCTTGGGCTATGATAGAGGATAATTTTATTATAATGAGGTTATGGCTGCTATACTAGTTAGTATGTAATTTCATATCTTGGTTTCGTAGTTATTTGGTATCTTTCTTCTCATTGGCATGTAATGTGCAAAGGAGATGCTGATTGTTTCAATCATGTAAGGCTCCACTGTCCTCTTGTGTATCCTTTATGGACAAGGCTGTTCACAGAGACCATTTTGAATTGAGCAATCTGTGAATCTTGTCTTGAATTACTATGTGAGAAGCCCGTCTGTTGGAGGAAATAAAAGGGGCATGATGCTGGATATGTGCTGTTCTGAAAATATTTTGTGTTGTTTGGATGTAGAGAATTCGGAGATTGTTTGAAAGTGCTAAGGGGGCGGATGAGTTTGTTTCTGGGCATCCTATCAGTTCTTGGGGGGTGCTGTTGTTAGTTAGTTTTGTTTGCATTGGGTTCAGATGGAAGTGCTAAGACCCAGTTGCTGTCTTTCCCCTTGTTGGTGTATTATGGGTAAGATGAAAGAAGAAAATGTTGATCCTCTATTTTTTCGCTGGCCAGTAGCTCTAATTTGTGACACTCATTACTCGAGGAGGCAGGGGTGAGTTTAGTAATTGCTTAGTTAAAGATTACTGGGTTCGGCAAAGAAAAAAAGGCTTTAGTGTTGTGGGGCTGTTGTAGGATGGTTTTATATGGATTATTTGGATGGAAAGGAATAGAAGGATTTTTAACAATAAATAAGGAGGTAGGGTAGAAGAGCTTTGGGAAGGGGTGAGATTTCGGCCTTCGCTTTGGGCTTTGGTATTCACTTTCGTCTCTCTTGCTAGATTGGAAGGCAGTTATAGGGTGATATTACTTTCATAGCTTTTATTTATGTGGCTGTTGTAGATCTTTGTTAATTTCCTTATGCTATGTTAAGACAAGGGACTTTGAATGTCTCGAAGAACTTTAGACTTTATTCTTAAAGAAGCACTACAAGAAGTGAAATACTCAAACACTACAAGAAGTGAAATACTCAAACACTACAATGAACAACAAAGACTCTAAACAAATGAATTTCAAAATGACACCTTCTCTCAAATGTTTAGCATCTAGTAATTTTCAATTCCCTTACACATAGTTTTCTAGCACATTCCTAACTACTTTAGCCTAGGTTCAATGGAACTTCAAAGTCTCTCATCCAAACGCCCCCTTATTGTAACTGGATTCCGATGGACTTATTGTTCACTGGTTGCATTTATTTATTTATTTTTTTAATAATTGTTTCTTTTCCAAAGGAAGAAAAAAAAGTTGTAGTAAAAGATGACAGCATTCCAGTCAAAGAAAATAGCATGAAAAGACCAATCCCTAAACTCAGAGAACACTGAAGCGAACTCATGTGAAAAAGCTCCACCTATAAAAATTCTTCTATTGCTTTCCAGACAAACCACCATGACAATTTCTGAAACAGCGTGCCCCTAGCACCAAACCCCTCCCCTACCTCCAAAAAACTTTTAACTTTTCACCTAAGAGGCATCACAAAAGGCTGGAATTGGCAAACTCAAAGCTTTTCTAGCAAACATTATTCACAAGAAATATGCAACTGGACGTTGAAACATTAAAATGGTTCAAAATTCTGTGTTAATTCTACACTAGTTTAATACTACCGGTAAGTTGGAGATGCAATAACGCAGGCTAATACCTTTACCTTAGGTTAAACTTTAGCCTCCCAAATTGCTTGAGAGGGACCAAAAAGGAGAAGGACAAGAATCATCCAAGAATCGCCTTGAGAAGGATTTGCAATAGGTGGTCAATCATCTTGGTTTCTCATTTGTCATATATTCGTATAGATGCATGCACTATATGTGCCCACGTGTGTGTTTGTATGTGTTAGGTCAGGTGTGTCCCAAAGCATTAGACATATGTTGTCATGTTGCTTATTCACATTTTGGGTTCCTGCAAAGTTTTCTACATATAACAAAGAAGAGAGTAGTTTGAATGACTGCTCCAGTATGCTCTACATGCAGAAGAAGTGAATCCTTTTCTCACTATTTTTGTTACTTAAAGTGGTAACCAGCAAGTTTGAAGTTCAATTGCCTACTGAAAATTCCCTTTCAACCGGTTTTCATAATCTGTTTCCATTTGCCTCACTCCTCTGTCGGTGAAGCAACATGAACGAGTATGTATGCTTGTCCATTGCCCTATTAGTGCAGCTAAATCTCTTATTGGTGTCTTGACCTGCTCGATCAGACTTCGGTTCCTTTTATTGCAAATGTTCCTTTTTTCTCCTTACAATGGTGCATTCTTAATATTTATTTTATTTTTGGTCTGGGGTGCATTCATGATTTGAGAATGGTTTTAGAAGACCAGAACTCTAGACGTACCAAATTGCTCTTGAAATCAATGAAATTTTATATCTATTGCAGTCGAAGATATCTAAGCGTAGACTCAGACTCCCTGCCCTTGTCCATCCCGCTTACGCTACAGTGATGAAGAAGCTCAATTTTTGCGGTTAAAAGTTTTGATCTGGTCGGTGCTGCTGGTAGTTTCCGTTTCTGATTCCTTTGAACAAGCAGTGCTTCAGTAGCTAGATTCTTTTAACTATTGGCAAGTTCAGTTTGAGACTATAGCTGATTTGCTGATGAGAACAACATGCTATATTTGTCTTTTTAAACTTGTATTCCGTGGCTTGCTGAGGAATTTTTTATGAGAGTTTTGCAGTACTGGGACGTATCAGAAAGAAATAACAACTTTGTCGACGTGACTCAAGCTTCAAACATTGATCGATTAGCCGTTTTGGAGCATTTGGATAATAATTTTCCTTTCATTTGTGATTTCTTGCAACACTTGTACAATAAAATTGCAGCATTTGTGTTCTGCAACCTTTTGCAGCACTTTGTACTCGAAGCTTTTCCCATACTTAAGTCCAATGTATCATTGAAATGGAGTTCGTCGGTCGAAAACGGTCAAACAGAATGCCAAAAGAACCGAGTACATGAGTGAAAATTTAAAGAAAATAATTTCTTCACATCCCTATTTTTCCTAGAGCTCGACTTAAATGGCATGCAGAAGGTGAATATGGCGTAGAAAAACATTATATCCGACGTATTTCATTATTTTCTTGTGACTACGTCTGGAGCTGCCATAGTTTAGTGTACAGCTGCTGGTTCTTGTGTCTCATAGGCAGCCTCAAGGCCACTAACAGGCGAGCCTCCTCGCTCGCTGTCTTGCCTCACATGGCCGGCAGCTTTGGCTCCTCCATAATCGCTGACGTTCCCAAAAATCAGAATCACCACTCCACACACAGTGGTTAAAAATGACAGCCCGAAAGAAGTGAACAGGTTTCCTGGGACTGCCGTTGCCAATGCGAAGCCAACACATGTGCCAAGAGCTTTGATCCAGGAATGCCATGTGGAGAAAGCGCCTTCTTTCCCTGGCGGCGAACAATCCATCAGCAGAACCCGTCCAAAGGCGTGCAAAAGCCCCGCGGACGTGCTTTGAACCGCACCGAAGAAGAGGACATGAGGATGCCCCCAAAGTGAGTTCCGGAAATAGAATCCGGACCCGGAAGTGAGTGCTGATAGGAAGAAACCCATGAGTTGCATTTTGATGGCGTCCGCCTTGATGAGATGCTGCAGTGGTTGTAACATTGGGAGAGAAATCAAGGGGAAGATGAAGTAAGTTAGGAAAAAAAATAGCAATGCTTTTGGATCATAGCAAAGCTGCCCAACTAGGTAAAGCACTCCCCCTGTGAAAATACACATTGATGTGAACGAGGAGAGGAAAGTTCCCACAAGTCCTCCAACTGCATGAGGAAACTTGAAGACTGAAAGTGCATGGGACTTTGAGATAGGTGGATTCACACAGGGCCTATTAGTCACAAAGAAATGGAATATCCCAGTGAACCATATGATCCCACTAAAGATTGACACAATCCAAAGCCCTAGCAACTCTTCATCTTCCCTAAGCATGTGGTAAGCGAAGGATGAGAAGACGGCAGAGCCTAATGAGCCCGCCGCGGCTGCGTAGAGCGAAAGCCAGGCGGAGACTGCTCTTCGGGCTTGGAATTGGGATTTTCGGATAGTTGGTCCCGTGAACCCGCGGACCAATAGGCCGAGGTGGCGGGTGTGGCAGGCGGTGGCAATGACGTTGGCACAAACTATGGCGGCAATGTACGGTGGAAAGATCCAGATGTTTCGGAAAAAGCCAGCTGGAAGACAGAAGATGGACCCGATGGCGGCTGAGGCGCCGGCAACGAGGGGTTGCTTGTAGCCATGGTCAAGGATGATGGAGACAAAGTGAAGGAGTGGAGCAGCTAGAGCTAGACCTATACCCCATGAAATTGAAGTCCACTCTAGAGGTGAGTATTTGGAGAGTAATGACCTGTTTGTGAGTCTAAGGTACCTGCAAATATTAAACAACCATATATTTCAAATTAAACAAATAAGGACACATCAGTAGCTAGTTTTGATTTTTCTTGTATCAAGTCATCTCCATAAGCTCAAGGGGTAAAAATAATTAACTTCTTACTTGACACTATAAATGGAAAGTACAAGATAAAGGCAATTATATTATTAATCTGGTTTAGTTTAAATAGATTGAGATGAAATATTGTAGCTCAAGTGGTTAAGAGTATTTATTTTTGTACTCAAGGTTTTACATTTGAATTTTGGTCACATAACTATTTACTTTGGTCCCTGAGATTTGAAATCGATAGAAGTGGTTCCTAAGTTTATCCACATCAATCATTTTGGTCAAAGAAGGACCAAAACAATTGATGATGGGCAAACTCAAGGACCACTATTATCGATTTCAAATCTCAGGAACCAAAGTGAAGAGTTATGTCAATCTCAAAGACCATTTTGAATAAAAAGCCTATATTTAATTAACTAACTAATCTCAAAGACCATTTTCAATTCTCGCGAAAGGCGAATTTGAACCGCATTATTGCTAACTTATTGTGAGGCTTAACTTACTCCCCCTCCTATTTAGTGTAAATAACATCATTTGTTAAAAAAAAAAAAATATTAACTAACTAATCTCTCTTTAAACGCGAGTGGATTTCTTTTTATATTGTCCGTATGTTGGTTTCAATTCACAGTTTATATAAACTCAAATTCTTGAGAGGCTCATGATTAGGGAAGGACAAAATACAGATGGTTATGGGTAACCGCGGTTATCCGCCCATTTAATGGGTAACCGTTTGCCTATGAATTTTAAATGTGTGGTTATAAGTACCCACAGTATAAATGGTACCCATTTAACCGTTTATTTTAATATATGTAAAATAAAAATAAAACAACTAAAAGCCCTAAAATTATTCGACCTCTCCGAGACTTCCGCCGCTCATCTTTCTTTCTTCACTGCCCTCTCTCATCTTCGGCTCTCTCTCTCATCTCCGGCAAGTTGCAAAAACAAAAAACAAAACAAAAACCCTAAAACTATGTTGCTACTGTCTGTTTGCTTTGTTGCTCAGATTTAGTGCTTTTGGTTCCTCAAATTTGCAAGACGAAAGAATTTCATTGGATTTGCGGCTATGGACTTTTGCTTGACTTGGTTGGTAGCTCAAGCTAAGCATATACTCAGTAATGAACTTTTGTCCTTAATCAAGAAACATTGCAATTGCAAAGGGATGAAAAAAACCAGTTGAAAGCAGAAAAAGATTATAATTACTTATTCCTAAGCCCGGAAACTTCTATCAACAAAAGTTAATTGTTTTACTCACGGATTAATGATCCCATCATGTGATTTTGCATAACTATATTGATATTAGTTCATATAAACTTTTTGTTTTATATCAAGTTTTCCATATGTTTCATGCCCACATAATGCTGAGACACTTATAATTTCAATTATTGGTAAATATATTATATTACCTTGATTGATAACACCTAAAAATATCATCTGTAAACTATTATTTTAATTATTGGAATTGTATGAGGACTTAAAAGATTGAAATACGGAAATGCATGTTAAATGTACATATGATGGTGTTTAATTGTCAAAAAAAGAAAATTATGACATTCTTTTTTAAATTTCAAGTTGTTAAAAAATTGTGTCAACAGGTAAAAAAATGGGTAAGCAAATAAAAAAAAAGGGCAAAGGGTTAAAAAAAGGTAAATGGGTATGCTGTTATGGTTAAATAAGTACGCGGCTATAGGTATGACTAACCGTTTATAAACAGTTATGGGTATGTATATAACTGTTTATGCAATGACTTAATGGGTAAATGATTATGCAAGCAAGAGCTTAAACAATTATGAGTAAATAATTGCAGTTATCCACCCGCCATAACCATGTCCATCCCTACTCACTCATAAGTTTGGAGGGTGACTACCTACACTAAATAAGTATTAAGGCTAGTAATGCTAAAATAAATTATAATTATATAATTAGACTCTACTTTCCATGTTAATTGCCCGATAAATATCAATAAATAGTGAAAACTATGGTTTCATACATATACGAGGAGCTAGACATCAATGTCAATTATAGAGCTCCAAATATATATATATATATATATATATATATAGATGATATCATATGGCACATGTATGCACTTACAGTATGGTTTCCTTGTGAGTGCAAGCGGCCACGCCCTTGTACTTGCGGGCTAACCCCTCCCCAGACCCAGAGTCGCTTGCAGCGTCACCGATTTGGGTGATGATGAGAGGGAAGACGATCGGGATAAGAACAAGATGAATGAAGTGGGAGCACAACTCATAAAAATACCAACTCAAAATCTCCACCTTGCTAGGCTTCTCTTCAAACCCTGCATATACTTTGTATGCATCCCTTGCCCTCTCAATTTTCATGCCCGCCCCATGCACATCTGGAGTGGTAATATTATCACCTGCTAAATACGCAATTTCGACCGCTGCTGATCTGATCAACTCTTGCTGCACAGTACTAGTACTAGCTTCAACTTCAGGACTACTCGGTGGTTCGGCCATTTTAGCTAGTCTTCAAGCTTTGAATCAAGGGACTGTATGTACATATGTGTGTGTGTGTGTGTATATATATTTGTTTTTCACGAGGAGGGCGATGGAGACGTGTAAAAATACTTGGCGACGGAGGCGAGTAACCAGCTGGTTGCGGAAAATCCCAAGGGCTTCAGAACCCTCGGTATGTCCATATGGAAACGTCAATATATAGAGGAGAGAGAAGTATATATACTGCCATTATTCTCAACTCTAGTGTCTTTTTATGGTCCGATTAATCTATGGCACAACAAACCAAAGGAAATCTGTCATGCCACTGTACTTAATATTTATGAGATTAGTTGTTTTGACTGGGCATTTGAAATTGTAAATTTTATATTGGCAATTTCGTATAATGCATGTTCGAGTTGCAATCCGTTATTAGCCTTAAGTTTCCTATAATATTTAGGTTTAAGTTAAGAATCTATTTGTACTTCATTCTAGTCCTTCTAATTAGGGGTCGGTTCAAAAAACCGAAAACCGAAAAAAATCGAAAATCAAACCAGACCGAGGCCGAAAAAAACTGAACCAAAACTCTCAAACCGAACCGAACCGAATCTGGCCAGTTCAGTTTCGGTTTTTGAGGTTTGAAAACCAAGCCGAACTAAACCGAACCGATATATATATATATTTGATTATTTTTTTAATGTTTATAAATAGTTTAGTTATACAATTATAACAGAACAGAACCTGTTGTGAAGTTGGTTTTAGTGAAACTTTCCAAGTAGGTGGAGCGCATGGGTTTGAACCCTCCTTATGCCTCCCGGATTTTGGAGATTTTTTTAAATTTTTTATGACCAAATCAACAAAACCCTAGCGTAGCCACACTTTTTCTATTTTTCATTCCCCTCTTCTCTCTTTCTCGTTCCCTGCCTTCCTCCATGTCCATTTCTCCATTCTTCTCCATAACCCGCATCCTCCTTTCTATTCCAAGCTTCATATTTGTGAGACCCTCCATGTCCATGCCTCCAATTTCTCCCTCTTCTCTCTCTCGTCCCCTCTTCTCTCTTAGTCCTCCATCTGGCTCCAGCACCTATCCCCATGGCTGCGAGCATGTTGACCCTGCGGCATCCCCTCTTCTCTCTCAATCAAAAGGTATTTAGTTTTAGGGATTTAGGAAGAGTAACTTAGGTTTTCTAGATTTAGGGACTTTGGGTTATTGATTTGCTATTAGTGTATGAGATTCAATATTTTGATTTTGTGTGATCAGATTTTGTAGTGTATGAGATTCAATACCTGTGTTTGTTTCTTTCCATTTGATTCAATCCAAGTTTTTTTTTTCCTGACCAAAAAAATTAGCTTTTCCCCTCTTTGTATTTTGCTGCATCAATAGCAACCCACAAATCCTGCAAACCCTAAATGAATATAATTGTTGTTGTGATTTATAGATGAAGATAGTGGTTTGATCAATACCAATATCCAGATTTACAAAAAGAAAAATCATGATAGAAACCGAACCGGGCCGAAACCGAACAAAAAAAAATCAAAACCGAAAAAAACCGAAAAAACTTTGAACTGAACCGAAATTTCAGTTCGGTTTCGGTTTTGGCAAAAAACCGAACCGTTTCAAACCGAACCCATCTTTACTTCTAATTAGGGATGAAGTTTTTGTTTGGGCAGAAATTTTGGGTTAAGGAGAGACAACTCGTGTTAGAGGTCATCAGGGCCTTGCGTGGAGCCAATTTCATTAGGCACAGATACAATCAAGGCCGTGGTGGTCAGCACCGATTCAACCAAGGTCGCGGTGGTTTTTGGTGCAATTTTTGCAACTCTCCCGGCCACCGTATCTCAGCTTGTCCTCATCTTGCTCCTCCGTTTACATAATAACGGTGCCGCACTTCATGACCCGTCTCCATACACTAGTAACAAATCTGTTCTCATTGATAACGAGGCTTCTATTCCTATTACCCACATGCTCTCTTCCTCTTACTTTAGGTTCTCGTCAGTTCACATTGAATAATGTCTTACATGTTCCATCTCTTAAGAAAAATCTTTTGTCTGCTTCTCAGTTTAGTAATGTTAATTTCGTACATGTTACTATTCATCATTTTGATCAAGTAATTTTTTATTTTTACACTGGTTTTCTGTTGTTTTAGGGCTCCTATAAGGGTCACCTATACTCCGTCACTCCGTCTCACCCCCCCATCTTCTCTGTTGTCTCTTCCTCCTTGTGGCACTCTCGTCTTGGTCATCCGTCTTCTGAAGTTGTCTCTAAATTATCTTTAGGCTCTTTATCTAATTTAAGTAAGGTGTTTTGTAAGCTGTGTGCACTTTCCAAGTCACACAAACTACCTTTCAATTCTAATAATAGAAAACTAGATTTTAATCCTTAAATAAGATGAAGTTTAGAAAAATGTCTTATACAAGATTAAAATTTGATTTTAGTCCCTAAACTCTATTTAATACCAGCATATTAAATGGCTCTCTTTTTTATTTATAATTTTATGGTGTTCATAAATTAAATTTTATGAAAATATTATAAATTTTAATTTTCATTATGGTAAGTATCTTATATAACAAAATATTTCCGTAAAGATTTTTCGGTACACATGTTTTTGCATATTTTCTTATGTGCCACTAATTCATTACAATATATTTGGGTACGAACATTTTGGTACACTAGGTTAGTATAATATGTTTAGGTACGGACATTTCGGTACACTATTTTATTATAATATATTTAGGTAATGACATTTCGGTATACTAGTTTAGTATCATATATTTAGGTACGAAATTTTTCGGTACACTTATATTTTTGCATATTTTCTTATGTGCTACTAATTCACTACAATGTATTTAGATACAGACATTTTGGTACACTAATTTAGCCAAGTATATTATGATACGGACGTTTAGGTACACTAATTAGAGGAAGTAAAATAAATATAATGAATAAAAATGTGTACAACAATAAATAATTTTAATTTTAATGTAATGACATTAAATAAGATATCTATTAAATATTAAAACAAAAATATAATATAAATTTGAATTAAGTACTCATTAGAGAACTAAAATCAATATCCAATCTAACACTAGGCTTTTATTAAATTTTAATCTTCTCCAAGGATTAAAGTTCAAAAATCCCTTCTAATAAAGTAATTGCTCCATTTCTATTTTATTTAATTTGTTCGGATGTCTTCTACTTCGTCTCTGACACACCCCGACCGAGATCAGGGCGTGCTGGCCGTCACACGGAGGTGACGTAACCATGTGCACGTGCGGAAGCTAATAAAATAGTAATATAAAAAGTACGAATAATTAAAAACTAGCATACATAGTACTAAAAACAGGTGCTAGCGTGAGTGAGCCACAAGTTCAGAGCAAGTCTACAGCAGTCCAAAAGAAAAATGCGACAACAGTACACCCGGAGGTGACCCTACGCTGGTGAGTGTTTGTCAGAAATGCTGGGAAAGCCCTCTGGGAAACCACCGAACCTGCTAAGCAACTAGAACCTGGAGGGGCGCAAAACAAAAGCGTGAGTGGGCAAAAACAAAGCTCTTTGAAAACCATTTAGTAAAATACATTCTAACCCCTCGCCGTAAAACCTGTATACTTCCCAGAAAATAAACATATATACGTAAGTATAGATATGCCAATCATGCTCAAGATTATGCCATGTCGAAACCTCATAATGAAATGCAAGTGCTCAGGTGTAAATCAAATCAATAACATCTAATCTGGCAGCCGGAGTCACCTAACGTGACCTGTACGGCTGCATATAGAGCTCAAATCTCAAACTCAATAACTGAACCTGCCCACGAGTCGGAACCACCTAAAGTGGTCTGTACGACAGGCCTGGGTGTAACATATATATACGCTCTAGTGCTACGATCACGTGAAGGCTGTGCGAATAATCGCGAGTCACCTACGAGTCAGAACCACCTAAAGTGGTCTGTACGACAGGACTGTGCACCTAACTTGGATCCAAGCTGAGCGTGTGGTGCGGGAGGTGAACATCACGTGAACGACTGTGCCCTACTCTGGGCGGGAGCACTTACACCGGGGGTGCAGGTTATGAGCTCTCTAAACATCTCAAACTACCACTGAATGTAAACATGAATAATACCTACCTGGCACTTACCTGTGCGTCCACAAATCTCTTCATACCGATGGTGGTATGAAATACATCAATCACTCATTTAAAACCTTTTGTCATGAAACTGGTCTTGTTCATCGTGTCTCATGTCGTCACATGCCGGAATAAAATGGTCTCGCTGAATGCAAACATCGTCGTAGATCCATTGTCAATCGTCTCCTCCTAAGCACTGCTCATGCCCCGCCTTCCCTTTAGGTCGAAGCCGCTCTCACCGCCGCCTTCATAATTAACCTTCTTCCGTCGTAGGTTCTTGGTTGGTCTAGTACTTATTTTCATCTTTTTGGTCGTCACCCCTTCGTACATTTGGCTGTGCGTGTTACCAGCACACCTAGAGGCTTATACTATTAACAAACTGGAACCCCGTTCTAAAGAAAGTGTTTATGTAAGTTACAGCTTGCAATTTAAAGGCTACAGGTTCCTCGATCCGGAGACTAATCGGGTTTGTCTCTCTCGTCAAGGTGTCTTTGACGAGAGTACTTTTCCCTCTGCTCGTGCTGCTGCCCGTACGTCCTCGATCACGGACATGTCTGTTCCTCTTCTCATTGAGCCTGCCGCAGCCTCTGTCTCACCGTAGCGGCCCGCTGCACATGGTCCAGTCCAGCACCACACAGCCCATGTTCTAGCAGCTGTTCCCTTGGCCCAGTGCATGTTTCTCACCACCCCTCACCTGGCCCGGTACAACCAGATTTGACCATCTTCTATACTCTAGTTCTTAGTAGCGTTTCATCTTTTGAATACTGTGATAGCCCCATAGTCTTTTGCAGGCAGTATTACATCCTGAGCAGGACCGAAGTCTCACTGTACGTGAATCTGCAAGATTGCTAGGCTTTCTTGATTGTTATAGGTTCTGTGGGACAGTTAAAGAGAGGTATTTCAAATCTTCTCATGAATGTGACTTTAAATAGTTAATTCCTTTTGCAAATTTGTTCAATAAAAGTTTTATGAGTCGTGTTTGGTTTATTGATCCATATTAAAGAAGGAAAACACTTGGCTCCTCCCACCCTCCAACCCCTATAACGAACCATTTCTCATTCCAAACGATCACAGTTTGACAGAGCTGCATAAACTTTTCATTTTGTATTTACTAATTCTCAACTTGTAACTGTTTCATTACCTTCATTCAGCGAACATTCACTTGACATGTGGCTCGTGTATTTTTTAATCCGAAAGGCGTGAATAATGTGGAACAATGAAATGAAGGCCTCCTTTTGTGTGAGAGGAGTTACTGTATTTTCTCCATTTGTAATGTGCAGTTTTAAGGTCGTTGTATACAGAAATTGCTTCCATTAAGCTCATGGCCTCATGCCAGATGTTACATCTTCCAATTAATCAAACTTTTGACAAGTAAAAAAGGAGTCCAAGCCCCAAGTTAGATGGGCAACAAGCCCAGTTAGGAATGTATGGGTTTGTTTGGTCACGTAATTGGATTAAAATTGATCCTATTAAATTAAAGATACGTTAAAGAGAGAAAATATAAAATTATGATCATCTTAAGGATAGAGGATGGATTATTTATAAAGACAACTTAGTCATTCTAATCCTCCTAAAAATGACAGGATTATAGGCATAATTTCCTTCGTAGCTAATTCTTTTTTAGTCCCCTTCAAATGAAAAACAATCCCCTCCATAGTTCTACTTTCAATTTGCCATGAAATTTGAGAGTTTTCTATTCTAATTCGACCAGGTGTACCAAACGAGAACTATGAGTTAATAGTGAGTTCAAAGAAAAAAAAAAACACATTGTCTAAAGGCCCGATTGCAGCTTTTCGCATTCGCCAACAAAAACTCAAAAATTCTTGAATAAGATACCATTTTGCTTTAAGAACAAAAAATGTTAATTGATTTTGTTTTGATATTAAACTCGTCATTTTTTCGCATTCAAGCATTATTTACAGGAGCCGAATTTTAATTGATTAAACCAATTAAATATTTTAAACCATCATTCGCTATTGTTTGCTTTTCTAAAATAACTCATTAATACGGTGACTCGAAAGGTGGAGAAAGATTTACATGACATTGATACAATATTACACTGGCATCTTGTGTCAATCAGATAAAATTATGCGTACATTTATTTACACATATCTTTATTTTATTGATACAAAACTCTCTTTAACGATGCATCTATATTGATTAAGTGATTCCCAAACCAGTCCTAGTTATTTATTGCTTGGGGTTTGTTGCCCTCACATCTACCCATTTTTGAAACATGCAAAGCTCCTCCGAGTCCCCACCGGCAGGAGGCGGCGCCATCTAAAAATTGATACAACCACGTGACTGCACCGTATTCTTTTCTTAAAAATAATATGTCAATCAAATCTAAGAGGAAGAGGGGGATGGACAGAGAGTTTTTCACGGACAAAATGGCCTCCAGCCGGGACCCACCCTACCCTAGGGCACTGAGAATATTCTTGCAGTCCCGTCGCATGCGGAGCTTTCGGAACGTGTCCTTCCCTGCACATGCAACCCTTCATCTAATGAGAACGACGACTTTATATGTGATTAATTTTATACGTCTTGCCGTCGAATATTCGATGCTGTCTTCCACGTGTTGTTCGGTTCCTATTCCTTCCCTTCATGTTGCTCTTTAGCTAATAATAAGCCAGCCCGCCGGCCAACCTTTTTTAAGCTTTTATTATTACGGGAATCAATGCTACCCGCTACCTCTTCACATTCGTCGCCCAACTTTTCTCCACGACACTAATATACAATACAATCAATTATGTATGGGAGAGGCCGAGATGAGTGATTAACGTTGAATTAAGTTATTAATTAAGTAATATTTAATTGTTATAAAAATGTATCATGAGAGAGTGATTATTGTCGTTTTGAGTACCTAATTAGTTAGCACTTGAACGCTAATTCTTGTAATTTAATTTGAAAACTACAAAATAAAATCTAAATTTTGTGAATATACAAAAATGGAGTACACTGTTCTGACCAACTTAATTAAACGTTAGGATATCTATATAATTCTACATTAGACTATAAGCATAAATAAGTGTGTGTGTGTGTGTATATATATATATATATATATATATACCGCTTGAAAACAAGGCATTCTTGTTTTTGCTACTGTTTCTTTCTTTTTCTTACTGCTTCTGATTCTGTCTTTCTTTCTTTCCCACTCCGATCAGTCTCTTGATCTCAGCAGCTAGCTTTCTGCGTTTGTGAGAATTACTTGGCAGAAAAGCAAAAGCAGCTGCAACAAGCTAGATGAATTAATCTGAATAAATATGGAGAGGAATATTTATGGTAATTGTGAAGGGGAAGGGAATTGTGGATATGAGAATGGGGTGATGATGACAAGAGACCCCAAACCAAGGCTAAGGTGGACGCCGGATCTTCACCACAGATTCGTTGATGCTGTCACTAAACTCGGCGGCCCTCACAGTATGCATATATTCCTTAATATTTTTCTTTAGGATCCATGAATTTGTGTCTATCAACAACTTGTTTATATACATATATGTTTTTTTTCTCTTAGTTCTTGTTGCTCCGATGAACTCTTTGGGGATTTTTAAGCTGGCATTTGAAGAATAAATATGTAATGTTATCAAGTTTAGACTATACACATTTGAATTTTGAATAATACTTTAGTTGACCTACTTTCAATCTCAATTTACAATCTGACAATATAACATATTAGACTATCTAACAAAACAAAACGCGAGTAGCATCATAAATCGTGTATAATGTATATGATCATGGTGAAACTTTGAATGCGTATTAGATTCAGTCACTTCTTTGTTCTTGATCAGTATTAAATATCCATTCAAATTTTAAAACACAATTATATGCCACTATAGATACAGAAGTCCAAATTTTCCAATTAATCCAGTTAGTTTAATTTTTAAGATGGATTCTGTTTTCAGAAGCAACTCCAAAGTCCGTCTTGAGGCTCATGGGCTTGAAGGGATTAACTTTGTACCATTTGAAAAGCCATTTGCAGGTATGCTTATGCTTCTTTCTTTGTTTCATGTTTTGGTCACTTTAACACTTCATTAATTACCTTCATTTACTCTCATTTGCTAAACTTGTCAATTGACAGAAGTATAGGCTTGGACAGCACGCTCAGAAACACAACTCCATCGAAGAACAAAGCCGGGAGAATAATGGTGAGAGCATATTACGAACAACTGGAAAAAAAACAATTGGATTCCTTGCTCAAATTACTACTAGCAAGGAACTGGTTTGAAAATTTCATTCACACAAAATGGGTTAAACGTTTAGCTAGCCTTCAATTAAAAGTTAAAACATAATGTACTAACGCCTTTTCTTGTAAAATTCTAGGGGACTCATGTGTACATTTCAGTAATCATCTTTCCACAGGTTCTAGCATCAAATCATCAAGAGGCGGTAATATCGAACAAGGGTACGTGAAACCAGTACTTATCAGCTCCACAGCGATTACAGCTTGGTTTACCAGTACTTAACTACTTGCTGTCCTGTTTATGCATTTAGTATGGCCCTCCTCTAGTGGTGCTTTGTATGTGTTCCCACCAATGCCTTTCGGATCACTCCGAAAATTTACTAGCTTTTTTACATTTTATTTGTTTAGAGATCAACCATTCACAAAAAATACATAAGCTAGTTAATGATCACAATTTTCTGTTTCAATTGTTTCACCGAAAGGTCTGTTTTTAATTCTGCACCTTTCTCACAAAATAATTTTGGTATAATCTTATTCTATTAACTCTCCATACGAGCGCTTGGATACTAACTAACGGTAATATACGGAAAACAGAACACTTCCATTGTCGGAGGAACTCAAGTGTCAGATTGAAGTACAAAACAGATTGCAAGAGCAGCTTGAGGTATGTTGTTTTGCTATCACTTACCTTAGTGTCCAAATACTATGCTAGCTTTCACTTGTGAGGGTGTGATAGGCAAAGCCTCACGTCGGAGGTTTAATAAACCTAGCAATGGCTTCTAAGGAGGGCCACCTCCTTTTCTAATTGTACATTTTCATACGGCTCATCTTCTAACCAATGTCGCTACTTTCTATAATAGGTTCAAAAGAAGTTGCAGATGAGAATTGAAGCTCAAGGAAAGTACTTGCAAGCCATATTGGAGAAGGCCCAAAATGGCCTCACCCTCGACGTGAAAGGACCTGATAACATAGAAGCAACAAGAGCCCAATTAACGGATTTCAATTTGGCTCTATCGAATTTTATGGAGAATATGAGCGAACAAGATCGAGGAGGCAACACAATAGAGATGAATGATATTTATAAGAAGAACAATGGATCAACTTTTCAGATATATGAAGAGGGAATAAGAGAAGAAAATAAAGATACAAAGATTAAGGTTGAGGGGGGTTCGATACGTTTGGACTTAAATACTAAAGGAAGCTATGATTATGTTGGTTCAAATGGAGGTGAATTCGAAACAAGATGCTTTCGTTTACAAGATACTACCCTTTGATGACAAAGACTTGCACTTTGATGATACAAGACTTAACAATCTTTTTATGCTTATATTGATTTGTTTTTCTGTTCATATCGCTGCTTGTATTCTATTATTTAAGAAGAAGTTGCATATTTATTTACACGTACGCCTTCTCCTATCTAAGTTCTCTAAACAAATGTAAGTTTGGCACACACATAAAGCAGGAGCAGGTGTCTCCTCTGGCTTGTTAAGCTGGCATGGATATTAATTTGTGGACTTCCCGACTTCAAAGGGGATGAATTTCACTTGATGAAGACTGATCGAACTGCTTGAAGTTGCCAAATCTTCTCAGTTGTAGCAGTACTCTATCATTCTCAAGAATATGAGAGCCAGGAGCGGGTCTCGTACTGCCACGTGATGGATGGGTCTCTTTGGCCTGCACGATGATGATAGGTCTCTTGGCCCCACGTGTAGGGTGAGTCCCCTTGGCTTCACATGGTTGTTGATGTGTAGACCTTCCATGTAAGGGGGCATGTTATTTTAAAAGCGCTTTCAATTATTTTAAAAGCTCATCCAAACGAACTTAGTGGTTATGAGATATTATCACACCTAAGCCAAGACTTTGAACGTTAATTCCCCTCCCACTTCGGCATCCTTTACAGAGAAACTATATAAAGTAAATCTCCTGAAATAATCTAAACTTGCTGTAAAAATACAGCTTTCACAATTACTTGAAATTCATGAGTAATGAGTTTGAGTCAAGAGTTTGAACATTCCCTTTCCATTTTGGCCTCCTTTCAGAGAATTAACAACATTAGGTAATATTTATGAGTTAACTTTAATATACATACTAAAAGTACTAATTTTGAGAAGCCATTGAAACCAAGCTTAATGATGAAACACGAACACAGTAGCAAGCAAAGATCTTCCGCTCCTAGTACACGCCTTATGCACTCCTATATGGGGTAGGGTTTTGTGCTAGAATATGTGTACAAGAGTGGGGACCTAAACCTTATATTTATAGGTGAGTATATTAGGTTTCTTGCCTATAAAGAAATCCCTAATACATATCTTTAGCACCTCTAGAATCAATGACCTAATAGGAAAGATATTCCCAATAATTATAAGTTTACTTGACCACCAAGTAATCCGGGATAACCAAATATTTCTTCTTATCTTGTATTCTTAATCAATTAAGACTCCTAAATAGATGTAAGCCCAATAAAAGTCTTACATTCTCCCACTTGGGCGAGACATCTATTCAAAAGTTCTCTTTAGGATCAAGAATCGATTTCCTTATGCGTGCAACCTTGGAAGATCTTTTGATAACAATATCTTTTCAAACTCAGTGTCAAATATCATTAGCTTGTAGAACTATAGACCATGACATTCAATAGAGCGAATACATGCCTCCATAATTACATACAAGCAACAATATTCACATAAAGTACCAACAAGTCATGGACAAGCATATATATATGGTCAGTGAGCTTAATGGTGGATATCACACTTAACACATATACGGTCCTCTTTACGATCACAAAGTGACCTTTAATGCTTAAAACAAGCCCTTATGTCAAGGCAACAATCTTGATATATAGCAAAATTAGCTAACTGGGATGAAATAAGTATGTAGAAACAGAACATATTATTCTTTAATGCATATACATGAAATTTCAACCAAAAGAAAATTTTCAAAACTGAAAAAGATAACTAGCAAACAAGAACAACTCGAGCTCCCACTATTCTAAGACATCTTCGAAACTTGATAGAACTCCTATGCTTGTCACATGTTTTAGAAAATCTACATTAGTGATAGCTTTGTTCAATGGGTCTACAATCATGTCCACGGTACTGATATGATCAACCATGGTGACTCCTTCTTGCACTTTCTCTCTAACCTTCAAAAACTTTATGTCAACATGCTTGAGTCCTGAAGATTTCTTGTTGTTTTTGCAAAAGAAAACAGCTCCCTTGTTGTCACAATACAACTGAATAGGTCTTGATATATTATTGACAACTTGCAAACCTGATACAAAGTTCTTCAACAAAATGCCATGCATCGTTGCTTCAAAACATGCCATGAACTCGGCATGCATTGTTGAAACAGCCACAATCTTTTGTTTGACACTTTTCCAAGCTATTGCACCACCTCCAAACATAAACACAAAGCTGGAAGTTGACATTAAGTCATCAGCACATCCAGCAAAATTAGAATCAGAATAACCTACGAACTCTTAACTTATCAGTCTTCTTGTAAACCAGCATGTGATCTTTGGTTCTTTGTAAATAATGTAGAACCTTCTTTGTAGCTTTCCAGTGTGCCATTCCAGGATTAGATTGGTACCTACCTAGAACACTAACAGAAAATGCTAGGTCGGGGCGAGTACATACTTGAGCATACATGATGCTTCCAACCACTGAAGCATAAGGCTTGTTCTTCATCTCCTCCCTTTCTATATCATTCCTCGGACAATCTTTGTTACTCAATTTATCTCCCTTGGAGATTGGAACTTCAACACTGTTACTCTTCAACATGTTAAACCACTTCAACACTTTCTCAATATAAGCCTTTTGTGAGAGACCTAACAAACCACGACTTCTATCTTGGTGAATTTCAATGCCCAAAACATAAGAAGCCTCTCCAAGGTCATTTATCTCGAAATTCTTAGACAAAAGCTCTTTGGTGTCATTTAATAAATTCTTATCAGATGACCATACTCCTGAGAATATTCCTGAGGTAAGCTCTACTATCCCTGTTGATGATACCGTTGTTCCGAATTATCAATTACCTTTCAGGCACAACCGAGGAAAGCCACCTAATCGGTATTCACCAGACACAACGAAATGCTCTAAATACCCCATTGCCAACTATATGTCATCACAAAAGCTATCAGAACCCGACAAAGCTTTTGTACAGCAAATATCCAATGATAGCAGACCAAGTTCATTGAAGGAGGCACTATCTGATGATCGATGGACCAAGGCAATGGAGGAAGAAATGGCTGCACTCCAGAAAAATCAAACGTGGGATTTAGTTCCACTTCCCCGAGGAAAGAGAGTTGGGTGTTGATGGGTGTACACCATCAAGTTGATGGGTCTGTTGAACAATACAAAGCACGATTGGTGGCCAAGGGATACACTCAGACGTATGGTGTTGATTATACAGAGACATTTGCCCCGATAACAATGATTAATATAGTAGGAGTATTGCCTTCATTGGCGGCCAACTTAGATTGGTCATTACAGCAATTTGATGTGAAAAATGCTTTCTTACATGGTAATCTTAAAGAAGAAGTGTATATGGATATTCCACCTGGTTATGCATCGGTTTTACAACCTGGAGTAGTGTGCAAGTTGAATAAAGCATTGTATGGGTTGAAACAATCACCTCGAGCATGGTTTGGTAGGTTCCGGACGGCTATGAGGAAATATGGGTTCAAGCAGAGCAATTCCGATCATACACTTTTCTTGAAACGTCGAATGAGGAAATTGATGGCACTTATCATCTATGTGGACGATATGATTGTTATGGGTGACGACAAAGAGGAAATCTCAAGGCTCAAAGATTACTTAGCAATCGAGTTCGAGATGAAAGATCTTGGTGGTTTGAAATATTTCTTGGGGATATAAGTAGCTCGATCTAAACAGGGTATATTTCTGTCTCAAAGAAAATATGTTCTAGACTTATTAGTTGAAATCGAAATGCTTGATTGTAAACCGGCTGACACCCTTATAGTCCAAAATCACTAACATAGATCGTTATCAGAGGTTAGTTGGGAGGTTAATTTATTTATCTCACACCAGGCCTGATATTGCATACGCAATAAGTGTTGTTAGTCAATTTATGCATCCTCCGAGTAAGGCACATATGGGTGCAGTTAAACGCATCCTACGATACCTGAAGTCCTCACCAGGTAGAGGCATCATGTTTTCCAAGAATGATCATTGCCGAATAGAGGGTTACACCGATGTAGATTGGGCGGCAATGTTATTGATCGTCAGTCCACATCTGGTTATTTTACATTTGTGGGAGGAAACTTAGTGACTTGGCGAAGTAAGAAACAGAAAGTGGTTGCTTTATCAAGTGCAGAAGTGGAATACAGGGGTATGGCAAAAGGAGTATGGGAACTATTATGGCTTGGGAGGTTACTTGGTGAACTCGGGTATCTTGAATTCAGCCTCAGATTTATTTTGTGATAATAAAGCAGCTATCGATATCTCACACAACCCAATTCAACATGATCGCACAAAACACGTGGAAGTTGATAGACACTTCATAAAGGAGAAGTTGGATGGGAATATTATTCAATTCCCATTTGTAAAGTCAGAGGATCAATTAGCGGATATCTTAACTAAAGCTATTGCAAGTCAAGCGTTCTACAACTCTCTTGTCAAGTTGGGCATGAACGACATTTATACACCAACTTGAGGGGGAGTGTAGGAGAGTTGACTTTTTGTAATTAGTTTAATTACCCATTTGAGTCCTTATAATCAGATTGTAATTAGGATTTCCCGGTTGCAGCACATGGTTTTACATTACTCTCATACATTTTGAGAAGAGAATCGGAGATAGAAAGTAGCAGGTGGAGTGGTGGGTTACTAGATGTATATGGTGTGGTGGAGGGAGACTAGAGAGGGTATGCTGTGATGGCTTGCCGGAGTTGAAAGGGTTTGAGACAGAGAGAGAACTAGCTGCTCTAAGAAGAATGAGAGAGTTTGAGTCTCTGGGATATGGCTATCTAACATTAGACGATCGAGATTAAATCTCAACCAATCTGTCGACAAATTTCCTAAACCATAATTAAAAAAATAAACATATATATATATATATATTATCTTCAATTCGGTTCAAAATTACCAAACAAGTCCGATTGTGAGACCGATGGTCGTAACGACTTTCTAAGATTTTTTTTGCTTCATTTAGAAATGCTTTTCAGTACTGTTCGGGACTTTCAATTTTTTGTTCTGCCCCTAATGAGGTTTACCCAATTGATTAAAAAAAAAAAATAGCTTTATTGAGCTTTTAACCACACCCGAGTGCCGCATAAGTACCGAACAAGAGACACATTAATGAGGAAAAATCTAGTTCCTTTGATGGGCCGAGTTAGAAATGCAAGTTGGAATGGGACTTTTGATTCCGCTATAAAATTCTTGATCCGAAACTAAAATTTTTGAATTTCAATATTTTTAAATAATTGTAGATATCGAAAATTTTGTATTTAGAATAAGGAAAAATTTTCCAAGTGTTCTGAAACTTATTCCAATAAAAAAGGAAAAAAAAAAAGATGATGGTTTTTTATTTATTTACTAAATATGAATTGTTATTAGCACTTTAAATTCTTCATTCTATACTTTAAAATTTTTATATTAGAAAGAAAAATATACTTGTAAAGAGTGTAGAATGTGATTTTTGGAGTGCCAATAACAATTCCTTACTAAATTTATGTATTTTATAATTAACTTTTATACTTTATTATTAATTTTGGATATTTTAATCTACGTTTAAATGTTAAAACGTATAAACATACTTATATACTACAAAATTGATTAAATTATACACGAGCATATATCAAATACAAAAAATACCTACATGCACGAAAAAATTAAAAATATTAAACAACTTATAAAATATATAAATTTCTAAAAATTTCGAATTATAAACCCTAAACCGATCCGATCCGCTTTCGAAATTTTACAATAGAACTTAAAAAATTTGTGTCCAATCACAGTCTGATCCTAACAAAAGAGGACATAATCGTCATTAGGTATTATTGTCCAATCAAACAGCTGCTGATTAGATTACTTCCGCCACGTGTAACCTTGTGACGCCTTCAAAGTCTGAACGGAGATACAGGGCTCTCTTTCTCTCTGTCTCTTCTCTCTCCTTCCTGTCTATTGGACAAATACTTGCAATCAATGAAAAATGCCGTCGTCCGACATCGTAACTGCTTCTAAAGTTCCGTTTGCGGCCACTTGTCTTCCCAATGGCAAGGTAATTATTTGATCTTTCGTATTCTCTTACCTTTCAAAAATGTCCGCTCACAGTCACTGCCTCTTTCTCTTTGCACGTATACTTGCAAGAAGCATTTGCCGCCAAAATCCTATGGGAATATGGTCACCCGCAAAATGGCTGCGCAAACTGTCTCCAGAAACCTCAAATTCGTGAGGAATTCGGCTTCGGGGGATATGGAGACAAGTTCAGTTGGGCTTGATGTGTCAATTCCTAGCGATTATTCTGAGCTCATTGAACAAGTAATTCACCTTCTACTCTTTCTAAACTACAATGTGCCTTCGTGTTCTGAACAATTTGTGGAAGTGCACTTATGATAATATTTATTAGGATCGGAAAATGATAACCGCACACCATTTTTCACCCCCTATGGACCCATGTTTAATCCTGTCCGTTTTTCTATTTGATTTATTCAATCCGGAGACGCCACTTCTATAAATTATTTCATTTGAAATCTATTCGGAACTCGGGTTAATATGTACTTTATCATATCAAAAGCAGCGTC
This sequence comes from Pyrus x bretschneideri, assembly GCF_019419815.1. Taxonomy (NCBI): domain Eukaryota; kingdom Viridiplantae; phylum Streptophyta; class Magnoliopsida; order Rosales; family Rosaceae; genus Pyrus; species Pyrus x bretschneideri. Next base: position 302,025 of record NW_025999808.1, on the reverse strand, counting down.
TCTATCTCACTCTCTCTGCCCCTCTCTACTCTCGTACGTACGCTTTGAGTATTTTACTTCGTGTGATGGGCATCACTCATCAGGCGTGCCTTTGGTTTCTGATTTATTACCGCTATTTGGTGCTAAGTTTTTTCTTGTGCTGCATGATAATTACTAGGCCCGAAATGCAACTGCATTGGCTGTGAAGGATAACAAGCAGTTGATGGTGAGTTAGGATTGCGTAATTACTTGTGATAAAAATTCAATCTAACAACAGTTGTATGGTCTTATTATATGATCAACAAGTCTCTTCTTCTGCAGGAGATTGAGTTCCCTACTTCCGGACTTGAATCCGTACCAGGTTCCTTCCGCCAGCTGATATGTGTTTATAGTTTGTTCCAAGTGACTTGCATTATGTATAGCTTCTTAATTTATGAAACACATTTTAGGGGATGGTGAAGGGGGAATAGAAATGACAGAAAGTATGCAGTTAATTCGAGAATTTTGCAACCGTTTAATAGTTCCAGAGAAAGCCAGACAGACCAGAATAGTAAGTTCCTTGACAAATAACTCTAGTTTCAGATTTAGGGGACTGTAATGGGCTCGTTGTACTGCACTAAATAAAAAGCAAAAGATTTAAGAACCAAAACATCTAACTGAAAAATACGCAATTCCCAAAACGGCTAAACCAAATAAGGCGAAACTACTATAAAGTGGTATGATAAATTAAACAAATAGTCCTTTGCTTTACCTACTCTATTTGTTCCTTTCCCTTGTTATCTTTTTAGGTACTGAGATTTTAAGCGAATATATTAACGGTTTGATGAAAGCTTTCAGTTTTTTCCTGAGGCCAACGAAGTTAAATTTGCAAGAGAATCAATATTTGAGGGTGCTTCCTTTAAGTTGGACTATCTGACAAAGCCATCATTCTTTGAGGACTTTGGTTTTGTGGAGAAAGTGAAAATGACAGACCGTGTGAAGGCAGAAGATGAACTCTTCCTTGCTGCCTATCCATATTTTAATGTCACTGGTAGCTCCTTCAGTTGGATTTTTTGTTCCATTATATTTTCATTTATATATTTCACTTGATGTCACTGGATGCACGTAACTTGGACCATTTCCGTTCACGACACTCTACATTCTGAATAAATTCTACATTAGCATCATTGCAACCATTAATCAATGTTTGAATTAATTTCTTGCCATTCAGAAATGCTTGTGGTCGAAGAACTTTACAGAGAAGCTGTTCAGAACACTTCAAGGAAACTGATTATTTTCAATGGGGAGCTTGATCGTATAAGATCTGGATGTATCCTTTGCTAATTTCAGATGGAATGCATTCACCCTTCAAATATAAATTGCATTACTTGTTCATTTGCTCAAGCTTGATGCATATACCTTGAAACCATTGGTGACCTTTTCGGTTACACATACGACAGTTTTTCTTGAAACGAAATAAAGATTATCCGCCCTTCTTCTACCCAAAGCTCGCTGCACTTTCCAAGAGCCTATTTCCATTTATGGAGACTGTGTACTACATTCACAACTTTAAGGGACGCTACGGAGGGACCCTTTTCAGGTTTGCTAGCTACTGACACTGGTAATTAATGAATTTGTTTGTGTGAGAGTGAGATACATATCAATACTTTATTTACCTTTTGTTTGTGTTATCTTGTTATGCAACATTTAGGAGCTACCCAGGCCCATGGAAAGTCTTCAGAAAAGTAAGGAACGGATACGTCTGTTTGCATCAGCAGGAAGCAATGCCGTCGCTCAAGGAAGTTGCTTTAGATATTCTTCCATCGGCCTGAGCGAGCGTATAGGATTATACAGTACGATTCTAAGATGTTATGAAGCCTTCTCAAGTACAGAAACTTAATCTTCAGTCAGTCACTATGAGAAATGTATATAACATTTTCTTGTCGATAGTCTCATAAATTTACTACTTGTGTAGAATGCAATATTAACAAGTTATGGAGGTAATCTAGTAGCTTAAGGAAGAAGAAACCCAAAGGATGCAAATTGAAATTCCAACTGTAGCCTTCTTCACCTCTGCTGCTTGCTCTGCCGCGATGGAGTGTGCCATGTGGAAGGCTCGGCCCTTTGATATCAAGTCCACCCGGTCATGGTGGTGGCCCACCAACAGGCCGGGGTAGATTTTCTGTGCCATCAGGCCAAGGTATAGGTGGTTTTCCTCCATTTGGCCTAGCCGCAAGTGTGCTTTTGCCGTGCCAAGATGTCGGTGATTTTCCTCGCGTTTCTAAGGTGTGGGACTATTCATGCAGACGAAGATCTAAGGGCAAAGAAGGGACGAGCTCACAAGTAGAAACGGATTGTGTGAACCAATCTAACTAAAAATTTTAAATTTTTTGTATTAAGTATCTTTTGTTGCATATTTCCTATCCGACCTGAAAAATGATAGTCCCACACAAGACAAATAGGGGCATTTCGTCATTATACTATGCTAGTGAGATTAGAAAAAAAGAAAGAAGAAATAGCAAATTAGTCATAACAAACATGAGCATTTCGTATTTTTACAGTGAGAAAGGAAAAAGAAAAAGACTTGAATAGGGGTATTTTGGTCTTTCTGTACTTTTGTTTTTCAGTCGACGTTAGTAATATGTAATTTTGTGTTAAGAATAAAAAAAGTCAAAATTTTGAGTTTTCATTAGTTTTCCACAAATGGAAATTGGCCAGACCGACGGTGTAGATCTAAGATGGACCCACCGGGAAGGACGCACGTGAAAACAGTAAATCGGCTTTACAATTCCCGTTGCCATTGGCTTTTTGTGTTTGTAGGCATCGTTCTCGTTTGGATCCCCACCCCCTCCACGGCTCCACCCATCATCATCGTCGTCATCGTCACATTTTCGGCAGACATTTTACACTCGCTCGCTCACTCTCTCTGCCTTTTGGGCCTGCAAAAAGCAAAACCCCTTGATGAATCAATCATACGCTAATTAGTATCACAAGTACGTCGATTTCTTTTCTTTTTTTCTCTAATAATATCGTCATGATTTCCCTTTACACGCCAATCAACTTCCACTTTCTTAGCTGGTACTCTGAATTCTGATGCAGTTTTCATGTAAAAAATGCTGGGTTTTGTGTAAATTTCCATTTTTTTTACAGCCTTGATCTTGTTTTTATTTATTTATTTACTCGCAAATCGTAGTTGGTGTTCTTTTCAGCTGCTAAGTTTGACTTACTGGCGAGACTTTTTCTTGTTTTCCTTGTTTCATATCCATTTAAGGATCTTGACCTTCAACAATTTGCTTTCTGGGAAAGTTGGAAAATTGGAAAATTTCGTCAAAGCCTGCCGCAGAAGAAAAAGAAATTCAAAGTGTTTTTCCTTAAAAGGGGATTATTGGTTTTGTCAGACAAGACAAAAGGGGTTGCAGATTGAAATCTCAGGGAGATATTGACCAAAAAATAAAGGGAAATCTCACATAGACAGGGACATTGATTTGTGCATATAGATATACAGATATAGATATATAGATATATCCATACACCAAGAAAGATGGGTTCTTTCCCAGGTCATGTTCTGCCAGGGACATTGTTTTTGGTTGTTGGGGTGTGGCACGTATGGGGCTCGCTGGTGAGATATGTATCCAACCCCAAGTCCTTTCGGGTACATGTATGGAACCCCGTTCCCGGTGTTGATGGGAGGCTTAAGTATTTTGAACTTTATCTTATAGCAGTTGGTGCTTTCATTGATATGTGTATTGAGCTTTTGTATTCGACCCATCTCAAGTTCTTTGTTAATGGAGTCTTGAACCCTCATCACATGAATGATTTCGAGCACTCGGGGATGCTTCTAATGTTCTTTATCTTTGGGGTTATCACCCTGATCTCACAGGAGACAAGGTATGATCATTCTCATTTGATTTTCTTGATTGCCATTTTCTTTGTTTTTATGTCATCTTGTTTAACAATTTTGTTTGATTCTTCGGAAAAGTCTAGGATTAGATAATTGGCGATAAAGCCATTGATTTTTGGATTTTAAACTTTTGAGATTGATGAACTAGCTGCTCTGCGTGATTAAGAGTGATGCATTGTTGACCTACTCAAGTGGATGTTTCAATTGCACCGAAAACAAAATAACAAAATGAGGTCACATCTAAAAGTTTATTCCTTTTTGCAGCTAGCACTAAGAGGCCTTTATATCTAGGCTTCCTCTGTTTCTTTGGTAACGTAAAGATTTCAATTTTGATGGCATTTATAGAACTCACTAGCAATCAAATCTGTAGAAGTCATAGTCCTTGCATATTGAGATGGCTGTTGCAACTGTTTATATTGGGTGGGGAAATGAAATTCCATAGGAAGTGAATAAGGAGCTGCATTTATATGGGGATCTATGTGGATCATCTGGTTTTGTGTCTAGGTTTGTTATTGTTTTTATTATTTTGTTGATATTGGTCTGACATAATTTGTCATGACTGTTACTGGTTTTTTATTAAGTCCATATACCCAAACTAAGAATTTCACATATTTAGTATTTTCCTTTTCAGACTTTAGTAAAACTTGAAACCCCTACTCAGTTCTGTGTAACTCAGTTGGCTTCGAGTTCCTCTGTGCAAATGGAAATGAGGGCCAAATTAAAAAGTGCATGGCTACCATTGCTAATTGATCCCAGAGTTTTATGAGGTTTAGCCCACTCCCCCACCCCTTAGTTTAGATAATATAGAATGTATTAAAAAAAGTTCTCAAATGCTGCTCACAGTCAAATTCCTGAGAACTGTTCTGGTCATGTTCATAAATTCAAGTTTGTAATAGGAAAAACTTGCTTTAAGAGAGTGAAACAACTGTTTGCGTCTGACATTTTTTGTTGTTCCAGGTAGTTGCCCTTGAGCTTTTGGTTGTGCACATTATGAAATGTCTGATCTGTTTATAATTGCCTGCAATCTCAGACATTAACTATTGCTAACATTGTTGATTATGAATTCCTAAGAATTTATAAAATGTTGGCGTGAGTAGTACTTTTAACTCATGAAACTTAGATATATTTCAACAGACATGCCAAAGTTTTGTATTTACTCACCAGGATAATTCAGAGTCACAAGCATTGAAAATGTTTACAAATAAAGAGAGAGATATCTGATGATATCATTTGTGTTTTCTGGAATTGCAGTTGGTAAGGGCATCCAAAAGGTTATTCTTTGGTCAGGTCCAAGTCCCATCTCCCTTTCCATAGTCCAGTTTGCTTGTTGGAACATTAGGGGTCTTATTTCTACCCTAAGCTGATGGATATGAGAAAGCTTATTGCTGCTCAAAATCCTGATTTAGTTTATATTGTTGAAACTGGAGTGAGATTGGTTAATGAAGATGTCAGTTCTAGAAGTTTTATTTGGATTACTCTATGAATAACTCGGGTAGTCACAGTCTGGGAAAATTCAGATTGGCTGGAATCTTTTAACCATGAGGTTTTCAAAGCACGGTGATTCTGACCAGTGCAGCCAATTCCAAGACATTGGCAGTAGAGGCTTACAATGAAGTTAGAGGTTTTCAAAGCAATGTGACATAGTTGCTGGTTGAATCAGTGCTGGGATTGCACTCTTGGGGAATTGCATCGATGAGTCTTATTTAGAAGATCTCTGCTCTGCATAGGTTTTCCTATAGCTACATGAATTTCTTTCCTCCATTTATGTCGGATCATTTTCCCATGTTGGTATTAGGCTGTAACCTTAATCTGAGAAATATGCTTTTAAGTTCTCCATTTTTTTCTCTGATAGGGGATTTCTAGTTGGGCCCCCACTTGTAGCAAAGGTTCAAGGAACCTTCAATTCCAGTTTTCTAGAAGCTCTTGCTAATCGAGGATGAGCTGAAGAAGCTGCAGTAGAACCCAGGTCCATGATAGTTTGCAGCAGCCTGTTTTTGCCTTCAGATTGACACCATTTCTGCGAGAGCGTAGCAGAATTATATGATTTGTTGCTATATTATTGCTGCACACCAGTAGGATTGGGGTTTACAGTTTAAACACCTCATTAGGCGGCTGAGGATGTTCTTCTCAAGCATTATTTACATTAGGCCTTTAGCTTGTTGTTGCGTTTCTTTTAATTTATGATTTGTTGTTTACATTTTAATTTTAGAGACTACAGTTCAATATTGATAGATTGCGGCAGTTATTTTCACATTGTTGCCTTAGGATGGGTGCTTTTTACACAATTTTTTATTGATTGTTAATTTTAACCGTCCAACACTATTTTTGGGTCTGTTATGGAATAACCTTGTAGTATGGCTAATTTTTTTCTTTCTCCTTTAGTCTTGCAATTAGATTTCTTCCGATGCCTGAAGGAGCTCTTTGTCTGATTGCTGCTACAGCATTCTGTGCGGAGTACCTTCTTTTCTACTTTCACTCAACAACTCATAAAGGCCTCGAGGGGTATTACCACATCCTCCTTGTCCTCCTAATCGGGCTTTGCATAGTATCGTCTGTTGCCGGAGCCCTCTTACCAACCAGCTTTCCAATTGATTTATGTAGCGGTATTGGCATAACTCTCCAAGGCCTCTGGTTTTATCAGACTGCGTTCACTCTCTATGGCCCCATGATGCCAGATGGTTGTGGGCTCAAGGATGATATGGTCTCATGTCATTCTGTCGACAGTGAGGTCCGGGGTGAGTTGCTTGCAAACTTCCAGTTCTTTATCATGGTTCTTAGCGTACTCATTGCAGTTGTGGGAGGATATGGTTTTGTTGCCTTAAGATTTGGGCATTCTGATGAACAGAGCTTGCGTGCAGTATAGGATAGGGGTTGTCAATGTTTATTGTACTGTTTTTGGGGCTGTCGAAGGAGGTCTTAAAAGCTCGAAATATGGACTATTAGATTTAGAAGCAAATGGAGATATATATGAGTGCCTTCATACCAGCAAATGGAGATTTTTTGTCAATAATGAAGAGGCCCTTGTCCAAGGTCATGTTATTCCCTATTTTTCTTATTACATAATTGATGGTTCATATGTTATTTTTACTAAAAACGAATATTCAAAAAAATAATAAAAAAAATTCTAAATTGTTGTAAAGTCGACGATATGTGTGCAGTGGAATAAAATAAATAAGACATAATATTTACAAGGTTCGGTAAGTGTGCCTACGTCCTTGAGGCAGTATTAGTATTTTCTTTCATTATCTGAAATAATAGGAGTACAAAATAACTCGCACTATTTTCTCTTATCTCTAGCTTGGCTCATTGGTAATTTCTTCCACATCTCTCTTCTTTCCTCTTCTTTTCCTTTCCTCCATAACTCCTCTTTCTTTCCTCTATATGTTTTTCTCTCATCTCTTTCTTTTCTTTCTCACTTCTTCCTTCCTCTTTATGCTCTCATCTAGGGTTAGGCACGAGCTTGACCAGGTCGAATTTTGAAGGAACCAGACCATATTGGAGTTTAAAAGAAATGGGCCAGTTCGGGGCGGGTACAACATATTTTAAAACAAGAACCAGACATAACCAGTTCTGTTTGAAACGGGGCCAGTTTGGACAGGGTACAACGGGTCCTCTTAACTTTATTTTTTTTTATTTTTTTTTTATTTATGGTTTTGATATAGAGCTCCAAAAGCTAGTTCCAAATCCAGGTTGATGGTCGGTGCAATCATCCTCGATCATGTGCTTGATGGTATGCGACTCCAACGCCACCGCCTCCTCAAACTCGAACGACTTGATGTTTAAGCTCTTGATGGTGATCTTCTTCAACGACATGGTTGGTGACGGTGATAACGATGGTCTTGAACGACTGGTACTGTAAGAGAAGCCCGAACAAGGAACCCTTTTCAGCTTTGCTCCTCCGCAGCTGCAATCAACCTTTCCTTAGCTGCAGCGGCCATCAAATCATCAAAGCCTTCCAACTTCCCAAGTACTATCTCAATCTCAAAACCAAAACAATAAATCAATATTAACAAAACGGAATACTTGGTAGGGGACAGACTGTAAAGTGCTCGAGTTCAATATTCTGGGAGTGGGTACAATCACATAAATCCTATAAAAAAACCAAGCAAATCCCACATCAAAAATACCCCCAAACCAAAACCCATATCAGAAAATTCCCCCAAAACCTCACAAAAAGCCAAACAACCCCAAACAAAATCCCAAAACCCTCGGAAAATCTAAATCAAAACCAATCTAGGTTTTTTAAAAGTTGGAAGCAAGATTGCAGCAAGGGGCTCATCGACCTCAAATTCTTAATGTCGACGAACTTGTCCTGATGGTGGGTGGGAGGGACCTCAATTGACGCCAGAGATGGTGGTTAAGTGGTGGGTAAGTTGGACCTCAATCGACGAAGACGGGGACGTAGTGTAAGTTCAGGAGAAAGAGATTGTGAGGGAGAAGTCGAGAGGTCTAAGAGTGAGGTCTGGAGAATTCTACATAACGTAAGAAATAAACCCTATAATGAACGGTGGAAACGGTTCGGGCCGGGGGCTCGTTTTCTCTTAAATTTCTACCCGCCCTGCCCCGTTTTGAATTTACAATATATGTACTTGGCCCAAACTTGCCTCGACCCGCTAGTCTAGGACCCGTTTGCCCAGTCCTACTCTCATCTTATAGGCAAAAGATTACTATAGCAAAACAATTCACTATACAAACTTTCCTCAAATAAATAGTGAAATATTGTGCATGAATAGTAACCCATCCGCTTTTCTTCATATGAATAATAATCCATTTGATTTTTCATTGGATGAATAGTAATGAACTATTCATGTGGGCCATCCACATATTATATTACAATACTCTCCCTTTGATGGCCATATGTCAATTTCGGTTGCCTCGTTAAAACCTTGATATGTTTTCGATGCTCCCCCTGATGAGTATCTCTCCTTAATTTTGAATTCTTTAATTTGACTGATTACTATGTTGATGTAAGCTAATACCATTCATGATAGTTGAAGTGTTTGCTTCTGAAGGTGGTTCACATGCGCCCCAATTTTTAATGGCCATAGGTTTTAACCAAACTCCAATATTTTTTAGAGATATGAAGATGTGGCAATGAATGTTGTCCTTGATTGTTGTAGGATCAACTTATTTCCATACGTAAATACAAATCATTTATGAGAGCGATTTGTATGCAGGCTTGAGAGATATTCAGATTTTTGGTTGTCCAATAAGACCATGGCTATTATTGAGTTCTTCAGAATAAAATAAGCACATGTCTATAATTTCTTGGAGTTATCAAAAGATAAACTTTACTTCATTCTAATACCATATGTTGGTATTGTGCTTCACAGGAAATGTAATATTTGACTCAGTGTATTGTACTAAATATAGTAAGGCACATACCTCACTAAGATATGGTGCCCCTAGACCAATTATCAATTCATCATTTCCCTCGCGAGGATGAATGATATTTCTTAGTGTCTAAATATTGGTTAATCATTTGAGTAATCAACTCATAATCTTCAATCCATATGATTTTTTAATACCATAAACATTTTGGATAAGATTTGTGTTAACATATTGTTCGATTTACAGCTCGAGACAATATTCCTTTCAACACTTTATAATCTTTCTAGACTCTTCAAGAGTTCCAATTTAATATCAAGTCTTGCAAGAGATTCAATGTATTGCAACAATATCATAATGAAAGTACTCATTAAGGAAATTTATACCATTCATTGGTATTGAGTACATAATTTATGTTTTACCCTTCCAGGGCTTTCTTCAAGCAATTTGAATCCTTCAGGGATTTCTACACTTCATGACACATTCTCCTTTGAAATTTATACAGAGCAACTTGCTTCCATGTATACTTGAGGGATTTACTTGTGGAGACATGCTTCGGGCATGTATAATTCTCCACTGAAATGAACAAGCTTCACAATGAGAAATCATGTTTCCAAGAGTGTATTACAATTTCAGGTTTCAACTAGGAACCATGTGTCATATCATGTTAGTGTATTTCACCGTATTACAAATGCTCATATAACCTTTTGGGTTCAACATCATTCGGCGATTTGTACTATAGGTCCATTTTTCCATGTTCTTAATAAATTGTAATGGAACTGCCTTTCTCCATTTTGGCCAATAATTTTTCTTTTTAGTCAATGAACAAAAGAATGTGGCTCAATAACAACACAACTCATTAATGAATTTAGTAGCATTTAAAACCAAAATTAACATTGGTAATCATCAATTCTCATGTGCATGTGCATGCATATTTATAAGTATTTCATTACTTTGGATATCCTTGCCTCTTCAGGGGCTTTACATTGTCTCTTCTAGGACAATCATCTCTTATTAGATGAATTGTTTGAGAATTTGGATCATAACCTCCTCTAGAGCATTATAGAGCTTGGATTTTTAATCTCCACTTTTGGGGAGTTGAATCATTGGAACCTACACATCGATCATGCTTTAGGCATAAACTATATTAAAATTGCCGTGTCCATGGATTATCCTTTTTGGAACTTGAATCCATACAACGACTGTTATACTTCGGGCATGCAACAGTTCAATAGTGCCAAGTCTGTGGATAGTCTGATTGAGACTTCAATCCGTGCGACATCTCTATAACTTGTAATCAATTAGTAATTTTCATCACCCTTTTGTACATCATGTGAATGATATAAACTGGTAGAGTTTGCTGGGGATGTGAGTAGGATTCCCATCATTGAACTTTGGTCTTCCATTCACTCAGTTAGCCACCAATTTTCTCCCTTTAGACTTCCATGGAATCATCGTTGATCATTCTGCTTCAGTCTCTTGCCCAGTAGAGGTGGTGCGCAATCTTTGCCCTTGGATGGTCCATCACTTCTTGGTGACTCATCCATGCTTGGCAGTTTCAGTGTAAAGAGCCAACATTGTACCAATTATTCTGCGGTGTTGGTGACTTTAGACCTAGCTCCAACAACAATTGAAGATGACTACTCGAGAGCAATGCAAGGTAAGAAATTAGGGAAAGGTTACAGGTAGTCGATTCCTGACTAAAAGTTTGATTTCAGGTTCCGACTGATTGCTTTCTTTATCTTTGTCTTGTAGGCAAGAGCAAGGGCAAAGGAAAAGATAGGGAAAGAGCATGATATAAGATACTTTTGCTCTCTACCCTGATGATATGAGATGCTTTTGCTCTTGAAGAAAAACAGTAGAAGACTTTGATGCTAATGTAAAACTTTTCGATCGAAGGGGGTTTCTTGATGAGAAAATGAGTTTGGCATTTTGAGGGACTTGGTTGAAGAGGTATTCTGAGAGAGAATGACGATTGAATATGTTGTGAGGTTTGGTTGCAGATGCATTCTCGGCAAGGAAGATGAATTAGGCATTTTTGCGGTATTATTTTGCCATGGAGGACGAAGGTCGACATATATAGGGATTTCCCAATAGCAAGTAGTGGTGCGGATGTGGTCTTGTCACCCATGCTTGTCGGTAATAGTGGTGTAGTTGGAATAATGAACTTTATGCGTTTTAACTTTGCCAGAGATATTTTGACAGAGTTGTCCTTGATATCCAAAAAGCTGAGATTGCGTCTGAGAAATGTTGACAAACTTTATTCAGGAAAATCCAGCTTTTGAAAATCAGAAAGCAGTGTCTCTTCGATTTTTGAACAGGTGGTTGTGTTGCCTCTCATTTTATAGTGGTATCAATTATATTCAAAATGCACGCTTGTGAAAATTATTTCTGTTGTATTTCTGAGATTTCACTCTATCCAACCCTTTTCTTTCATCATTTCTGAAAATGGCTTGCCCATCCAACCTTTGTTTAGATTTAAGTCTTGGAGGAGATACATATGAGCCACGTCTTTTTTATCTTCTAATGACCCTCTTACGGTTGGAGACTCTGTGATGAGGGATGATATAACAGCTATAATAGTAGCTAGGAACCTTCTCACTCCCAAAGACAAATGAATACTTTCAAAGAGGTCTAATGAATTGTCTGTTCAAGACTTTTTGGCTTTCACTGTTCAATGTGCGGGTTCTGTATCCAACATGGACCAACGTCTACTTGCTCGAACCCGCCAAGTCGAAACATTAATGGCTGAGGTGGCAAGTCTTAAATAAGAGATTAAAGGGCTCAAGCATGAGAATAAAGAGTTGCACAAACTTGCAAGTATCTACTTGATGAGCATGAAAAGAAAGCTCGATCAATTGCAGGAATCCGAAAGTCAGATTCAAAGTGATCACCAGAGATTCGTGGCTAGATTCCGAAGGCAACTGATGCGTTCCCCTTCTGGTGTTTTGCCAAGTACTAGGGCATCACATGATCAATCTCCAGTGCCTCCCCATTCTGGGGTACTGCCAAGTACTGAGACTTCACATGAGCAACGTTTGTGAAGGCCCCTCCATTGGTTTGTTTTTGTAGGTGTTACTCATACATATATATATATATATATGTACATGTGTGTGTGTGTATCTAGGGTGTATATATACATACATACATACACATATATATATATATATATATATATATATATATTCATTCTCTTCTGGTTTTATACATACCTGAAATTTCTGGTTCAGTTTGTTAGATATAGGAAACTATGGAAACTTTTGGTTCCATTAATATGAATTAATGAGCCTTTAAGCAAAGATGTTTTCTAATATCATATGCTTCCACATGAATTCTCGGGCATTATGAATTCATGAAAGTATCTCTTGTGTAAGATGTCAATGGTCACAAAATCGGGTTTTGCTAAGTTCAACATTTCCTTATTCCCAAAAAGAAGAAATTTAGGTATGACAAAAATTGCGATAATTAACTCATACCACATATAACACATGTCTACAAAAAGTGTTAGAACTTCAAGTTCTGAACATTATTCATATTTTAAACTTCAGGTCAAAACGTTATTCATATGGACTTTAAATTTATTCTCAATATCAACATCATTTTAGGATCATATTTTTGGAACTCATGCTCATACTTAATCTGTACATGGATTAAGGAACTCATGGTCCTTATTTACATGAATCAAGGGACTTCTGCCCTCATTTAATAGTCTGCGGACTAAGGCGCTTATGGCCATCACTTTAATTTAATTGAGGAACTACTGTTCTCTCAGTTGATTCAAAAACTTCAGGTTTTGATTTGATCAAGGAACTTTGGGTCCCTTTAGTTACCTACGAAGTAATAATAACAATAAGTCCCAATTGGTGCTCCTCCACCGGTGAGTTTCGAAAAAATCGAAACGGTTCCCATAAAGTAGTGCCTGCAACTTATGAGAAGATCAAACCGTTAGATTTGGCTCAAATTTTAGTATGATATGGATAGGAGGATACCGAACAACTTTTGTGGAGAAACAATTTCGATCTGAGCTACTGAAAAAGAAGTTTCGGTACTCATAAATGGCTGTCCAGTTTTCTGCAGAATTAGAAACTTGGTTGGTGTTTCACACATTTGTGACGATTGCATTGTTGGAATTTTCTGAAAATTTGATATGTTATAAGTACTGGGTAGACAAACAACTTTCAAGAAGGAAATATCTCAATCCGAGGTTAGCAAGTTAAGTTCAGAGACTGTTTGCATGGCTGTCAAATTTTTTGCCAATAATAATAATAATACTTATATAACCAAACGTATATTTACTTTAAAAAAATTAGTCATATAGAGATATGAAGATGAAATGAAAAGATTTTCTTATCTGTGAGATTCCAGCTGACAGAGGTGAGAGATAGGTAGCCCTTCACTAGATTTATGGTGTTGTGCTTTCCACCGACACGAGAACTTATTGTGCTGATAACGTATTGTAAAGTTGATGATATGTGTGCAGTGGAATAAAGTAAATAAGACACAATATTTACGAGGTTCAGCAAGTGTGCCTACGTCCTCGGGGCAATAGTAGTACTTTCTTTTATTATCTGAACTAATCTCATTATTTTCTCTTTTCTCTCTAGCCTGGCTCATTGGTAATTTCTTCCGCATCTCTCTTCTTTCCTTTTCTCTTCCGTTCATCCATAACTCCTGTTTCTTTCCTTTATATATTTTTCTCTCATCTCTTTCTTTTCTTTCTCACTTCTTCCTTCCTCCGTATGCTCTCATCTTATAGGCAAAAGATAGCAATACTATTCACTTTACAAACTTTCCTCAAATAAAGAGTGAAATATTGTGCATGAATACCCATCCGTTTTTCTTCATATGAATAATAATTCATCTGATTTTTCTTTGGATGAATATAGTAACAAACTATTAATGTGGGGCATCCACATATTATATTACAACATAAATTCTAATGATGGAAGCAGCTGTTCCGAATGCCTTCAATGAAAAGGAATGATGGAAAATGGTACATCTTTATGATTATTTTTCTAACCTTTCTCATTTTGCTTGTCAAACCTTATTTGATATGTAATTTTTTATTTGTTTATTCTTTAAAATTACGTCGAGTGGGGTTTTGGACACCATCATGCGGCATCATTTGTTTTAATTTGTCAGCATGGCATTCACAGGATTAATATGTTGTGCGGAAGTGTGAACTAATGCGTATGCGTCATGTGTGTGTGTGTGGAACAAATAGCAAATTCGCAAGAGAGAAAGAAAGCAAACCAAAACAAGAAGAAGATTTCTACGATGAAAGTACGTGCATTATTGCTCAAGAAAACCCTAATCCCATGTACATCCAAGCCGCTCACTCAATGATATTATTCTTCCTGGCCAAATCATCTCTCTCTCATGACTCATGTCACGATACCAAATCCAATTGACGTGTGTGAAAAGCCCGGGTAAGGATGATCATTTATTTCTGTACTACTGAGTTTGGACTATTGAAGAAAAACTTCAAAATAACTTTTCCAAAGGTGTGCAGCTGAAGAAGCCACAAAATACCTGGGCTAAATAGTAAATACAGCTCAGGCTTTAGGTGAGGTGGCAAGATAACAGAAGGTCACCTTCTCTTTGCCGACTACAGCCTCCTATTTTGCGGAGCCAAATCTACAAAAATGTCATCATATTGCCTAGGTTCTTCATGAGTATGAGATTGCCTCTGTTCAGAAAATAAACCTTCACAAAAGTGAAGTTTGTTTTAGTAGAAACATTAAAGATCCCTCTCGGTCTAACTTGGCTTCCATTATTGGTGTTCAATGTGTGGAGCGCCATGAGAAGTACTTGGGGATGCCTACCTTAGTGGGCAAGAATTGAAGTTGATTTCAGTTTTATCAAGGACCATCTTGGGAAACGTCTCCAGAATTGGAAGGGCAAACCTCTTAGCTCGGCGGGAAAGGAGTTACTTGCTAAAACTGTGGCTCAAGTCATCCCTAACTATACTATGAATTGCATTCTTCTCCTAAAGCATTTATGTGAGGACCTTAATAAGCTTATTGCTTCCTTTTGGTGGAACGGGAACGATGGCGAGCACATGATTCATTACTAATCTTGGGACAAACTTTGTATTCCAAAGTCGGAGCGGGATCTTGGTTTTAGGAACCTCTATGCTTTTAACCTTGGTATGTTGGCAAATCAAGGTTGGAGGATAATCTCGGTACCCAATTCCTTAGTGGCAACTATTCTAAAAGCAAAACATTTTTCCAACTGCTCTTTTCTTAACACCCCTATGAACTCGGATGCCTTTTTTGCTGGAAAAGTATTTGCACTGCTCGCAAAGTCATGTGGGAAATTTGAAAAAATAACCAAATTTTAGACCTATTATGGAATTATAGCCACCATTTTAATTTTATGATAATTATAACCAAAACTTGATGTAAAAGTACTAATATACCCTTAATATTAGGGTTTCTCACAACAACCAAAACAAACTTTTAGACTATCCTAAAGAGAATCGTTATTAGTACTCCAAAAATTTCATTTCCAACTCCAAATTTTCTATAATTAGAAAGAAAAATCGAAGGAGTGCAGAATGAGATTTTTGAAGTGCTAATAATAGTTCCCATCTTAAAATGAGAAATTAATCTTCATCACTTTTTGTTTTCACTATGCACTTTGCATATGCACTTTGCATATGCAATTTCGTATTCTTTCTTCATCCACTGCAAAAATATATCGGAATGTATGCAATTTAGTCAGTGAAACACGAAATCCAAGTATCTAATTAAAAAAATAATAATTAAAGAGATAGCTTGTCCTGCTAATTAAAGAGATAGCGAACACCAATATGTTTGCACCTCTATAATTCAGTGGCCTCAACCTGCAGTAATCCTCAACATTTTAAGGTAGTTTAGAGGTTGTGTTGTGGTTGTTAAGAGAAACCCTAGTATTAAGGGTATATTAATACTTTTACATCAAGTTTTAGTTATAATTATCATAAAATTAAAATAGTGGTTATAATTCTATATGAGGTCTAAAATTTGGTTATTTTTCCAAATTTCCCAAGTCATATCCCTTGGTTCTTGGTGGTAGATTGGAGGGGGGTTTTCCACTAATATTTGGAAGGGAAATTTTATTTAAACCCATCTAACCACTTTCTACACCCAACTTAAATTTTAAATGTTAATTGTCTATTTTACTCTATTGTATAATTACTATTAAGTACAAAATAAAATTAATAATAAAAATCAAATTTATCAATAGACCCACATACTATAATTAAACCCTAGCATCACCCTTTGTTTATCTTATGTTCATTCCGACTAAAACCCTAATACCTTTGATAGAGAAAATCAAGTTTTTCTATTGATGGATGGATTTTGAAATTTTTAATCCTCCAACTAAGGTATGACTTGATTCATGGATATTTTATTTGTTTGCTTCTTCTTTGGATTAAATTTCATACTTTTTATATTATATTGTAAAAGACGCTAGACGCTAGTCGAACGGCGGGTTGGGGTCTAGTGCCTAGGTGGCTAGTCGGAGCCTAGGTGGACTAGGCGGATTTAAGTAAATCTATTGTATTTCATGTAAATAAGTATCTGTTTATACTTAAAATATATATAATTTCATCATAAACTAGAAAATACAAGGACATATATATTATGAAGTATTGGAACATAATGAAAAACATGGGGAGCAAACATATAATGTGTGTTTGTTTAAGTGTTCAATAAGTCTCCTACAATTTATTGGAAATAATAAAATGCAAAAGGAAATTTATCTATTTTCTATCTAAGTGAGTTGCAACCTAGATAGGTGTTTAAGTGGGTGCCTAGGCGGTCTAGGCAGGCACCTCAGCAGGTCTAGGTGCCCTTTCTTAATTTTCAAATGCCTAGACATTAATCAGGGCAGTGGCCAGCCACCTAGCGCGTAGGCGGCACTAGGCGAGGATTTTTAGAACAATGATTTATTTTTCTCTGTCGTCTGTATGTGCCCCAAAACACCAACGCAAGGACTTTTGATTAGTACTGCAAAGACATAAAACTTGATTCTTGGTGCAAATAAAGATTTCTCAACCTTAACCACGAACTAGCGGGTGGCATGTCTTACACCTTTTTTATTCGAAATAGCTCCAATTTGTTTATTTGTTTATTTGTTTATTAACATAGTAGCAAAACACCCAGCCCTATGTCACTTCAAAGTTTCTTAAAAAGTACATGAAAATGATCGATTTTAAAAGGACTGAATTGGAGCTTGCTTAATATTCTCTTGGCAAATTCAAGTCTATGGAATGATCTCATGGATCCCAAGTCCATGGATGGGTTGTGGTAGCAGAAAGAAAAAAAGCAACCATGAAAATGCTAGTCCTATACGATATATGCAATTATAGAAGGGAATGGGTGTAAAGATAATTTTACATTTTATAAAGGGAATGGGTGTAAAGATAATTTTACATTTTGAATTGGGTTTGAGAGGGTAGTTTAAGTAATAAATTTGGGTTTAAAGAGATATTAATTCTTTAATAAAAAACAATATGGGTGAAGAGAGTAAGTTGGGTGTAGAAAGAGGTTGGATGAATTTAAATAAAATTCCCCTATTTTGAATGACCTGTGGGTTCCTATCCCATGATCTTTCAAGCCTTCTCTGCTGAAGCCTGCTACTTGTGCTCTCTCAACGGTTAGTGATCTCATTGACCCCATCTCCAAATCTTGGAATGTTGCCCTTCTACAGATGTTATTCTCAGTTGACGAAGTGGAAGCCATTCATGCCATCCCTTTGAGTATCCGCTCACCCCCTAATTCCTTTATATGGCATTATAATCCTAAGGGGCGCTTCACTATGCAGAGTGCATACTTGGTTGCTCGTGAATGGGTCCACCCATTGAACACTGGGACCTCCTCTTCGAACTCAAGCGTTGCCGCCAAGTTTTGGGACAAGATTTGGAAGGCCAAAATCCCTTCGAAGATCAAAGGTTGTGTTGGGAGATGCAAAAATCTATTGCCTGCTATTCTAATCTAGCCAAACAGCATGTTACGGGCGATTCTTCGTGTGTAATTTGTAATGCCCAGGAGGAGTCAATTTTACATCTACTCAAGGACTACCCCTTCGCTAGATGCGCTTGGTTACCTTCCTCCTTAGGCATCCCACGGCGTGGATTTAATCCCCACTCACCCATACTTTGGTTTATGGAAATTGCTGACCAAATGCCGTCTTCTAACTTTGATTCCTCTTAGTCATTTGTTGGGCCATTTTGGGTGCTAGAAACTCCATGTTGTGGGACGGTAGATGTGACCCCCTTGATACTATTGTGGCTCGCGGGCTCCAATGGTGGCAATCTTTCGTCCAATCAAACGCCTCTTTGCCACCCACCTCTGCGAGGCCTCTTGAAATCTACAAGTGGTCTCCTCCCCCTGTTGGTTCACTAAAGATTAATTTGGATGGGGCTTGGAATTCGCTACTTAAAATGGGTGGTTTTGAATGCATTTGCAGGGATGCATCAAGGAACTTCTTAGCGGCAAAAAGTGGCAGTTACTCCGACATTTTCTCCCCTCTCCAGGCCGAAGCATCTGCCTTCCATGAGGCTGTGGTTTGGGCGACAATCAATCATTTTTTAATATAATTCGCTTTAGATTGTGCATGCGTTGTCTGATCCTTCTACTAGTTTGTCTCTAGTTGGGTAAGTTGTTGAAGACATTAAGACCTTTCTTCCGTCAGTCACTGAAGCTTCATTTACCCATGTTCATCGCCAAGTCAACGGTGTTGCTCATCGTCTTGCCCGTCTTGGTCTTTCTATTACTCAAGGTTGTGAATGGTTTGATTCCCCTCCAAGTATAATCCTAGATTTGCTTGTTAAGGAATCCTCTTCGCCTAAAACTGGCTTTGTACTCAACCATTGCAACAACTTTTTCACCAATCTACTATCATTTCTATTAAAAAAAAAAATTTGGAATTTGGATAAAAGTTAGAATTTATAAATTGACATGCACCAATTCTCTTGTTTAGATTCATAAACCTAGAAATTTAAAATTTCCACGTGAAAGAAAAACTTGGAATTTGGGACCTCCAATTCCCAAGTTTAAATTCCATGTAAGTAGATGTCATTTCCCAATTTCTATGATTGAGAGTTTAAAAATAACAAATTCCGTATTCAATTCTATTATTCTTTCACTACATTTGGATAAAAAAAAAATTAAAGATTACTAAGGAATTTTAAAATGATGAAATTTTATTTTCTAGAAATTGTGAATTTTCTTATTTGATTAACCTAAAAGATGGAATTGAATACGGAATTTGTTATTTTTAAACTCTCGATCATAGGAATTGGGAAATGACACATTTTTACATGGAATTTAAACTTGGAAATTGGTGGTCCCAAATTCCAAGTTTTCTTTTTTTTTTTTTTTTTCACACTAAAAGTCTAAATTTCTATGTTTATGAATCCAAACAAGAGAATTAGTGCATGCCAATTTACAAATTCTGACTTTTATTCAAATTCCGATTTTATTTCCCTCATCCAAACATATAGGTTAACCGAACCAGAAAATTCACAAATTCTAGAAAATAAAATCCCGTCATTTTAAAATTCCTCGGTAATCTTAAATTTCTTCATCCAAACAATGAGACTGAAAAAAAAAAAATTTAATCCTTTGTTTATAATAATAAAACTATCACAAAAGAAAAAGCTTCGGCATTAATCTATACTACTTATTAACAAAACCTCTTTGTCAATCAAAAGAGAGTGAAAAGACAAAATTAACCTTGTCAACAAAACTAAGGAATAACACCCAAAATAAAAGTTATCTGCAATATTGTAAATTAACCACAAAATAATTTTATTGTTTTTCTTAAAGCCTCACAACCAGCAACCATATTAGTTGCCCTCATTTTCTATTCCTTGTTTTTCTCCCAAATAAAATAAACTTTCAATGGCAAAATAGTTATCCAGAAGTAGTTGCAAAGATATGAACAACCTCTTTAGCAACAAAAACAATCATTTGAAGATCGCCACCAAAATGCTTTAGCGACCATTATATATTTTCTCTTTGTAAATTTATTTTCAAAATTTTAATAAGCACATGCACAGTATGCTACAATTGCTAGCATATTATCGAGAGACCGTTTGTCGACCATTTTCTGAAAATATCATTCATGTCCTTATTTTTTCTATTTTACCCTTAATTGCAATAAACATTTACATAATAAGGATACATTAGTACTTTAATTGAATATTTACAATCATTTAAATAAATTAAAAGATTTCCTTGGTTGTATAGAATTGAAATTTAAGGAAATTTAAGGAGCATATTGCTTCAAACAATTCATAATTTATTCTCGAAATTGTTTGAAACTAAATTTAACGAGCCACTAGTTTTTTATGTAAAACCAACAAATACAAATACAACACTCACTTAATGTTTCTACAAAGTGAAACCAGCTAGCTAAAACTTGAGCTGATCGACTTCAGCCATTTCCGGTTCAGCCGCTTGTACAAAGAGCAACTTCTTTCCACACTATCTTAGATGGAAATAAATTACCAGCGAATAAACATTTCAAGTCCAAGGCACACAGCATATGCACAAAAAGTATTTATACCACGCAACGTCGCAGGCTGTAAAGATGAGTAGAGATTATTTGACTCAAATATGCTTCCTTATTGGGATCTGCAAACCGTGTTCAATAAGGAACAACGATGGATTCTATAAGCTCTTGCAGTGGAGCTAGCTCCTTCTTGTCAATTAGCACGAATTCCTGCAAAAGAAAAAACGCAGTATAATGTAATCAGCCTACGGCTTTGCCAACAAGTATTGTCCATCAAGTAAGATAAAGCCATGACTCTTATGCATTAGTAATATCGTTCTCTCCTAACTGTTATGTTCTTATTCCAGGAATATAATTTTTATCGGATAACAATAAAGCCATGACAGGTGTTCGGACAACTACATGTCTATGCCGCTTTTGATAAAATTGAATTGAATGTTTGAGCATCTCAATTTATTGGTACTTTTTCCCACTAGCATCATTTTTGGGAATACAATCAAACTGTACATAGTCCATGTCTTCCTACCGCATTTTTGGGGAATTACATCAAACCTAAGTTTCACAAAAGTAGACGTTTCTAACTGTATGACACATTCCACCAGCTTTTCCCAAGAAATGGAAGCGTGACCAAGGTATGCTTACTAAAGCAGAAAATAAACGATGGCACTCTTATTCCTGAAGCCCCCAACACATCCAAAGTGAGCGAGTTGAGGCCTATCTCCTGCTTCAATACACTACATAAAATCATTTCAAAGCTCATTGCTAAAGGAATCGAGGCTGTTCTTCCAGACACTACCAATCATGACTCATTACCAATCTGCATTTGTTGTTGGCACAAGTCCTACAAGCCATGATGTGATGGATCCAAGCTTACATTACCTCTAAGTTCGCTAATAGTCAATGGTGAATTACCTAGCAAGAGCAGGTTGTGCCAATTGTGAATTACAAAGGTTCTTTCACTTGTTCTCCAAAAGAACATCCACTCTAACCCTTCTTTCAAATTCTATTGGAAGTGCAGTAAGCTTAGAATCACTCATATTTGATTTCTGATGACCCCATCATGCTCAGTCATAAGGATCTTCACTTGCGCTTCAGATGCCCTTGATAATTTCCTTTGTCCCTCGATGTCAAGCCTAGCAAAATACAAATAACACAACTTTCTCTGGATTTCCAAAGTCAATTCACTCACTCCTATCAGGTACTTTGGGAGCTGAAGGACTAGCTCACAGAGATTTACTTCCCATGTACGACATTTTTCAATTGTTACTGTGATAAGCAGTTTCTGTCTGCGTTCCAGTCTCCTAAAATGTTTTGGAAGTCTAGTATTCCTCCTAAGGTTTGTGTTTTGGCTAGGATCATAGCTCACAGAAAAGCAAACACTTGCAATTCAGTACAGAGAAGATCCAATATTTGGCTGTCTCCTGACTGGTGTATTTTGTGCAAAAGAGAGACAGAATCTGGAAGTAGCTTGTCCTTACATTTTGCGTGTACATTGGGGTCTCTGGTAGTAGTTGGTTGAGGTTGCACAGGTTAGCTTGGGTTACTCCTCAGTTACAATTCAACGCTGTTTGTGAAAAGTCGCAGATTCCTTATGGGCTTCACCCTCTATACCCTGTAGAGAGAGTTTACTTACTATAAATTAATTAGATCGGGAAGCTGCTGTAGTTTGAGAGTTGCGACTCTGATGTCAGAGATGTGTTTTGGTTTTATGCATTTTATCAAAACCTTGGTTGACCCCTTACCAACAGCTAGACCACAATCAAACCACTCCCACCCCCACACCCCCCACCCCTTTCCACCAATCCTTTGTCCTGCTCACTCAATCCAAGAACAGATCCCAAAAGTTTAGGGCACGTGGATTGCCCCCAAAGGGTTGCCTAATTCAAGGGCCAATTTAAGTCAAAGCAAGACGATAATCAATTTCAGAATGTTATCGACGTCATCAACAAGATACAATGATTAAATAAATAAACATACAACTAGATACTTTTCAAAAAGAAAAGAAAACAGTTATTGCAATAGTAAGAGTACTTACACAGGTAAATAGTATGAAATGCTTGAAGCAAGTATTTAAATGGGCCTCCTCCTTAAGGCTCACAATTTTCTGGAAATGAGAGTGATATATGTGGGCATATACACGGAACAGTCTTTTGAATATCGTCTTCACAACCTCCCTGAAATTGGGGGGAAATGGTGCACCTGAATGACAAAAAAAAAAAGTGAACAGACAATGAATTATATTAATTAAATGAACAACACAATATGAGGAAAAGAAGATATCGTAATAAATAGTATTACCAAGCTTTTGGGGAAATATGGATTCATCATCAAGTTGAGATTCAATCCAGTCCATTAGATATTCAACATATTTTGGAGCCGAAACCTCAATAGGTTTCTTAATTAGTACACCATCGGCCCACCTATACTCATACCTGTAGAGTTTTAATAAACAAAAACCAAACTTCATAATTAAAAACAGAAGCTGGATTAGAATAAAAGTTACTGTAGGCACAATTTGATCAGTCGTTAAAATTGTCCAAGCCATCAGGTAAAAAGAGAAATTGGGGGTACATAATTTTTCTGAAGTTTTACATGAAAAAAAGTGTAGTAAGTTGCTGACAGTATTTCAAAACTGATTTCATGTAATAGTAACTCTAGAGCTGCCAGGTAAAGGTTGGTTAGCAGACAAACCACATTCTGAATGACCAGAATGGTATAAGAAATTATGCAAGTACTGGTGCTGAGCAGTGTGTTAAAAGCGTGAGGCGTGGGTAAGGCGTCTAAGGGATAGCCCGGCCTAGGCGTGAGGCGAAGCCTCTTGGGACCTAAATTTTTTAATATACACCGAGTGTACACATATATTATCAATATATATACACGCATATATATACATAATTTATATTTTATATATATATATATATATATATATAAAATAGAGGATGCAAAGCACAATGAGCACACATATAGCAATAAAAAATAAAAATAAAAAGCCCCTGAGGAGCGCCTAGGCGGCTCCAATGACGCCTTCCGTCCACTCCCTCAAAATAGAGGCGGCAACCCTCACACACC
This sequence comes from Pyrus x bretschneideri, assembly GCF_019419815.1. NCBI lineage: Eukaryota > Viridiplantae > Streptophyta > Magnoliopsida > Rosales > Rosaceae > Pyrus > Pyrus x bretschneideri. The sequence goes on along the minus strand of NW_025999808.1, from coordinate 278,261 downwards.
CAGCCTCAGAGGACGTCTATAATACATTGGTGCTGAGAGAAAGGTATAAAATCCAAAAGAGAAAGGGGAAGTTGAGGCATGAAAGGTCCACATACTGTTTAAAAGAGGAGATTGGTTTCCCATGAAGCACAAAAGTTGGGACAGGGTGGTGCAAGACGTAGAGATAGGTAGAAGCTTCATTTATCTTATCCTACCCTGCACAGACACGGAGGTTTACCTCCGTATCCCGTATCTGACACGCGGGGATATGGATATGCAACAGATACGGAGGTTTACCTTATCTAAATAATATTGATATTGAATACTTAATCCTTTTCATGGTAGTATTGATTAATTGCATTAAACATGTCAGTATAAGATAGTCAAATTAATAGTTTATTTATAGTCTATCAATATGTGAACACCTACTAGCAAACGGACCCAATTGCTATTAATTTCAGGATCAATAAATCTAGCTTTCTTAAACTCTTGTACTTAGTGTGTTTCCATGCTCCCCAGAGACTTTTGGTAGAAAGACAAGAAGCCAGTAACACATTGGTAAAACCCCAAACAAAACTAATGATATCAGGAAAGAAAGAGCAAAACGGTTTTAATAAAAAAAAGATACACTCCCATACTTGGGGCCTGCAGTCATTGTAGGACAATTCTCTGGAGTGCAGAACTCTGTGAGGGTACCATACAACAAGTTGACCTGATTGAAGAAATCCACAGCTGAAATTAAAACACCGACAACAACATTTTAGAAATAGTGTACACAAAAGAGATTGAAGTAAAAAGAAAATTGCTGGAAGAAGGTACTTGACTGTTGTAACGAAGTTTATTTTTCCTAAAAGACTTGAGAAAATGAAATTCACACAATTGTTGCGTTTTTTCATTTTTTTTTTTTGTGTGTTTTTTACTCGTTTAGTCAGGGTGCGGGGACATGAGGAACACGAGATCAGATGTGAAGGAAGGAGCAACAACACGTAAAATGGTCTTTGTACTTAGTTTTAGTTTTATCTATTCCTACTATTTTTATCCTCGACTCTCATTTTTCTTCAATACCTCATTTCTCTCCTCTTTCCCTTCTTTAATTGGAAGAAACACAAAGGCAAGCCCTACAAATTTCTGGTTTTTGTCTGGAACATGGTAATATTATGAAGTAAAGTCACTCCCCTTCAACTGATTATTCTATACTTATAAATTCTAGCTATTTTCTCACAATCCTTTCTACGAGAGACACATAAAAACATAAATATATTTTCAAATAATATTTCAAGTTGCATCCAAACGAAAGAAATTCGGAGGAAAGAGTCCCATTTTCATGTAAATCCTTTTACATAGAAACTTTTACTGTCTAAGACATCACACAACAAGCTAAACAGAGATTTTATGCAACCATATGTTCTTCCTTTGACAAGAAACAAAACTTTTAACCACGTATCAACCATTTAATGGACAAAACAAACTATAAATTACAGTTTGTGATGTGTGAGTGGGAGGGAGAGAGAGAGAGAGAGAGAGAACTGTTGACAGCAAGCCATTCATTTAAATCTTCTCCAGTTGGAAGTTTTACTGCCTCTCTTAGGTTGCCGCTACCAAGTGTGGCATCAATATGCTTTCTAAGCTGAGCACCCTGCATCAAGAGAAAAAAAAAAATTAATGATTTCAGTTAACCTATATGATTGTAGTATAAAATCAGTTACTTTCACTTTGCGTCTTTAAATTATAACTTCATGAATGCTGATTTCTGATTCAAGTCAGGTTTGAACATGCTCCTTTCTCATTCCAAATTGTCCATATTATCATTTAAGAGATTTAAACTCACAGGTACAGGTTTAAACCATAAAAGTTTTAAAGTTTTAAATCCCACATCATGAGGTTAAACACTACGAGAAAATACGTGCAGTAGCTAAAAGCAAGGACAAAAATATTTATCAGTACAATTCAATTTCTAAGTAAAAAGAATCAGATGAGAAAATAAGCAAATTAAAATTACAACTTATGCCCATATAATATGGGTATAAACAGCTACTAAAACTCAATAAAACTTTTGTATATGGGAAGAACAATGAACCAATATAGATTAGATACATAAATAAACTCAGGGAGAACAAGTTAATTAAAGGTGAACAACCTTGCTCCCTGAAGGTGCACTTTTTTTCGGGCGGAATGTCCTCTGGTTTCTGCACCATTAGCAAACTTCAGTTTTACAAAATTGATAGTGACTAAAATCATAATGTACTAAACAACTAAGAAGCAAATAAAATTGCATTTATGTACATGCACATGCTAACACAGGAAAATAACAAACACTATTTATTAAGAGGAAACACAAGGAATACAAGAAGCATGAACAAGTAAACTAAATGGCATGTAAAACAACAAAAGAAACAGAAAAACCAAAGAAACAAACCTAAACCAACTGATAGAAGAGCATCTCAAATAGCCCTCAGTTCAAAACTCCCGCTCCAATCATGAAAATCACAAAATGTTTTGACAGAGAAGTCCCGACAGAAGCAAAAAGTCTAATTCTTTTGTTTTTTTATTTTTATTAAGAACCAAATTTTATTAAATTCTAAAAACCAGTAGAATCGAATAACAGAAAACTGCCACCTACAAAAACAACAGTATACAGCATAAAAAGGAATGCCCATAGACTGAACCCACAAGGAAAACCCAAATCGAACATTGTCCTGCAAACTTCCATGCCCTCCTCTCCAAAACTGTCAAAAACCCTCCTTTTATTTACAAGGAACACCACCAAAAATCAAACAATGCATCACACCTACATAAGAATTCAACCCTTTTACATCCGCAAAATCCTTAAACTTTCCAGTGGACGAGAACCCTCCACAAAGGAAACCTACACAGTCATTACACAAGCATCTCCCCATTTTTCTTTGACCAAATCACCCACGCCCTAAACCACCCTCTGGTTTCCTTCTAGATATTACACCCAAACAAATCAATCCCTTCTCCCTACCTCAATACCTTCCAACAAGAAATTGCATATAAACTCTGCTAAGTATTTTGCCACTTCACTAGAATTCTAAAAAGGGACAGATAATAAACTGGCAAACTGTACAAAGAGATTGAAGTAGATAAGCCACAGTCCCTCAACAAAAATGCTTAAAATTTAACAACTAACAACGGCAGCATGGTTACGAATCATTGACTTTCCTTACCAAGCAATATTCCATTTACACAACACCTACAGTATCAGTATGGTGGATTAACAAAAAGATATAACCGTGGCAGGAAAAAAATCCAAAAGAATACATCAAATCACAAATTTCATAGATCAAGCGATAGGGATTCCAGCATAACACATCGGCCATCAACTGATCAGAAAATCAAAATAACGAAACAAAAACTTCCATCAAAAGATTCAGAACCAAATAACACCAGAAATGAAACACGCATGGAAGAAAGCTCCATTCTTGGGGGGATGAAAAGTTTGAACTTGCCTGCCCAGACCGAAGAGACTCATAGCTCGAAAGAGAGAGAGAGAGAGAGAGAGAGAGAGAGAGAGAAGGAATAGGGGTTTGTGTACTGTCAATTTCCTTCGCCTTTCTTTGAGATGCGATCGGGTTTACAAAAGAACAGGCCCTTACTTTTTTTGTAAACACGAAAGAAACAAACAAACAAAAAGTTTAGGGCCTGTTTGGTAAGGGTGCAACTTGGTTGGCACAACCTATATTCAGGGCCTGTTTGGGATTGAGGTGCTTAAAAAATAAGCTACTATGAAAAAAAGCTATGAAAATTTTTGGTGTTTGGTAAACTTTGAAAAGCAGCTTTGTTTCAAAGTTGAGGGTGAAAAAAAGCCCAAAACCAAGAGATGACAAGAAGCTGCAATTTGCAGCTTCCAAAAGCAGCTTATTTTCACCCACACACGGATGAACAGTGTCCACGTTTAATGAAATATACCATAACCCAAAACTGCCCTCGGCTTTCCCTTCACCGACGCTCTCGCCTTTCCCTTCTCCAGAACTCTCTCGCACGCTCTTCACCTCAGAGCTCTCTCGCATAACCCGAACCTCAGGCTCTCTCTCGTTCTCTCGTTCCATCATGAACTTCCACTCGGTATTGGACGGCTGCGCCTCGACCAAGCGCTGCAGGATCTTGAGCGCCTCGTCGTCCTCGCCGTTTTCGAGCTTCTGCTGCAGAAGCGATTTCAGGGCACCGATGGCTTCCGAATTCGAACCCAGGAAGTCGGACAATGGCGATGAGGATTGGTTGTTCTCGTTATATGTGACCTGGGTCGGCGCTTCTTCGGTCAATGTCGGCGGAGGTTCGGCTATGGCGAGCAAAGTCGATGATTTGGTGGTGAACACGGCGGCGGTGACTCCGATGAGAATGGCGGTTTTGGCGTAATGTTTAAGAGTTTGAAGAATCGGGCTTGGGTTGTTGTGGGTGTTACCTGGGAGGAGGGGTCGGTGGTGGTGGGCGGCGGAGGAGGCTGTGACTTTGAGGGCAGGGACATTGTGGGAATTATGGGAATGGGGAGGGTCAAAACGGAGAAGGGAAGGTTGGGTTGGTTTACTGGGAATGAGTTTGTATTGGAAGAGAGATGAGGATGTAGAGAAGGAGGAGGAAGCGAGAGTGGAGGAGGAGTTCATGGTTGAGCCGGCGGGTGCGGAGTGGCGGAGATGACAAGGTTTGGGAGGTTTTGTTTGGGGTTTCTGTGGTAGGTGGGGGAGGAGTCAGAATGCGACTTTTACTCTTAGTGACGGTTGGTGTGGTTAATCTTGGATGTGTTACTTTTTAATTGTTTTTGAATAACGTGTTGAAATTTTTTTTTTTTATAGTTCAAAATTTAGGTCTCGTTCTTTTTTTTGTTTGATTATAAATTACACCGTCGATTTTACAACAATGTCTTCTATTTATTTAATTGTATGATTATCTGCCAAATTGATGATGGCGGACTCATTTCGGGGTTGCATGGAAGCCACATTTAGCACTGACTGAGACTACTTTCAAGTACATTAACAATATTGTACTAATGAATCCTAGCTATTCACTCTAAAATATTTCTATTAAAGTAGTTTGTCATACTAATTAATATTTAAGATAAAGTTTATAAATATTTTTCTTCTAAAAATAAAATATATTTAGTAATTCACTTTTATTTGTTAAGAAAATTAAATTAATAGCACATCTAGTAATATACCCTTTTTGGTCATTTCACACAGTCACAGCTGTTTTACAAAAAAGTTTACCAACCACTATGATACTGTTTTTTGTTTCCAAAAGCACTTTTACAAAAAAGTTTACCAAACACTTTGCTGGCTTTATTTCACAGCCGCTTATTCTCACAGCACAGCCGCTTATTCTCACAGCAGCTTTTTTTCAAAGCACAGCAATACCAAACCAGCCCTCAATCCAACCTTAAACCCGAACAAGCAAGGTTTTTTTTTTAGTTATAACCCCCCCCTCCGAGAACCTAACCCAATTTCAACCCGTTCATTGATTGGGTTAAGTTGGGTTGATCATTTGCCCAACCGAACCCAATTGGGTTGAGCTGTGCAACATGCTTCTCAATGACCTTTGCACCTTCGTAGAGGATTCACAAGTGACTTTTGATGGATTATGATAGAAAAGTGCATGGAGTTGCAGAAAGCAATTGTTTTTCTGGCGGCCACACTTTGATTTTTGCTTGAAGGAGGCTTGTAATCTATGTCTGGTTTGGTACTAGCTTTGTTTTTATGCAAGAGTTTCAAAGGACAAGACTAGAGTTGAGTACTAGCTATGGACAATGAAGTGTTCCTCTTTTTCTTTTTCTTTTTTTGGTACTAGCCTTGGTATTTCTTGTATTTTAATTCAAACTTTGTATGAATCCGATTAAAACTTGAAAAAGTTGGGCAACCCAAACCCAACCCAAGTAAACCCGAACCTGATCCCGAATTGTAAACGTTGGGTTAGGATTAGGTTGACCTTCCAACCCGTCCAACCCGCCCGAGTTGCACCCCTACTGTTTGGTACTCTACTTGAATCCAACTTTTTAAACTCAAAAACAATTTTCAAGTTTTAGGCCTTAAAAACTTGTTTGACATGATTATTTTCAAAAATTGAACTCAAGACTTACTCAAAAATATAGTATATTCTCTAAAAACATATTTCTTTCCTCTCCCTCCTCCCCTCTCACTCCAAATCTATCTCTCTCTTTTCTTCTTTCTCTCCTTTTTTTTTTTTTTTTTACCTTTTTCGTCTCTTCTCCAATCTGCTCTCTTCATTCTCTTGGTTATTTCTCTCACTTCTCTTCCTCTCTATCTCATCTGGTCCTCTCTTCTTTCTCTTTCCTTCAATCATCTCTTACTTTCTTTCTTCCTCTCTCCTCTTTCTCGCTCTCCTGTGACCCCCTATCTTTAGATCTCTTTGTCTTGTTTAAGTCGTAAGATTTAAAAATTTTAAATTGTAAACCAATCAAGTTTTTGAATATTAAAGAAAATTGTTTTCAGGAAATGTTTTGAGAAATGATAAAAAAATTCAAATAGGATACCAAACAGGCCCTTAATAACTTTTGATTATTCTAGGCCTATTTTACAGGTTTTATAGGGTGAGGGGGTCCGTCGGTAACATAGAGTGTTGGGTGAATTTTGCGGCTTGATTTTTTACTTTTTGTGTTGTTACTTACAATAATAAGGAAGTGAGAATTTTTTCCTTTCAAGTGTTACATTACAACTATGAAACTATCTAAAAAATATTATAAAATTTATTGAACCATGATTTTTCGGGGTCTGTAAGGGAGGTCGGAATATGAATACCTCATAAGTCTGGTCATAGACTCAACAACTTCCGCTACGAGGATGACTAAACGGAGCAGCAATGCCCCATCATCTTGTTTCGGAATCAATGGGTGAAGTTCGACGACTTCGCTGAGATTGACCATATTTATTCCGCAAGATACGAAAACCTAATCTAGTAAGGAATCAACAGGTTTTCTATAATCTTGAAGTCTTTACAATCTAAGGATTGGCGTGTCTGCGGAGCTGACTAAACGGAATAGCCTTCATCTTATGTAACTAATTCCTATCGATGATGGCATTATGGGGAGTCGGGCAATCCATTACGTGGAAGATCACTAGGTGGTTGTAGGTTCTGCTTGGACTGCTAGCTTTACTGTTCCTAAAGATCACATCGATGCCCCGTTGAAGGTGTGAAGGGTTGTCTTCCCTTTGTTGAGAATCCTCATCTTTTCAACGGCATTATTGAAAATGACGCTAACTCCCGAGCCAGTATCGACTAGGACGCGGCTCACTAGGGCATGGGAGATTTGATTCCCTAACGGTGAAGGTGTTGTCGTGAGGCGAGTAGACATCTTCCAAATCACGGTCAAGGAACATCAAAAAATTGGAACCGATCGCTGGTGATTTGTTGATGGCAGCCACCATTCTTGGCTTCTTTCAAGCCGTTTTTCTTGCTTTTCAGATGCTCCTAAGATATTCTTGCTCATTGTATATGTAGTTCATCCCATAAGGTGTTTCTCTCACTGGGCACTGGATAGAGTGGAGACCCTGAAGCCTTTTGGATTTTGTACGTATTTTTTCTAGGATAAGGTGTTGAGATGACTCTTTGGAGGTTAGATCAATTACTTTCGCCCTCCGGGTAACCAATTCTTCAAAACAGGAAATAGTTTCTTTGAGGTCTTTGATGAGTGCCTTCATGTTGGTAAGTCTAGTAGGTTCTTTAGTCAGTGGGCTTTGCCGGACGCCTTCTAGGGATAAACAAATTTTCATGACATCTTCCCACATCTCGTCTATGGTGGCAACGCCATCATACTTCTGGTGGATATTGCCCGTCCTTGGAGGCGACAAAGTTGTTGTTTTTAACTAAGCTTTCTGACATGTCAATTGGCAAAGTGATTTGGTCGGGAGGAATATGAGTTCACTCTCAACGAGAGCACTAATTATTAGAGCCAAATTGCACATTGCCGTAAGTAGTGGTTGAGCATAAACTCAAGTAACCTGCAAAACAGTAAACAACTGTGAGTAAGCCTAAGACTGGGGGGTATGCCGGCTAAAGGCTCGTTGATGATCAAGTTAGTGAATGATTTTAGACTCAAGCAGTTGACAAGAGAATTGAAGTGTTTAGATTGCATAACCATAGATGAACCCTAGATGGGTGTATATATAACATGGGGAGAGACACTTTTTAGGGTAGAATCCTCGTTCTAAGCCAAGAGAATCCTAGAGGGTATCTAGAAGTAGATATTGCACACTTTTAAGAGTTATGATTACTTGCAGCGCGCGCCAATCCCTAGATTGTAAGAACTCCAAAACTTATAGGATCTCATTGTGTCCATATCCAGATCAGATCATGTGTCTTGCAGAACAAGCATGGTCATCCAACAGAGTAGCTAGGACTCGGCCTATTGGCCCGGAGTAGAGTGATGGTGGCATCACTACTTCGTTTGATACAACTCTACCCGGAGCTTGTGAGTCCATGACCGGACTTCTGAGGTAACTATATTCGGATCAGCCTTACTCCGGCTGTAGAAAATCACGGTCCCTCATCTCATATGTTAATTACAGAAGCAGAAAACATAGTAATTTGCAAAAGAAATTCATTTTAAAAACATACCTTTCAAGATTGATTTCTTAGAGTTGTTAACCTCAGCATCAAACTTTAATTTAGAAGAAATACCAAGAGAAAAGAAGAGTATTAAGAAGAAAACTTTTGGAATAACACAAAAAATGATAAACCCAGACTTCCAACGGTCAAAATTTTAATACGCGAATTTACGAAAACCCACTCCCTTGGAGTACACTTGTAGGACTCGTCGTTGCAAACGTGTAAGCTCAAGCGAAATTGAATTTGGCGCTAAAATGAAGAAATTTCGAGAATCAGAATGATAGGGGCATTTTGGTAATTTTACCATTGGACATATTTTTACATCTGGGACTTCTCCTTAGTTAACATGTGTCGAAATCCCTCCCCATTTTTAGGGTGTTCCTTTCTTCTCTCCCGTGACTTCTCTCTCTCTCTTTATTTACTTTCCCCTCAACTCTCATCTCTTCCCTCTCAGCTTACCCTTCTCTCTCAACTATCTCCCTTTCTAAACAGACACACCACCACCACCACCCTCATATTACTACGGTGAGCCCTACGACATTATCACCACTCATCATTCACTCTGGCGAACCATTACGCCAACCATCATCTCGTCATTTCATTCGTCGATAAATAAGAAAAACAAGAATGAACCTTCAATCTCAAACCCAAGTAGTGGAAACTCGAGCCTAACCTTGGAAAGTTTATTTTGTCTTGTCGGATTTCTAGGTTTTCCAATTAAGGTAAGCTCAGGGTACTCATAATTCCTTCATTTTGAAGTTGTGGTTTGATTCCTGGTTCTATATGGTTGATTTGGTGGTGATGGGTATAGAAATTGACTTGGGAAAATTGTTTCCCAGCTTCCGACGATTGCACCGTGAGTTGCAGATGTTTTTCCGGCCATCTTCGGGCCACGGTCATGAGTAAGATTATGCGATTACGGACGTCATGTGTCTACTTACAAAATATTGTGTTGTGTTGAATTCTTGAGATTTTGCAGGCTATAGTAAGTATTTTCTTACGATACGTAGTATGTATCTTTTGGAAACTATACTTGTTTTACGATGAAGGGTTATTATGTTTTCGAAAATGTTTCTACAAAGCTTTATTTTTAGGCCCACTCACCCTTGTTTTTCGACCCTCCAGGATTTTGTAACTGAGCTTTCGTATCGACGAGGATTCTTGGCAAACCTTGGTACTGGAGATTAGACCTGGCAAACGGGTTGTGTCTTTCGTGTACATGTCGTTTTCATGTAACACTTGCTATCTTAACGGGTCGTGTCAAGTCACACCTGTTATCTTAACGGGTCCTTAACAAGTCGGGTCACTTTGCCCAACTGGTAAAGTGACTCGACCCATTATGACCTGTTAAGAAAAAAATATTTTTTTTTCTTAAATTTGCACATACCACACATTGCCACATAAATATTACTTCAAAACATTAAAACACATTTGTCGTTTAAGTACTACATCTACACTCGAAAATATGAGCCTAATAAAAGAACATCCATACATTACTAGTCTATTACAAAATATTAAATGTGCAAGGATATGCAAAATGAAAGAGTTTTTGTCTTCAAGGTTGTGAAGCCTTTCTCAAAAGTTCAAACCTTGCCAATGGAACTCAAAGCTTGCATGTTATTCTTTTACAAAATCCTCAATTTTCATTGATCATCATGAGGAAATTGTAATAGAACTTTGGCTTGATCTATTGCCTTCAAGAGTTATGTTGATGATGTTTTCAGTAAGGTTTTCCATGTCAATTTCACATATCCAATTCAATTTCACCTATCTATATCCATTTCAAATTTACATATCCAATTCAATTTCAAAATCCAATTCACATATCCAATTCAAATTTACTTTCAAATTCACAATTCAATTAAAAATACCTTGCAGTTGCAGGTTGCAGCCTTGCTTAATTGCTTTGCTTTGCTTGTTCCAAATCTCCAAATCTGGAAAACAAATATAGACCACTTCAAGTAAATAGACCCCAAATGAAACATAGATACAAATGAATTCGCAGCATTCACAATAAAAAAAAGGACCTACCTGCCATTTGCCAATACTTGGGACAAATAATTAAGACATTGCATCTACTACATCAAAACAAAAATAGGTGGGACGTCACTACTCTGTCGTTGCCTGCCTCATAGGCCACATGAATTCTAACCTCCCCAGTCCCCTGATAACATATCCCTAATATATATATATATATATATATATATATGACATTAAGTAATGAATCTCACCTTACGGCTTACAATACGACTAACTGGCATGACATAATGAAGTTAGTTTACATAACTACATCTATACTCCCAAATTCCAATGCTTGAGTCTATTTTGGCCTCGTCCTTTTGTGATTTTCAAGCTTGCAAAGCCAACGCGAAGCATGCTTGCTCGATCGCTGGGTTTTTTGAATGTTTGTAAACATGCCCCAACCCAAAAACTCCAGAATCTCCAAAATAAAAAAACCCCAGAAACCCCAAACCCAGAAAATCCCCAGCCATTAGTTTTAATTTTAACGAAAATCCCAAATCACTAGTTTTTGAAAAAAAAGAACACAGAATACCCAAAACTACAAAATTCATACCTTTAGCGTGTGTTTGCCATGTGTGTGGTTTTCTTGTGGCTGACGGAGTCGAGTTTAAGGAAGTGAACGGAGAAGGATGTGAGAGAGATGTGGATTAAGGAGACAGCGCAGGAGTAAGTTTGGACTGGAAAGATCAGAGTGAATGAGGGAGAAGAGAAGGATAGCCTCCAACCTAATGCACAATGGACGGCTGAGATTAAATCTCAGCCGATCCAATGGTCACCAATTTTTTAAATATAATTATATATATATATATATATATATATAATTATAGTTTTTAGGGGTATAAAATTGTTAAATTAATATATATAATTATTATAGTATTTTTTAGGGTTATAAAATTATAAAATTAATATTTTGCTTATCGTATATCGTTTTACCCACGTGTATACTCAAACCAACTCGTTATCTTAACAGGTGCTTATCGGGTTGCCCAATAACGATCTGATTTGTTATCATGTCAACCCGAACACCTGTGTCGTGTCAGGAATTGTCAGGCCTACTTGAGATTATCTTCGATGGTATAATTCTCATCCTTCCTTACTGTACTTTACTTATGCTCTAACATCAAGTGTGAAATGAGTTCATTCCCACTCACTAGCACACTCTTATACTTAGGCACTTTTAAGTTTTAATTCATTCACATCTTCCACATCACTACACTTTATGACTTCGTCACTTTCGGGTGATGGCCAGCACAACTCAATTCGGAGTCCAGGTGAACATTCCGGGTCGGGGTGTGTCATTTTTCAACACCAATAGCCAGTAATAATATCCCTATTAGAAAAAATAATTTAATTATCTAATTAGTTTTAAATTTAGCTGAAAAATTAGATCAAGTTGAAGAACAAATAGCATAAATTAATCAAGTTTTACATAACGCATCTTCATTACTTCCACCACCTTTGTTAGAAAAATTAGAAAATTTAATTTTAGGTACAAATAATCATATTAGAAGACCTAAGATAAATCCTTTTGATAACAGAAAATAGAACTCTTTAGAAGAAAAGGAAAAGAAGTATTTAGAGCTAAAGATGTTTATCCAAACAAAGACGAAGCACAAGAATTTATTAGAAAAGGTTTTGAAAGTACACAAAAAAAAATAAATATAATTTGTATCAATTAGGTTTATTTGAAAATAGAAGTAGAATTGTAAGTAGCATCAGTCAACAAGAAGTTATACTTAATTTACTTAGTAAAGAAGCAGTTACCTATTTTAGAAAATCACATTTTAGTCATATTCACATAAGAACAAACTTAATTGGAATAACAGGATTAACCAGAGCACAAGTAGGTACAAAATTTTTAGTACACATATATGATGATAGATGAGATAATCACCAGCAAGCAGCAATAACAATAGCTGAGGTAGACTTAAATTCAAATTTAGTAGTCATAGGTTGTATTCCTAATTATATTATGATGATTAATGAATTTAGTATATTAAAGTAAGCATAAGAACAAAAAATTATAATAGGAAAGGAGAACATAAAAAATTTGTGTATTAGCTTAATGTATATTGGTAAAGTTTCTGATAAATACAATCATAAGTTTAATTTAGAATTTCAAATTTTAGTTCAAACATTTGGTAGTAAGCATGACAAATATGGATGAAATTCTAATGGAATGACTAAATTGATGTGTATAGTGAAACTCAGGGACTAAATTTATCGATTTTTGAAACTCAGGGACCAAAATGAGGAGTTGGACCAATGTCAGGAACCATTTACGATAAAAATCCTTATTTTGTGTAAATCCATGTGTCACCATTTTATTGGATTTATGGGTCCCACATACAAACTAACTGAATAGTTGACGGAATGACCAAATTGATGTGGGGTAGTGAATGTTATGGACGATATTGATTGATTTTGAAAGTGATGGACCAAAATGATGAGGTTGATCAATCTCAAAGACCATTTGTGATAAAAACCCTAAAAGAAAATATATAGGTCATTATTATTTGAAAGCGACTTACCGAAGCAAACCCCGACCCTGCTTTTTGATCTTATCTCCTCCACTTTCTTCCAAGTCTTCTTCCTTCTACTCTAATCAACTGTCAAAATCTCACTCTTCCTTCTAATGAAAAACAAAGTTGAGGAAAAGAATCATCTTTGTATATGGTTTGAATTGATTACAAGATATGTTGCTTTCTTTGAAGAAGAAAGAAATGGCAGACCTAAAGCTCAAAACATAAAGAGTAAAACGATAGTATTTATACATATGACTACATTTGAAACCCTATAAGAATATTCTTCTTGCTCATCCTTATCTATGCATAGTTATCCAAGCCTTGCTGTCATTGTACCGTTGAGGTGATGCTAGATGAGTGATGGGTGTTTTGATCAATTGAACAGGTGTCTTGGCAAGGTGTAACACCGTGGGCTTTGTTCACTGAACTATGGTTAATATTCCCCCTTAAGCTAAGCTGCGAATATTGAGCAATTAGCTTGGAACTAAGCAGCTTGAAACAAGTTTTGGGCAAGCTTTTAGTGAATATATCAGCCAATTGATTATGAGAGGTCACATATGATTTGACAACTAACTTGTTGATGCCCAATTCACGAATGTAATGATCGTCATTCTCAATATGCTTTGTTCTTACGTGAAAAATGGGATTGGCAGCAAGAGCACTTAGATTGTCACATAAGAGCAGCGGTGGATTATGGAGATAGAAGCAAAGGTCATGGAGGGCGTAGCAAATCTTTGATACTTCAGCAGCTATTTGGGCTAGAGAAGAGTATTCACTTTCAGTAAAAAACCGAGCAACAATTGGTTGCTTCTTCGCACTCTATGAAATAAGGTTGTTTCCAAAAAATATGCAGAACCAGGATTTAAAACAACAATCAATGGGACAACCAGCCTAGTCGGTGTCCGAAAAAGAAGTGATGTTTATAGAGCCTTTGGTGAGAAGAAGTCCATGATCTAGCGTCCCTTTAAGATAACGGAGAATCCGCTTGACGACTATGAAATGAGTTGTTCTAGGATTTTGAAGATGCTGACAAACTTGATTAATAGAAAAGGCGAAGTCAGGCCTTGTCCATGTAAAGTATTGCAAAGCAACCAATGATCAGTACATGGTAGGATCTTGAAGCAATTCACCATCGTAAGGAGCAAGTTTAGAAGCAGATGAAGGTGATGCTCATGGTTTGGAATCCACCATGTTGGCTTTTGTTAGGAGGTCTTGGACATACTTGGTTTGACATAAAAAGATTTTGTCTAATGTTCGATAAGCTTGAATACCAAGAAAAAAGTGCAATAGACCAAGATTCTTTATAGCAAACTGAGTACTGAGCTTGTTGATCAGAAATTCACAATGAGGAGAAGAGTTACCTATAATCAGAATATCATCAACATAAACAAGTATAAAGGTGAGTAAGTGATGAGCCTTGACAAAGAGTGAAGGATCTGTTATAGAAGAACGGAAACCGAAAGCTATAAGATTGCGATAGAGCTCCTCATACCAAGCTCGTGGAGCTTGTTTGAGACCATATATAGACTTGTGAAGCTTGCACACAAAATGAGATCTGAGAAGATCTACAAATCATTGAGGTTGCCCCATGTACAAATTGTGACAACCCGTCCCTAAAATTTCATTTTTATTTATTTTAATCGAGGGAATTGACGAAAATGCCTAGAAGCAAGGATTTTGATTTCTGTTGATCATTGTCTAGAGGAATGTATGACATATTCTTTTGGTGTAATTGTGTAGTATTCGTTTGTACGAACGCATAGACGAAAGCCGTTTGCGAGTTCAGATTTTATTGGTATAGTTACGAATGTTTGAAATTGGTTATTTGAAGTTTAATTATAAATTAAATTGAACTTCCATCTCGTGGAAGTGGTAACCAATCGGTTTTTAAAGGAAGGAGAGGAACCAATAAGTTTAAAAAAAAAAAAAAAAAAAAAGGAGGTTGCTTGATGGCAGCGAAGGAGAGGGGAGGAAGAGAACACATAAGGGAGATGGACGAATTGGGGGACGGGAGATGAAGAAACTGCCCAATTAGAAAGAGAAGGAAGGAGGGGAAAAAAAAGAGAAAAGGAAGGGAAAACAAGCAAGGGAAAACGGGTCATCCTATGACCCGCGCGACCCGAAGAGAACCATGGCCAAAATCGGTCATTTTTCCTGCAAATCAAAGCAAACCACTTCCTAGAAACTACTCCCTAGTCTTCCCTCTTCCATATCCATCTAAAATTTGAAGGAATTTGGGTGTAAATTCATCAAAGGGCCGACGGCAGGGCTAAGGCTTTGTGGTGGCCATCCCTCAAATTCTGAAACAAAACCCTCAAATTACCACCACCAAAATACTCCTTTGAAGCTCAGGAACAAAGCTCAAACAAGTTTGGGGGCGTCGGAGTTGCTATGGAGCCGAATTGAGGATACCTAAAACTAGGGTTTCCGACAGGTTTTAGCAAAATTGGGGCTCTTTCAAGCCAAATTTGCCTTGGCCACATGTATGAAAGTTGTTTCTCTCTTTGAAATCTTCATTCCTGTAAATTTTGGTAATTTTTAGAAATAGTTGAATTTTCCAGCAAGTCGGGGCGGCCGACTGCCACTTGCGGCGGCGCGTGGGCCGAGGTACCCCTTGACATTCCTAAGTTAAATTTGATACTCCAATTCTATATGTGAAGTTCGATTGACGAAATTTCAGTCATTGGAACCTAGTTCCATTAAGGTCCACCACTTGAATATTATAGCAACCGACAATCCGACCGTTGGATCGTCATCAAACTTTATTTCATTATAGTACATAATATTTGAGGACCATAGAAACTTATAGATAGGGAATCTGACATATGGATTTTCCCGAATTGGATTTGTAAGTTATAAAATAAAATGTTGACCGCCATTTGGTTTTGGCAATTAGCGGAGATCCAACCGTTGGATTGTAATGAAACCTTAGGACGTTATTCTAGAAACATAATGTGGATCCTTGGAAGTAACTGATTGGAAATCCGTGATGCAGATCTTTCAAATTGAATTACGTAGGGAAATGTTTTTATGTAAATTATGTATTCTATCGGTACGAACTCTGAGATGTGATTTGATAATTGCTCTAGGTGATGATGGTTCGTGATGTCTTGATATTCATGCTAGAGAGTCGTAGCGCGGACCTAAGGTGAGTGGGTCTTTTCCTTTCTATTGTGTGTGTGTGTGTGTGTGTGTGTGTGTGTGTGTATGATTGACAATTCCTTAAACGTTTATAAATTGATTATTTCATGTAATTACTATGAATGCTTTGAAGTACTAATGTGAACTATGAATGGCTTGATCCCTGTTTAGGGTATGTAGGCAGTCTAACGAGACGTTAGATGCAGCCATACAAGAAGTGAGATTAAATAATTGAGACAATAGCCTTGTTTAGGGAATTGAGTAATGTGAGGGACATTGGTGGAAAATGTGAGATTTAACCTTATGATTTGGTGGTTAAATGTTGGTCATAAATCAATGTGTGAAGAATTAAGAATTTGAAGTAAGGAAACGTAAATAATGATAGTTAATTAAACTAGTGTCTAGTTGGGCTTATGACCGATAATTATTCCCGAAAATAAATAGTTCGGGAGTAGGGCATTACAGCTTATGCATTTTTATGCCATATTATATATATATATATATAGGTATATAATTGAAAATGCTATAACATAGTTGAGTATTAGATTGCATCATGGTTTATCTATATGTATATTACCTGCACAAAATTATTGTGAACGCTTTGAAGTGCAAAGGTGAACGCAGGACACCCAGGTAAGTTCAGGCGAGTTTATGGTATTAGTTGAAATGATAGAGTTATGGCATGACTACATGTATGTTTTAGGCAACTCTGACCTTGTCGTACATGTTGCAATGATAGGCAACTCCGACATTATCGTACAGGTTGCCCATGAGTCGTATATGTTACAATAGATGCAGTTAGAGCTTACAAACCTGCACCCCGGTGTTAGTGCTCCCGCCCGTGGTCAGGGCACAATCCTTCACATGATGTTCACCTCCCGCACCTCACACTTACCTTGGATCTAAGGTAGGTGCACCATCTTGTCGTACAGACCACTATAGGTTGTTCCAACTCGTAGATGACCTGCGTTTATTCGCACAGTCTTCACGTGATCGTAACACTTGTGCATACTTATTTACACCCACTCCTGTCATACAGACCACTATAGGTGGTTCCAACTCGTGTGCAGGGATATGTGATGAGCTATAGGTTCAGCCATACAAGCCATAAGAGGTGAATCCGGCTGACATATTACAGGGATATATGATGAGCTATGGGTTTAGCCGTACATGCCACAAAAGGTGGATCCAGCTAACATGTTACAAGGATATGTGACGAGATATGGATAAGTCGTACAGGTCACTATAGGTGACTTCGACCTATGTGCTAACATTGATTGATGAGATATGGATAAATCATATAGGTCACTATAGGTGACTCCGACTTATGTGCTAGTATTGGTTGATGAGATATAGGTGCAGTCGTACAGGGCACCATAGGTGATTCTGACTTGCGTCCTAGTATGGGTTATTAAGCACATGATTATTTATATTGCTAATGAGATGCTGAGTAGTGGTATATTTCTGGATTTACTGTTAGTATACATTTGATTTCATACTTCTACGTAGTATGATTTTCTGGAAACTATACAAGTTTTACAGCGAGGGGTTACTACCTTTGATAATTGAAATGATTTTGAAAATCTTTGTTTTTCCCACTCACACTTTCCATTTTGCACCCCTCCAAGTTCTAGTAGCAAACTTCTGTATCAATGAAGACTTGTGGCACTCCCAATTCAGGTGACTCCTTGTGATGGTATAATTATCATCTTACCTCACTATACTTTTCTTATGCTTTGCATCACGTGTGAAATGGGTTCATAACCGCTCACCGCGCACTTGTGTATATATGCACTTTTAGATTTAAATTTATTCACATTTTACACATTATCACATTCTATGGCTTCGTCACCTTCCAGGTGTTGGCCAGTACAGCTCGATTTGGAGTTCTAGTGAACATTCCGAGTCAGGGTATGTCACACATCTTCATGAAGTGTGCCATGAAGGAAGGCATTAGAGACATCAAATTGAGTCTGATAGTTGTTGGTTTAGCGACCGAACTGAATGTTTCATGGTAGTCAATATCATGTTGTTGAAGAAACCCCTTAGCAACGAGTCGCTTTGCATTGATCCAAACTACCATCTGCCTTGTATTTAACTTGATACACCCATTTAGATCCAATAATGTTGTGAGAATGAGGTGGTGGGACAAGTGTCCAGGTGCGTGTAGACTTGAGAGCTTCGATTTCAGCAGTCATTGCTTCTTTCCAGTGAGGATTAGAAGAAGCTTGTTTGAAGGTGGTAGGAGTAGATGTTTGGAGAGTAGTGGATAAGGCACTAGAAATGGGATGATGGGTAGATAAAAGTTTAGGCATATATATACCTGATTTGGAACGGGTTTGCATGGGATGAATGTTGATAGTTGTTGGTGGGAGTGGGGGAAGGTGGGTCAAGTGTAATACGAAGTGGTGAAGAAAGATTTTGATCAATTGAATGGGTAGGAGGTTCGAAAGAGGATTGAGGAAAGGTTAAGGTAGGTGTTATATTTGGCGGTGATGTGGGTGAAGAGGTAGGTGAAAAAGTTATATTTGGTATATGAGTGGGTGATGTTTCGTTGGTATTTGTGATCAGGTCAGTGGGTGATGTTTGGTTGGTATTTGGGATCAGAAGGCTATGAGAAGGTGAATAGGATGTTGGTGGGGTCGAATATGATGGTGATAAGGTTGTAGTGGTTGATGGCATGTGAGGTGGAGGGTCGGGAGGATCAGGTAGAAAAGAGGGCAATTGTTGTATATGGTGTTCTTGAACATGCTGTGAAGTGGAATGTGACTATTGAAAGGGAAAGCTTGCTTCATCAAATGTTACATTTCGCAAAATGTAGACATTACCAGTGACAAGATCCAGACATCTATATCCTTTGTGTTGAAGCCCATATCCAATAAATACACATTTTTTACTTCGAAAATAAAACTTGTGTTTGGAGTAGGGTTTTAGCCATGGATAGCAAGTGCAACCATACACCTTTCAAAATGAATAATTAGGTGGGCAATGAAATAGTTTTTGAAGTGGTGATACAAATTTAAGTGTAGAAGATGGTGTTCTATTGATAAGATACACCAAAGTTTGTACCACTTCTACCCAATATTGGAGACGAAGATTTGATTGAGCAAATAAAGTTCTAGTAAGCTCAATAATGTGTCCATGCTTTCTTTCTGCTAAACCATTTTGCTCAGGTGTGTGTGTGCAACAAAATTGTTGTGTTATTCCATGAGATGTGAGAAAGGACTTAAAAGCATTGCTTGTATAATCTCCCTTCCCTCTCCCCCCCCCCCCCCCCCCCCCACCCCAAAAAAAAAAAAAAATATCACATCGAATAATCCAATTGATTTTCAACTTGTAGTTTAAAATTCTAAAAAGTTTTAAAAGCATCAAATTTTAATTTTAAAGGATGTAGCCAACAAAATCGAGACCAACCATCAATGAAAATAATGTAATACTTGAAACTAGAAACAGAAGAGAGAGGAGCCGGACCCCAAATATCAGAGTGGATTAATTGTAGAGGAGATGTTGAATTACATTGAGCTCTTGAAAAAGGTAACCTAGACTGCTTTCCTAAAGGACAACTATTACAAAGGAGAGATCTTTAATGTTGCCAGTAAGAGCAATATTTGAGGAGGAGACAATCCGTTGAAAAACTTGAAAGTTAAGGAGCCCGAGGCACTTGTGCCAAACATTGGGTGTTGCCTTGATACTGAAACAAGTAAGAGATGATGGTATTTTTGAGAAACGAATTTTATAGCGGCAATCTTCAGTAGGGCCTTGAAAAAGGGGTTTCCATGTAACCATGTCCTTAATGATGCAAGAATATGGGATAAGTACCAAGCAACAATTATTGTCATTGGTAAATTGATAAATAGACAACAAATTATGAGTAGTTTGAGGTGTGTGAAGAATATTGTTAAATAAGAATTTGGAAGGGGTGTAGAAGTAGGATTTACCAGAGTGCTCAAAGTCAAGAGATTGACCATTTGCTACACTTTGTCTGGTCCTGTGTAGTCCGACCGAAATGAGAGATTGGAAAGGTCATTGGTAATGTGATGTGTGGCCCCAGAGTCAACATACCAGGTAGATGTGGAGGGAGAAGCTTGATTCATGGAGGAGTAGGATGCAGACAGAGAAGACGATGGAGGCTAATCGTAGTTTGGGGAAGGTGTAGTAAGTTTTGATGGTGGAAGGAAATCTTGGAAACCCTGGTTCAGATGGTTACAGTATCTAGCAGTAAATGGCCATGGGTATTGCAGAACGTACAAAAATGTCTAGTGTTGTTAGCGGTGTTATGACGGAAGAAGTTGTGGGAATTGTTGGAAAAGTTGGGATGATGGAAGCGATTTTGGTTAAAGGTGGAGTTTTTGTTGGGCCTATAGTGGGAAAAACAGGATTGAGAATTATTGTTGAAAGGCTTGGAAGGTGCAAAGGTGTGAAAAGCTTTGTTATGAGAATCAAGGAGAAGGAAAGACGGAGAAAGAAGTTCGGTGTTGGAAGTAAAGAACTTTTCTAGGGGATTAAATTGGACCGTTCATTTGGGGTTGAACGGTAGAGATTGAACAATCCCGTGGACCTAAACCCTAAATTTAAAGGAAAACTAATAAAAATGGCTTGAAAACTATAAGTTTTAACAAAAAAAAAAACAAAATAAATGGTAAAGTGAATAGTACTAGAATTGACTTTTTAGTATAAAAATGTGATTTTTCGTTTAAAATGAACAGTACCGAGAGCTTTTCGTTAAAGTTTTCTAAATTTAATTGTTCAATAAAAATTAATAGTTTATTATTAATTAATTAATTTTTTATTCTAGTTGGCAAAGAAGTGGGACCTGCTCCTGCCACATCATCATTTAACAGCTAAATTGACATAAAATTTAATGGAGGTTTAACATTGCAACGAATTTATAAGTTAAGGTATGACATTGCAATGTTTAAAACATAGGATATAAGATTGTGATTCGACCAATAGTTGAGGTAGTTTTGTGTAAATTAACCTTTTTTTCATGGAATTCTTAAGATTTTTATTTGACTCCTACAAAATAAAATGAATTTCTTTCTTTGTACACATCTAAACATGAATATATATGAAAATACAAACCAATACAATATGTCTTTACGTTTCGCATTTGAATTATAATTTTTTTATGGAAGTTTTTAACAAACCAAAACAGAGATCACTGGGTTCAGATGACATCTAGACCAAGCTAAATCCCTACTAATCGAACCTAACCCAAGCATACAAAATTATATCTTTGCTTTAATAGCTAACAACTCCAAGCACAGGACAAAAAGCTCCCGAAACTGAAAAACTGGCAACCCAATTCACCATTTTTCACCTCAACTCCCAAGTTACTCAAAACCCCAACATCCCATAGTCCAATCCCTCCAATACTCTCCATTTTCCCACAGGTTCCTACATTTTCCAGGCTACCAAACAGAGTTAAAACACCCGACTAAACAAAAGACGACAAAAAAAGTAGAGAAGTAATATACGCAGCAGAATTGGGAATGGGGATTTTGTGATGGGTTCTTGGATTTGTATGTCGTCTTCTTCTTTACTGAGAGATGGTTCATCTTCCTCTCCCGAGAGAAGAAATGAAATCCTAGGGGTGGAGGTTGGATTGTTTAAGGTCCTTGGTATTTTATACCACCCACCCTCAAATCCCTCAAAATCCCTCGTACTCTTGTGGACTTTTTAAAATCATAATTGACTACCCATGGATTTTGATGCATGATTTCAACCTCTTAAAATCTAATTGACTACACCTAGATTTTAAAGTCTATTAAAATACTATCAAGTCCTATCAAATCCTAATTTGACTACACCCAGTTTAAGGCAATGTCGTTCGACTACCGTTCCAGGTAGGAGGAGCAAGTTTTGTCTTCACAAAGATGATTCATGATCAACGGCTGGGGATTGTTTTGTTGCCAACTTACTGCATGTTCATATTTCTCCTAGTGACTGCTGATTATTATGCAACGACGGCTGACCCAAGGTATGAGGGCAACTGAAAAACTAGTTATGTACGTGTTAATGAAGAGACCATACGTCACTCCAGAAAGAAAAACAAACAAAAAACAAAAACATGCTGGGAGACTATGAAATCCATAGCAGTCGTGGAACTGCACACAAAATACAGACAGACCAACAACATTGGATATCGATTCCTAGCAATATCTCCACAGTATGCTGACATATAAGAGTAGATAAACACATTCTTACGCTCCACGAAACGTACCACCCATAATGGTCGAGTGCAAAACACAAGCCTAAGAAACCCCAGAAATTATTAAGTCTAAATTACAGAGAAGCAGGAACTTCGCAAAGTACCCGGACATCCACGAGAAAGCACACATGTCAGCTCCCGGGTTCAAGTATAGGCATCTGCATCAACACGTAAATCAAATGTCAAAACTTTCCTTGGTTACGGGGATCAAGGGTGTCTACAAGATGTTATAGATGAAAATAATAACATACCATGGGGTGATTCAGCGCTCCTTGGGAAAAATTTAGCAGGAACCGTTGCATTAGACATTGACAATTCAGTTATGTTTGATCTATTATCATTTTGATGGAACCCCAGATCCTTTGACTTAGGCCACTCGTCAAAGAAAGGTTGAAGAGAATGCTGTTCGTGTTTTTGAGATCCTGGTAAGCCAAACTCTTCACCAACATACTGCTGTTTGGTAATTTCAGCATTAACGCTCAATGGCTCCATATTTTGTAATGTCTGTAGATGAGAGCTGTTGTTTAGCCAAAGAGAACTATTTCTCGGTTCTAATTTCAAGGGAACTTGAGGCGCCATTAGAAGCCACGGATTATCTACATTACTGTCTGCCCGAAGACACCTCGCACTCGTAGCTTCTGACACGAAATTGTGTTCTTCTGATCCATTGCAGCCCCTGCATTTGCATAAAATTAGCACACCCCTTTGGTTCCTAAAACGATGTCCGAAATGATTAACAGTAAATTCATAACATGTCTTGAAATCGATTTCTAACTGCATATCATAAATTACTTTTATTCAAGTACCAACAAAAGAAAAACAAAACAAACAAAAAAAAAAAAATGTCTCTTTGTTTACCATTAGTGTAATGCACAAAACAATCACCATCCTAAATTCACATCAAATTCCTTTTTAACAGAAAAGAAATATACATATACATATTACACATATATATATCTATGTATGTATGTCTGTATGTATATTGCGTTCCTGAAATCTTCCACCTTTGGACCTTCATTTCACTTATTCTAGTCCCGTATATTTCCTTCTGACAAACTAAGGAAAGGATCATTCCCTCCTTCCCCCTTTATGCTTTGGGTATACCAGCTTAACTTGGTGATCAATGCTTGCCATTTTTGTTCTATCTTGTTTTCTCGATAACTAGATTGCAACAGACAAGAAATTTTGACAAAATTTGTAACATAGGAAACCAGAAAAAGAAAATTGAAAGAACAAACAACGATTACAATTTTAACCATAGATGGTAGAGCTAGATTTCACGTCATAGATGCAATTTGGGAAATTATCCAAGCTAAGGTCTAAAAGCTTATCAATCAATACTTAGGAGACCAAGAAAGGAAACTCAAAAAACAAATGATGATTAAAAATGATAACCAAAGATGGTGTATCAAAGCCTAAACTAAAGTAGTGTCATGGATGCGTTTTAAGAAATAATCCAAGCTAAGGTCTAAAAACAATTTATCCATCAGCAAACCATTGATATGTATCAATACCATAATGATACAAAAATCTTAATTTTAACTCAATATTCAATAAATTTGTTATTTTGATCCAATAACTTTTATTTACACATGAAACAAAACTTAAAAATGGAAAAATGTAGGGGCAACAACGAATAAGTCCATCTCAGAAGAAAAAAAAAACAGAAAACAAAGGACCATAATATGCCATTGCTAGAATGTATTGTGTACAGATTATACTGGATTATACCGTGTAAAATATGGACTGATCTCTCTTTTGCCGTTAGTGGACAGCTTGTCCATTGCAATTGCACCTCTAATTCCGTATTAAAAACGATTACTCATCAGATAACAGAAAAACAGAAAACAAACAGAAGAAACCCAGCAAATAATACATCACACTCTCAAATCAAGATCAACCAAAAATCTGCTGCTACCCTAATAGAAAATTCATCTCCTTCCACTTATCTTCAAAAGTCCTATAGCTTCTTCTGCCTAAACAAACCATTGTCACAAAAGCACAGCACCCAAACGTGGCAGCCATCTTCGCACTAAGCCATAAAGAACCTGCTAACAGGGAATAACAATGTCGCAGTACCCCCAATACCAACCACATGAATCTTCTCTAAAACCTGTTAGCTAAAGGGCGATGCAGAAAGACATGATGAAAACTCTTAGCATCTCTACAAGAAGCATCCTCAAAACAGAAGAATTTCAAACATATCATCTCCAGCTACTCTCAAAACTTTCCTAGCCAAAAACATGTAAGAATCCAGATCAATATGCTGCACTATTTTATTTGCAAGTGAGACCGCATCTTAGATCTGTCTAGCTTCAACAAATTGGTGCAGGAGCTTCTCTCAGGGACTAGTAATCAGATAACCAACTTGGCTCTAGCTTTGCTTGTATCTAGTTTAGGGCCTTAGTTGTTTCCCTATAATTTCCTTCTCTATTTTGAATTGCATGTTATTTAGTTTGGTAGATGATCGTTTTACTCCTAGTTTTTAAGTGCTCATGTGAGCTTTTAACTACTTTAGAAAGCAAGGATTTAATAGTTATTTAAGTGATGCCAGGGCTGCTGCAACACTAGTGGAGATAACTTTTTTATGAGGCTTTGCACACAGTTTCATGCAGTTTAACAAGTATTTACTTGTCTCAAAAGAAATACGTCCTTGGCATTCTAGAGGCACAGGCTTTATTGGGTAAGCTCTCGTTATCCAATGGAGTGGTCTCTGTAGTACGATGCCAGTTACTTAGTCGACGATCCTCCAATGTAAAGTCAGCTTGCAGGTAAACTAATCTACCTGACCAAATACTTTATGCCAATAGTGTTGTAAGTAAATTTATAATGTACCCATGAGTTCCTCGCATGAATGGAGTGATACATATTCCAATGTACTACAAGCATGGTCGAAGTCACCTTCAAGACATCTTTGTATTGATGGATATATTGATGTAGGACAGGAAAGTTCACGCAAGATGAAAAAAAAAGTAGAAGCACATTGTATTGCACTAATTATCAAAAGAGTACATGGGTGTTTGTAAGACACCAAGACATAAATCTGCTCTAAAGATTCTCCTTGAATTGAGTTAATCAACAATAAACCTCGAATTTAGCAAATTGAACAGTTAGACGTTAATTTAAGCTAACAAACCTAAATTAGGCTAAATTCTTATCAACGACAATGTCGATGCTTCTCCTCTTTCTAATTTTTCATCAAATAACAGTAATGAAACTAATGGGTAAATGATTATGAACAATATGGATAACGAGTTCTGGTGAAATTCAATTTGGAGATGCCTAAGTGGTAGAACAGGTGTAAACGGTACAAACATCAGAAAACAAGTCAGATGCTGTTACAGCCACCCAATATCACCCAAGAATTGCTAAAATATGCCATTTGGCAAAGGGCTAACCAAACAATTTTAATAATTTCCCAATTTAAATCCATTCATTTTGAAATTCAGAGGAAGATAAATTCCTAATGCAAATATAATTTAAATGTCCTTGCTCCTCAATTCGCATGTACGCATTATCATTCTTCAACAATTTTATCTTGCTAACTTGAGTCATGGGATAAATAAACAAACACGAATGCACACAACTTAAAACATGAAAAAAGAATCATTATTTATATACTTTCGGTCATGTGAAATATTATATTCACGTATGGATTCTCCATCATGCCAAATTGGACATATTGGGATAACCTAATGATGAAAAGTAAGGCCCCTTTAATAGCCATTAACTCTTAGTTTTCAGTTTTTACTTCTTGTGATTAAGATATGGGAAAATATATGGTGGAAATGAGGAAGAGTAAGAAGGATGTAAAGAAATGTAGAAGGAAGGGAGACAAAATAAAAACCAAAAGCTATTTTTTGTTGATTTACTTTCAAGATTTTGTTTTTCATCCATTTTCTTTACTTCTTTCCCTTCCTCTCTCCATCCTTCTTCGTCACTTCTTTTCCCCATATCTCAAACACAAAAAGTAAAAACTAAAAACCAAATGGTTATCAAACGGACCCTAGCCTTATTATAATTTTCAAGCATCCATTTGATGTTAAATGAATTTACAATTATATGGAACACGTAAGGATTTTTCATCATGCCAAATTGGACATATTGGCATAACCTTATGATAAAAGGTGAGGGCCCGTTTGGTAACTGTTTGGTTTATAGTTTTCAACTTTTACTTCTTGTGCTTCTGATATGGGGAAAGCATATTGTGAAAATGAGGAAGAGTAGGGAAGGATGTAAAGAAATGTACAAGGAAAAAAGACAAGATAAAAACTAAAAACCAAAAGCTATTTTAAATTGTTTTCATCAAGATTTGTTTCCAACCATCTTTATTTATTTCCCCTTCCTCTCTCCATCCCTCTTCCTCGATCCTTTTGCCCATATACTTTCCCATATCTCAATCACAAAAAGTTAAAATTAAAAGCTGAAAACCAAATGATGATCAAAAGGACCCTAACCTTCTAATAATTTTCAAGCATCAATTTGATGTTAATGACTTACAAGTATATGGGACACGTAAGGTTTCTCCATGATGCCAACTTGGACATATTGGTATAACCTTATGATAAAATGTAAGGGTCTGTTTGATAACCATTTGGTTTATAATTTTAAGTTTTTACTTCTTGTGCTTAAGATATGGGGAAAGTATATGGTGGAAATGAGAATAGTAAGAGAAGATGTAAAGAAAGAAAGAAGACAAATTAAAAACTAAAAATAATAAACCAAAAGCTACTTTAAGTTTTTTTTTTTCTTTTTTGAGAAGAAACTATAACAGTTTATTAAAAAAGAAAAGAGAAATACACAGAAGTGGATAAGAAATCCACCAAGAACAGAACAAGAAAATCTCTCAAGAAAATCTCTCAAGATTTTTTTCACTTTCAAGATTTTGTTTTCTTCCATCTTTCATTATTTCTTCCACTTCCTCTCTCCATCCTTCTTCAACACTGCTTTTCCCCATATACTTTCCTCATATCTCAAGCACAAAAAGTAAAAACTACAAACCAAATGGTGATCAACAGCCCCTAACCTTCTTATAATTTTCAGTAAAGCCCCTAAATTTGACGTTAAAAACTAACAAGTAAAGCCCTAAACAATCAAATATACAACCCATCACTCCCCAAATAAGCATATAAGGCTTTCCTGGTCATGTCTTTCTACTTTCTATATCTCTAAGATGATTATTCTAAAGCCTCTCTATTTAAATCCCCGCCTGTAGCATCAGAGGTATTGGATAACCTTTGTTCAGGAAATAAGCAATTCCACATAGATTATGCACGAGATACACTTCTCGTCCTACAGAAATAATAGGAATGCAGCGCAAACTCATGAGACATTCTACCAATACAAAAGTAGCATAATGGATATACCTGGTTCCCCTGTTAGATACCCCATATGGTATACCCTCCATCTTCAACTCAGATGCATTGCTTCCAAAGCATAGAGCACCACTATTTCCCATTGAGTGTAAGGGCATGCTCTGGAAGCTCCCACTGTGGCTGCAGATCCCAATCACACTGTCTGACGTCACAGTCGACAAAGATTGAGAGGAAGTTTGTGATTCCACAAGCTTTCTTGAACGATAACGACCTCGGTTCATGTGCCGCTCGCAATACTTGGAGTCCGGATGTGCATCTTTGGAGCACCTCCATTTCTTCCCATCCGTCCTCCGGCACCGCCCTGGCTCCGGGTCCATCTTCTTCCCGCTATAGGAAGCCACTACAATCACATCAACGAGAGTCATCTATCTATACCGAAAATCCGAAAGATACAACAATACAACATGCATATCACAACAACAGTTGCCGAGTAATTCTGCAATTAGAACCAATCAAATAGATAATAAGAACACAAAAAGGATGGAAATTTGGAGGAAAGAATTACAGGTGGGGTGGTGGCGTAAGAAATTGGGGGAAATGAGATTGAAACTGGTGCGAATAGGGGCGAGGAGTTCAGAAGGAACAGGGAGTCCTGCCTTGAGATACTTGAATATCAAAGCTTGATTCTCCATCTCAGCCCATTGCGCCACTGTGAAGAGCGGCGCGTGACCTCCAGTGCCCACCGACGACCAGCTCATTTCAGTCTAAATGCTAACAAAACCATCCAAATCTCAATTTGTCACAGAATATTATATGTACATATATACACACAATACACAGAGAGAGGAAAGGAGAGGAGAGGAGGAGGTTGTTACCTTGGAGACGGTGATGGAGAAGAGGGGTTTGGCCATATTTTTTGGGGAGTAAAGAAATGAGAATAACTATCCGTGGACCACCCATTCTCTTTTTCGATTGCGTTTAATTTAGCTTAGGTGGCGGTCGTTCTTTTACCTTTTCTTTTTGGAACTTCAACAAAAAGTTACGTTCACTTTAACGAAAAATTATATTTTTATATTAAAATGTTAATCTGGTACTATGCATTTTATTTTTTACTTTGTCCTTATGGTTAAAACTCAAAGTTTTCAAGTTATTTTCATTAGTTTTTTTTTTTTTTTTTCTTTTTCTTTAGATCTACCAACGCTTAAAAAAAAAAAATTCAAATCTAACGGTCCAAATTTAAATTTAACGATTAAAATAATCAAAAAAAATTCTTTCATGTATTTAATATTCTTTCATAGTGTTTCACGAGTTTTATAGTGCTGATTGAATAATTTTGAATATATATCGAAATCTAAATATTTTTAGGTTAAAATGTTCATAATATTAAATTAGGATAATCTGCATAATTTTTTATTTTATTTTAAAAAGTTACTTTGATAAAAAAAAAATCCTAAATTCATTTTTTTACTAATTTTGGGCTAAAAATTTAACCTGGAAGGGTTGGAGCAGAACAACTATTTCAGGATTACAATCTAAATTTTCTGAATTAAAAATTTTAAATTTTAACCCAAGGATTAGAGACAATCTTAGTGTGACAACCCGTCCCGAAACATAATCTATTTTATCTTTGCTAGCGTGGAATGACGATTTTGCCCTTGGACGATTGTTGGTGTCATGGGTGATATGTTTTGGTTGTGGTCCAATTCCTAACTTTCCTATACTTTTGGAATTACTTAGGACTTAGGTTTTATTTTCTTTTATTTTGGTTGGCTGCCATTTGGACCACACACACTCACACACACCCATACCCTTACCTGTTGACCCTCTCTCTCTCTTTCCCTTTCAGATTCCTTTCCGTTTCCATGCAATTGTATAGACAACTTCTCAAACCACTTATGCTTTCATGGATCAAGGTTCTGGAAGCCATCTTCGTGTTCCTTGTGAGCTTAGGAACACATCCATACTATTTTAAGAACGTGAATCCTTCGAAAACCCGAGAACCCAGAAATCCCTGATTTTGACCACTATTCATGTGATCGTGATCGTGGAATTTTCAAGGAGTTTGGAGGTCCTAAGAAGCTTTAGAACATCTTCACGAAAGCTCGGGGAAGAAAGTTGGAGTGTTTTGGACGTCGGGAAGCTTAGTTTTGGAGAGTTGCAGTGGTGGCAGGATTATCGTGGGTTTTTTTCGGAGAGATCCTGTGAGTTTTAGGACCTAAAAGTGGTAAGGTTTTGTTCCTCTCATCCTAAGCTTTATTTTGGTTTAAATTTCGGCAAGTTCTAGGGTCTGGTAGTTATGATCAGATGGGTCGTGTTGGTGCTTACCATTATCAGGGTGATGCCGTTCCTTATGCTTCAGGGCAGTATCAGTATTCCCAGGATCCTTATTATCAGAGTGGGTATCTTCAGTATTCTGGAGGTTATACGCCGTATCTTCCTATTCCAGCTGGTGGATCTCAGTGGTATCAGGGAGGACAACCCCAGCAAGAAGAAATTGCTTCCAGTAGTGCAGGATCTTCAAGGCAACCTGGTCAGCTAAGTCAAGGTCGTTGTATGCATGGGCGAAATAATCAAGCTAGTAAAGGTCATGGGGGACGACAACAAGCCCAGGGACGTGTTAACAATATGTCTCTGCAGGATGCTCAAAATCATCCGAACTTCATCATGGGTACATTAAACATTCTTGGTCACTTTGCTAGAGCTTTAATTGATTGTGGTGCTACACATTTTGTCATTTCTCAGACTTTTGCTCAAGTAACGCAAACTCATCCTACACCTCTAGGGTATGATTTAGAGTTTGTTATGCCTAAAGGGGAAATCTGTTATGTTGATTGTGTATATCTAGGATGTCCAGTGATGGTGGAGGATATAGTTATGCCAGTTAACCTTATCCCGTTAGATATTGTTGATTTTGATGTGTTTTTTGGTACATATTGGTTGCATTATAATCGTGCCAATATAGATTACTATAGGAAAACAATTACTTTCCATCGTCCTGGATTACATGTGGTTACTTTTGTGGGTGAGCAGAGTGGGGTGAGGCATGGCGTTATTTCTGCTATGAGAGCAAAAAGCTTATTATAAAAAGGTTGCCAGGGATATTTAGCTCATGTGGTGTTGAATGATGTTGCTCCTAGTAATGTGGAGTATGTGAAAGTAGTCAGGCATTTTCCTAATGTTTTCCCTGATGATTTGCTTGGATTGCCGCCAGACCGAGATGTGGAATTCACTATTGATTTGCTTCCAAGTATGAATCCTATATCTTTAACTCCTTATCAAATGGTTCCTGCTCAATTGAGGGAATTGAAAATCTAGTTGCAGGAATTAGTTGATAAAGGTTTTATTCGGCCTAACACTTCACCTTGGGGAGCTCCAGTGTTATTTGTGAGGAAGAAAGACGGGGCTTTGAGGCTATGCATTGATTATAGGCAATTGAATCGGGTAACAATTAAAAACCGTTATCCATTGCCGCGTATAGATGATTTATTTGATCAACTTCGAGGCGCCTGTGTATTTTCTAAGATTGATTTGAGGTCTGGTTACTATCAGTTGAAGATTAAAAGTGAGGATGTTCCTAAGACATTTTTTAAGACTCGATATGGCCATTATGAGTTTCTTGTGATGCCATTCGGATTAACTAATGCACCTGCAGCTTTTATGGATTTGATGAATCGAGTATTTCAGCCATATTTAGACAGGTTTGTCATTGTCTTTATTGACGATATTCTGGTATACTCTAAGTCTAAATTAGATCATGTTCGACATCTCACTTTGGTGTTGAAGAGATTGAGGGAACACCAATTGTATGCTAAGTTTAGCAAATGCCAATTTTGGTTAGATCAAGTGGCATTTTTGGGACATTTTAGATCCACCCAAGGTATTTTGGTGGATCCTCAAAAGGTAGCAGCCATTGAGAATTGGGAGCAGCCACGAACTGTCACAGAGGTACGAGGTTTCCTTGGTCTAGCAGGTTATTATCGACGGTTTGTTAAAGATTTTTCAATTATTGCTTTACCTCTGACGAGGTTGACAAGGAAAGATGTTAAATTTGAGTGGGATGATAATTGTGAGCGGAGCTTTCAGCAGTTGAAGTATTGTCTCACTCATGCACCTGTTTTGGCGCTTCCAGATGATAGTGGTAATTTCGAGATCTATAGTGACGCTTCCTTAAATGGTCTAGGTTGTGTGTTGATGCAGCATGGTAGGGTGATTACTTATACTTCATGACAATTAAAGCCTCGTGAGATGAATTACCCTACTCATGATCTGGAATTAGCAGCCATTATCTTTGCTTTGAAGATTTGGAGAAATTATCTTTATGGTGAAAACATAAGATTTATACGGATCATAAAAGTCTTCAATATTTTTTCACTAAGAGGGATCTTAATCTTTGGCAGCAGAGGTGAATTGAGTTGCTAAGTGATTATGATTGCACGATTGAGTATCACCATGGTCGTGCAAATGTGGTGGTTGATGCACTTAGTAGAAAGACTCCAGTTAGACTTAATGCATTATATGCTTGTCATATTCCTCTTCTTGCCGATTTGAGGTCCACTGGAGTGAAGTTAGGGGTGGAAGCTCGAGAAGAAGTTTTGCTTGCTAATTTACAAGTTAGACCAATTTTAATTGTTTGTGTGCTTGAGACTCAGATGATTGATGAAGAAATCCATGAGTTAATTGAAGCAAGAAGTGAGGGGAAAAAGAAAGATCTCAGAGTTCGGGAGACTGATGGCATGCTTATGCAAGAGAACAGAATGTACGTGCCAAATAATGCAGAATTAAAGAAATAAATTTTGGATGAAGCGCACTGTTCGGCTTATGCAATGCATCCTGAAGGTACAAAAATGTATCATACCATTCGACCATTTTATTATTGGCTGGGTATGAAAAGAGAAATTGCTGAGTATGTGAGTAGATGTGCCATTTGTCAGCAAGTTAAAGCTGAAAGGAAGAAGCATTATAGGTTGATGCAACCACTTCCCGTTCCACAATGGAAATGGGAAAACATTACTATGGATTTTGTGTACAAGCTTCCTCGTACACATAATGGTTATGACGGCATTTTGGTGATAGTTGATCGGTTTACTAAGTCAACACATTTTATTCCAGTGAGGGAGAAGTATTCTTTAAGTTGATTAGTTGAATTATTTTATATCGAAGGTTGTGAAGTATCATGGAGTTCCAGTTAGAATTGTCTCAGATCATGATCCTAGATTTACTTCTAAGTTCTGGGTAGCATTCTAGGAAGCTCTTGGTTCAAGGTTACTTTACAGTATAACATATCATCCTCAGACAAATGGACAATCAGAAAGGATTATTCAGATATTAAAGGATATGCTAAGATCTTCAGTTTTACAGTTTGGTGACGCTTGGCATAAGCGGTTGGATTTAATGGAATTTGCCTACAACAATAGCTTTCATTCAAGTATTGGTATGTCACCATTTGAGGCACTTCATGGCAAATCTTGTCGTACACCTTTATGTTGGTCAAAGGTTGGCAAAAGAGTTTTGGAGGGCCTTGAGATAGTGGAGGAGACTACTCAGAATATTTAGGTGATTAAGTCTAACCTGAAAGAGGCCCAAAATTGACAGAAGAGCTTAGTGGATAAACATGCCACTGACAAGGTGTATAAAGTGGGTGATTGGGTAGTTTTTAAGCTTTCACCATGTAGAGGTGTGGTACGGTTTGGGAAGAAAGGTAAGCTAAGTCCTAGGTACATCAGACCGTACGTGACCACCGAGAGAGTTAATGAAGTTGCTTACAGGCCTAATTTGCCTCCAGATTTGTCTGAAGTGCATGATGTGTTCCATGTTTCCATGCTTCGTCATTATGTTTCAGATCCGTCGTATGTGATACCTCATCAACCTTTGGAAATTAATCCAGATTTGACTTATGATGAGGAGCCAGTGACTATTCTGGATTGGAAAGATAAAGTTCTGAAGAATAAGACAGTGCATTTGGTGAAAGTTTTGTGGAGAAATCACTCGGTGGAAGAGGCTACTTAGGAGACTGAGGATCAGATGAAAGAAATGTATCCACGCTTGTTTTATGATTACTAGTGGTTTGTATTTATTGTGTGAATTTCGAGGATGAAATTTTCTTAAGGGGGTAGGTTGTGACAACCTGTCCCGAAACATAATCTATTTTATCTTTGCTAGTGTGGAATGACGATTTTGCCCTTGGACGATTGTTGGTGTCATGGGTGATATGTTTTGGTTGCGTTCCAATTCCTAACTTTCCTATACTTTTGGAATTACTTAGGACTTAGGTTTTATTTTCTTTTGTTTTGGTTGGCTGCCATCTGGACCACACACACTCACACACACCCATACCCTTACTCGTTGACCCTCTCTCTCATTCCCTCTCAGATTCCTTTCCATTTCCGTACAATTGTACGGACAACTTCTCAAACCACTTGTGCATTCACGGATCAAGGTTTTGGAAGCCATCTTCATGTTCCTTGTGAGCTTAGGAACACATCCATACTATTTTAATAACGTGAATCCTTCGAAAACCCAAGAGCCCAGAAATCCCAGATTTTGACCACTGTTCATGTGATCGTGATCATGGAAATTTCAAGGAGTTTTGAGGTCCTAAGAAGCTTTAGAACATCTTCACGAAGCTTAAGGAAGAAAGTTAGAGTGTTTTAGATGTCGAGAAACTTAGTTTGGGAGAGTTGCAGTGGTGGCCGGGTTATCGTGGGTTTTTCTGGCAAGATCCAGTGAGTTTTAGGACCTAAAAGTGGTAAGGTTTTGTTCCTCTCATCCTAAGCTTTATTTTGGTTTAAATTTCATGAAGTTTGGTTGAAAAATGAAGAAGATATGACAATTAGAAGTTTTTCCAATTTTCGGTGACCACTCCGACGAGGATCACCGGAGAAGAAGAAGAATATTTCGTCAACTTTGACGGAATATACTAACGGCGTTACTAATGGTGTGAGGTATATTTAACGGTGTATTCCATTTTTGGACGAAATATTCCTAACGCTGTTAGGGTTTCCGTACGTGTGTCAGGCACGTGCCTGCGCGTGGCCGACGCGTGGGTAGTCGAAAATTTTTTCTAAAAATATGGGGATGTTTGTGGTGTTGACTAAATCATGTTGGTATATTCAAACACCCCATTTGAGCTATGTATGGGAAGTTATTAGCTAGTTTCATTTATATGCTTTAAATTAATGTTTATATAATTGTTTCGCATATAGGTGAAACCTATCCTCAGGACGAGCGTAGTTAATCGAGGCTTAGGGGCTACAACCCTTCCACATACCAGTGAGTGGGCTTTTGGTTTTCCGTATATACCTATATACTTGAGATTTTTCCCAGAAATCGATTTAAATGAAATTATGTTTGAAATGCTATGTCTATTGATTTATGCTTAGACTATGAATTTGTATGATATGTGCATATTGTGATTTGACACGGTGGACGCTCAGGTAAGTACCAGGTGAGTTATAGACTGTTTATGTGAATTGATGATTATGTGAGATACGTTGAGAGCTCATAAACCTTCACCCCGATGTTAGTTCTCCCGCCCGTGGTTAGGGCACATTCCTTCACGTGATGTTCACCTCCCGCACCACACGCTCACCTTGGATCCAAGTTAGGTGCATAATCCTATCGTACAGACCACTATAGGTGGTTCCGACTCGTAGGTGACCCACGAGTATTCGCACAGTCTTCACGTGATCATAGCACTTGAGCGTATTTATTTACACCTAACCCTGTCATACATACCACTTTAGGTGGTTCCAACTCGTGTGCAGGTATATTTGATGAGATGTGGATTTGAGCCATTAAGGTCACGTTAGGTGACTCCGGGTTGACATATCATTTGCATTGATTTATATGACCTGGCTTACATATTTTTATGCTGAGATATTGGACATGGCATATTTGTAAATTTTGTTATTCTGAGCATGGTTGTGGTATAGATGTATATATTCTATTTTATGGGAAATTATACAGGTTTTATGGCGAGGGGTTACTATCTTTGGTAATTGAAATGGTTTTGAAAAGCTTTGTTTTTGCCGACTTACACTTTCTGTTTGCACCCCTCCAGGTTTTAGTTAGGAGTGTTTTTTGGTGGCTTGCAAGGAATGCACGACAACTTTGACAGATTACCACCATTGTATGGTCATCTTTGGGTGTTGTATAATTAGTATTCGTCCTGCTGGACTGCACTTAGGCTACTTATGCTCTGGTTGTGAATTCACACTTATTTCATCTTGCACCTTATCTTATTTAGTGCTCTAGTTAGTTTGGTTTTTATTTATTCGCATTTCTTATATTATTATTGCTTCCGCACTGTGCACATGGCTACGTCACCCTCACGTGATGGCCAGTACGCCTTGATTTCGGTCAGGGTGTGTCACTTAGTGCACCAAAAATTTTGAAGTCGAAGTTATATTTATCTATAAATTTGATTCGATTTCAACTTTTAATTCAACCAAAAAGATAGTAATAATTCATTGATAGAAAACATGACTACAACGTATTTACAACGTGATTACATGAAGGTTGTCAACTCGATAGATCTTCTTGTGTGGCGAAATCCTTGATTTGGAGAATTCCTAATGAAGACTGCAAATCTATCACAATAGATCAGTGGTGACAGAACTTAAACCCATAAAATACAAAGGCAATCATTTAAAAGCGAGGTCACACAAACAAACACAAATTACAATTAAACCAGAAGGGAATATGTTAGACGAATAGCAGGGCAAATCTACCTGCCGTCAACAGAATATGTTGATGGATTAGAGAATATTCTGTAACCGTGGCAGAATATTCTATCGTTTCTACCTTTTTCGGTCGCCGGTGCAGACGTCCAGTTCGTCGGAACTTCTAGGTTTTTTTCATTAGAAACTTCTTAAGGTCAGAAAAACTCATTTCTCAACCATTTTTCATGATTTTTATGTCAGAATGAAGATAGAGAGGTATGAAACTAGAATAATGGCTAACGGTCAAGAGCCTTGAATCCCAATCGGGTTGGGATTGGCTACCATGAGCATTGCCTGACACCTGTAACCCTGCCATGAGCTTTATTCCACTTCGATGCTTCACCGAAATAATGGCTAACGGTTTGTCGATGAGGCCCAGACTTGGAAGGTTTTGCCTTCCCATTCTCCATCAGCAATAAGGATATCCTTATGCCAATCCTTGCCCTGTTGGGGCAAGTTGGTGATACAAGTCTCTCATTGAACACTTGCACACGCCTAGAAGAAGTAGCAGTGCTTGCTACCTTTGGAGAAATGACTTGCCTCGAAACCCATGGTTCTGATAGTTAAAACCTCTCGAAAAGACAAAAAGCAATTTCTCCAACTTCGTGCAAACGCAATATGTATAAAACCTGAAAGTTGATTATGAGACTTACACATGATGCAATTAAGAAAAAAACACGACAAACTAATATTTGAGAAGACATTATCTAAATTAAAATTGATGTTTGGAAAAAAGAAGTTTTAGGCTATCTTCAATTACAACCTCATACATCTGTAAAACATTTCAATCTCATTCAGTCCCTTATTTTTCATTTCAAAGTCATGCATCCATTAAATTTTATGTTAATTTTATTGTTAAATGATAACATGACAAATTTAAGGCCCACATTTTTCATAACATGGCAAACAAAAAATTTAATTATATACAAAATAATTTTAAAAAGGAAAAAGGAGGCTAGTTTTAATCATCATGTTGTAGGCCTCTTTGATTGAACTAATGTAAGGGATTAGAGAGAGGGGGGCCAACGGTAGCAAGAGGGAAGAGAGGGTGATTTAATTGTGAGGTGTGTTTGTGTCACCCCCATTGTGCCTTTATTTATAGTAGTAGGATAGGCAAAAACCTTACCCTTTTAGGATTACAACTCTTAATAGGTAATCAACTCCTAATAGGAATATAAGAGATATTCCTAGATCTACTAGGATTTACACAATCACATTCACATTCTAAATATGGCTGCAACATTCCCCCTTGAGTGTGTGAATACTCAACAAACCATCGCATCAGATCTTCAGCAGATAAGGTAGAATAGTTGATGAAGTCATCGGCACAATGGGTGAACGCGAGTCTCAAATTTAAAGAAAGTATGTATTGGTAGTAAAACTCACAAAACCTTGCTATGATAAAACCCAAGGTATGGGGAAAACCCATAGACTAAGGAGAAATGTGAGAAGTAAGCATAATGTCTAAAACAAACATCAAACAGGATGAAAGTAGTGAACTCAACGGAGTATGATCATCCCAGGATGGGTGCCTTATTAAAACCTTATTAGGTAGCAAAAACCCAGTGGAAAAAATGCTCCTAATTGTAGGAAAAATAGTACATTAAGATTAAGTGAGTATGCTTCTGGATACTCCCCTTGAGTTAGACATAACTTCCAAATAAGAGAACTACAAGCGATTCGACTCAAATAATTTACACATAACGTTGATGCACAAAATCAGTGAGACTTTGGAACAACGTAAAATGTCAAGTTTGTGACCTTCGCTCAATTGCTCCAGTCACCTAGTGAGGATAATATGTAAAGAGATAGAGATAGGGAAGCAAACATAAGATGTACATGGTTCATCCTAAGTTTAGAGGAGTTCTCATTAATAGTGAAGGGTTTACACAATACATAGGTTCAAGCATAATCATCATTAGTGAGTTCTAATGATTAATTTAAGTAAAATAATGACATTAGGAATTAATTGTAGGAGAATGGTCTCCTTTTATAGTTGAGAAGAATCTTTAGCTTTTGTCCGTGCCTGATGTAGGACTTTATGAGCTTTATTTTGACGTTGACATGTGTCGCGCTGTGATTTGCCTCCTGGTTGGAGCGAAACTCTTGTGCTTCGACAGGGGTGCCTTAGCATGAACCCCTCAGTAGGTCCTTGAAGGTATGACGTTGACCAGTACTCGGTAGTTTCGGGATTGGTCAAGTATGGTACAAACAGTGCTCCCCTAAGTTCCCGAATGAGGAAAGCTTCTTGGTTAGGGACTTGACAAATCCAAGTTACTGTGTAATCACGAAACTTTTGAGTACCGAGGTGTAGTAACATATAGTAGGAGTCCCCCCAAGTCTTCGGTCGAGGAGAGTTACTAAAAGATGTGTCTTACTCATTGTCAATTTGTCAAGGTAATGAAACTTTTTAATATTGCTCACTCTTCATTCAAGTTGTGGCCCAAGACTTTTCATTTAAGTTTGGAGGCCCAAAGTCTTATAAGCCTAGGCAGAAGGCTTTCACTTTAAGTCTTTTTTTTTTCTTTCTTTTGTATCTCGTTGATGATCGTGCCCTATCCTAGCAGGTCAGCACCCAATTCCTTTTTCTTTTCTTTTTTCTTTTTTTTTTTGGTGGCTCCCCATTAACTCCCTATTTCGAACCCTAAGCTTTATCACTCTTCTCTGCCATCAGTCACCCCTCCTTCATATTTCTCTCATATTTTTTCATCTCACCAAACCCTTACAACCTCCCTTACTCCACCGTGAAATCTGTTTGTGGCTTGTGACAGCTCCCCATCTCTTGCCGCCATCATCTTGGTCGTCACCTTCGTATCGTCACAGCTCCTGCACACTTCATCCTTTATCTTATTCCCTAACTTTATGCCCGCCCTTTGTACTATTTCCCTTTAGAGATCCCAAGATCTAGGATTTGTGGGTTTTGCAACGAGTCATGAAGAGGGTTGGTATTTACCAAAACTCGATCATAGCTGAAGCCTAAAGGCTCTGTGGCTGCTGGAAATTGTGGTGAGGTTCGGCTTATCAGTATATTGAGGGTGATGGTAGATTAGAGTTGAAGAAATGGAGAGGTGTGGTGGTAGACGGAGCATGGGTCCGTAGGCTATGAAGGGATTTGAAATTATGGTTTATGGGTATATTAAGAGTGATGGGTCACGTGAAGGTAAGGTGGTCTGAAAGTGCCTTGGAGGTGTAGGTGTAGTTCAAAGTAGAAGGTTGTGGTCGGAAGGGGTTGGAGGCCATGTGGCCGTGGGTTTTGGTTCTAGGTTTTGATGGGGGTGCTTTCATCATGGGAGGTCATGTGGACCAAGAGGTGGGGGTCTTTCATGATTTTGATATTGCCATCAATCCTTAGCACAATATTCAATGCTTCCTAACTGCATTTATTTTAAATATGTATGTGGAGGAGTACTTCTTCCAAGCCTATATCATATATGAAATTAATTATGCTTTTGTTTATGATATGTTTGAAATTGTATACAAATACTTGTATATGATATATAACAGGGATCTTGTGAATGGAGAGAAATGTTTATGTTTATATGTTTGTTGTTGCACAGATTGGTAAAATGTTGGGCTTTGT
Organism: Pyrus x bretschneideri; assembly: GCF_019419815.1. Classification (NCBI taxonomy): domain Eukaryota; kingdom Viridiplantae; phylum Streptophyta; class Magnoliopsida; order Rosales; family Rosaceae; genus Pyrus; species Pyrus x bretschneideri. The sequence goes on along the minus strand of NW_025999808.1, from coordinate 238,194 downwards.
GAATTTTTTGAACAGTTGTAGCAAAAGTTTGTGTTTGAAAAATAGATTAATAGATAGAAGCTTGGGGTTATCAGTTAGTAGGAAGGTCTTTTAGTTGTAGGTTCTTTGCTTTTACATGGGTATAGCTTGAGTGATCTAATGTGAGACAAGCTATATAAATAGGTTTTGCTTCCACACTCTTGAGGAAGAGTGTGGAAGGCTTTGTTGAAATTATTTGTTGAAGCTTTCGATTAAAGCCCTTTTTTTAAGCAAATGAATAGATTTTGCTTCCACACTCTTGAAGGCTTTTTGAAATTTTTGTTAAAGCTTTCAGTTGACGTTTTTTTGAAGCACATAAATAGATTTTGCTTCCACACTCTTGAAGAAGAGTGTGGACGGGTTTTTGAATTTTTTGTTAAAGTTTTCGGTTGAAGCTTTTTTGAAGCACATAAATAGATTTTGCTTCCACACTCTTGAAGAAGAGTGTGGAAGGCTTTTTGAATTTAAAGCTTTTGGTTAAAACTTTTTTGAAGCACGTAAATAGATTTTGCTTCCACACTCTTGAAGAAGAGTGTGGAAGGTTTTTTTGAATTTTTTTGTTAAAGCTTTCGGTTGAAGCTTTTTTGAAGCACATAAATATATTTTGCTTCCACACTCTTGAAGAAGAAGAAGAGTGTGGAAGACTTTTTGAAATTGGGTGTGGGAAGTGATAGGAGCATATTCATGCGACTTAATTAGCTTGTTCTCGTGCATTTATGTTGTGTTTATTTAGTTATTTGAGTGTTTAAGGCCACTTTTGTGTATTTTCAGATTATAAGGCCAAAGTGTGCAAGAAGATGCAAATTGGAGTCTTTTGGAGCGAAAGAGGAATGAATGAGTTAAAGACTTGAAGAAACGACGAATTCCTACTCCAACGATGAATTCTTACCAAAATGAGGAATCCTACTCAAACAAGGATTCCTAATTGAAGTAGGAAAGTTAACCCTAGGTTTCCCGTTTTGGTAACCTTTCCTAAACTTAAACGTCCGTATTTTCTAGCCACTTTGAAGGCCTTGTAGGCACTTTAGGACACAAAACAAAGACCCTAGGTCACTTTAAACCATTGTTGTGCCCTTGTATCTTCCCCCCTTCCCTTGCCGTGCAAGGGAGGGCAATTTTGTCCCCTTTTATGCACAAAACCCTAACCTTAAACCCTAGCCGACCTAATTCATTGCATGCATTCATATTTTTAAATCATTCAGCCACCATATTCCTATTATTCAAATCTAAGCCGCACCTAATTTTTCACCCTAGATAAAATTCAGCCATTCACTCCCAAAAACAAATCTTGCCGCAACAACATCTCCCATTATTTTTCTAAGCCGTGGCCCCCCATTTATTTTTGACCCTAATAAACCAAAAAGAAACCCTAGAGCCTTATTAAATCAGCCACCATAAGACATTATTCACTCCATAAGCCGTGTCTCCCATTCATCAAATATTTAATTCCTAAGCCGCAACTCCACTCACTAATCATTGATATCATTCAGCCACAAAAACATATTCTCTCCCACTTAAGCCGCAGCCACCATACCCTTTTTCTCCATTCTCCATTTGATATGAGGCAGCCACCTAAAAACCTAATTAATTCCCATTAGTGCCGCAGCCACCATCACTCAAAAACCACCCACTCCAGCCACTTCCACACCTTCCACAACCATTGCCGCATCCACCACATAGCCCATTATTCTAATTAGCCATTAACCCTAATACACCTCCATTCCTCCTATAAAAACCCTTGCATTCCCATTACCAAATCATCTCATTTCATACACAACACACCACCAAACTTCCTTTGCCGTGGCTTCCCATCTCTCCCTTATAATCCAAACACCATTCCTCTTCCATTTCAATCATTCCCCAATCCATTCAACACACCAACAACATCCCTTAAACCTTATGCTACAATAAAGAGGAAGAGAAGAGGGCCTAAACGTTCATACAATTCAAGTTTGAGTTGTTGGAATGTTTAGGTGTTTCTTTGATTTCAATGTTTAATTTTAATTCTCTTTGTTTTGTATGAGGAACTAAACCCCCCCTTGGCTAGGGGGGGATTCGAAATATATGTTTATGCTTGCATTTTGATTTGATTACTTCTAATTGCGTTTCATAAGTTGTTGATTCAATTCGTTTAACCGTTTGATTGATAACTTATTTATGTATGTTTATTGAGAGTGCACGCTTAATTTTCATGCATGAATATGACGCTAGAATATAAGTGAGTTTCACCTAATAGTTACGAACTTATATTCACAAGTAGTGGAGGTTGCTTATAAACAATCGCGTTAAACGAATTCTTGGCATAAGTTTCATGCAATCATAGTAACGAATGCCTCGTCAACACTTATAGTTTTCAAAGAACTTAATGATTCTTGCTTGTATCTCTATTATGCAATTCATGTAGGGAACTTGTGGGGAATGCTTTGGGTTGTCGTATGCAATCATCCAATCCATTAACTTAAGGAAAACTTGACGGTTAATTTAAGCGGACCTAATTAACCCGGGGTGATGAGTTTCATAATTTATTGAAATGAAATTGGAGATCGTTTTATTATGCAAGTATAACATATGTGGAGATGAACCCCGTAGCTAACTTTCCATCCATTCAATTTCATCCATTTGTTCTTTCTTTTCTTGTTTCTGTTTTCATGTTTCTTTTTAGTTAGAGGCGAATTTGAAGCCATGGACATATGTTGGTTATGATTTGATTTACTCCAGTTATGAATTCATGAACTTTAGATGTGGTTTACTTTTCTGTTTTGATTAAGAACTTGTTTATGTATGTGGGTTGAGGGTCGACACTTAATTTGCATGTCTAAACTTGACGCTAGGATATAAGGGAATTTCACCTAATCGTTATGAACTTATATTCATGAGTAGTAAAGATCGCTAGTCACGATTGTGTTTAGTAAACCCTAGGCTGGATTAACATGCGTATTCCATAGTTATGAATGCCTAGTCGATGTTTATGATTTCCCTTGAACTTAATGATTTTTGTTGAATGTCTCTATCATGCGTATTCCATGTTAGGGACTTTGATTAGGAATAATTTGGTTGTAATGCGTATCCCATTCAATCCAATGAATCTAGGGAAATCTGAAGGTTAATTTAAGCGGACCTAATTAACTTGGAGCATTGTCATTCATCGTTCGTTGAAGTCATAACTGGGAATCAAATTATATGCATATGTTCATGTGTGGATAAGGAACCCTCTAACTAGTTTTTCATCATTCTATTTCATTAATTTCGTTTTTAGAATCTGTTTTAATTCCAAGTTTCTGTTTTAGTTTAAATTCATCCAAAACCAATCCCCCATTTATTTTAAAGTGTTAGATTAGTTAGAAATACATTCATATTGTTATTTTACGTTTTTGAGTCAAATCCAAGTGATTAACAATCCCTCCTAATCCCCGGTCCAGAACGATCCCTACTTATACATATACTACAATTTGACGAAAAGAGGGTTTAATTTGTGTGCGTATAAATATCGCATCAAATTTTGGCGCCGTTGCCGGGGATTAGAAAATTTGCTAATCCCTTGGATTGTTTTATTTTCGTTTGTTTTTATTTTATTCTAGAATCTTAATCTTGTTTTGTTTCTTGTTTTAGGTACTTGTTTATGACTCGGAGTTCTCATCTGATTCGTGAACATATCCTGGAGTGACTGGGTTCTTCGTCCGGCTGCAAGACGTAAAAGAAAGCGTTACTTGGGAGGCAACCCAATACATTGAAAAAAAAAAAAAAAAAAAAAATAATAACATGGCAAAATAATGTAACTTTCACAAAGGTTGTTTGCTTGAAGCCCCACTCCTTGGCAAAACTCTAGAAGCGGGAGGCATCGGAGCAGAAGGCATCGAGGCGGAAGGCATCGGAGCGGAAGGAATCGGAGCGGAAGGCATCGGAGATAGAGCATTCGAGGCCTCAATACTTGGCCAAACGCTGGACGAGCCAGGAAAAATGTGCCTCTGGAAGTAAGCCGCAAGCCTTTGACGGTCACTTTGACGGTCACTTTGCATGCGACCATTGGATTCTTGCAGCTCATCAAGCTTCCTCTTCATGCCCGTCGAATAGTTGTTTGCAAGCACATGCAAACTTCTATTCTCGTACTTAAGCAGTTTGATCTCTTGCTTAAGACTTTCCACCTCCGCCATCAATGATTCCACCTGACGGGAGCGGGCAAGCAGGCGTTGGCCCATGTTGGACACAGAACTCGCACACTGAACACTAAGTGCGAGGGACTCTTGAACGGCCAACTCATCGGACCGTCCTGACAGCAGCTTACTATCTTTTGGAGTGAGGAGGTTCCTAGCTACTATTGTAGCTGTTGTGGCGTCCTGCATCACTGAGTCTTCACCTGTGAGAGGACCGTTAGAAGATAAGAAAGAAGGGCGCCATACGTTACCTTGACGCGGCGCGCCCGTATCACTGCTGAGACTCAATTCTAAGCTAAGGTTCGATGGGTTTGCCATTTTTCAAAAGTGTTCAAAGAGATGGGGTGGATGGAGTTAATTCTCAAAGGGCCGGAGTCGATTTTCAAGAATGGGCAATCTTCAGAGTGTGTTTGTTGTGGTGATCGATAGCTCTATAAAAAGCCAAGGCGACGCGTCCACCGATTCAAAAAGCCGGAATTTCCGGCGTAAGTTAGGCGACGCGTTCTCGGCTTTTCAGAAGACGCGTTCAACTTTGTCAAAAGATTTCTTCTTTTCAGACAACACGTGGAGGCCATCATCGCAACTACACATCTTTAGCCGACAAGCGCAAAGTTTGGCGACGCTTTCTCTGCTTTTCAGAAAACGCGTGCAGCTTTGTCAAAAGGAGCCGCATCCGCACGACTACGTGTCGTTCAGAAAGCGAAGGGGCGTCGTTCAGAAATCGAAGGGGCGTCGTTCAGAAATCGAAGAGGCACCACTATTTCAAAAAGCCGGATTTGCGGGATCAAAACGTTTGTCGACAAGGGTAAAAGAACAATACCACCACTTGATATTATCTCTATATATGTCGACCTTCATCTTTTATGGCAAGGCAAACCTGAAGAAAATGCCCAACTCTCCCTCACCTCTGAGGGTGCACTCTCAGCAAAGCCTTTCGAAATACTCAATTCTTTCTTCTTCCCCAAAGATGATACCAGATGCTTGGAGTACAGATGACCCAGGAGGAAATGGCGGATTGAAGTGTGCTGATTCATTCACCGCTTCTTCAAAAGCAAAGGTATCTCATATCATCAAGGTCAAAAGCAAAAGTATCTCATATCATGCTCTTTCCCTGTCTTTTTCTTTGTCCTTGTTCTTACTCGCATGGCAAAGTGAAAGAAGCAATCAGCCGGCACTTGGAGTCAGTCTTCCGATCTGGATACGACTGCCTGGAATTTATTCCTGATTGCTTACCTAGCGTTGCTCTCGAGTAGTCATCTTCAACGGTTGATACACTTCCAGAGAAGGGACCACTCCTGCAAAGATTGAACAAAGAAACAGATAAAAGGGGAAAACTCAGACCTCCGGGGGAGACCAAAAGAATCCTGCTGCCCAGTTCAAGAGTAGCACAAAGGAAAATCAACGATGGGCGGAAACCAGTTCAATAGTAAGCCTGTGGAATCACAAAGATCAAAGCCTCAATGCAATCACCAAGGAGAAGAGGGAATTTACACTCCATAACCAGATTTGCGTCCCTAAACTCTTCTCTTTGTTAATTACATTCTGCCATGTTTAGTATGTTTAAGTGCTTTTTGTGTGTTTACTTATGTTTTGTGTGAATCTATGCTTAAAACATTGAGGACAATGTTTGATTTAAGTGTGGGGGGGGGGTAACTAATGTTGTTAATGCAAATTCGTGGGATTTTATCACCCATAACTTCAAATGTTGTTCCTTGCTGTTTTAAGGTGTTTTTAAGTTGTTTTAGAGTGTTTTAGTATGTTTTGTTTTTATAACTCCGAAAATACCATAAAAATTTGAAAAAAATTGTTTTGAAAAGCCTAAAAAGAGTGTTTTGAGTCGTTTTTGTGTGTTTGTGTCATAAGGTACCTTCCAACACAATGATAAGGATTTAGTTTGTAATTGCATGACGGTTAAAAAGAGTTATAAACATAGAGAAAAGTTTGATTTACTCTTGGTATATGCTTGGTTATGGTTATAATGTATGACTTCACATGCAATCATAAAAGAAAAATTCGTTTTTGTAACATGCTTGAAGGAAGGAACTCAAACAAACGCTACAACCTTGTGAGACTTGAGCCTAAACGTTTATTTGGAGAGTTAAAATCTGTGCATTATTGTTTTCTAAATTCGTTGCATGATCTCATTATTCATTGCTTGGTTACTACTTAGAAGGCGTTTTCATCACTTAGTTCCAAATGCTAGAACTCATGCCCATTTCATTCAAAGCATGTCATTGATTTGCATAACACGTATTCAAGATGAAGTTGTGTAGTGACCACCACCAAAAGCCAAACAGCCATGTGCCCTTCACTCATTTTGTGTTTAAGTTTAACACCATTGAGCCGTGTTAGCCCATGTTCTTTGTTAACCCACATTATCTTCACCTAGCCTGGATTAGGACCATCCGTACCCTTGTTCTTGAAGCATAGTAAGCATGAATGAATTCATTTTGATTAATGTGTTGCAGAAAATAAGTGTGGGGGAAGGATTATTGATATGAGTTATGTGCCATAGGCACGGCTAAAAAAAAAAAAAGTTGAAAAGTATTGTTTGTTGAAGTAAGGGCCCAAAACAATGAATTAGGCCCTAAGAGTTGTTTGAATCTCCCCTATTTGTCTAACAGTTGATTTCTGCATTCTAAGGGAATTCTAGGTCTTAATTTCATTACTTTGCTTGCTATTGCTTAAAGAACTTTTGTTTATCCCTACCTTTCGTTGTTAGCCAATACCCCAAGCCCCGTTACAACCCTTGACTTCTATCTTGAGTGTTGTGCATTTCAATTGGGGAGTTTGAATTTGGTATGAGCTTATGGTGTCACTGGTTCTCGCATCTAAGTAGTAGCGTTCCATTCATGAGATCATATCTAAACACGTTTAATTACTCCAGAAATTGCTTTCTTTGTTATAACGTATGTGAGTACTAGTCTTTCATGTTTACATCAATCTTCTCACATATAACTAGTGTAGGGTGTGTAGTCAGAAAATCTGAGTGAAAATTGAGTGCATAACTAGTGAGGAATTGAGGGAATTCTCTAAGGCATGTTATTACATTCCAAATGTGTTTTAATTGATTGAATGCGAACTAGTGAATGGTGACTATGATTAAGTATGTGCTTGAGGGGAAGGAAGACTAAAAGCTATGTGAGTAATGATCTTTGACATGTCATGTTTCATTGGAAATCCCTGAGGCAATCGTTGGAAGGTTTAGGTTATGTTTTGTTTGTTTCGTTTCGTCTTGTTTACTTTAGTTGTCTTGTTTTGCTCGAGGACTAGCAAAAGTTAAGTGTGGGGGAATTTGATAGGAGCATATTCATGCGACTTAATTAGCTTGTTCTCGTGCATTTATGTTGTGTTTATTTAGTTATTTGAGTGTTTAAGGCCACTTTTGTGTATTTTCAGATTATAAGGCCAAAGTGTGCAAGAAGATGCAAATTGGAGTCTTGTGGAGCGAAAGAGGAATGAATGAGTTGAAGACTTGAAGAAACGACGAATTCCTACTCCAACGATGAATTCTTACCAAAATGAGGAATCCTACTCAAACAAGGATTCCTAATTGAAGTAGGAAAGTTAACCCTAGGTTTCCCGTTTTGGTAACCTTTCCTAAACTTAAACGTCCGTATTTTCTAGCCACTTTGAAGGCCTTGTAGGCACTTTAGGACACAAAACAAAGGCCCTAGGTCACTTTAAACCATTGTTGTGCCCTTGTATCTTCCCTCCTTCCCTTGCCGTGCAAGGAAGGGCAATTTTGTCCCCTTTTATGCACAAAACCCTAACCTTAAACCCTAGCCGACCTAATTCATTGCATGCATTCATATTTTTAAATCATTCAGCCACCATATTCCTATTATTCAAATCTAAGCCGCACCTAATTTTTCACCCTAGATAAAATTCAGCCATTCACTCCCAAAAACAAATCTTGCCGCAGCAACATCTCCCATTATTTTTCTAAGCCGTGGCCCCCCATTTATTTTTTACCCTAATAAACCAAAAAGAAACCCTAGAGCCTTATTAAATCAGCCACCATAAGACATTATTCACTCCATAAGCCGTGTCTCCCATTCATCAAATATTTAATTCCTAAGCCGCAACTCCACTCACTAATCATTGATATCATTCAGCCACAAAAACATATTCTCTCCCACTTAAGCCGCAGCCACCATACCCTTTTTCTCCATTCTCCATTTGATATGAGGCAGCCACCTAAAAACCTAATTAATTCCCATTAGTGCCGCAGCCACCATCACTCAAAAACCACCCACTCCAGCCACTTCCACACCTTCCACAACCATTGCCGCATCCACCACATAGCCCATTATTCTAATTAGCCATTAACCCTAATACACCTCCATTCCTCCTATAAAAACCCTTGCATTCCCATTACCAAATCATCTCATTTCATACACAACACACCACCAAACTTCCTTTGCCGTGGCTTCCCATCTCTCCCTTATAATCCAAACACCATTCCTCTTCCATTTCAATCATTCCCCAATCCATTCAACACACCAACAACATCCCTTAAACCTTATGCTACAATAAAGAGGAAGAGAAGAGGGCCTAAACGTTCATACAATTCAAGTTTGAGTTGTTGGAATGTTTAGGTGTTTCTTTGATTTCAATGTTTAATTTTAATTCTCTTTGTTTTGTATGAGGAACTAAACCCCCCCTTGGCTAGGGGGGGATTCGAAATATATGTTTATGCTTGCATTTTGATTTGATTACTTCTAATTGCGTTTCATAAGTTGTTGATTCAATTCGTTTAACCGTTTGATTGATAACTTATTTATGTATGTTTATTGAGAGTGCACGCTTAATTTTCATGCATGAATATGACGCTAGAATATAAGTGAGTTTCACCTAATAGTTACGAACTTATATTCACAAGTAGTGGAGGTTGCTTATAAACAATCGCGTTAAACGAATTCTTGGCATAAGTTTCATGCAATCATAGTAACGAATGCCTCGTCAACACTTATAGTTTTCAAAGAACTTAATGATTCTTGCTTGTATCTCTATTATGCAATTCATGTAGGGAACTTGTGGGGAATGCTTTGGGTTGTCGTATGCAATCATCCAATCCATTAACTTAAGGAAAACTTGACGGTTAATTTAAGCGGACCTAATTAACCCGGGGTGATGAGTTTCATAATTTATTGAAATGCAATTGGAGATCGTTTTATTATGCAAGTATAACATATGTGGAGATGAACCCCGTAGCTAACTTTCCATCCATTCAATTTCATCCATTTGTTCTTTCTTTTCTTGTTTCTGTTTTCATGTTTCTTTTTAGTTAGAGGCGAATTTGAAGCCATGGACATATGTTGGTTATGATTTGATTTACTCCAGTTATGAATTCATGAACTTTAGATGTGGTTTACTTTTCTGTTTTGATTAAGAACTTGTTTATGTATGTGGGTTGAGGGTCGACACTTAATTTGCATGTCTAAACTTGACGCTAGGATATAAGGGAATTTCACCTAATCGTTATGAACTTATATTCATGAGTAGTAAAGATCGCTAGTCACGATTGTGTTTAGTAAACCCTAGGCTGGATTAACATGCGTATTCCATAGTTATGAATGCCTAGTCGATGTTTATGATTTCCCTTGAACTTAATGATTTTTGTTGAATGTCTCTATCATGCGTATTCCATGTTAGGGACTTTGATTAGGAATAATTTGGTTGTAATGCGTATCCCATTCAATCCAATGAATCTAGGGAAATCTGAAGGTTAATTTAAGCGGACCTAATTAACTTGGAGCATTGTCATTCATCGTTCGTTGAAGTCATAACTGGGAATCAAATTATATGCATATGTTCATGTGTGGATAAGGAACCCTCTAACTAGTTTTTCATCATTCTATTTCATTAATTTCGTTTTTAGAATCTGTTTTAATTCCAAGTTTCTGTTTTAGTTTAAATTCATCCAAAACCAATCCCCCATTTATTTTAAAGTGTTAGATTAGTTAGAAATACATTCATATTGTTATTTTACGTTTTTGAGTCAAATCCAAGTGATTAACAATCCCTCCTAATCCCCGGTCCAGAACGATCCCTACTTATACATATACTACAATTTGACGAAAAGAGGGTTTAATTTGTGTGCGTATAAATATCGCATCAGGAAGCTCTCTCCTTTCAAGGGTGTGGGAAGCTATCTCCCTTGGGTGTGTGAAGCTCTCTCTTCAAGGGTGTGGGAAGCTCTATCTCTTAGGTGGGAGAAGCTCTCTCCCTTCAAGGGTGTGGGAAGCTCTTTATAGGACCTCATAAGTTGATTTTACTTCCACACTCTTGAAGAAGAGTGTGGAAGGTGTGGATGCAAATTTCTTCCTTATTGTTCTTGGATGAAAATGCACTTGCAAAAACAACTAACACCTTAGGTTAAGGCCAAGAGCCTCACGCCCATGATGACTTTTTTTTTTGCCGCCCGGGGTGGGGGAAGGGCTTTGGGTGAAGAACCTCTGATAGGAACCGGAGGTTTTTAGAGAAAATGGCGTGATATTTACAGGGGTGTGCCCGGCCCCTTTGGGAGAGATGGGAATCGGCCACTTTAGTGGTTTGTTGGGTGTAATTTACAATTAAGTAGCTAATTAATAAATTAATTGAGTAATAATCGATTAATTAGCCAATTAATATAATTTGAAAGAAATAATTTAGGAGTTACCTTATGGGGAGGATTTGATAAGGATGGATGAAATAGGTTTTGAATAATTACCTATTTTGATCACTTTGGACCTTGATTGAATTGTGATTGGTCGCTGCTCGCGTGTAGAAGTTTCAGTGTGCCTCATGGGTAATTTTGTCTTTTTTGCCCTAGAATCCATATGTCGCCTCCATATTTTTTTCAATTATTTTTGGCTCCATAAATGCCCCCACACCTGTTAGGCTGCTCGCAGGAAAGGGCAGCAGGTGTAGAGATCTTCTTGCTTTGGGAAACATAGGATTGTTTCCTGTTTTGATGTAGATTCCCTCTTTAATTGGAAATTAGATCATTCTAGGAAAAGGAAATAAATTTCTTCCAAAGTCTATTTAAGTCCACCTTAAGTGGATTATTAAATCAACTTTGGATAGCGATTTATTTTGCTACAAGAGAGAGAAAGCTTAGAGGATATTTGTTCCCCTTCCTTTAGCAACTTTCTACATCTTGCTCATGCAAAGGATCGTCTTTCGTTGCTTTCTTTGTCATCACGTCACTTCAAGGTAAGAAAAATTAATTTTTCCTTGTCTTTGTAATTTTTGGGAGCCTCAGGACTTTAAATTTGGCTCGACGAGGGTTGAGGAGGTGTGAGAAAAGGATTTGGAGTAGGTCACGGCATTGTTGTCGTGGGTGACAAGGTGGGGTGGTGGTGGCTTGGCTTGGCTTGGGCCGACACTGGCATGGTTGGCACGGGCTAAGAAACTGGGCTGGATGAGTAGGCTTCGGCCCACGAGAAGAAGTGGAAAAGGAAGGCGCGGGACACAAGAATAATGATAGTGTGCCACCATTATATCGTCAAGACGGGTCTTTGAGCAAGGTAGGCTACTTTAAGGCTGCTCATTTCAAAATTGGCTCTGATGACTCATTCAGGGACATTCTTGAGGCATATAGGCATGTTATTTGATCAGGGGTGCGAGTGAAGCGCATCAAAGATGGTAGCAGCCGTGAGCCATGCGATGGGACTCGAAAAGCCATCAAATTCCACCCTTACTATTTTGTGTTAGGATTTACTTTTCCCATGCCGTGTTTTTTCCAAGAACTGCTATGCTCCATGAAGTGTGCCCATGCTTAATGCTCTCTAAATGCGGTTCGTGTAATGGTGGGATTCTTCAATTCTAAGCCAATTCTTTGACTTAGATCTAACCGTCAACGAATTTTGGTACTTCTTTAACATAGGCCACATCGAAGAAGTTGGGCAGCTGCGATCCCACCATAGGCTCTTCGATCATTCGAGCAAGAGAGATCATGACCGGGCCAATGATACATTGGAGATAAGTGGAGAGTGGAAGTCTAATTCTTCCCCCGAGCTGTGTGTTCCAACGATCTTCATATCCGGTATGTAGGCTGCTTTGTATTTGTGCAAAACTGCTTTCTAATTTTCTGATTGTCTCCTGCTGCTTTTATGGATTAGGAGTTTGGCTAAACTCCTAAGACTTCTCTGGACATGAAGAAAGTGTATGTCACTCTGGGTATCCTTTTTGAGTATTGTGAGTGGCGTTGGCTGTTTAGTCATCTTCACCAGGAAAAAGGTGGGCTGCCTCCAAAAGAAGAGATAAAGCGAATCAAGGTGGACCTCCAGTGCCAAAACGTTCGTCTAAGGCTAACTCTGGCTCACCTTTGGAGAAGCTTGCTACTATGAAGAGTGACAATATGCCTTTGCCTGATAATATGGTGCTAAAACCTGTTCCCTCTGCTGCTAAAACCAATTCGTTTGCTAAAAAGAATGAGATTGCTCACATGGGTAGTTGTGAGAAATCCACCAAGTCTATTTATGGGGAAGCTGCTAAGATTTGTGCGCTTTTGAGGCCAAATTTGCTTATGTACATGAATACATGTGCTAAGTTTGTTGATGAAGTCAAAGGGTTGTTGGCCCAAGTTCTTTTATGAAGCATACGACCGAGTATAGGAGGACTGCTCTGCTAGCTATGATGCAGAAAACGACGATTCTAGCAGCCGAGTCTATGTTCCTTAAACAAGAGGATACCAAGATTGCCAAGAAGGTGGCAAGAATCATGGCAGCCGAAGTTTACTAATCGGCCAAGAAAGTGTTGGAATCCGAGCTTGCTGCTTTTAAGGGGTCTAATATTTCTGCCCTCATTTCTTTGCTGCTTAAGATCGTTCGCCAGGATATCGTGGATTTGAAGACTAGGCTTGACGCGATCCAAGTAAAGTATAAAAGTGCAGAGAAAGAGATTGGGTGTTACATACCTCAGATTCAAGACCTTGAGCGTGCCGTCTCTAAGCTCCGCTCCACTGCTTATGCAAGGATAAATAACTGATCGTTGCTTACAACCAAGTGATCTAAGGTCGTTGATAGGCTTGAGCCTCAAGTGTTGAAACTTTAAGGTGCTTTGAAGATCAATGACAGTCTGAAGATAGAAGTGGAAGAGCTGCAGCGGGTCCGTGCTTGTCTGCTTAAGGAGAATGAGTAGTTGAAGGGTGAGAAGGTTGGGTTCAAGGCTTCGCTTACTCAGAGTCAACCTGATTTCTACAAGCTAGGTTATGTAGACCATCTCTTTAGGTGGCTGTCTGACTTTGAGTTTTTTGGTAAAAACTTCGACCTTCTCTATTTATCTTGAAGACTTGTTTGCCTTTACTTTTGAGGTTTTTATTGGTGAAGTAGTCGGAGAGGTTGGTGCCCAAACTGGGGCAGTTAGGGATGAATCGTCGAATGGTGTTGCTGCTGAAGGTACTGTTTGTTGCTTTTTCTTTGCTTGAATTCCTTCGGTCTTTACTAGTTGTTTATCAATTTTGTTAGAAAATTTAATAAACTCGTTTCCTTCGCTTTTCTCCATCTTCGCTTTTTTTGTTCATGCCTTAACCTTTAGAATTTATAAACTAGTGGCAAGCATGCTACTTTTTTATAAGCAGACATGCCCACATAGCCTATGCGGCCCTAGGTGTTTGTGTAGAACTGTGCAAAGTTGTTAGCCATAGGGTTGGTAGTCGGACGCCTTACTTACAGAAGCTAACAAGTCCGCATAACCATTAGGCTATGAACCTTGGCTTTCTCCAATTCTGTAGGTTGTATAACAAGTATCACAACACTTTAGGACTTGGTGTAGGTCATTCCGTGCTTGGCAGAGGTGAAACTTATCGACTACGTAGCATGTTGGTAGTGGATAAAGCTTTGTATATGCACGCTAGCTTGTTTAACCTTTCACAAAAATGTGTGGTTATATAAGTCTAACGTGGTTTTACTACTCGAAGGGCAAGCCGTATGCAGCCTTCCAGAAATCGTAGGCTACCTTAGTGCACTCAGTAGCAGCTTTAGGGTTCCAGGGCAGCCATCTATAGGGCATACTGCATTATGTGCCCTCTCCGTCTTTAGGGCCCGGTTCCCCACGGATTAAGCCGAGATACCAAAAATCCTTCAGTTAGCTAAGCCTTGAAAAAGACCATTGTGGCTACTTCTAGGAATCCCAGCACAAGCCATCGTGCATCTAGTTATACTAGGGCAGCCTGGTTCATCCACGTTTGGATATTCGAAGTGTAAAGTTTATCATCTCGTTTTGAAGAGCAGACTCATGTGGGTGTCGAGGAATTGGTTTACCTTATCGCACTGGAAAGCATGGTTGGTCCCTCGGGGGGTGCAATTTATGTGGTGAGTCCCTAAGAAGGGTGCAGTCTTCTTTTGAAGTGTATGAGTGATCAGTTGTTGTAAACATGTAGTCAAGCCAAGTTGTAAATTACTTCTGAATTCCTCATTGAAAAACAAGTGAAACGAACGAAAACTAAGTTGTAAAGTAAAGACTGCATAACAACTGGATAATCCTTGGCTTGCGAAGTGGTGCCCGTTGAGCTGCTTGAGTTCTTCAGGCTTTGATGTAGCGGATGGTCACACATGGTACTTCCTCATATTGTAGGCGTTCCATTGCTTTTCAATCTCTTTGTTGTTCATGGTGGTGAGAGTGTAATTACCCTTGCCGTCTACTCTACTGATCTTGTACAGACCTTCCCTGATAGGATTCATCTTTTTGGAGCCTTCTTTCCGGGTAGTGATGAAGGGTTTTCTTAGGACTAGATTTTCGGGTTGAAACTGCCAGATCTTGGTCCTTTTGTTGTAGCTGGAGAGGAGCTGTTGTTGGTAGGCTGCAATGCGAGTGTTGGTTAGCTCGCGCTTTTCCTCTGCCAGATTTAAGCTTGTGGCTATCTCTTTACTGTTCTGCTCAATGTTTGGCAGTAGAGTGCTGATACTTGGCATGATGACATTGGGAGGAATGATTGCTTCCTAACCAAATGCCAAAGAGAAATGAGTCTCATCGATTGCTCATCTTTTGGTGATGCGATATGCCCACAGACATCTGGGGAGTTTGTTTGGCCATTTTCCCTTCTTGTCGGAAGGGGATTCCTTAAGGCAGTCGAGGATTGTCTTGTTGGATGCTTCGACATGCCCATTGCCTTGAGGATATCTTGGCATGGACATGTGCTGCTTGATGCCATACTTTTGGAAGAACTTCATCAAATATTTGCCTACAAATTGCAGGCCGTTGTCGGTGACGATGAACTGAGGGATGCCAAATCGGCAAATGATGTTCTTCCATATGAAGTGCTCTATGTCCGTCTGAGTCGTGGTTGTCATAGGCTCTGCTTCTACCCATTTGGTGAAGTAATCAGTTGCCACGATCATCATGCATCTGCCCCTAGTAGTGGGCGGCATTGGCCCTTTCAGGTCGATTACCCACTACATGAACGGCCAAGGACTCATCTGCAGGTGTAGTTCATTAGCAGACAGTGTTGGTACTGGCTTGTAGCGTTGGCAGCGGTTGTATTTTTGCACTAATTCCTTAGCGTCTTGATGCATGGTTAGCCAGTAGTAGCCTAAGTTAAGGGCTTTATGCACTAATGATCGGCCTCTGGAGTGATTTCCACAAACGCCTTCGTGGATTGAGCTTAGAACCTTTAGGTCGTCAGGAGACATTAGGCAGTGAAGGTGTAGTCCGGTGTAGGATCTTCGAACGAGAATGTCGTTCCACATGTAGTAGGGTGTTGCCTTTATTTGGAGCTTTCCAAACTCCAACTTTTCTGTGGGGAGTGTGTCATTAATCAAGTAGTTTATAATATAACTTTGCTAGTTGGGAGTTATACTGACCTATGACACTTCGATTGCTGGATCCGCCTCTATGCTTGGCTTGTCTAGATACTCCACGAGGATATAGCGTTTGAGTTGATGGTCAAGGGAGGAGCCTAGGTCGGCTAGCGCATCTGCGTGAGCATTGTCTGCCCATGAAACTTAAGTAACAGTGTAAGTTTGAAATGCCTCAAGTTGCTTGCGTACTTTCTCTAGGTATTGTGCCATCGTTGGATGTTTTGCCGTGTACTCCCCAATAGTATGGTTGGTGATTAAATGGGAATTAGAATGAATTGCAAGCTTTTTCACTGCCAAGTCTTTTGCCATTTGAAGGCCTGCTAGTAGAGCCTCGTACTCTGCTTTGTTGTTGGATGCTTTAAAGCCTATAGTGATCGCCTACTCAAGCATTGAACCGTCTAGGGTGACAAGGACCACAATTACTCCCAAGCCTTTGTAGTTGGATGCACTGTCGACATGCAAATGCCAGAAGTCTCCATTGGCGGGAGCAGGCGTGGCTAAGGTGTGCTTGGCTACTTCTAGAGCGTCGTTGGGCCACTCTGTTGCATCGCCTAGGCTAGGCATGAATTATGCTATGAAGTTTGCTAAAGTTTGGGCCTTTATCGCTGTGATGGGTCAAAAAACTAAATCGTATTGGCCAAATTCCAACGCCCATTTCATCACTTGTTGAGAAGCATCCGGACCATGTAGGATTGATCATAGAGGATATTGAGTCATGACGATAACTGTATGAGCTTGAAAGTATGGTTTGAGCTTCCGAGCCGCAACAACTGGCGCCAAAATTAACTTTTCAATCTTCGGGTATCTAGTTTCCGCATCGAGAAGAGCTTTATGTTGGAAGTATGCCCACAAAGCCACTCATTTGATGTAATAGCTTTTGGAATACTTATTGTGTTAAACTATTATATGTTTAATAAAGGGCAAAGCTTATTGTTAATCATTATTTATTGTATTATGTGTTTAAGCAATAAGGGAATCAATGGAATGTATTTAATCTAAAAGAGAAGTGATCTAAGTAAGTTAGATTAACGAGGCCTTTCTCTTATGTTCATTCCTAAAACGGTCCTAGCCATAGGATTACCAACTAGGCATGGACAATCCGCTAAGGTTAGTATGTGTTATGTTAACTCAAACGTGAGTATGACTAGTCTCAAGTCATTTAGTGTTGGACACTGAGACAAACACAGAAGTGCTCAAAATGGTAATCAAGTACACTGAACTATGATTAAAAGAGAGTTCAAACATACATGTTATGTAAGAACTCGTAAGTTGCAATATGCAGAGTAGTCTTTTAACCTGAGGCATCATAGATGTCTAATGGTTAGGTCCTTGATCTTTGATCATGTCGAAGGCATTCCATCAAGAGTGTCTACGACATTGTTGGGGTCAAGCTATCTAGTCATGTAGGCGTATGAATGCACAACAATGGATCTCTAACATTCCATGGTGGAGGGAGAATACTTTGAGATATGATTCGGGAGTCTTTGGCCAAAGCATACGAATATGACATAGGAAGTTTGTTCCAAATCATATTCAATTAATCATATAGAGAACTATCACATTGGGTATTAGACATGAAACAAACTATCACTCAAACAATGTGATTAAGAGTATTGTATTTAAGAAGGACAGTATTGCATTGTAATTGCAACTAGATAGGTTCTCCAACCACTTCTACTTAGCTTGGGTTGCCATGACATACTGCTAGGTGTCACTCATGGTTTGTGGAAGCCCTGAAGATTAGCAAACACTAATCTTCATCAAAGGGAGAATTGAAATGTAGTTTCAATTCACAATCGATCATTAAGAGTAACAATCGCTCATTGCCTCACTAATTGGAACCTAATGGATCGTGCACCGAGTAAGGATGAAAGTGAAGAAATATAAAAGAGATGGATAAGCAATTAAATGGTTTAATTAAGAATGGTCAAGATTAATTAATTAATTAATTAATATACAAAAGGTTCATATTGGGCTTTCAAGTTAGTTTCGGGGTCTCGAGGCCCAAAATGGTTTTGGTCCACAAGGCCCATTATGTTTAAGTTGTATGACAACAAAAACAAAATGGGTAAATAGCCCAATAACTAAAGGATGGCCGGCCATAGGGTGAGTGGTAGTGAACTTGGCATAATTGCAAGTTTGCCACTCAAATGTGAGGTTCTATAAAAGGAACTTTATAGCTTTACCACATCAAGGGTTTTCTTTGAGGCAAAATAGCAAAACATTTTCTCTCTTTGTCTTCCAAAGAGGCCGGCCACATTTAGAGAAAAATAGCTAGCAATCTTCCTTCCTCTAAGTTATCCATTTCATCTTCACACCTCATTATTGGTGTGGAGACTTAGAGACACCAAACTTTTGGTGTTCTTGGAGTCCTCTCCTCAAATCCTTAAGGAGCAAAGGAGAAGCAAAGGAGAAGCAAAGAAGCAACCATCCAAGAAGCAAAGGAGGTGACTTGAAAGCCCTCCACTTGGGTGAATCCCTTGTGTAAACAAGGATGAGCTTCAAGGGTAATGAAACTCAAACTCTCTCTTCTTTTTAATTTGTTAAAGAGTCTTTTGGTCCACCATTCACCAAGCTTTGAAAGTCATGGGTTTTAGAATTGTTTTGAATGCATGCCAACTTTAAAGTGATAATAGTTTGCTTATGTGTTCAAATGTTTTCACATGTTCTTAGCTAGAACAAATTTTTGTTCCTTCACTTTAGAAGTGTAGAATACCGACAATTGGGCCCCCAGCTCTTCTTGTATGAAGGCAGAGGTCACTGCTACTTTTGAGACTGCCAAGTAGATGTATAAATCATCCGCTGCTTCTGGCTTGGATAGTAAAGGAGGTGATGTAAGATACTTCTTTAGTTTTTGGAAAGCTTTTTCGCACTCATCATCCCATTGTCGCGTTGTGCCCTCTTGATGAGCTTGAAAAAGGGCTTGCATCGATCGGTGGACCATGAAAGAAAGCGGTTGAGAGCAGCTGTTCGTCCGGTCAAGCTTTGAATCTCCTTCAAGGTAGTTAGAGATTTCATCTCTATGATCGCTTAGATCTGTTTGGGATGTCCCTCGATTCCTTGTTCGGTTACTAGGTACCCTAAGAATCTGCTTAAAGATACTCCAAATGTGTATTGAGTGGGATTGAGCGTCATCTTGTACTTTCTAAGGATGGTGAAAGTTTTTGCCAAATTGCCAATGTGGTCTGACCGCTGCTTGCCCTTCACCATGATGTCATCAACATAGACTTCCATGGTTACTCCAATTTGCTTCTTGAACATCATGTTTACTAACCTTTAGTAAGTGGCTCCCGTGTTCTTGAGACCAAAGGGCATGACCTTGTAGCAGTAGGTGCCTTGCTCAATCACGAATGCGATTTTCTCCTTGTCGGGCTCATACATGGCTATTTTGGTTGTAGCCAGAGTATACGTCCAAGAAGTTGAGCAGCTGGTTCCCAGAAGTTGAATCTACCAATAAATCGATTCAGGGAAGCGAATCAGGATCTTTTAAGCATGCTTTGTTGAGGTCGATTTAGTCTACGCCAACCATTCATTTGCCTTTCTCTTTCTTCATGACTAACACAACATTGGTAAGCCATGTTAAGTGTGATACCTCTTCTATGAATCCAACCTCCAGTAGCTTGTCAATTTCCGCTTCGATGATTGCCACTCGCTCATGTGCGCAATGTCTTTTTTTTTTTTTGGATCACCGGTTTGGCAACGAGGTCAACATGCAGCTTATGGCAAGCTAGGCATATCGGAAGGTGACCATGCAAATATGTCGCAATTTTTCCTAAGGAAAGCCGTGAGTTCTTCCTTCTCAGCTAGGCTTAGTTGTAAGCCAATTCTAGCCATCTTTTCCAGCTGCTGGGGATCAATAATGATGTCTTCGACGTCCTTTTCTGGTTTCCATCCTATCTCGTCTGCTTGGGCACCATCTTCGTGATCCACTTACTGTAATTGCTATTGGGTAGCTTTTTCGTCCTTTCGGATCTCGATAGCCTCTACGAGGGTAAATGTCTTCTTCTTGGATTCCTTCAATACTTTCACAGTGCATCGTCGAGATGCGGTCTAGTCAGACTTGATTTCTCCGACTCCTTTTCCTAGGATGTGGACTCAGATTTGAGACAATTGTAGGGAGATCGGTCGCTTACGATCGTGAACATCAACTTTGAGACAATTGGATGTGTCTTTACGTCAAGTGTGATGTGGTCGATGGTAGTTGAGGTATGCTTGTTGAATCCCGTGAATGCCTCCGTTTGGCGTAAAATTGTGCTTTCCAGGCCTATCTTCTACTGAGAGTTAAACTAGGTTGACTGCACTTCAATTGTCAACCATCATTTTCTCAATTATACCATGGGCTAGTTAGACAGATATTACTAAGACGTAGTCATGTGGAAAGTCAACGCCTTCTGCATCCTGCTCGGTGAAGCCAACAATGGGTCCAGGTTGGGTGTCTACTGCTTAGACCTGTAAGACTAGCAGAACCTGCGGGATCTTCCTTTTTTTGGAATTGGTGGCCCCCAAGTGTTCAAATTCGGCGAAATACCATTGATCCGAATCATCTAGGTTGGCGGCTTCTCTTCGTCGTCTTCATTCCTTATAGGCTGTGCAGCTAGCTTGTCCAAGTATCTGTCGACCTTAGCTTCTTTCACGAGCTTCTCCAAATAGTTCTTCCAAGTGTAGCAGTCATCGGTTGTGTGATCGAGTTCTTGGTGGAATGCGCAATACTTGGTGTGATCCAGCTTGGATGTATCTCCCTTTGATTGTTTTGGCAGCTTGAACCATGGCTCTTTCTTGATGTAGTGAAGGATTTGGTGGATCGGGATTAAGAACTTAGAGTAGTTCCTGGTTGTCGGGCCTTCCTTGGTCGTGGGTTGGTCCCTACGCTTGGCCTCCTGCCTGCTTTTGCTAGATTATTTTCCGTCCTTCTTCTTTTGACCCACTGCCGACTATTTTTTAGGCTGCTTGGGCGCCTTGTCTGCTCGTCGAGCCTCATCCCAAAGTGCATGCTCATCTGCCAAAGCAAAAGAGTATGCTAGAGTTAGATCTTCTTTCATGATCAACTCTCCGAACAGTAGGTGATCTGCTAGAAGTCATTTTTGGAAGGCTGCACTTATTATCGAGTCGTCGTACCCAAATATCTTTGCCTTTTCTTCTTTAAACATCTTCACGTAGTCGTGGAGCAATTTCTTTGGGTTCTTCATCAAATTGAACAAGTGGTCGGACTTTTTCTTGATCGAGCGATAAGATGAGTATTCTTTGGTAAAAAATTATCTTGTATATAAAAGCATCATTTTTACGGTAAATGACCATTGTGCTTTGGTAATGCTTCAAGTGCCTCTCCGGATCTCCATCTTTTTTGAAATATGTGAAATGTGGCATGCTAAACTTGCGTGGAGGCTCTTTCTGCTCGAACTCGTCCGTGAAGGGTGACCTGCTCATATTGGTCAAGTCACATCATAATGCTTCATCGACCACTTCGTTGCGTTGGAAATCATGCAATTGCTTATTTAAGAGCCTCTCTACCTCTTCCTAAATTTATCTTTGTTGGGGTAGAGGAACTCTCGACTACTCCCGGTCTTGATATGTTGGTCCAAGCTGTTTTTTTACTTGCTCAGCTCATCTATGCCGCAGCAACGGTGCATGTGGTCTGTTCCTAACAGGCGAGGGAATTCTTCTTAGGTTGCCAGTTGAACTTAAGCCGGATTAAGTGACTGCTTATTTCCGTCCGTCGTGCTGTTTACTCCGATGTGATGTGAATGACGCTCTTTGCGGGCCTAGCCGCAAATGAATGGTGTACCTGGAAAGCTGCTCATGTTGATTCTTGGAGTGTGGCCCCAATTGTGAGTGTATGCTTATCTGCAGGCTTAGTTAGGAATGCACAATCATCGGCACGCTAAGACGGGAGTATACGCTATCTCGGGGGCCCAATCAGGAGTGTACACTACCCGAACGCTCGGTTGGTAGTTGGTCGAGTGGCCGCTTACCAGGACGCTGATGGAGAGGTTCTTCGCCTGCCCTTATCCTACTTCGGGACACCTCGTCTGGGGCATGTTAGATCTCGACGCGCTGCAAGAGCTGATTCATCAAGGTCGCCTGTTGTGCAAGGGCACTTGTCAACTCTATGACTTGTGAAGACAAGTGTTGTTCGTCATTTGGATTGGAAGGAATCCGTCTCCTTGAGCAGTGGAAGTGTGGTAGACTTTGGGCGCGAGATTTGAGTTGGGAAATGTCAAATTCGCGAAGATATATAGTGAAAATGCCTCTGGTTCGGTCGTAGGCCCAAAAATTTGAAGGCGGGACGGTTGAGCCAATCTTGGACAGATTTAGGCTACTTAGAAGACCTCGGGAGCAAGCTGGGTTGCGGGAGCAGGCTGAACCACGGGAGTGGGCTACTCGACATATGGCACACGTAGGTGTGAGGCTAGGGTTTGGCTTGGCAACGCATTGGGCTCGCGTCAAGCTTGAGTGGCTCTGGCCGTCTTGCCTTAGGCTTAGGCTCATGTGGGCTTAAATGGCACGACTTGGGTCGTGTTTGTGGTGCCATCGGCCTTGCCAATAGTGGTTGCCATGGTGGTTGCCACGAGGGTACCCCGTGGGGGCGATGCTTCTCCACTCATTGTTATGTTGAGCCTTGTAGATCACCACGGTCCTAATCCTTGAACGTTGGGATTTTCGATCGTTGAGGTTTCTGAATCTCTTGCCATTGTACTTTTCCTTTATGTTTTATCAAAGAATTTTTAGAATATAAAAATTCCAAGAATTAGAACGTACGAAAAATCTACAAATGAACAAGAAAACGAGAAATCTTGAATGCGAGAGTTTTCTACAAGCATTTGATCAAGACCCTCAATGAAAGCACTAATTTGTGGATGCAAATTTCTTCCTTCTTGTTCTTGGACGAAAATGCACCTTTAAAAATAATTAACACCTTACGTCAAGGCCAAAAGCCTCACGTGCCCACGATGAATTGGGGGAGGGGGCTTTGGCAGAAGAACCTCTGATGCCAAAGTTAGAATTTTGAGGGAAAAGTGTTGAAGAATTTAGAGGATTTTGCAAGAGGATTTAACTTAGGTTTTTAGAGAAAATAGGGTGGTATTTATAGGGGTATGGCCGGCCCCTTTGGGAGAGATGGGAACCGGCCACTTTAGTGGTTTTTTGGGTGTAATTTACAATTAATTAGCTAATTAAAAAGTTAATTGAGTAATAAATCAATTAATTAGCCAATTAATATAATTTAAAAGAAATAATTTGGGAGTTACCTTGTGGGGAAGATTTAATGAGGATGGACGAAATAGGTTTTGAATAATTACCTATTTTGATTACTTTTGACCTTGATTGAATTGTAATTGTCTGCTACTCGCGTGCAGAAGCTTTGGTGTGCCCCGTGGGTAATTTTGTATTTTTAACCCTAGAATCCACGTGCCGCCTTCATATTTTTCTCGATTATTTTTTGGTCCACAGAAGGCAATCTACATGCTATAGTTATCTTCTATGTGAAACCTCATTATGCTTAAAATTAATTAATGATTGTTAAGTGGTTAATTAGTTGATTAATAATTACTTAATTAGTAATTAACAATTAATTAATTGATTAATAATTATCAAAATATTTACTAATTATTTAATTAATTGGTAATTAATAATTAATTAATTTCGGTTTTTCTTTTTTTTTTTTTTGAATTTTGTATTTAAATTTTCCTAGCTTGTGTGGAAGTCCTAAGGCTTGACATGTAGGGCTTTCTCATGGGTTAAGTTTGAATTTCTTTGCCTATGTTGGACTATGTAAGATGATGAGTTTTCACTTCTTACATTGCTTTCATTTGCTCATTATGAAGTGATTTTTAAAGATAGAGTGGCTTCGATGGTGCTTGACACCATTCTCCGATTAATAGCCTTTTCTTTAGATCAAATGCATCCATTCTTGTTGAACTGTTTAAGTTTCTATGCATTTGGCTAAGAACATGATGAACTAGTTGAATTTCCATCATGACTTAGGAGCATTTTAGACTTCAATCCTCCATGCAGTAATAGAGGTGTGTGTTTCTATTTGTTGTAGATGTCAGGGTCTGAAGGTTCTAGTGATGAAGGCTTCTCTAGCTCTGGCTCTAGGTTCGAGTTGTCAAGGTCTTCTTTAGAGTCTTATGAAGAGGAAGTGTTGGGTGACCCTCATGACCACCAAACATGCCTTCCATCTGATGAAGAGGCGGGTGAGGACCATAGGTTCAAGGACAGACCCTTAGATATTGGTGCATCCACTTCCTATGTGTCAGTAGTTGAGAAGGGTGTCCTCAATGATATACCCATCTTTCGTTCCGAGTTTATGGCATACTATTTAGATAAAAACTTGCAAGATAGTAAACGTCAGCTTGATGCCATGAGGGAGTCTTGTTGTATACCCAACAACATAGGGATGCACTTGGTGCGTGACGAAGAATTGCTTACTGATCCGCCTAAGGGTCATGTCATGTTTTATACCCAAATATTAGAGAAATTGGGGGTAAAGTTGTTGTTGCATTCGTGGTTGCAAAAGATGATTGCCCTCATGGGATATGCATCCGGCCAAGTCGTCCACGAGCTATGTTGGGTGTGCATGTAGGAGTGAGAAATAACGTATAGTCTTTGGTAAGAGAAAATCATATTCTACTTGGAAAAACCGTCGGTGCTTCCTTTACAAAGGTTGGGAGCATGATAGAAGTACCACGCCTGAGCAACGCATTCTTACCCACTTCCAAACCGTAGGTTGTAATGCATCCATTGTTTGCATACTCTATTATTTCTTGTGATCTTTACTTGCTTCTAACACTTTGCCTTATGTAGTGTCAAAGAAAGCTATCAAATTGTCTAGACAAGAGCTTGCCGATGTAGAGAAAGTGTTAAGGGTGCCAAAAGAGATGATAGATACTTGAGCAAGCTACGACCCTTGTTTCAAAAGTAAGGTTTCCAACCCTTACGATCGTATTGCCAGAGACGAGCGAGTAAGTCATATCTTACGTTTGCCTTTTTTTTCTTTTTCTTTTTTTTTTCTTTTTAATTTATAAAGTTGTATTTCTTCAAACAAACTTGTATTCTTTACTTTGATTTTCTTTGTTCAATGGAGAAGGTGAGCAAGAATGGGGAGGCAAGCACCAAGAAAGGGAAAAAAACCATGTTAGTTCCTATAGATGACATTTTGTTTCATAAGGCAGCTCGCAAGCATAAGGTAAGGCCAATCCTTAGGCGTAAGTCTCAAAACGGTCGAAGCTGAGGCCATCGGACGTGTTGCTACCATAGTTGCAGGGGATGAGAGGTGACAGTTACCTCCTCTTCCTAATATCGATCCTGTCTTTCCTCTAATCATGGAGCATGCTGCCCAAGAAGGTGATTCTAGCTTTAGCCGTAAGAGGAAGTACAAGGAAGAGATTGGTAACATCTCTTAGAAGGACTTGAAGGTTGCCATGCAGCCAAATGGTTTTAGGTTCATCAACAATTGCCTTGTTGGGCGCCTAGCCACAGTTGACGAGTTCGGTGAGCCACTAGTTAAGAATGAATCGGATTGTGACCGGATGATGAGGCTATCTGCTTATGTAAGTGTTATTTTGTCATTTCCTTGCCTTTTCCACTTTTTCCTTTGTTTTCATTTTCCTTTGGCACTAACGATTATCTTGCCATGTAGGTCATGATTGAGTATAACGATAGACTGCGGGAGGTCGAACGATACAAAATGAAGCTTTAAGAGAACAAGCAGCTTGTAGATGATGCTAGGAA
The DNA here is from genome assembly GCF_019419815.1 of Pyrus x bretschneideri. Classification (NCBI taxonomy): domain Eukaryota; kingdom Viridiplantae; phylum Streptophyta; class Magnoliopsida; order Rosales; family Rosaceae; genus Pyrus; species Pyrus x bretschneideri. Next base: position 212,510 of record NW_025999808.1, on the reverse strand, counting down.
GACGACCAAAGCTTTGACTGAGGCCTTCCAGCTCAGGGACCAAACCTTGGAGAGGTTGAAGAGGCAGAATGGTGAGAACTTATGGCTCAAAAAGCAATTGGAGGCGACTATCCTCAAAGCTTCCAAGGCCAAAAGAGAGGTTGAATAGTAGAAAAAGAGTCTCCTAGCGGAGAGGGATACTGTTGTGTGAGAGTTCTTAGGCACCCAGGCCTTCTGCCATATCATCAGGCCCTATTGTGCAGGAGAGATTTAACTTAAGAAAAAAAAAATGCATGGCCATCCTTGAGCGATATGATGGCAGGGGCATTATCGACAAGTACCGTACGGAGATGGAAGAGTATCGACAAAAAGGTGAACCCTTTGTCCTCGAACTCGATCCCAGTAGTGGTGATGAGTCTGAGGATGACACCAGTGCTGATAAAAAGACTTAGCAAGGTGATGATGGTCTCGAAGATGCTAAGGATAGCGGCGATGATGATGGAGATGAGACGCAGCATGACAGTGTTGAGAGTTCGACCTCGGATGAGGATGATTCATAGTGCCTTCATTTCCTTCATGCACTAGTTTGTTGTATGTATGCCATGCGTTAAGTTAGGAGCTTGAGGGTTTTTTTTGTTTACAGATATTTACGACATTGCACTGTTTATTTTGATGTTAAGTGCCAAGTGTTTGCACTATAATTTATGAAAGCTTGACTATGTTCAAATTGATCCCTTGTTTGGATACAACCCATGACTTGGGTATAATTGAATGGATACACCTTGAAGATGTTTGTTTATTTGCATAGTCTTGTTGTCAGATACTTAGACTTTATTTCATGTTGAAAGCATTCATGTTGAAGCTTCAAACTCGAGTATGTAATGTAATTTAAGTTGAAGTTTTGAGTTAGAATTTTATTAGGTCAGGGTGAGACCAAAGGTTTGGTGCTATGAATGTAAAGGAGTTAAGGCGAAGTTGTCTGAATCACCTTTTCATTAAGTTCATGCCAGATGGCCTTCCTTACAAAAGATGTCGAATAGTTATAGCTCAACACTTGTACAATGTGAGTCTACTTGTATTAGTACTTTAGGTGATTAGCGTTCCATGGATGGACAAAGGTATTGCCACCGGAACTTCTGAGTTTATAGAAGCCAAGGCGACTGATGTTAACAACTTTAAATGGTCTATCCCAGTTTGGAATGAGTGTGCCTTCGCTCGAGACTCTATCACAAAGTAGTTTTTACTTCAATACCCACTCCCCCCACTTTGAAAGAGCGAGGTTTGACCATAGAGTCATAGTAATTAGAGACGCGCTATTTGTAAGCCATATTCCTCAAGTGAGCCTGGTCCCTATGTTCCTCGACTAACATTAAATTGAAGGCAAGTTGTTTGTCATTTTCACTTCGCCGTAGTTCTTAACTCGGTATTTTGCTTGCTTGAGCTTAACTGGGATAACTGCCTCTGTACCAAAGGCAAGTGAGAATGGAGTTTATCCTATTAAAGTTCAATACGAAGTTCAATATGACCAAGGAACATGGGGTACAAGCTCTGGCCAACAACCTTTAGCCTTGTCCAAGCTAGTCTTCAAGATGCACTTGATTATCTTGTTAATGGCCTCAACTTGTCCATTAGCTTGAGGATAAGTTGGGGAGGCAAAACATAAGTTGATGTTGAACTTAGAGCAGAAAATCCTAAACTTCTTGTTGTCAAACTATCGCCTATTGTTTGTAACAATTGCATTAGGAATACCTAATCAACAAAGGACGTTCTTCCATACAAAGTCTTCTATATTTGCCTCATTAATGGTTGCCAAGGGTTCTACTTCGATCCACTTTGTGAAGTAGTTAACTGCAACGATAACATAATGGACCTTGCCCTTCTCTGTATGCATTGGGTTGATCAAATAAAGTCCCCACTAGGCCAAGGGCCAAGGGCTGATCATTGAAGTGAAAGGCTCAGGAGGGGAGTGAGGAATAGTTGCGTAGCGTTTGCACTTGTCACATGAGCGAGATATTTTGATGAAATCCTGATGAAGTGTTGGCCAATAATATCCCTAGCGAAAAGCTTTATGTGCTAAAGACTGAGATCTAGCATGATCTTCGTAGACTCCCTCATGTATCTTTCAAAGGACAATTTCCCCTTCAGCAGGTGTAAGACACCTCAAGTATAGCATGGTAAAACCTCGCTTGTAAACTTGGTCATTGATGATCAGGTAGCGAGTAGACTTGTATTGAATTTTCTTAGCTTGGACCTTATCATCTGGGAGTGTGCCATGAGCAAGGAATTTATAAATCCGGGTGATCCAACTATCCCCCTGTTATAAGTTGCACACTTCCATGCCCATGGTGTTTGGTGCTGCCAACAACTCGACATGAATATTTCTTCCAATCTCGTCTTCTACTGCTGAGGCGAGGCGAGCCAAGGCGTCTACATGGCTATTTGCTGCTCGAAGGACTTGGATGATTTGGTAGTGGAAATGCCTGAGCAAAAGTTATGCTTGAACAAGATATGTTGCCATGGAGCTATCCTTAGCGTCAAAGTTGTTTGTGACTTGGTTAACCACTAACTGAGAGTCACTAAAGATATCAAGTTGTTTAACTCTAAGGTGTTTGGCCAAACGTAAGCATGCTAGAAAAGCTTTATACTCAGCCTCATTGTTTGACGCCTTGAATTTGAAGTGAATAGCATACTCCATTACAATTTTGTTGGGCGTAGTAAGGACCAGTCCTGCTCCACAGCTCTGTTGGTTGGATAAGCCATCAACAAACAGAGACCATACTTGGAAGATTGGTTATACTTTTCGAGCTTCCGAGGGTAACGAAGCCAATGCCTTAAGCACATGAGAAATGTCAACTGGATATGTGAATTCGGTGATGAAGTCTGCAACTGCTTGACCCTTCTTAGTTGGATTTGGTTGGTAATAGATGTCAAACTCACCCAATGCTATCGCCCACTTAATCATTCGTCCCGAAGTGTCAGGACTTTAGAGTATTTGTCGAATGAGGTGATTGGTAAGCACAATGATGAAGTGTGCTTGGAAGTAAAGGCGAAGTTTTCGAGTAAACATGATTAATGCTAAAGCCAATTTCTCAATCTTAGAGTATTGTGTCTCAGTATCTTGTAAGGCCTTACTAGCGTAGTAGACGGGTCGTTCATCATTACCACCCTTTCGAATGAGAACAGAGCTGACTGCTAAAGCCAAAACAGATAAATAAATAATGAGAGTGTCACCAACTTCAGGTTTAGAGGGCTTTACTCATGTACTCCTTAAGGTTCTTGAATGCCTCGACATATTCATCAGTCCACGTAATGCACTTCTTACTTCCCTTAAGTGCTTTGAAGAAATGAGCACATATGTCTGTGGCCTTATAGATGAACCTGGTCAAGGCCGCCACCTTGCCAATAAGGCTTTGGATGTCTTTTGAACTTACTGGTTTTTTCATGTCAACGATTGCTTTAATCTTCTCGAGGTTAGTTTCAATGCCTCGTTGGCTAATCATGAAGCCCAAGAATTTGCCAGAGCCCACTCCAAAGGCACATTTGTTGGGGTTCAATCTCATTTGGTATCTCCTTAGGACGGTGAAGGTTTCAGACAGGTTGGTGATGTGTTAGTCAGCATGTTTACTCTTGACTAGCATATCATCAACATAAACTTCCATGCTCTTGCCAATCTGTTCGGTGAACATTGAATTGACTAATCTCTGATAAGTGCGCTTGCATTCTTGAGGCTGAAGACCATAACTTTATAGCAACATAGTCCCCTGTTAGTAGTGAAGGTTGTGTGCTCTTGGTTCGGAATGTACATGAGGATTTGGTTGTACCCTAAGTAAGCATCCATGAAGCTCAGAAGTTCACACTCTGTCGTTAAGTAGATAAGTTTATTAATGAGAGGGAAGGGAAAGCTACCCTTCGGGCATCCTTTGTTTAGGTTAGTGTAGTCGACACACATTCTCCACAAGATCTTTTAAAGCAAGAGGTTTTCCTTGGTGGGATTTTTCTTAACAAGGACAACATTTGCTACCCACATTGGATAGTTGACTTCATGGATGAAACCTATGTCTTTAAGTTTTTTAAACTTCTACCTTCATTGCCTCGTATCATTCAACATTATAAGATCTTCGCTTTTGTCTCACTGGCTTGGTCTTGTGATCAATGCTCAAGCAATGATAGATGATATCGGGAAAGATGCCCAAAATGTCCTCGTATGACCAAGTGAAAACCTCGATGTTCTCTTGCAAAACAGAGATCAATGCCAATCGAATGGGTGGTGACAAGGTGGTGCCAATCTTCACTATGTGATCCTGATAGTCTTTTAAGATATAAACCTTCTCCAATTCTTCAGCAGGCTGTGTTTGCTAGGTGAAAGAGTCATCTCGTGGATCGTTGGGTTGACTATTGCCATCACGAAGAGCCAAGTTGACTCTATTTGGGCTGGTTTTTATGACTTGGCCATGTATAGAGAAAGTTTCCTTGGGCACATGCAAACGTTGTTGCTTAACTGAAGTGTTGTAGCATGATCGTGCACTAAGTTGATCTCTTCTGATGTAACCATTGCTAGAAGGTGTGGGAAACTTCATCAACAACGTATGTGTAGATACCATGGCCTTAAGATCATTGATGCATGTGCACCTAAAGATGACATTGTACGTCGTCGGGCAGTCGACCACAAGGAAATTAGTGGTAATAGTAGTTGTGTAAGGGCCCGTATCATGGTGAGTGGTAAATGTATACTCCCTAAAGGTTGCACGAGATCACCAAAAAAGATTATCAAAGGAGTAAATGAGGGATCAAGCAAGTGTTCGGCTACATTAAGTGCCCTGAAAGCTTCAGCGAACATGATATTGACCGAAGCATCTATGTCTACAAGGATTCGTCGCATATCAAAGTAGGCTATGTGAGCCTCCACGATCAGTGGGTCGTTGTGAGGGTAGATGATGCCTCATTCTTCCTTAGGGTGAAAACATATTGGATCCTAGTTAGGTTTTTGATACTTGCCTCCCCTAATGTCTTCCACATGAAACATTCGGTGGCTAGACCTCAAAGTTCATTCACTATTTTTCATGGCCCTGTTGGAAGATTCAGAAATGGGCCTGCCACCCCTGATAGAATATATCACGTTCACTTGGCGTTGGTTGCGATTATCCCTTGTTGGGTGAAAAAGGATTTGATCAATTTTTCCTTCACGTGCCAAAGCTTCAATATGGTCATGGAAGGTGATACATTTCTCGCTGTCATGGCCATTATACTCTGTGGTAGCAGCAAAGCATGCCTGTGTTCCTCATAGACTTATAATATGGCTGCCTCGGCTTTGGATTTGGTATCAAGTGAGCTATACTAGGGTAAATGGATGCGCATGTGGCATTCAAAGGTGTGTATGTCTCCTTGGACAAGCTTCTGAAAAGTAGACTTGGGCAATGACTTTGTGAAGAGATCTGCCAAGTTGTCCTGGGAACGGATTTGCTTGACTTAAATGTCCTGATGCTATTGTTCCTGGTGTGAGTAAAAGAACTTTGGTGCTATGTGCTTGGTGTTGTCTCCTTTGATGTATCCCTTCTTTAACTGCTCAATACATGTTGCATTGTCTTCAAAGATCGTCGTAGGAAGGTCAACGATGGAAGTAAGACCACTAGTTCTTCGAATATGTTCTATAACTACTCTCAACCAAAAGCATTCACGCAATATTTCATGCAAGGCGAGAATCTCAGCATGGTTCGAAGAAGTTGCAACTAGCGTTTGCTTGGTAGACCTCCAAGATATAGCGGTGTCTCCAACAGTAAAAACATAGCCCGTTTGGGAATGTGCCATATGTGGGTTAAACATATATCTAGCATATGTGTAACTAACAAGGTGAGAATCAATCCAATGATCATAAGGGACGACAACACTTGAAGATTCACAGGTATAGAATAAGCCCAAATTCATCGTACCTTTGAGGTAGCAGAAAATATCTTTAACACCATTCTAGTGCCTGCGTGTGGGCGCATTGTTGTATCTAGCCAAAAGATTAACAACAAAGGAGATGTCAGGTCTACCGCATTAAGCCAAGTATAATAAACCCCAATCATAATTAGGTAAGGAACTTCGGGTTCCAATATCTCTTCTTCATCCTTCTTTGGATGGAAGGGATCTCATTTAGCATCTAGAGTCCGAACGACCATAGGTGTATTCAAAGGCTTTGCTTTATCCTCATTAAAACGTCACAACACCTTTTGGGTGTAGTTCAATTGATGAACTAGGATTCCATCCGAACAATGCTCGATCTCCAGGCCAAGACAATATCGAGTTTTCCAAAGATCTTTCATCTTAAATTCTGATTTCAAGTGCATAGCAATTTCCTCAAGCTCTGCGGGAGTTCCCATAACGTTCATGTCATCAACATAAACTGCAATGATTGCAAATCCGGAATGTGACTTCTTTATGAACACACATGGGCATAATTTGTTGTTCACATAACCTTGACTTGTCAAATATTCACTCAGACAATTATACCATATTCGCCTAGATTGTTTCAATCCGTAGAGTGACCTCCTTAACCTGATTAAGAGAGTGTTCTGTGGTCTAGAACTATTTGAACCAGTCAATGGAAGTCTTTATGGAACTTTCATGTATATTTCCATATCAAGATCCCCATAAAGATACGCGGTTATCACGTCCATAAGCTGCATATTTAGTTTTTTAGAAACTACCAAACTGATAAGGTAGCGGAACGTTATAACGTCCATTACGGGGGAATATGTTTCATCATAATCAATCCCAGGATGCTGAGAGAAGCCATGCGCTACAAGGCATGCTTTGTATTGCGCTATTTCATTCTTTTCATTACGCTTCCTCATGAAAACCCACTTGTAGCCAACAGGCTTCACGCGTGGTGATGTGGGAATGATAGGTCCAAACACATTATGTTTCGCGAGCGAATCGAGTTCAACCTGGATTGCTTAGGAGGCTGGGTTGTCTCGTCTAAGACATCGTCGTAATCTAGAATAACCTCATGTGTTGGAACGGATGAGTGAGCGATGGTCGAATTCAAACTAGGGTCACTAGTTGGTGCTGTTTTCCTGTTCCAGGGTTGTTAATCCTTTGAACCAAGGGGTTTGCCATACTTCAACGTCGGAGCAGATGATTAGCTAGCTGCCAATGTACCGGGCTGTGTGGAAGGTGTAGCCTCCCCACTGTCAAGGACAGTCCAACCTTCCCAGGCGAGTTGTTAACGTACACGGGGTACATCTATCCTTGCAAGTGCGTTTGCAGGGGGTATATGTGATCTTGTCACCTTTGCTAGATCATTAAAAGTAGGGCTAGGTTCGGTTTAAAACAGTTCAGTTTTTTGCCAATACCGAAACCGAACCCGAACCGAAATTTTGGTTTGGTTTGGTTCGATTTAAATTTTTTTCGGTTTTGGTTTTTTTTTTTTTTTTTTGGTTCGGTTTCAGTCCGGTTCAGTTTTTTCCATGATATTTTTTTTTAACATCTGGAGCTTGAAGCACATGCTTCCCTGCTTTGAGCATCCTTATTCCTCAATGAGAAATCAACCTACAACATGCCTTAATCAACATATTTGAACTTTAATTGAGAAGTCAACTTAACTCATGTTTTCCAGTTTTCATCTCTACATTACACAATATTATACAAAAGCTTAATACTTACCAAATTAAAATCAACCAGAACGAAAAAAAATCATCCAAAACGAATTCAGAAACCAACAGTAGTAAACAAGGTTGGAGAATTTGAGCTAAAACAAGAAAAAACCCAACAGTAGAAAAAAACTAATTTAGAAACCAAAAATAGAAAACTCAACCTAATTTACCAAATTAAAATCAACCAAAACAAAAAAATAATCAATCTTTTTTTAAATTAATAGTTAAAATAAGGAAGACATCGAACTCCCTCTACGCTAGTGTCAGGCCATTGCAGGGCCAAGTTGAAGTAATCGAACTCCTTCTGCGCTTTTCCTCTGCTTCTGATTCAAAAAGGGCGAGGGAAAATTATGGTTTGGAGGAAGGAATCCATAAGGAGGACAGGAGAAGAGTGGAGAAAGAGTGACTTGGAGGAAGAGAGGAATGAGAGAGAGAGAGAGAGACTGTTGAAGCAGATAGAGAGGAAGAAAGCCACAGAGGGGAAATAGAGTGTTTGAGAAAACATGAAAACTGAAATGGGAGTGAATGACGACTAGGGTTTGTAAACTTAAGAAATTTTATAAAGCATTAAATATAAAAAACCTATAAATAATTTGTTGGTACAACTATAACAACACAAAGCCTACAGTCAAGTTGGTGTGATGCAACTATTCTCAACCTGGAGGGAAGAGGTTTAAACCCTCACGCCAACATGTTTTTGAGTATTTATATATGATTTTTTTTGTTCGGTTCGGTTTCCGAACCTCAAAAAAACAAAACCGAACCAGCCAGATTCGATTCGGATCGGTTTGGTAGTTTCAGTTCAGTTTTTTTTTCAGTTCGGTTTTTTCGGCTTCGATTCGGTTCGATTTTCGATTTTTTTCAATTTTTGGTTTATTTAACCCACCCTTAATTAAAAGCATCTGGCATGCTCTAAGCAAGGCTCTAAAGATCTATAATTCGGTGCACCTCAATTTCAAACTGGGCAGTGCGGAGGTCTAAATGAGACATAATGGGAGTATACCACGACAATTCGCAGCGTTCTCCAAGAACATTAGCATGCTTATCTCCCCTAATGATGGGAATGTTGTCTCATCAAAGTGACAATCCACAAAACGTGCAGTAAAGAGATCTCCTATCAAGGGTTCTAAATAGTGAAAAATTGATGGCGAATCATAACCGACATAGCTTCCCATTTTTCTCTGATGACCCATTTTGGTACGTAGTGGCGGCACTATTGGCATATAAACTGCACACCTAAACACCCGTAAATGCGAGACGCCAGGCTCGTATTCAGTAACCAACTGTAACAGTGAATATGGTTGGGTAGCGGTGGACCTCAGGCTAGGGATGGTAATTCTAACCGTTAAACCCGATAACCATGGATAACCGCCCGAATGGATTGGATTTGGATATGAAAATTCTGGTATGGTATGGATATGGGGAAAAACCGTGAACTTTATTTGGTTATGGTTTTGGATATGGTTATAGGGGTCCCTAATCCATATCCGTCCCAGAATCCGACCCGAATATTTTATATATATATATATATATATATATATATATATATAATATAATTTTATTCAATTTACCGAACCCTTCCTATATTAATTCATTATGCATGCATCAAACCCTATACTATCTTTATTATTCACCAAACATCATGCATGGGGCATACCAACAACCTCATCAATTCAATACTCTTATTGTTATATTTAACCAAATTAATTCATTGAATCATTTTATATATCAATTATCAAATGTTACAAGTTTATCAAATTCATCTCTCTTCAAGAGTCTCACTATCAAGAAATTGATGCATGTTATCATGAACAACTTCAAATATATTGTTATGTTTTTGTAATTGGATGTTGCTATTTAATGACGGAATTAGTATCTACTCAAATTTATAATGCGTCAATTGGATGAATATAATTTTTTTTTGTTTTTTGACGAAGATGGATATAACTGATAACCGATTGAAAATCCGTTACCCAATGGATATGGTTATGGATAATCCCCGATGGTTAATTTGCGGTTATGGATATGGTTAATTTTCATGGTTATGGGGATGGATATAGCATTTTCGTCCACAAACCGAACCGTTGCCATCCCTACCTCAAGCGGACCAACATAGCTGCGTGCAATATTGCATGGCCTCAAGCATATACCAACAGTTTGGTCCTCATAACCAAAATGCGAGCTATCAATTGAATGAGCTTATGAAAGCTTCTGCCAGGCCATTATGTCAATCCCTACTGACATGCAATAATCGTCAAAAGTCTGTGACGTAAACTCTCCAGCATTATCTAGTCGAGTCGACTTGATCAGATAATCAGGGTGATGACCCCTTTACTTAATAATTTGTGCTAAGAGTTTAGCAAATGCAGCGTTGTGTGTGGACAAGCAGCAAAAATGTGACCATCGTGTCGATGCATCAACCAACACCATAAAGTATCTAAATGGTTCGCATGTTGGTTGCATAGGTCCACAAATATCCCCTTGAATCCTCTGAAGAAACATAGGAGGGTCGTGAATGATCTTTGTATGTAAGGGTTGAGTATTCAACTTCCCTAAAGAACACGCTTTGCATGGCGGGAATCTAACATAGGGAGGTAACCAATGCCCATGCGATGATTTAAGGATACAACGCATCATGTCACATCCGGGATGTCCCAAGTTGTCATGCCAAAGCAGCAAAAGTGCTATGGAACTTAGGAATAGGGCCGGTCACATGATGGGCTTCTATGCCGTGAATGGTTGTGATGTACAACTCACTCGAGAGACGTTCCAACTTCTCGTGAATAAGCTTCTGGCCATATTCGTAAGAACTGATACAAAGAAATTCAAAACCATTATCTTCAATGGTTTCAATATGATATTGATTATCTTGAATATCTCTAAAACTCAGCAATGTTCTTCTGGAACGTGGAGAATAGAGAGTTGTCAGAAGTGCTTTCTTGGGTATTAAGTTAGTAAAATAGTGTCGCTCACGCAAGATGGTGTGTGTGGTAGCACTATCAGCTAGACAACTAACTTCCCCACTAGACATACCTAGAAATAAATTGATTGAATTGGTCATATGCATAAATATAATTCCATTCATTCAATTTAGCAATTTGAGAAATAATATCCATCAAATAACAATCCATAGTTCAAAACAAACCAAAACCAAACAAATTATTTCAAGGACTTAGAAAAATTGTTCAAACTTAAACCATAAACCTAGAAAAATAGGAGAGAGGGGCCAGCCATTCCTAGTGGGTTTGGCCACTAGGGGTAAACACCCTAAAAACATGTCTAATTTATTCATCCATAGGAGTTGACACCTCCTGAAAATCTGATATCTCCATTAATGTAATAGCATCTTTCGAATGTTCCACATGTGCAAAGTTAGAATCACAATGGGAATGATACTTTGTAATAGCCTCAGGGGTGGCTCAACATACACGTGACCAATGATCATTTAATCCACAGCAGTAACACATGTCCATTTCAGGGGAAACTGACTGAACAAGAGCTTTTCCCTTGTTCTTGAAGTTTGGGGCCTTTGGGGCAAGTGGTGGACACTGCTAGATCACATTTCCTTCCTTGGGGCCAGCACTCTTTTGACCTTGGGCCCGTGGTTGGGCTTGTTGTCCGTTTCCACGGTCACGACAATTCTTACGTCGTTTATAGCTGCTAGAATTGGTCGCATACGCTTCAAGCGCAGCGTTTGAGCCAGTCTATCGAGCTTGATGATTCTTCATCAAAAGTTGGTTCTGTTTTTCAACGAGAAGTAGTATAGAGATCAAATCTGAAAATTTGGTGAACTTACAATATTGGTGGCATGGAAGGTCGAATAGGTCTTCTCCAGAAGATCTGATTCGGTTAATTCCACTTTACAGAACTTCAGCAGTGATCGGATTCTACAAACTTCAGAGTTGTATTCATTCACGAACTTAAAGTCTTGGAAGCGAAGATGTTGCCAGTCGTGTCTTGCTTCAGGCAAGTAGATGTCTTTCTGGTGATCGAAACGGTCGGCCACAGTAAGCCAGAAGGTGCGTGGGTCCTCCTTAACGAGGTACTCGGTCTACAGTGCATCATGGATGTGTCTTCGAATGAAGATCATTGCAGTAGCTTTCTGAGCTTCATCGACAGGTTTGTCGTTGGTAGGTGCCTTGATGATGGCTCTAATACCCTTTGTAGTCAGATGAAGCTTCATGTCTTGAACCCACTTCAGGTAGTTTCTTCCGGAGACTTCCAGAGTGGTGAAATCTAGCTTGTTCAAGTTCGACATGTCCCTAAAATGTAGGGTACAAAAAAAAATGTGATTAATCATATGGTGATCCATAGACATATATCGTATAACATTCGAGTTCTATAGACATGTATTGGTTTAATTTATGCATAAAAACTACAGGTTTCATGTGGTAAGTTTTGAATGAAAACTTCGGATTTCAAAGCCACTAAATATGAAACTACATGTTCAATTAGTTTTTATGAACGATTAGTTCATAAAGGAGAGGTTCCTGCAAGAAACACATAATGCAATAGCTGATTTAAGTGTAGTGGACTACGAAAAGATGTCAACGGTTCAAAGTATAAAAATAAATTATTGAATCGTTAATGTCCAAAAGTGATATTCAGGTCAATAATTTTGGATTCATTATCAGATTAATAGACTGCAAGTCACTTTTAATTAATTCAATAAATCGTGACCAAACAGGGTCGATCGTGGAAGCGAAAATAATAATAACATTCGGGTTAAAATTATTTAAAATGCCAAATATTAGCATTGGGTTGAAAAAGCATAGCCCAAAATGATTTGGGCTCGGGTTGGCTGCAAAAGGCAGGCCACGTGCCGAGGGTTTTGAAGCCCAGCAGCAAGTTGCTGGCTTATAAGGGCTGAGGGTTTCGATTCGGGTTAAGCGCAACCCAGCAGACAGGGCTGAGGTAAGTGGGCCCAGGCGCAGGGTAAGGCCCAGCAACCTAATGCTGCTGGCAATGCGGGCCGGGTTCACAAGGACAAGCCCAGGAAGGTTGCGGGCTTACTTAGGGAGCAGGCTGGGACTTCAAGCCCATGCAGGTTAACCAGGCCGAAGGCCTGGGGGTGTCTATGTGGTTGTAGCAAGGCCCAAAGGGTTGTTGCCGTGGTGGTGCCACAGTAGTGGCGCGGCGGTGGTGCCGCATGGTGCCCAACGCCATATTTTTTTTCTGTTCGACATGGTTAGGGTTTGAAAACCCCTAGAATTGCTTCTAATTTATTTATATGTTTTGACTCACAATTCCACATAGCAATTTTTAATTGCGTAATGCATGAAACAAATATATATATATATGGATAAATATATGAACATATACAATATATATCGTAAGGAAAATATAAACATAAAGGGGTTCATGTATCACAGGGAATGTTTTCATGCTTCGTAGACGTTTCAAATATCTTCCTTTATTTTAAGCGTACTTGATTAGCAGAAAACAAAGAAGGGCCTTTAAATTTTGTGGAAGATAGCCACCTCCTACAATTCGTCAATTCTTCAGCTTCTGGCAAGAGCGTGCTGATAACATGTTATAGGCCTATTTGATTGAACTAATCTAAGGGATTAGAGAGAGAGAGGGGGAGCCGGCGGTAGCAAGAGGGAAGATAGTGATTTAATTGTGAGGTGTGTTTGTATCACCCCTATTGTGTCTTTATTTATAGTAGTAGGATAGGCAAAAACCTTACCCTTTTAGGATTACAACTCTTAATAGGTAATCAACTCCTAATATAAATATAAGAGATATTCCTAGATCTACTAGGATTTACACAATCACATGTCTATTCTAAATATAACTGCAACACATCAAGTATTTTTCAAAAAAAAAAAAAAAAAATCAAGAATCAATTGAATTAAATTTTAAATCGATCCGATTCATGCAAAATTGCAAACAATCAAGCTTTACTTCTGAACAAACAATTCAACACCCCTCTATTTATCTAATTGTTTAGGGTGCATTTTTGCTCACCCACACTAACTATAGGGCATGTTCACCACCCCTTCTAATGCTTGCCACATGTAATCCACACTAACCCTAGTTAAGCCTAATTTTTAAAAATTTTCTACTCTAATTAATAGGAGAGAGAATCCTAGTTTACTCAATTACTTCCATATTTATTCTTTCTTCTTCTTACTTTTTATTAAAACTTGTATGTACGCATCTTCTGAGTTTTTCATTGTTCTTGTCGAAAGCTAAACCAACAGATTGGATGAACCGACTTATTTTCTCCAATTAGAAAAGGTATGTAGCTCCCTTTTATTTGCTTTTTAGGATTATTAGGGTTTTCATATATATGCTTTTTTGGATTATTATAGGGTGTCAATTTAATACAATATTAAGTAATTTGAAGCTTATACAGATAGAACACCATGATGACGAGTTTCAGACTCCATCTTCCAATGATGCAAAGAACCAGTTGATTTTATACACTTAGATTCAAATTTCGAAATCTTTGAAGCCTTGGATCAAAATGATGAAAAATGAGATTTTACAAGCAAAGTTGGAGATAATTCCTTGGGATGACTTTTGATAGTTGGAGACAAATAGCAGGTTCTTCCAATCAGACGGAGTAGGTTTCAACAAGAAGAATGAAAAACCCACAAGATTCGTGCGAATTGTCTATTTGTATTAAAAAAGAAGAGTTTTAATAAAGGAAGTCTTAATGAAACACTCCTGGCTGTTCATTTTTAACATTAAGGACATTTTTTTGCTAAAAAATCACTCTTGGTATTAATCACTTACACCTTTATTTTGTCCTTTTGATTAAAACTAAAGCGTTTAAAGATTTTTTTGTTAGTTTTCATTTTAATAAAATATAAGTAGAAGGAAGGATAAATAAGAAAGTAATTGACTAAAAGTAAGATTTCCTTTCCTATTAGTTAAAGCAGAAAAAATTAAAAAAAAATTAAGTGTAACTGGGGTTAGTGTGAATTACACGTGACAAGCATTAGAAGGGTAATGAGCATACCCTATAGCTAGAGTATGTGAGCAAAAATGCACCCTCGAAAAGAAATAGAAGTACATGCTACAAAATTAAATTATATATACTAAAACTCAGTTTTCTAATATTGTTCATTAAAAACCTTGAAACTTAAAGGCACAATCTGCATGTCGTTAGAAACTACTTGAGCAGCCGCGATCTCAGGTAATTTACTCTTTTGTGTGTATTGGGTTGGTGAGTTATTGATAAAATCTGAAATGACTTGAAGATTTGATTTGGGTTTTGCACGTTTGTAGTTTTTAAAATTATGGTTTGTTTTTGGGACTGGAATTTGGATTATACATGATTTTTTAAAAAAAAATCATATTTATATGATTTGAGTTTAATTCGGGAAAATTATCATCTATGTTGTATATTTCAAAACTCAGTTATTGGTTGAGAAGTGTCGCTTCATCAGTATCGGGAAGCTTTCTTGAAATAACGGTGTCAATGACCCTGAGTTGGTCTGTTTTGGTTTTGGTTACTTCTTTTTTCAATTGGTTTGGGATTTTTTTATGTTTGGAGTTCTTTTGCTGTAATATTGTTTTCAATTCATCTGGAATTCAGTTTATGTTATGGGTTGCTATGTTTCTGCATTTAATTTGGTGTTTGAATGTTTATGTTACAGTTGTCATCGATTTTCTTAAAGAATTAATCCAAGTGATGATGCCATTTTTTATATATGTTTAAATGTGAACACTTTACAGATTTTCAGTTTCAAAGAATGAGATGATGAATTTAAGCTATTGTGGTGGAAAATTTCAGATCATCTCATGCAACCCCACCACCTGTTAAAAAATCCGTCCTTTTGCTCCGTCTTGTTCATCTCAAATCATCTCGTCCAAGTTGAATTAGTTGCTGCGAGGATCCAAGTCTGTCGCCAAGAAGCTCTTCGATACAGTTTTCCAAGCTTGCCTACGTGATTTTACCCGTTGATAGCCAAACGTCGATGTGAAGATTGCAGTGTTGATGGCAGCCGCCAGGGAGAGGGAGAAAGCAGCTGGGTAAAAAACGTGGACCCCTTTTTTCTTTTTTTAATAATAATTTTTTCTCTTTGCTACTTCACAAGAAATGTGGGGTCCACATCATTTAATGGTGAAATTAAAAGGAAACTTAACATATGTATGAGACTGAAATGAAAATTAAGTAAATGTATGAGATGTAAATGTTTAAAGATGTATGAAGTTGCAATTGCAATCAAATGGGTGCGTGCAACATATAATTTACCCTATCATCTATATCTAGGGTTTTTTTAGCCAAAATGGTCTACGAGATTGTCATAACTCCTCACTTTGATTCCTGACGTTGAAAATTAAAATGTTCTTTGAGTTTGTCCATTGTGGTCCTTTCGCTAAAAAAATCTGTTAAATGAAAAAGCAAATGGAGGGGTTTATTGGACAAATAATTAACAGAGGTTCTTCACAATATCCCAAATGATTGACAATAGATAAACTATAATTCAGTGCTCAACGTTGGAAGAAGTTCGGAAGGTTCCATTATATTAAGCGAAACTAAGCGAGTGAAGGATCCAATCCAAATATTTTGCAATGCACTGAAGTGTGGAATGCACCGGACCGGCACACTACACGACTGGAATTGCGTGATACGGTTTCAACAGTCTCACTCAACCGTGCATTGGTCTATTTGTCCATGGCTTTCATTATGGCCAACTTTCACTTTCGTTCTTTCCGAATCCAAGTTCCATGCTAATGAAATAACGACATGTGGACAAAACTACTTATATGTGCCTTTATTTCATTGAAACAAAACACCACCGCTGCAGTATATCTTCTCCACTTTTGGATGTCATACTATACACTTGCAAACTTGACCATTATAAAAGTCTCATGACAAGAGCAGGAACAGGCAATCCACGAGCTCAAGGGCAAAACCACTCTTACCACAAAGCACAAGGGAAGCGGCAAAAAAGTAATAAACAAACAACCTCATACAAACAGCGCATTAACTTCCATTTATTCACTCTGAAAATCCAGGTCATTGTTTAGAAAGCAACAGGAAATGCCGAACTCTCATCCAGCCCGGCTTACATTCATGATAGAAAACTGGGCAGTACATGCCATTTGTCATACCACACTTCTTCACCAGTAAACAAACCAAACACCTGGGCAACTACATAGGTTTTCAGTACTAAACAAGACGAGACAGAAAAATCCGCACAGCTGCAGGTTGTGATACCACACATAAAACGGTCTATACATAAAGACCTGTTAAAGAAGCTCATCGCCTTCAATCATCCCGCAACTTTCCTTGAATAGGTTCTACCAGGTTGAATCTCTTGAACGGGCCTGAGATACAAGTTTCCAGACTCACCAATCCACTCGACTCCAGCCTTCATGGGAGGGGGCCGCATCTGCTGCCCGACAGTCTGCCTGCTATGACCAATTGTCATATTTGCCAGCTTCTCAGATGTATCTGAAACTCCGCGTGCAACCCTTACCTTGTTCACAGAAGCTGTGCCAGCCAACATTGTATTCTCAGTTAAATAGAAAGTCAAATAACAAGCACTCTGACAAAACAAAAACCAAAAAAAAAAATCCAGGACCAGGGGATTGAGAAATAAAACTAAAATCCAAAGAAAAAAAGACAACATCACGCATTCTTGTGGTTCATAAATGTGATCGGTTTGGATATTAAATCGAAAACAATTCAAGAAAGCAACATAATCAAATTCCTTCTAGTCATGGAACTTACTAGGACTGCTTTTTCCCGGTGGTCGATATTTCTGCTGCTGCTTGGGGGAGCTTTTCAAATATTTTTCGTTCTTTTTCGCATCCTTAAATCATAAAGATGAGGAAATTATTTAAAAGGAACAAGAAAATGAGGTATGTCCACGTTTGGCATAAGCACACAATCAAATTAAACAGATAAAAGTAACATGTGCTCTCACCTGGTTAGCCATATCCAGTTTCCGCTGCACCCCTGCAAAGCCAGTTCTTACATAATGAGAATTCATCTAGAGAATTACCAGTTCTTTCGACAAAAGGATGGCAATATTTCCTCCACTAAGAACTATAGAACTAGAATTTTTAAATAGACAAAAAGCTAAGAGCTTGTTTGGTAGTCTACTTAAATTCAACTTTTTAATTTTCAAGTTTTAGGCCTTAAAAACTTGTTTGGTATTGACTATTTTCAAAAAAAGAACTCAAGGCTAACTCAAAAATATAGTCTATTCTCTAAAAACACATAAAGTGAGTTTTTTGAGTTTTTAAACTTAAACTCACTCGTTTCTTCTCTCTCTCTTCCCCTCCCACTCCAAATCTCTCTCTCTTTTATTCTCTCTCGCCCATCTTTTTCTTCTTTTTCTACCTTTTTCGTCTCTCCTCCAATCCGCTGTCTTCATTCTCTCGGTTATTTTTCTCACTCCTCTTCCTCTCTGTCTCCTCCGATCCTCTCACTTCTTTCTCTTTCCTCCAATCATCTCTTACTTTATTTCCTCCTCTATCCTCTCTCTCTCAGACCCCCTCTTTTTGGATCTCTTTGTCCAGTTTAAGTTGTATGATTTAAAATTTTTAAATCGCATACCAAACAAGTTTTTTAGTCTTAAAGAAAATTGTTTTCAAGAAAAATTCTCAAAAAATGTTTTGAGAAATTATAAAAAAAAAATTAAAATAAGATACCAAAAAAGCCCTAAATTTTATAAGGATATTCTTGAGGAGAAATAATTTTTTCTGACCACAAGGGTTAGTACAAGAAAAACCTACGACAACACCACCTGGTGAAAAGACTCAGTGGAGTAATTTACAACAACTGCAGATATTAATAAATACAGAACAAAAAAATAAAAAATAAAAAGCAGCATTTAAAGTCTAAATAAACTCCACAGAACAATATCCAACCAACCTGTGTCTACAGAGGCATGCAACTTGGGGGAAGGGAAGTTGCTAGCAAGTTTTGAATGAGATACAGTCCCAGAAAGTCTTCTAGCACTTTGCTGCTCCACTCCCCTTGCTCCAGCTGTGCAATATAATACAAATAAATTTATATCCGACATTACTTGAACACCTAAATAACAATCTCAAAGCTGATGCACTTCCATAAATTATCAGATGGACGAACCTATTGGATGCATCCTAGCAACAGTTGATCTGGAACGAAGGGATGGAGGAACAGAATAGCAACTCTGCCACATGAAAGGAAGTACAAGTTAGAATACACAATATTTGCAGACCCCAATTCATCATAGGAAGTTGCAGTTACTGTATTTTGTTCCAATACACTACCTGGAAGAAACGATGTTGGAGGGCCTCTGCAGCAGTTGGCCTCTTGGAAGGGTCCCAAGAACAAAGTGACTACAGCAAAAGGGAAGGAAAAACATAAATCACAGTAGTAGACATTCTTTAAACAAAGTCACCACGTGGGCTGAGTTGAGGAGTAGGGAGGATGGAATAAGAAACAGCTACAGTAAATACTATATAGGACTTACTGTTATCAGGCTGATTGCACCGTCACTAGCTGATGGAATCCGTGTAGAGAGATCAGCACCAGCAAACTGCAATGTTCAAAGATACAAAACCAACTTAATATATATGGTTGTTTTTTCAAGTATGGGAACAACATAATCTTATGTTTCTACTAATACTAGAAAATAAGAACGCAGATAAAATTACATCCTAAATTTGCATGCAGCTTTAAACTGTCTAATAAATCTCTCATAAAATACGATGCAGCAATGACAACAGTCTGCTAAAAGTGAGAATGTAAAAACCATTCCCCCAAGAGATTTCTGTATAATTCTATGCACCTCAGAGAACGCACCAAAAATGCAAGAGAAAAAACAGAACAAACAAATACGAGGAAATGCGTGATGCAAAATCAGAAACAACTGACCTGAGGAAATTGGTAGTTGATATCCCTTGCAAGGCGAAGCCCGTCAGCCCATAAGTCCTTGGTTGGGCTTCCAATCACACTGCAAATTTTATATATCTCATCTGCTTCACTGCAAGAACAGTGGAAGAGGGAGGCGAAGGTGAGAACATTTAAAATAAACCAACTTATATTAGTCGCTAAATTATTAGCAAAACTGCCGCTAATATCTTCCAAAACGCATCTAAGTTAATTAAACAATTACTGCAAAGATTCAAAATTCTATCCTATGGGAAGCAAACCACTTGATGGTTAGGGAGTATGGAATACATACCTAATACCTGGAAATAAAGGGCGGAGAGAAAACAACTCAGCCATTATAGCACCCATTGCCCACATATCTGACAGTCAGAATAAAAACTAATAATTTAAGAAACCAATTCACAAAGAGCAAAAATTCGAAACTTTAAACATAAAAACTCACCAACTTTTGAGCTATACAGGTATGACTGAAGCAGCACTTCGGGCGCTCGATACCTAGCAGACCCACATTCTAGAGTCAATAACTTACAGCAACATATTAACACCCAAGCAGAGATAACTTATTACCAGAACTGTAAGAAAAATTAAATTAACACCCACCACCGTGTCGACACGTATTCTGTATATGGTGGTTGTGAATTGATTTCCCGAGCAAGTCCAAAATCAGCAATTTTGATGACATCTTTGGTAACCAATAAGTTCTCTGCAAAGGAGTGAATGTATACGTACAATTATGTCAGTCTGATAGCAGAAGAAAAATCAAACACAACAGGTGACAGCCTGAACGACTTAATCACAAACCATATAAGCAAAGAAATTGATTGAGGAAAGAAAATAACCACACGAAAAAAGTAAAAATAAAATTTGAGAAGATTTTGCCACATGGGGATTCAGAATATGAGAGGAAAAAAAGAAAAAGAAAAAAAAAACTATACACAAATGCAAGAAAGTATAGCAAGGGCATGCAAGCAGCAGTGATTGAAGACAAGGACAGAAAAAAGAAAAGACAAACAAAACAAAGTATATAACACTTTTGGCATTCTGAATATCATGTATACCTTCACTTCTCCAAATTTTTATTCAGCCCTTCCGCTACTCTTTGAACATTTTACCCACTCAACCGAGGTTATGGATAATAATTGTAACAGTTACCTGGCTTAAGGTCGCGATGAAAATATCCACGCTGATGCATGTAAGCAAGGCCTTGGAAAACTTGAAAACACCAATTTCTGACTTCAGCTTCAGGGAAAAGCTTTTCCTTATCTTTCATAAGTTGATACAAGTTGAACTCCTGCAATGTACATATGACAACACCGAATATCAACAGTGACTCTTATCAACGGTATCATAGTAAATAATATCAAGTTTGCCAACTATACCCTTACCATGTATTCAAACACGAAGTACAACATGTCATTTTCTCTGATGACTTCCTTGAGCTTCACAATATTTTGATGATTCATTCTACGCAATGACTGCATGGAGAGGAAATGATATAATTAAAAAGTATACGTCATACCAGGATATTAATAAAGAGGAGGTAGTACGTTAAAACACCTTCACTTCCCGTAGACTTACGCACTCCTCCCATGAAAAATAACTTTTCTTCATTTTTTTAATTGCAACCTGTAAATTGTCCAACTTATTATGAACAGAACAAAATGTAAAGCACTAAATACATTCCAAAGGGAATGGGAAACGGAAAATAAAACACTTACGACTTCACCAGTTTGCTTATTAATAGCTCGCCAGACAGTCCCAAATGTGCCATCACCAACTTCCTTTATTAACTTGTACCTAGAGTAACCACATACTTATTTATTAGTATGAATACAAACAGATAAACCTAAACTCCCCAGTAAACACTCACCTCTCCATTCTTCCTGTGGAACACAAAGCAGGTCGTTCTTTATTCAGTGAAAGCATAAAGACTCAAGATAAATGGAATTTATCTTCAGAAGATGATCCTTAAAATACAATGTATGATATCAACAACTGCCTTGCTGGTCCAGCTGAATCAAACCATCAATCTTCTGAGGCAACACGCACGAGCACAAAACCAGACTTATTATGATGGATAGGCTGCACGGCCTTATTCATTGCTAACTCCAGGGCATCAGGACCACAGCATGACATTAATGGAAAAAAAGGACAAGGATCACCTAACATATCGATGTTAAAAATCCAACCAGACTGATTTATCCCGCCAAAAGAAAGACTTCTAGCTCAAGATAGTGTCACCCAAGGCTTAATAAACTTAACTAAAAGCTATCTCATCTAAATTACGCAGAGATCAGTGTGGAATCTGCAGGTAACCGATATCTTGCCACTTATCATAGCACCCACCAGGAGCAACGATGAAATAATAACTTTGAAATAAACAGTTTGCACTGGTTTGGTTTGACGTAACTGATTATCTAATAATAACTATGTAGAGATCTTCTCTTCAGTCACAGATTGCCAGAATTTAACCCTGTCATAATAATCAAAGAATAAAGTTTAGGAATACTAAGCAGGCATCGAATAAAATAGTATTAAGTATAAAACTGAGTTGTATATGTCGTACCCCTGATGAAGTTTTCCCAGAAATTTCAACTGGATGTTGTATCAGCAATGCGCTATGCACTAAAGATCCAACACCTGACTCAGAAGTAACAAGCATCACGTCTCCCGTATTGATCATTTGAGAGGAACTGACCACTAAGTGCAATTAACAAAAGAAACCCGAAAAAAATCTCCAAGGACAAGAAATCTCCAGTCAAGCACTTCCTGGAAAGAAAAGACCCGGTACTGGTGGCAATTTGACCAGAAGCGCATTTGCTCCATGTCTTGAAATATATATGAAATCCCTTTAAATCTAAGCCCGGCACAACCTGAAATTAAGATTAAATGCATTGAAAGAACATCAGACAATCATGCAGACAAAGATACCAAGTAACAATTTACTGATTTTAATGGCAAGTTAAACCGAATCTCACGTAATATGGCAAATAATGATGCAAATCCAAATACTAACACAAGATAACATGTAATCATTAACACAGCTTCTTAATAGCTCTCACATAAAAATACAAAACTTCCAGCACATTTCAGAACCAAGTTCAGACAAATAAATACCACAAACCACACAACGACAACATACAACAAACTTTAAGGCACTTAAGCTGTATGCTGTATCATATAAATAAATTACTACAAAACTTAAATGTGATGTACAGATTCTTTCCTATTTCATTGTTGATACGCATACCCAGGCCAACAAATGATTTCCGATCCTAAGCCGCATGCTACAAAATCACAACTTTGGTAATAGGATAACCTAAAGTCACAAAGGAACATCAGGGACAAAGTACATAGACCCCCACGATACGGTCATGAATTTCAACAATAATTTGTATAACCTCTAAGCCACCAAATGACCTTCAGCACAAAATTGGAATGTAGGAAAGGAAGGAAGAAAAACCAAAACCAGAAACAAGTCTAGAAAAAATTGTTCCGGTTAACTTTGAGGTGCAGCAAATTACAGTTTTAGCCACAATACACTTTTAGCTAATGCTATAACCCAAGTGATCAATAACATTAGCAATTTATACAAGAGAACACAAACAGAATACAACCAATGAAAATTTACAAACAAATAAATAAAAGCCTCAAATTACCAATTGGAGTTAAGATTAACAAAAATAAAAACCAATATAAGCCGCGATATATCTCTGTTACATAATACAATCAGAAAAAAAAAATCACCAAACCTTAGAGCATGTTTGGTACTCTACTTGAATTCAACTTTTTAAACTCAAAAACAATTTTCAAGTTTTAGGCCTTAAAAACTTGTTTGGTATGACTATTTTAAAAAACGGAACTCAAGACTAACCAAAAAATATAGTCTATTATCTAAAAACACAAAAAATGAGTTTTTAGAGTTTTTAAACTTAAAACTCACTCCTTTCTTTTCTCTTCATCCTCCCCTCTCACTCCAAATCTCTCTCTCTCTCTTCTTCTTTCTCTCTCCCCCTTCTCTTTTTTTTTTTTTTTACCTTTTTCGTCTCTCCTCCAATTCGCTCTCTTCATTCTTTCGATTTTTTCTCTCACTCTTCTTCCTCTCTATCTCCTCCAATTCTCTCACTTCTTTCTCTTTCCTCCAATCATCTCTTACTTTCTTTCCTCCTCTCTCCTCTTTCTCTCTCAACCCCTTTTTTTTTTATCTCTTTGTCCAGTTTAAATTGTAAGATTTAAAATTTTTAAATCGCATACCAAAAATGTTTTTGAATCTTAAAGAAAATTGTTTTCAAGAAAAATTCTTAAGAAATGTTTTGAGAAATTATAAAAAATTTCAAATAGAATACCAAACAAGCCCTTAATAACCCAGAGGATGAAAACCCTACAAGCCCCAAAATAGTCAAACTCTGAACCCCCTTCATTTCCCAGAACTTCTCAGCAACCAAACATACTTCAAACCGAAATCGAAGAATCACATCCAGCCGAATACGTTAAAAAGCTAACCCTAATCCTAAAATCCCAAAATCCCAAAACAGAAATCGAAAAAAATCGCGATACAATCAACAAGGAACAAAACCAGAATATCCAAAACAAACAGAATAAAATTAATTACAAAACAAATCAAATTCAGAATTAAATCTAAACAAGAAGGGAAAATAAATTATAGGGGATCAGATCGGGAGAAAAGGAATCGAACCTGAAAGCCAAGCGGCATAACAACCGTCGCCTAGGACGGGAGGGGGTGGAATCCAGAGTTTCTTTTATGTCAAACCGACTTCGCTTAAACCCACCGAATTCTGATATGCTGCCACACAGAGAGATGAGAGAGAGAGAGAGAGAGAGCGATGAGAGAGAATGAAAGCCTTCGTGCCAACCAAGGAATTTACGTAATTTCTGCTTCCGTTTCGGCTATTTAGAGCTCCACTCCACGTTCTCACGGAGGCAAGGGATATTCTTGTCCTTTTATTGCGTGCTTGATCTTTTATGGGTCCTCTTTCTTTTTTAAGCTAATTGTTTGGTGGGTTGGATTTTTCCCCTTTTTTTTTTTTTTTTTTTTTCAAATACATCGATATATTTTTACATTAAGGATTAGATTTTTTTCTTTCTTTGTTGTACTTTTTTTTTTTTTTCAATACATCGATATATTTTTACATCGATAATATTTGCGTAGAGGGAGATTCTAATCACTTGCACTATTCCCTGAAGATTGAGACCAATCATTGACAATATTCGATAAATGGCTTCTTCCTTCCACTGTGTTAAAGTGGAAGCATATCTTTCGGGAAGCTGATATTGGTCTTTTTATTTTCGAGCAGGGAAAAAAAAAAAAAAATACTAGACAGAGAAACTAGTCGACACCAGAATTAAACTTGATTCTCTCTCTCTCTTGTAGACATGAGCATCCTTTGTTTCCTTCACTTGAATTGAACCAGTAAGCACCAATAACAGTTCAACAGAAGCGGTAGATTTCATTTAAGAAACAAAGAATCCTTCGTTCCTTTTTCTTTTTCTTTCTTGTTTTTTTGGTACACACACACACCTTGCACATATTCAAATCATCGGATCACAGCTTGACGCGTAAAGAGAACAAATTATGAAAAATGGGAAAAGGGCAAAGATGAAAGATGAATTGTTCCAAGTACATGTTGACGCCTTATAAAGAATATATCTATACGCAAAGCCCTTGTGGTTGATTGACTACCTTATTGGGTAACCGAGTCTTCAATGACAAATTTGAGTATTCTCGGCTTCTTATAGAATGAACTAATTCTCTGTGAATGGTATTCAACTTGCTTCTTTTGCTTCTATTCCTATTTCTGTCCCTCCAAGAAATCAGCTTCCTTTGGGTTTCTCTGTTCATCACCTGGAAGTTCGATTCGATGAATACCAGAGTTTTTTCTGGCATATCAATATTTTCTCCTTCTCAATCCCATACTCAGTATCTTCTTTGCGGCATCCCCATCTCATCCCTTTGGCAATAGCCGCAACAGCATCCACTAAGTAGCTCGATTCTCGAACTATTGCATAGCCATTAGGTCGCAGGATTCGGTCCATCTCTAAGAGCACATATTTCATTTCGCATCTGCCCAAGTTTACTATTATTAGAACCATTTATACAGTTGATTACCAACTCTGCATGTGTTGTGCACTTCCTATGTTGAATTAGGCAAGAGTGCATAAAAACTTAACGTCTAAGATTAACTAGTTAATTCAATATGCCGAATTAACATAATTTTTCAAAATATATTTCATGTGCCCAAATAAAGACAAGCCCATTTTTCACCTGTGGCTTTCGGCAGTAAAGAAGCCATCAAGATGTAGAAGATCATAAGTTCGAGGATAAGTAGAAAAAGCTTCACACCTGCCAAAAGAGAACAAATAAATCCACACAAAAACCACAGGATTTTATAACAATGACCAAAATGAGAGGTGCACCCAAAGTATGCTATTTATGCAGATCAAAGCCTTAATGCCCATATAAATGAATTTCAAATTACCAATCATGGAAAGTTCCGATAAGGCCTCGATCATAGACCACAGGTAATGTATTTGCAGCATAGGAAGAGACGACATTCATGACCCACAAGGGATATTCAATCGTGGCTGCGGCAAAACCACCATATACCGTATTCATGTCCATAACATTTCTGATCTTATCTGTTCCAATTGCCGGGAGCAACTTTTTGTAATGCTTCATTCGAACCCTCCAATTTCTGTCATCACGCTTGAAAGCACTAGCACTCCCACCATGCACATCAGATATACGCTCTGGTGCAACATGCAACCGCTCTGGCCATCGAGGGATGGCTTTCAAAGCTGACTTTTTTAGCTTTGGGTCTGGAACTACAACACAAGAGCGTAATGGAGTGTACCATCCTGAATCTGGTTCAAGGCTATCATCACACTTTGCAGGATAGGTGTCTGGCTCAGAAAGTTTATTGTAGCAACTGCTGTCTGACTGTTTCTGCCAAACAGCAATATCATCCTTCTTGTTGTACAATTTAAAGCACAGTGAAGTTAGCAGTTCTTGCAACTTTTCATAATCTGATTTCTGCTCTTCTATGGTTGTGTTCCACCCACGCCAGTGGTTTTCGTAGTTGACAGGTGGACCAGACAGGACCCAGAAACCTCCAGGACGGAGTATACGATGAATTTCTAGAAGGTAAATTCCACCTGACAGCAGGACACTAACCATTAGCACAACTGGTAACACCACCGCCAACCCCCAAACTTTAAAAGATAAATAAAAGTGATAAACAAGATGAGAGAAAGGAGAAGAAAGCATTTTTGATTATATGATATCCTACAAAAGAAGTTCCAATCTTATGCAAGAAATTACAGTTCACAACTGAACCGTGGAAATTTTCCCTAAAAATGATAACAGAAAAATAGGAATTTGGTGGATGCAAATTGTCTAAAGTTGGTGCTATTTATCATTTCTACTGCCCTTATGGAAAAAAAAAATCTCCAAGTTCCAAGTTCCAGCAGCTGGACATTAAGCTCTATAAAATGAATTATATTCTTTAGAACTGAAAGATTTTTTAAACAATTTCATAGAAGAAATACCAAATTCCGTCCATGGGATGAGGCATCTTGAGCAGTGAGCCATATCAAATGAGTTTGAAGGGAAAGGAAGTCTCTGTGTAGAAATGATGCCAAGAATAGCAGGAATTCCACGCTCCAGAGCAAACTGAACCTGAGCTTCATGATTATCTCTTGGGGCGAGAGAAACAGTTAAAATCCCACGGTCTAACAAATCACCTCCCCAACTTGCAACCTAGAAATTATACAATTAAAGAGGTTAACCTTTGTAGATTCTCACAACTTTAATTACTTAGCAGTTTGTGCTGCTTCAAGCACAATAAGGAAATAGATTATTACATTAGTAAATAAATTTCAATCATGAAATAGGGAAAGAAAGGTGCGATGAAATTTAAACTTGCATTTTACTAATATCAAAAAGGCAAAATGCTTTCACTCACCAGAAATTTTCAGCTAAATTTGAACATGATAAATCAGGAAAATGTAAAAGAGGATGAGAGATGGACTCACCCCACACCCAGTATCAATGGCAGTTCGAACAGTCCCATCTTTCATTTCTGGAATAAGATCTTGCATCAAATCGACATATGCAGAAACGCCTCTAGGAAACATAGTTCCCCCACCAGGAAAGAAAAACTTATCCCCTTCTTTTCTCAGCCAATTCTGATTGGACTTCTGTTTGTTAATCCAATCATATGGCACATTCCTGAAACCAAATCCACATGGTAAATTCAGTGAAACTTTTAACTCTTTTTAGGGAAAAATAATAATTGAGACTTAACTGGAAACTTTTGACTGTACATAGGTCTTAGGCATCAAGCTGTCAACTATTTACCTGTACCAACATTCATCCCTGCTATTTGGCCATCTGATTGGTAGCTTGTAGCCATCTGGAGGTGGAACTAAGCATTCTTTCCTCTCAAATACTGAAGGGCAGTGCCGTTCCATAAAAGTAAGCCGATGAAGACCATACTTTCTCCACCTCTGTACAATAAGCAGCCACAATCTGATAAGCATCTAGCAGTGTGTAAATTCCAAAAAAGGATAAAGTACCATAAAAATGATTAAGCAGTTACCCTTGGATCCGTGCACGGGGTGTAGTCTTGATAGTCACTGCTGCATTCAGCAAAGGTCACAGGTTTTACATGGAGAGATGATTGAACTGCCTTTGTGACATCTTCGACCTTGACAGGCTCAATTTTGTTCTTCTCAGAGCAGAAGATTCCACCAAGATAGAATGAAAACCCGCATAGCAAAACAAACAAGATTGTCATAGGGACAATCCTGGTACCTTGGGTTCCCGGTTTTCCATCTTTATGTTTCATCATCTCAGAAATTATTAACTACCTGCACACATACAAGGCTAGATATCTTCATGATTGTGGGATATACGATTTAAAATAATACTGATCTGCTACGATTCACCGCAAAGAGCACGCACAATTTTATTCATGTAATCAGGCACTCAAACCAGACCGGTCACAAGCTACAAGGGATTTATTTTGTTCCTCAAAGGCAACTTCTTCTACATTTACAAACCAACTTCACTAAAAGAAACACATGTTCAATTAAAGAGAACCTATAAACCAATCTTAAACCTTGACCGAAAAAAAAAAAAAGAAAAAAGAAACATATGACTCAAATATTAAACACGGGAAGCACAAAATACGTTGTGGATCACACACAGAAAAGGTGAGACTCAAATTCGGATCGATCCAGATCCAGCTCATGGATAGCAACTGCACTAAATTCACCAAAAAAAGTAACGCAGAAAACATAAACGACTGGAATGATGGCAACTACCGACACTTTCTACTTTCCATGTCAAACCTCCCTTATGTCTTTCACATGGTAATGGGCCCTAACTACATCAAACTCCACCTTTCCTGTATTTTTCACTTCCCACTGAGCCAGAATGGCCAACCAAATATCAATCAAGCCATGGAAATCAAGAAAAGCAAAGTATTCAATAATTTCATCATTTCTTGAAGCCTAAGAAATGTTTTTTATGCATGATTTATCGTAACCACTGCTTGCCAATCAGCTACTGCTTCCTTTCTCAATCATCAAATTGCTACATTATATGACCTCATATCAAAGAAACAAACAAACGCTCAAAATCATGGCAAGAAATGCACCTCAATTTCGTCGAAACGAAGCAAAAAGAAAAACCAAAAGATTAAGTGTTGAAGGCTGATTGCAGGCCTCCGAGTGCTTCATATTCATACAAAAGAAAAGGAAAGGCAGATCAAAACTACCCATTTGCCAAAAAGATTTACCAAGCATTGTATAAAAAATAAAATAAAATAAAAACGAGAAAACCCCAATTTTTGAAAAACCAGGAGATAAATTAAGCATTTTGCAATTGGCAAAAGTGAAAAATCCCGTGCGATCACCGCCGTCCAATAATAGGAAATTAAAACAGAAAACAAAGATGGGGTGCTGTCAAAAACCAGATCCAAGGTGCAGAAGAAACCCATTAACAAGATGATCGTAATGTGTTCGACGAAATTACACAAAGAAGAAAAACATGAGATCTGACGGAGCAAAGGTACTAACAGTAAGAGAAGAATAAGAAGCTAACACAGCAGATGGATAACTAGTACCTTTATCTCTTTCTCTCTCTGCGTACAGTGAGTATCTCTCTCTACAATATCTCTGCAATCAATGGTTGTTTCATGAATTGAATCCCACAAACCCCAAATGGAGGTTGAAAATTAAATGGGTTTTTAATTTTCTGGGAGAAAATCTCTCTGTTCAAGAGAAAGAAGAAACAGAGAGAAGAGGAATAGAGATTCCTGGGGTGGGCTTTAGCTTGGATAAAGGGATATGGGAAGAACACAGTGGAAGGGATCTCTCTCTCTCTCTCTCTCTCTCTCTGAGCTTTAAGCACAGGAAGGGATGAGCGTCATATAAAAGCATACAAACAAGCTTGAGCTTTCAGACTCCCCTGCTTCGCAGCTCTTTCTCTTTTTCTTTGTTTTTCTATGCGGTAATAGTGGTAACTTCTTTCTTTGTCTTCCATTTCATTTTCACATGCATTGCATCCTCTCATTATTATTTGAGATATTTCTCGGTTTTTCTCCTCAATTTGTAAAAAGATGTCAATTTTTCTTTTGAATTTTAATTTTTATCGATTATCTTTGAATTTTTATTATTAGTCAATTTTTTTCTGAACTTTAATTTTAACCGATTGTTCATCTAAAATTTTATAAATAACCAATTTTCCCGTAACGTTAGATTTTAAAATTTTTTATCCAATTTTTCATTCATTTTGCTTCTATACAATTATCATGCGTTGTCTGTGTGATCAAAATGGATGCAAAATTTGATGAAATTTTTTAAAATCTAACGTCAAGTGGAAAATTGGATATTTATAAAATTTAGGAGGATAATTGGCTAAAATTAAAGTTCAAGGAGAAAATAGGCTAATTATAAAAATTCAGAGGATTAATCGGTTAAAATTAAAGTTAAAAAAAAAATTGACAGACTTATACAAGTTCAAATTGCAAGTCGACAAATATGTTGTGGTTTTATCCTTTCAACTTTTAACTAATTGTTAATTTACTTTTTAAACTATTTTTTTCCTCCAATTTACTATGTGAACTATATAAAATGACCAATCTAGAATTACCGTTTAGTTTACCAAATGTCCCTCGAATTTACAACCGTTTTAATCATGTATGATATTTATCGGGGCAGATCCCTTGATATACGATTAATCACATATTTTCAAACAAGTAAATATGGTTGTTAATGGTTTTGCTAATTATACGCATCCCATAACCAAACTCGTAATTGTATTGATAATTTTTCTCATGCAATAGTTTTTTTTTTTTTTTTTTTTTTTTTTTTAACATACTATAGCGTTGATGAGTTAAATTGTTGAAAGTTAGGAGATAGGAGGATCGTTGGGGATTGAATTTGCTTTATGGTGTGTAGGCATTATTACTTTCTTTTACTATGATAAAACATCACTTGCTCATTGTGCAATAATTATGTTACATTCTGATAAGTTTGAAAATAAGATTGGTCCGAAGATTCTCTCTAGAAGTTATTTTTTTCTTTCTAAAAAAAATATATATTATAAATACATTCCTTCAAGTATTTATTTTAAAAGTTTTGAATTTTTATCCTAGATTAAGGACATCTAAATCAAGCTTTGGTGAATATTTTATTTTGCAATGGGACTTATATTTTCTGGTTAAGAAGTATGGCTTACCTTAGAAATATTGATGTCCATATACTTGCGTCAGAATCTCCATATAGTGTAATCCAATTTTACTTTACTTTGTTGCTTTTTATTTTCCTTTTTTCTCATCAAGCAATAACATATTCTTCACTTCCATCTTTTATCTCTAATAAGATTGTATCAATTTATAAGCCCTCCCTCAAACTTTACCAAACTCAAACCTCAATGTATAAGCCCTCCATCAAACTTTAGTAAAATGCATAACACAACGGTTTAACCTATTTAGTAAACTTTCAACATCATGAACATGACCATCACCACCACAGTCACCATTTCTTCACCACCATCACTCATGGATTGGCGCTACCTTAGAATCACCAACACCTTTACTACCACCACATTTTTATAGCGATAAACACACTCCTACAGTTGTCACGGCCACCACCAACACCATCATTACTTCCCACCACTACTAACTCATTTGCTAACTATTACCTATCATCTATAGGTTAACAACTCAATACACATTAAGTGCCATATTTAAATTTTATTATACATCTAATTAGTTAGTTAAACAAGAAAATTTGCAAATCTTAATAGTCTGCTGCTGTTATTGTCAAATGTTGAAATAAAAATGACTTGTTTAATTTTATTATTATCAATTTTCCAACACTAGAACTTGTTTTCTTGGTGCTTGTGGAGAGGAGTTGGCAGTACAGGTGGTGCGGTGGGAGAGTTGAAGCACCCCTCCACTAAAAGCCACGAAGTCAGAAAATCACAAGGTTTCTGACAATTTCCATATTAATTTATTCCTTGGATCAGTTAATCTTTCATGATGGCAACACCAGCGATCACCGTACGTCAACCTTAATTTTCTTTGTTTTTTTCCTTCCGAAGAAATTATTAAAGTTTGGTATTTTAGCAGCAGAGAGTTTGGTGTTTTGGCAAATACGTGCTCACTGGTCCCGACTCACCCAAAGCCGGATGGTTTCATGCCATCCCTTGTCGAACATGCTTCCAAACTATTACGTATACCTTGTCTGCATGCACTTTAAAATATCCGCTTTCACAAAAGTTATGGGGATAGGTAAATGATTTTTTTTTTTAAACAGTATATTTACACTTAAATATGAAAGATAGAGCTATCTCACCCAATGAACCAACAATGATAACTTAGTATGACTGTAAAACCTAAGATTTTTCCTTTACAAATGTAAAAAATATCACTAGATGAACTTTTGAAAATCCTTAATGACCCAATACTTCATTATATAAACTAGTAAACTTCATAAGAGCATCTAGAATGGGTTATGTAAATAAACTCCTACCTAGAATTTAGTAAAGATTCCAAAAAAATCAACTCCTAACTAGAATTTAATATTATTTCAAATAAATAATTCATTTTTATTGGCTAATTATTAACGCATATATTTGTACTCACCACCCTACTTATTATCTTTGGATGAGTTTAAATTTTGAAATTGGTGTTTATCTAGTACATAGATTTCAAAATTTAAACTTATCAAACGTTGATAAATAGGGTGGTGAATATCACTATCACTTGAGCATTGTAAGGAACAATATTCCCAATTATTGGCTCCTAAAATAACTTTTTGATAATTTTAGCTAAAATTTTGCTATAAAATAGAGACCATTATTGAAGATAATTTCAGAGAGCTCTTAACATAACTTTTCAATAGTTTTTCTTTTATATTCGGATATTATAAATTTTCCAACTTGTACGTACATTTTCATATACATTATAAATAAATAACGTCTATTTGTTTATCAATTATTGTTCTTAATTTAATTAAACTAATTTTAAAAAATAAAAATAAATATTTGCACAATGAAATGCCTTCGTGTGACATCCCGTCCCGAAGATATCAAAACGTACGTGTGAAAAGACACTTTTACCCCTAGTTCGTTCTCTTTACGTTATTGGTTGTTTTGTGTGGTGTTGGCATATGTTGGGCCACACACACACACTGTCACTCTCCCTAACCCTCTGTCCCTTTCCCTGTCTCTCTCCCGAGTCCCCTCTCCTCCCATTTCCCTTGAAAACGTACGGACACACACCCAAAACCCCTCAAACCTTTACAGATCGAGGGAACCAAGACCATAGTTGAGCTCGTGAGGCTGGGAAGAGTCCAGTCGTACCATTTTCAGGTAAGGTTATCACTGTTTTCACGTCGATTTCACGAAGTCAGTTTTGGGGTACTATTCATGCAAACGTAAT
Organism: Pyrus x bretschneideri; assembly: GCF_019419815.1. NCBI lineage: Eukaryota > Viridiplantae > Streptophyta > Magnoliopsida > Rosales > Rosaceae > Pyrus > Pyrus x bretschneideri. Next base: position 179,076 of record NW_025999808.1, on the reverse strand, counting down.
TTCTCACGTTTTAAGGAAAATGAAGCTCGTAGGTAGCTTGGTGAGGTCCCAAGGAGTCTCAGAGTAGTTCATTTGAAGAAATTGGACGTCGGGATCGCCGTGTTCGAAGTTGGCCGGATTTGGAGTTTGGTGACAGGTGAGATCTTGTGGTTTTTAATCCCTAAAAGTGGTATATTTATGTTCTCCTAGGTCTAAGCTTCATTTTGGTGCAAAAATTATGGAATTTGGTTGAAAAACGGACGAGATATCAAAGTTAGAAGTTTTTCCAGTTTTCTGGCGCCAGTGACGGCGCCGGAGGTTCGCCGGAGAAGGAGACGGAATATTCCGTCAAATCTGACGGAATATTCCTGACGCCGTTAACGGAATCCGTTAGAACTAACGGAATATTCCTTACGGCGTCAGTTGACGCCGTCAGCGTGCCAGGCACGTGCCTGCGCGTGGCTGGCGCGTGTGGCCGTGCCTTGGCCGGCGCGTGGGGGCGCGTGCGGCGGTGAAAAATTTTTCTAAAAATTTGGGTGTGATCCTGAGGTTGTGTAGAGCACGTTGGTATATTCATTTGTCCAATTTGAGCAATGTATGAGAAGTTATTATGAGAAGTTGGTTATGTACTTTAAAATTAACGTTTTTATAGTTGTTTCGCATATAGGTGATACGTATCCCGAGGACGAGCGTGGTCACTCGAGACAGGGGGGCTACGACCCTTCCACTTACCAGTGAGTGGGCTTTTGGTTTTCCGTATATACCTATATACTATATTTTTCCCAGAAATTGATTTAAATGCTTATTAGTTATATGCCATGCATTACATTATTGTTATTCATGCATCGTTGGTTATGTTAGTAGTTGCATATATATAAACATATGCATATTTGGGTGCTGTGAATGCACAGGTAAGTGCCAGGTAAGTGTTATTCATATTTACGTTCAGTAGTGGTTTGAGATACTTAGAGAGCTTATAACCTGCACCCCCGGTGTTAGTGCTCCTGCCTAGAGTAGGGCACAGTCCTTCACGTGATGTTCACCTCCCGCACCACACGCTCAGCTTGGATCCAAGTTAGGTGCACAGTCCTATCGTACAGACCACTTTAGGTGGTTCCGACTCGTAGGTGACCCGCGATTATTCGCACAGCCTTCACATGATCGTAGCACTTGAGCGTATATATATGTTACACCCAGGCCTGTCGTACAGACCACTTTAGGTGGTTCCGACTCGTGGGCAGGTTCAGTTATTGAGTTTGAGATTTGAGCTCTATATGCAGCCGTACAGGTCACGTTAGGTGACTCCGGCCGCCAGATTATATTATATTGTTACGATTTATACCTGAGCACTTGCATTTCATTCTGAGGTTTTGACATGGCATGTTCTTGAGCATGATTGGCATATCTATATACATACGTACATATGTTTATTTTCTGGGAAGTATACAGGTTTTACGGCGAGGGGTTAGAATGTATTTTACTAAATGGTTTTAGAAAAGCTTTGTTTTTGCCCACTCACGCTTTTGTTTTGCGCCCCTCCAGGTTCTAGTTGGTTAGCAGGTTCGGTGGTTTCCCAGAGGGCTTTCCCGGCATTTCTGACAGACACTCACCAGCGTAGGGTCACCTTCGGGTGTACTGTTGTCGCATCATTTTCTTTTGGACTGCTGTAGACTTATTGCTCTGAACTTAGTGTCTCACTTACGCTAGCACTTGTTTTTATTATTTTGTATGCTAGTTTTTAATTATTCGTACTTTTTATCATTATTTTATTAGCTTCCGCACGTGCACATGGTTACGTCACCTCCGCGTGGCGGCCAGCACGCCTTGACCTTGACCGGGGTGTGTCACTTCGTCACATAGGATTAAAAGCAAAAAAGAGTTTTGTCGTGTAAAACCACGACAAATAACTTATAATTTAATAAATTAAAATTACTTGAAAATAAAATAGGTAACTTTAATGAAAAGCTCTTGGTACTGTTCACTTTAACGAAAAACCACATTTTTACATTACAAAGTCAATCATGTACTATTCACTTTACCCTTTATTTTGTTTTTATCGTTAAAACTCAAAGTTTTCAAGCTCTTTTCATTAGTTTTCCTAATAAAATATGATAGGCCAAATTTCCTTGCATCAATTTTTGCAAATGAAAGCTTTGGTCGTGCAAAGTCATGTGTAATGATTAGTTATTGTCGTGATTACATCAAAGCGATGACATGTTATCGTGGTTTTAAACCTTGAGCCACAAATGCCTTCGTACCTAAACATTTAGTGCAACGAAGTGTTCTTTTGTCACACAAAGGCTCTTGCACAACAAACTTATATGTCTTCATCGCCCAATTTATTACGCGACAAATTCTTTCTTTGCGCGACGTAAGTTTGCTCATCACAAAAGGCGTTAAATGTATTATTTACTCTAAAGTACTGGTTATAGTCCTATTGAATTAGGGGATGTAACACCTATGAATGAGAAGTAATAATACCAAAATTTGACTAGGGTGAATATTTAGGCATAATTTCATTTGCCACTGGTTTACCTCACTGTGGTTATATACATTTACGTTTGATGAAGATCCTAGATCTCCCCTTCAGATTACTCCAGAAATTGCCCTTCGTTAAAATTATTTAACTCAAATTTCTAGTAAAGTGATTGAAACCGAACAGTACTTTCACACTATGCTAGGAGTTGGTGTTCGTCTCGATTGGGATGACAATATTTTGGAGGAGATCGATGACTTGAACAGTAAGTTCAGTCTTTTTTTTTTTTTTTTTGAGTTATTAGGTTCCGGTCCCTAATCAACCTAGTCGTTAAAAAAACACCTTATTTGTTTAAACAATTTGATCAATGTCCCTATCATCATTTAAGGGATTTAACTCATGCTTTTATGCATTCAATATCCCACAAACTATCAAATTTAAACTAATCCAAATAATATTGTTACAAATATAACAATTACTTAAAAATCAATAATAGAGTAATTTATTTTTCGCATAGTTCTAGCAAAAAAAAAAATGTACCCACGTAATTATTAATATAGTGCAAGAAATAATTATTCATATATTTTAAAACATAAAAAAATAAATGTAATTATCATGGGTACGTTCATAAAAAAATATTGGTACAAATTAAATTAAAAATATGAGTACATAATAAAATTCAAAACTATGGTACAAACTAAATTGAAAATATGGGTGCATATTGAAATTCAAAATTATGGGTACAAATTAAAACTAAAAAGAATATTGGTATAAATTAAAAAAAGGATACAAATTATAATTAGAAATATATGAAAAAAAATTCTAAATGTTGTAGGCCTAATTTACTGAACCATATAAAGGACAGAGAGAGTGTGGTGTAGCAATAGTAGAGAGAAAGAGAGAGATGTGCAATTGTGAGGTGTGTTCTATTCCACCCCATTATGCCTTTATTTATAGTAGTAGGGAAGGTTAATTCCTTACCCTAATAGGTTACAATTCTAATAGGATAATATCTAGTCTAAGAGTAGAATCCCATAAGGATATCCTAGATATGTTAGGATTTACACAATCATATTCCTAATTTAATAGGACTGCAACACTCCCCCTTGAGTGTGTAAATACTCAAACAAATGGCGCATCAAGTCCTTAGTGATGAAGTAAATACAGTTGACGAAGTCGTCAGCACAATTAGCAAATGCGAGTCTCAAAACAACGGAAGAATGCATAAAAGGTAAAACTCACAAAATCTTGCTATGGTAAAACCCAAGGTGGGATAAAAAGCCATAGGCTAAGGAGAAAAGTGAGAGGCTGCATTAAGTCAAAACTATACGTCTTCTGGACGCAAGTAGAAGAGCTCACAGGGGTATGATCAGCCCAGGATGGGTGCCTCGTCAAAACCTACTTAGGTAGCAAAAACTCAGTGGGAAAAATGCTCCTAATCGTAAGGAAAATGAGTATGTTAAGATCAAGTGAGTATACTTCTGGATACTCCCCCTGAGTTTGACAGAGTACGCAAAGATATTCCACTCTATTTTCCATCAGTGGTTTCATTCATGATCATTGTTCTCTCGAATATCCTTAAAACTCAACGACGTTCTTCTGGAACGAGTAGAATATAAAGTCTTTGCAATGGTAATTTAGTACCATTCGTACAACGAGGAACATGTCAATGCTCTTAATCAGTTTGGATAGACCTGAAGTCGTTGCTAGATATATGATTTAGGTATAAAGTTAGTTTGCGTAGTATCGCATTTATCCAGATAACTAACTTTCCCACATTCGTACCTAATCATTTGTTTAATTGAATTTGGTCACATGTATCCAAGAAACATGATTCAATTAACTCATATTCGAGGACAATATCAATAAAATTATCCATAACTAAAACATACACCAAACTTAAATCCATGAACATGGAAAAGTGTTCATAAAGTAAATGGTTTACTAAGGGGATTTGGCCAACAAGGCTATCCATGTCAAAATTCTGCTCTCCCAACGATGTTTGGTGGAGCAAAATTAGTCTTACATATTGACTACGAGAATGGTACTCCTCAACGACATTTTAGGGGCATGAACAGGTGCATAACCAATGATTTATTCCATCAAAATGGAAGTAGATTCTTCAAGGTTAAGGTTTGAAAATATTATCCCTTATTCTTGAAGTTTTAGGTCTTAGGTGCCAAGGATCACGCTTTGGGTGTGATACCACACCTTGGCAAGCCCTGATTCTACCATATGTTGTAAAAAACAAACTCAAAATTGGATTATGAGAAAGACAAACCCAGAATTGGGTTTGATAGGCTCCAACCAAAGCTGGAGGGGTCTACTCGATAGGCCTCTGCTGAAATAGAGCAACACCGTTTGGTACATCTCTACTGAAGTAGAGCATGCCCTTAGGTGTATCACTGCCGAAGCAAGGCACCATCATTCAGTAGGCTTTGACCGAACTGGGTTAAGCTATTCGATAAACTCCCACCGAACTAGGTCTATACTGTTCGGTAAAATTTAGCCAAAGCTAGGTCTATACCTTTTTCTCACGTTTGTGGTAATAATCAGATCCAAGAATTTGGTAAACTTCCGATTTCTACACTGTTGCTTCTTGAGCAAGTTAGAAACATGGAAGGACAAGAAAAAGTATTCTCGAGTCAAAATTCTATCAAATTTATAAACTTCATAATCGTACTCATTCATGGACGTAATCATGGTCTGCTTCAGGCAATATCGTTCATGATTAAATGGGTCGTAGAAATGAGTCAAAAAGCTATGGAATACTTGTTCAGGAGGTATTTCCATTTATAATGCTTTGCGCATAAGTCTTCAAATGAAGATCATGGCGAAGGCTTATTCAGCTCTTCCATGTCATTGTTGGCTTCAATTGTTTCTCAGCTTCTTGATAGTCAAGTGGAGATTCACGTCTTGTACCCACATAAAGTGGTTTCGGTCAAGAAACGTCCAAATAAGTGAAATCTAACTTGTTACGGTTCGACAATCCACTAAATGGAAGGAATAAAATTGTGATTGGTGATATTGAAAATAAAATATCCATAAGCACCAAAGTTAGAACATTCGGGTTCTAAGACATGGTTTACATGAAAAAAACGGTTTTTCATGGGTGTATTATTTTATGAAAAACTTTGGGTTTGAGTTTAATTATGAACTTTTGGTTCATAAAAGAAGGTACCTGTAAGAACACATAATACAATATACAGCTAACTGTAGTGGATTTGGGTTGCTTCAGGAACTCAAGTATGAGTGCTTTGGGACTACGAAAGGGAGTTAACGGTTCAAAGAAAAGAAATAAAATATTGAATCATTAATGTCCAAAAGTGGGCTTTAGGCCAATAATTTTGGATGTCATGTCAGATTAATGGATTGCTGGTCACTTTAATTAATTCAATAGATCGAGACCATTAGGGATAGATTGTAGAAGCAAAATAATACAAAGTTTCATGCCATATTTTGGGCTAGACGGCTGCGGGCCATTCAAAAGAAAAACCCAAAAAAATTGGTTAAGGCCATGAAATTGGGCACCAAAAATATGGGTGCGAGTTGAAAAAAAAAGAAGCCAATAATGGCTTTGGGCCGAGAAAAAGAGGCAGTCTAGCATTAGATTGTTGGTTCCTATCCAATCTATATAGTCTATCAACTGCAAGCTGCGATTGGGCTGTGTGAGGCTGCTACAGGCAACCCATTAACCTGCAAAAGCAAGGTTGCAAGCTTGCTACATTCACAGGCAGAGAGAAAAAATTCACAAGTAGCAAGCTTGCTTTGCAAAGCAAGCCAGGGTGGGAAAAAAAAAAAACAAAAGCCTAGCAACACAGGTTGTTGCAGGTGGACCATTGCATGGAGGAAACCAAACAATAGTTGAGTTTTTAGGCCAAGGAGTAGAAGCCTAGCAAGGCTGGCTTAGCATGGATTGAGGTTGCAGGCCCAAACGTGAAGAACCCAGGCATGTGGGCCTGGTGATATGCACTCAACAAGGCCAACAGGCTACTGCAGTTTTGGTCTATGTTTGGCTTAGTGCAGCTTCGAGCAGCGATTTCCCTTTTTTTTTTCTTTTTTTTTCGAACTCTAGTGTTTAGAAAAACCCTAAATTGCTTCTATTTTATTTTGATTATTTTAATCACAAATTGCACATAGCATAATTGCGTATTGCATGAACAAATATATATTGACAAATATATGAACATATACAATATATATCGGAAGGTAAATGTAAATGTAAATGTAGTGGGTTCATGCATCATGGGGAATGTTTTCATGCTTCATGGTCGTTTCAAATATCTTAATTTTTTTTTAAAGAACCTGATTGGCAGAAAACAATTGAGCCTTTAAACTTGTAGAAAATCCTTCTTGGAAAGTCAGAATTGGATCTCTAATGCATTGTATCACGTTCAAAAAAGAAAAATTAAATTGAATCAATAGCATGTAGATCAATTCAATAAATAATAAATTAATCATAAAAAGAATGATTAAAACGTAATACTCCTCTGATTGAAGAACAAACTCTCTTTAGCGTAGCATCAAGAACGTGTTGATAACGTGATGTGAGCCTAATTTACTGAACCATATAAAGCACATAGAGAGAGAGGTGTGGCAATAGTAGAGAGAAAGAGTGAGATGTGTAATTGTGAGGTGTGTTCTATTCCACCCCATTATGCCTTTATTTATAGTAGTAGGGAAGATTAATTCCTTACCCTAATAGGATTACAACTCTAATAGGATAATATCTAGTCTAATAGATATGATAGAATCTCATAAGGATATCCTAGATATGTTAAGATTTACACAATCACATTCCTAATATAATAGGACTGCAACACTAAAAAGATTATATTTGAAAATGATTAATAATTTTTCATTTTTAAATTGACATATAATGACTTGTAAATAATTTAGTATTCAAATAATGACATGAAGAAAAGTGAAGGGACCTTGATCAAAAATGAAAAAGGAATAAGATTTCAATTAATGAGAAGGATAAATGAGGGATGGGAACCTAATTTAAACTCTCTTTTTGTTTGTTTTTTTTTTTTTGTGTTGGTGGTAGCAACACGAAAGCAAAATGGTGGCGCATGAATTAGCAAAATATGGAATTAGCGATGGAGGTTTTAGTATATCAATGGAGGAGGAACCACTTTGGTGATCTCCCTTCCTTGAAAGTGATTTGGAGAATGATAATTGATTGTAATTGGTGAGCAAGATGGTTAAACGCTCTTTCTTCTTCATATTTGGAGGTTATTTACAGGGGCCCCTTTTACTCACAAACTTTGTATATATAGCAATGAAAAACTCGGTTTCTTAAAAAAATACAGCTTAATCATGGTAAAACTATATGATTAAATTTTGTGATATATACACATAAGGATGATTATGATAACTTAGAAATAAAAGGTTTGAATTATTAAAATAAAATGCAAAGTAAATGTGATGACCCGTCCCTATTTTCTATATAATTTTCTCCCCGAGTGTGTAAAGTGATAATTATGCCCTGGTTGGCTAAGTAACGTGGATGTATTTAGTCAGTTTTAAATTATTTTCTCGCTGTCGTAATTAAATTGGCTTCGACGTCACGAGTGCGTCAGCTACGCAAATTGGTGTCTTAACGAAAAAGAAGATTAATTAAAGTGTGCAAACAGATAGAATTATTTCAAGAGTGCATTAATTAATCAATGTCGGAAACATTGTTTTGGATAGTGTACGTTAGATTATGTTTTTACAAAATTTTGTCATCTCTTTTCTTTTGAAGGTTTGACCCGTACCTATCCTTATCCACCAATTATTTTTGCTACTATTTTCCCTAGCCCAATCAGATTATATCTCTCTCTTCTCTGCCCAATCAGGTACTCTTATCTCTCATTCTCTGACCTTTTTCTTCCTTTTTTTCACACCCGAGACACCCTCACCTTTGAACACACACCAAATCCTCACAAATCGAACCTGTAAAAGACCATTATCATGTTCATCTTGACCTCACGAACCCAGTCTTACCATCCGATTGTCGAACGAACGAGTTTTGACTCATTAACTCAGAAGCTCCGACTCAGTACACTTTGCTCCGACGCAATCCCAATGAGATTACAAGGTTTTAGGACGTGGGGAAGCTTCTATTCAACTCCATAGGGACCCTAGATTAAGTTTGGTAGGGAGTTGACGTCGGATCACGTGAGTTCGAGAAGTTTCAGTTTTACCGAATCTTTCGAGGGATTTTCAAGCCGTTTTTCCGTCATTTTTGGATCCCTAAGAGGTACAATGTTGTTCTCCTTGTCATAAGCTTTAAATTTGCATGAATTTCATGGATTTTGGTTGAGAAATGAGCTAGATACATATGTTTGAAAATTTTCCTAGAATTCGGCGAGATTTTCCAGAAATTGGCGAACCAAGCGCCGGCGATGGCAAACTGCGAAGCTTACAGGAGAAAAAGGTGAATATTCCGTCAAAGTTGATGGAATATCCTGACGGCGTCAAGTAACGAAAAGATCATTTAACGAAATATTCCTTCTAGTCTGACGAAATATTCCTAACGTCCATTAGGGTTTCGTTGGCATATGCCATGCACGTGCATGCGTGTGGCTGCATGTATGGCTATGGGTTGGATGGCGCGTGAAGGAGTGTCCGACCTTTGGCTGGTGAATGGTTTTCATGTGCAGGTTCGTGACTTCGAATATATCATTTTCGTATATTCAAACCTTCCATTTGAGTAAACTATGAGAAGTTTATCCTAGATTTTAGTTTATGTGCTATTTTAATTAATTAAAAGTAGTTGTTTTGCATATAGGGGAAACATACCCCGAGGACGAACGCGGGCAAGCGAGGTTAGAAGGCTACCATCCTTCGACATATCATTGAGTGGGCATTTGTTTTCGTGTGTGTATATATACATATATATATATATATATATATATATATATATAAACTTTACTATTTCCAGAAATGTTTTAAATTGATTTATGCATAGCATGCCATGGTTTAAATGTGTTGTATTTTAAATGTTGCATTGTTATGAGTTGTGAGTATGCCGCATGATCCTACGGGAAGCGTAGGTAAGCTCAAGTGAGTTGTTATGTGATTGAAATGGTTGCATTATATTGGCATGCATATATTCATTTAGAGCTCATCATTGCTGCACCCCAGTGTTAGTGCTCCCGCCCCGAGCCAGGGCCAGTCCTTCACGTGATGTTCACCTCCCACACCGCACGCTCGCCTTGGATCCAAGTTTGATGCCAGCCTCGTTGTATAGGTCACATTAGGTGACTCCGACTCGTAGGTGACCCATGATTTATCGCCAGCCTTCACGTGATCATAGCACTAAAGCGTACATATTTACACCCAGTCCTGTCGTACAGGTCATACTAAGTGACTCCGACTCGTGTGCAAGCATAGACTGATGAGTAATAGGTTCAGTCTTACAGGTCACATTAGCTGACTCCGATTGGCATGATGGTTTAGATTGATTCACACCTGACTTACATTTATTATTGCTGAGAAATGATGGCATGGCATGCTTTTGTTGTCATTGCTTTTGTGCATATACGTAGTATTATTTTCTAGAAACTATACGGGTTTTACAGAGAAGGGTTAGTACTTTCAGAAAAGATAAATGTAATTTCTAAGGCTTTGTTTTTGCCCACTCACCCTTCTGTTTTTCGCCCCTCCAGGTACTAGATAGTTGTTCTTCTTTGTGGATTACCCGGCGGATTCTGACATTTCACTGATTAATGTAGGGATCTTCTTTCTGGTTGTGTATTTAGTACTTAGTTCTATTGCACCTTTAAGTTACCTATGCTATGAACATTTGTAATTTGGGTTTAACCACTTCCGCATACTCACTTATTTTTAGTTTGAATAAGTTTTAGTTTTGGTTTTAATTTGTTCACATTTTTAATTACTTCTTTTGCACTCTTAGCTACGTCACTCTCACGTGACGGCTAGCACGCCTTAACTTCGGTCATGGTGTGTTAGTAAATCTATAAGGTGTCCCTCAATAAGTTTATTTTTGAATCTTACATTACACACACACACCCACACACACACATATATATATATATATGTATGTATGTATGCGTGCTATCATTATTCATTAACATTTAAATGTTACTATCATTATTCATTAACATTTAAATGTTACCTTTCGTTATTTTGCTGGACGGATGTTGGTCCTCCATGGTTAGTAGGTTTGGTCTCAAGTGATTCTATGGTTAAGATTTTTTGGGGCTGCACTACTCGGTCATGCGAATATCTATGTATGTCCCGATTTCGTTGAGTAATAAATTTCCCCTTGACCGAAAATGTATTTTACTGGTTGTTATTATTAGGAAGTTTCAATGAAAAGTTCCTCATAAAACAAAATCTTAATCTAGCGGTAGGATTTCTTTTAATTGAGAAACAACTACGGTCTATAAGATTTTAGTTAACATTAAGTTTTTTTAATCAAACTAATCCAAACCCATTTTCAGTGGCGGAACCAATATTGACTCATTAATTGTTTATGACTCCAACAACTTAAAATAACTGCATGTATATTTGTATGTTTGTTTTTTACCCTATAAACAGACATGAAAAACAAATTTCAACCTCTTCATCCTCTTATTTCTACTTCTTTTTATTATCCATGTCTTTCTTTTCTCTCTTCTTGTGTACGACTATATTGTGTACACCAAATGCTCGATGAAATGCTTTGGTTGACAAGCCTTGATAGGCTTCAACATTACTCTACAGTTTTCTATAGCCACTCTTGATAAGCCTCTGCATATCATAGTAGTTGTTGGCATAAACAGTTGGCAGATGTTGGAAAAAATTGATATGTTCTTATCAGGTGCTCGACAAATGATCAAATGAAGTTTTTTTGGTCGAAATCAACCCAATTATTTGAAAATCGCCTATTATATATATGGGAAAATTGGAGAGTTCTTAAGCTTTAGCCCGGTAACCAAAAATTCATGTGTATTGGTTTATAAACTTGATGCAATATAGAGTAATAGTAAGCATCGTTAAAAATTCCACATCGAAAATAAAGGGTTTCAAGAGATAAAAAAGGAATGTAAGTTCTAACAGAGTTATCCAAAAGAATTATTGCCGCATATTGTATATCATGTTCAAGGACTACTACTCACAAAATTTTATTTTAGAGACCAAATGTCTAATTAAACTAAAGTTCAAAAATCATTGCACCGATTATTTATGCGTCACTGTACGTATATGTAATTCTAGTCTGGATAAGAATTTGGATGTATATACTCACGAGTCCAAAATTACCCGGCATATTGTATGATTAATAATTTTATGTATTTGCATAGACAAAACTAACAAAAAATAATTGTAAATTACAAAACATTAAAAATTTCAAGTCAGTCCAATGATTGTACAACATGCCACCTTCTAGCTTGAAAGCAATTCAAGTTCCGAAAGCAATACGGAGAGTTTATTTAGCTGTAATTTGTAAATGTAGAATGTAGATTACGTTCCCTTTATTTAATTTTCTTCTCACAGCCAAAACAAGAACACCAAAGGTATAAAAAGTAGTGAACATCAATTCTATTTTTTTTTTTTCAAGACATATCTTCAAAGAGGCAAACTGTCATATAAACGTTATTATGAATATTGAGCACGGTGTCACTAAACATCACTTATGCAATATGATTATTTCCTCATTTACTAGAATTACTTGTCTTTGATTTTATTTTTAGTACAAGTAATATTCCTACAACTAATATATGTTAAAAGAAGAGAAATAATTTAAACCTAAATGTAGTGGGTCGAAAAAGAAAATCCTAACCACCATTTCGTCTTTCCATTTTTTATTTTTGTTGATTTGAATTGTGCTAAGGCGTTTTAAACTTTAAACTGCTTATTCTATTTTTCTTTTCTTGTTACAAATAAATGTAAAATACATGACCGACGTCTTTGTCTCATTTTTCCCTTTTTATTTTATGTTGATTGGTTTGGCTGGCTGGGACCTGACCTTTTTCCTTTGCGTGGTATTTGTTATACCATTTGCTTTGCGTATAGAATAATCCTCTTGTGCATAAAAAATAAATTAAAAAGCAGGTCATCAAGGTAAATGTCGAGTACTTTATTGCCGTACCATTCTTTGACCATATTATTAAACTAAAATGTTGTCCCATTAGCCACTTAGTATTACAGTATAGTGATTGTCGAGCCTAAAATAATTCTAAAAATTCTAGAGGCGACATGTGGACTTTCTTTCAAGAAAGATAAGATTGCCCTCAATAAACGAGCAGGCTCCTCAAATACTTCCATGCGCAATTCACACCCCTAAAGGTCTCAGTAGCTGAATACAACTGCTCACAACTCACATGCCCTTGACAAAGAAAAGTCAAAGCATTAAAGATAAGGATTAATTACCCAAATCCTATCTTTCATACATTCCCAATTGAAGATTTTAGCTATCTCAAAAGCACATCCGAATGAATCCATATATGATTAAACAAAGAGTTTTACAAAATGCATTTCTTGGTGAGAAACAACATGTGCGTGATCAACCCTCTGCTGCTACTAAGGTAAAGTTCAATAACTCAAATCCCATTACCAAGAAGCATATCCAACACCTAGCGAAGGACACTGACCAAGTGTCCATCACATTGTACAAACTTCGTCCAGGCAAACCTCAAAAGCGACCGAGCTCCTGATTTGAAACACCATATCTTCCAGGGTTGATTCTACTGCTTCCATAAGTTGTAGTGGTGTTTAACCCAGGATAGTCTCTCGTCCAATGTCCATGTTGATGGCATTTGAACCATTCAATTGAAGTATTGATGATACCTGGCCTAGAAGAAGCTTTACTGCTATAGCCCACTCCCAATGACTGTCTCGGGCCATTCTTTACACTTGGGCAGTTTATTGAGCTATGGCCAGTATCCTCACAACAGTTACATGTTTGATACAAACTAGCAGAGCCTATTGAAAGAAACTTACTGTCATACTGATTCCCATTATGACCCGCTTGGTTTTCTGGTGCTCCAAATTCTCTACCGGCATTGTTACTGTAACCAACATTCCCAGCTGTTGTGGGCTGTCTACTTGTAGCGTTCCCGAATCTAGCAACATTCATTCTGGTAGGCATTACATTGTCCCTTTTGGAGGCAGAAGAACTAATATTTTCCATCTTAAGCTTATTTATCAATAGTAAAATGAACTACAGCCTCTAATGAAAAGTTCACCTTCTCTGTTTTGATAACTATTGATTTTACACGTTCATCACTAAAAATCTCATCCCTTACTTTCAACTTGAAAATGAAGTTACCCATGTTGAGCCAGTATAGTCATGTATCTATAACTTGAGTATATATCTACAGTCGCATTCTTATACGGACTCATTGAGTATTGAAATGTCACACATCGATCGTATCAATGAGAAAAGAAGAGTTTAAATATTCTAACCCCACTCCAACTAACGACAAGGCCTTTTATGATAAAACCCCACACCTGACGGATTGTGCATGTGGTGATTACCAAGTTGGGGACAATATCGATGTTGGTTGAAGTGGGTTGTATGGCCCGTCTCTATGATAATTCTACATCTTTCACATCTTTAATTCCCATCTCCATTATTTGTAACCTTTTTGCTGCATCGTCGATCACCAATCATGATTGGGCATGCCGAATAACATAAACTATCAACCCTTACAACTGAAATGGTTGCACCAACTGTGATTCAATCTGGCTTCTCGGAAGTCCTTAGCTTCTCATCTTTAATTTGGGATACAGTCTTTCGGATATCTGTTCTACCCACATTTGCCGTTTCCTTGGAAATAGAGATACATAAGGTATTATTTCCTTCCTTCTCAAACCAATTCCTCACCTCATAAGCCTTCTCGATAGTAGGCTCTATTAGAAGCTGACTTGTAGAAATGGTCCCCATCACCTTTCCATTGAAATCATTGACTCTACCACCTTTTACAACAAGCACCGGGAATATACCAGAATCACACATATTCTGCAATCTTTGCCATTCTGAATTACCCAAACCCAAAGAGTTACTTTAACACTACGACTAGACATGTACTTCAACTGGAGGGTTCTCTTCTGAGTCTCAACGCCATTTTTTCTCATTATAGAAGCATAGGGATTAATGGATGTCATGATACCACAACTATTACATCCACAATAGAGTTGCTCTCCAAGCCTTTAGCAAGATTTATTGGACTGAAATGGAATTTATGATATTGTAACAGCATTAATCCTTTGTTAAATGTAAGGACACGTGTTAAAAAAATTAAATAAAAAACACATACGAGACATGCATTCCTGGACAGAAACCCACATCCATACTATTAGCATAATAAATATTATTGATATTTTGATATTGTAGTATTTTATTAATTTAAAAGCTTACTCACATGTAAGTTTACAATTAAGCAGAATATATTTTTGGGTTTTTATCACAAATGGTCTATGAAATTGACTCTCACCATGAAGATGGTCCTTGAAATTGAAAATCAATCAATGCAGTCCCTAAAAATAGGTGTCATAAATTAATGTGGTCATTCCGTCACAATTCTATTAAAAAAAAATCTATTAAGTGCTGATGTGACATATAAATGGGCCCCATAAGTTTTTTTCTCCTCACAAATGGTCTTTAAAATTGACCCACGACATCAAAATGGTCCCTGAAATTGACCCGCGACATCAAAAAGGTCTCTGAAATTGAAAATTGATCAATGTAGTCTCGCAAATAAGTGTCTCAAATCAATGTAGTTCTTCCATCACAATTCTGTCAAAAATTCTGTTATGTGCTCATGTGACACATAAATGGATCACACAAGTCTAATTAAAGTAAAAAAAATTACAAATAGGCTTAATAATTTAATAGTTAATAAAAAAAATTGTCAACCCAAAAGGCCAGTCTTACAATCACTCTGATCCCAGTCCACATTTATATACCTCATTTGCTTTCTATTCTCTAAAAAAATTTCAATACACTCATCTTTATACACTTTGACACCCTTTACTGAATTGAACCTGGATCAAGATCACTTATGATGACGACTTGGCCCATTGACAATGACTTCTGGGACATTACCATTAACATTTAGGCGATCAACATCCTCACAACCTTAATCTTGGAGAGCTTGTTCAACACTTCCCTGGTGGTCTGGTGATGTAAAGAGCAATGAGGTCTGCCTTGAGATAATGAGGTTATAACTGAGATGTGTCCATTATTAGTTAAAAACTATTTCCATGCCCCATCTTAGCCTTTGGTTAAGCTTTCTGTCCTTGAGAATTTATGGAAGGGGTCTCTCTTCGGAGGAGGCCCTACTACAAGAAAAAAGATATTTAGACAACTTTTTAAATTAATTATTAAATCCACATCAGCACATAACAATTTTTTTTTTACAGAATTGTGCCGGAATGATCATACTGATTTGCGACACCTATTTTCAAGGACTACATTGATTGATTTTCAATTTCACGAACCATATTGATGGTGTGAGACAATTTCAAAGACCATCTTGATGGTGTGGGTCAATTTCAGGGACCGTACGTGATAAAAATCCGTAAATTTTGTGGGGCCCATTTATGTGCCACATCAACACTTAGCAGTATTTTTAACAAAATTATGATGGAAATACCACCTTGATTGGCAACACCTATTTTCAAGGACTACATTGATTAATTTTTAATTTCAAGGACCAACTTGATGGTGATGGTCAATTTCAAAGACCATTTGTGATAAAAATCCTATATTTTTTTTCTGACAAACGATAGATTTTGTTAGATTAAATATTAAATTTACCATTGACAGAACTTGAGCTCAATACTTTTTCAATACTATGTAAAAGACCACTGGGAGAATAAACAAATGAAGAGGGAAAACATGATGGAAGAAAAAGAGACAAGAAGCGACAAAGAAAAAAATAATAAATAAATAAACTAACGAAATGTTTAAAAAAAATTTTAATGAAAAATAAAGGTGTATGAATAGTATCAGAAAAAAAATAAAAATTGTTATAGATATGCAAAAGTTAGAGAGATAATCTTTACTAGTGACAGGAGTGAAACAAGTGTAAAATATCACATTGTAATTATAACTCAAGGGGATGACAAATAAAAGAGGAAGGGATAGATCCTGATGTTTTTGATCTTTTCTTCTTATCAGTATATTTTGATAGCACACGAAACGCTCTATTTATAGAGCAACTCCAAACAATCGTAATAATTGCACCTTGAAATTTACAGCACACACCTTTTGAAAATACAATCCTCATTCATTTCCCTAGTCAATATTACTATGTGGGCATTCATTAACCCACAAATATTTTCAACACTCCCCCTTAGATGCTCACATATCAACATCAGTTACCTCGTTAAAACCTTGTTCAGAAAAACCCAATGGGAAAAAATCACAACGAAGGAAAAAAGTACAACTTTACCTGGATTATTGATATAGTGTTAAGTATGCTTATGTTGCCTCGTTAAAACCTTGATAGGAAAAATCCAGCTGGAAAAATTGAAGGAAAAAGAGTACAACATGCATATATCATGGATGTTCCCCCTAATATGTATCTCCTCCTGATTCCTTATTTTCCAAATTTATCTGATTGGTAAGTCGACGTAATCCGATAATTTGCACAAACTTCTGAAACGTGCACTTTGGTAGAGATTTGGTGAACATGTCTGCCAGATTTTCATTGGAACTGATTTGTCTGACTTCAATAACTTTAGCCTTCTGAGGCTCATGTGCACTGAAAAACTTTGGAGATATGTGTTTAGTCTTATCATCTTTGATGAATCCTTCCTTCATTTGGGCAACACAAGTTGCATTATCTTCATGGATGACAGTTAGAGTGTCTGTCTTTGAAGGTAGACCACATGAATTCCAGATATGATGGATCATTGATCTTAACCAAGAACATTCACGACTTGCTTCATGTAAAGCAACTATTTCTAAGTGATTTGAAGATGTAGCAACTAATGTTTGCTTTATTGAGCGCCACGAGATTGTTGTATCTCTATTCTTGAACACGTATCCAGTTTGTGAGCGTGCTATCCAACAAGGACCCGGTCATTTTGTGGATTTCTTTTAATAGAAGAGACTCATGTCTGTTGTCCCACGAAGGTATTGCAATACATCTTTGACTCTCTTCCAATGACGAATTGTTGGAGCAGAGCTACATCTTGTTAACAAGTTGACTAAAAAAGTTATATCTGGTCTAGTACATTGTGCTAAATACAAGAAAGCACCTATTGCACTCAAATATGGTACTTCTAGACCAAAGACCAGTTTATCATCTTCTTTTAGATGGAATGGATCTTTCTTAATGTTCAAAGAACGAACAACCATTAGCGTGCTACGTGAATATGTCTTATCCATACCAAATCGTTTCAGGATTTTTTCACTGTAAGCTGATTGGTGGGCCAAATTTCTACTAGCACAATACTCGATCTGCAGGCCGAGACAATATTTTGTTATTCCAAGATCTTTCATTTCAAATTCATTTTTCAGATATTTAGTAGTTTTATTGAGTTCTTCAGGGGTTCCAACTAGGTTCATATCATCGACATATACTACCACTATAGCAAATCCAAAGTTGGATTTCTTAATGAACACACAAGGGAAAATGACATTGTTGGTATACCTTTCTTTGATCAAATACTCACTGAGACGATTATACCACATTTGTCCATATTGTTTCAGCCCATACAATGATCTCCTTAATTTGTTTGAGAGCATACCTCATGGTTTGTTAGTTATTTCAGGCAACTTAAGTCCTTTTGGGACTTTCATATATATGTCAGTATCTAATTCTCCATATAGATACGCGGGGATGATATCCATAAGTTGCATGTCAAGTTTTTCTGAAACCACTAAACTTATTAAGTAACATAACATAATTGCGTTCATTATAGGAGAGTATATCTCCTCATAATCAATTCCAGGTCTTTGCAAAAAGCCTTTTGCAACGAGTCGTTCTTTATATCTTGCAATCTCATTTTTCTCATTTCGTTTTCTTATGAATACTCATTTGTAACCCACGGGGTTTATACGAGGCGGAGTTTGGACTACCAGTCCAAAAACATTTCGCCTTTTCAAGGAATTTAATTCTGCCTGGATTACATCTTTCTATTTAGGCCAATCTTGTCTCTATTTGCATTCATCAACAGAACGGGGCTCAATATTATCAATTAATATGATTTCAGTGGCTACTGTGAATGTGAACATGTCGCCAATGATTATTTCATTCTGATCCCACAATTTATTAGTACAAGCATAATTTATGGAGATTTCTTTGCTTTCATGTACCTCTGTTTCTTCAAGTACATATATTTCATCAAGGACATTTTCTTGTTCTGAAAGTACAAAATCATGAATTGTGGATTTATCATTCATTTTTTCTTCTTGAATGATTTCATTTAGATTCAGTTGCGCCCTCGTCTTTCTCTTTCGAGGAGTTGAATCTTTTGAACCTAGAGGTCTATCATGCTTCAGGCGTGCACCAGATGAATCATTCATTGCCACTTTATTTTGTCCAACAGGGACATCAATTCTTGCAGGTGCATTTGCAGATAATATATGTGATTTTGTCACTTTCATATCATCATTAAATGCATCTGGCATTTGATTGGCAATACTTTGAAGATGAACGATCCTATTAACTTCATTTTCACATTGAGTGCTACGTGGATCAAAATGAGATAAGGTGGGAACAACCTGTGTCAACTCTTGTCGTTCTTCTGGAACGGTTTTTTCTCCCCCTAACGATGGGAAGACTGTCTCATCAAAGTGATAATCAACATAACGAGTTGTAAACATATCACCTGTCAAGGATTCCAAATATCCAATCGTAGACAGTGAATCAAAACCCACATAAATTCTCAGTCTGTGCTGAGGTCCCATTTTAGTGCGTTATGGTAATGCAATAGGCACATAAACAGCACAACCAAAAACTCGTAAATATGAAATGTTTAGCTGATGCCTAAACACGATTTGCACTGAGGAGTATTAGTGGTTGGCTATAGGTCTCAATCGAACCAATTATGCAGCATGTAAGATGACATATCCCCATGCAGAGACTAACAATTTTGTTTTCATGAGCAGATTGTGAACTATTAATTGAAGCCGCTTGATAAATGCCTCTGCTAGACTATTTTGAGTATGGACATGAGGAACATGGTATTCAACATCAATGCCTAATGTCATGCAGTAATCATCAAAGGTTTGAGACGTAAATTCACCAGCGTTATCAAGTCAGATTGACTTAATGGGGTAATCTAGGAATTGTGCTCGCAACTTAATTATCTAAGTAAGAATTCCCGCAAAAGCTACATTTCAAGTAGACAAGAGACAAACATGTGGTTATCGGATAGATGCATCAACCAAAACCATAAAATATCGGAATGGTCAACATGATGGTTGAATAGGCCCACAAATATCTCTTTGAATTTGATGCGAAAATTAACTTAACACACAAATTAACCCTCTTTTGACAATTGTAGTATATAAGTAAGTAGGCATCGTTCTTAAACCGGGGATTAGGAGGGATTGCTAAACACTTTAAACTGACTCAAATAGATAAAACTAAACTTTAACACGCTTAACTCGACTTAAAAGACTCAAAACAAGTTCACAAGACACAAAATAAGTTAAAAACACTCAAAACTGCCTAAAAATACAAACTGGGCAGATTTGACTCTAAACACAAATTTGGACGAATTTTGGTTCTAACTTGACTCAAAACACTTGAAAACACAATCTAAAACAGATTTTAACTAGTTAGACACTCTAAAATAAAGGGGGATTTGGTTTTGGACGAAAATAAAGTAAACAAAAACAAAACTTTAAACTAGGCAGATTTGCATGAATTTGGTGCAATTAAGTGGATGGTAGGCTAGCTAGGAGGTCTTTCTCCACACATGACATACTTGCATACAAAACAATCTCCAGTTGCTTATTCAATGAACCATGAACCTCAACACCCCAAGTTAACTAGGTACGCTTAAATTAACCCTCAGATTTTCCTTAAGTCATTGAATTGAATGGAATTAGCGCATTGCAATCAAATCATTCCTCAAAAGTTCTCTACATGAAAGCGCATAATAGAGAAACAATTAAAGATCATTAAATTCTATGAAAATCATAACTGTTGACGAGGCGTTCGTAACTATGAATGCGCATGATACTTATGCCAAGAATTTACTTAACATGATTGTGACTAACAACCTTTACTACTTATGAATATAAGTTCCCAACGATTAGGTGAAGTTTCCTTATATCCTAGCATCAGATTTATGCATGCAAATTAAGTGTGCACTCTCAATCCATATACATAAACAAGTTTTAATTCAAATAGATAAGTAAATTGAATTCACAATTCATGAAATCAGAACTGGAAGTAATCAAATCATAATGCAAATATAGCCATGGTTTCGAAATTCCCCCTAGCCAAAAGGGGATTAGTTCCTCATACTCGCAAAGCAAAGATTCTTGAAATTAAACATTGAAAAAACACAAGAAATATTACACCTAAAACGTTCCAGCAACTCCAAGTCGAATGGCATGCACGTCTAGGGCTCTCCTCATTTTTCCTTGATGCGGCACACGGTGTGGGTGGTGGTTTTGGGGGTTATGAACGATGTATTCTTGCTTGGGATGATGAATAATGGCTGATTATGGTGGTAGAGTGCGGCAGGTTATATATGGAAGTGTATGGAGTGAATGAATGAAGGAGAATGGAGGCTAGGGCTTGCGGCAAGGATTTTCTGAATGGCATAAGGGGTTCCTCTGAATTTGTGGCTGAAAATATGTTTATATAGTCCTAGGGTTAATTAGATTAAGGTTACACTTAGCAGATTTATTGGATTAGGGCCCTAGGGTTCGGCACAAGTGAGTTAAATCCACTTAGGAGAGGGTTTGGCCTAATTAGTTTCATAAAAGGATTTGTGTAACCCAAATCCACAAGGAATGATGCCCTATAAATCAGAATCCAAAAGGAAAAAGGTTTAGGAAATTCGTCCAAAATTGGGCCTTCTAGAAACTAGGTGTTTTGTGGCTGATTTTGGGTTTTCTAAAAGAGATAAAAGGGGGAAGGGTGCAGCACCCTTTTAGGGTTAGATAAGGCTTCTAGAAATCATGTTTTTAGGTCCACTTGCAGCTAGGATTAAGGTGGAACAAGATTAAGTTAGGATAGGATAAGATAAGATAAGGTTTTGGATAATGTTGGATAAGGTTTTGGATAATGCTTCCTCTTTTGAGCTAATTCCTTATCCACTTTGTCTTGAGTTTAATTTCTTCATCTTCTTATCAGATTTCTAGCCTTTTGAACTCCAAATTCGTCCATCCATGTTGGCTCATATACAAGCTATCCACTTAGTGCCCAAAACTGCTCCAAAATGCACCAAAATGCATTTTCTTGGTACTTTAACCCTTTGGACCTACAAACACACGAAAATGAGTTGAAATACTACATTAACTAAGAAATAATAACACAAATGCACAAGAATAAGCTAGCAAAGTCGCCTAAATATGCTCCTATCAAATTCCCCCACACTTAGCTTTTGCTAGTCCTCGAGCAAAACAAACAAACAAAAGAAACAAAACATATAATCTAAACCTTCCAACGTTTGCCTTAGGGATTTCGAATGAAACATAACATGTCAAAGATCACCACTCACATAGATTTAAGCAATCCTTACCCTCGAGCATACTTAATCATAATCACCATACACTAGCTCACATTTAGTCTATTAAAACAACATTTTGAATGTAGTAACATGGCTTAGAGAATTCCCTCAATTCCTTACTAGATGCACTCTCAATTTTCACACAGATTTTCTGACTACACTCCCTACACTAGGTATATGTGAGAAAATTGACGTAAACATGTAGACGAACACTCACATATGTTATAACAAGGAAAGCATTTTCTGGAATTATGACAATGACATGTATATGATCTCATAAATGGAATGCTACTACTTAGACGCGAGAACCAGGGATACCATATGCTCAAACCAATTTTAAACTCCACATATTCAAACACATAACAATGAAGATAGAAGTCTAAAGGTTGTAACGGGGCTAAGGTATTGACTAACAAGGAAAGGTAGAGGAAAAAAACGTTCTTAAAGCAATAGTGAGCAAAGTAATGAATTAGGCATTTAGAATTCCCTTTAGAATGCAGAAAACTACATTTTAAACACAAGGGGAGATTCATGCAATACTTAGGGTCAAATTCAAACTTTTTGGCCCCTTTCTTCAACAATCAACACTTGTGAGTTCATTCTCACTTATTTTCAACTCCTTTTTTTTTTTCTTTTCGTCTTCTTTCTCTTCTTTTTCACATTTTTTCTTCTTTCTTTTTTTTTTCCTTTTTCCCGTGCCTCCTTTAAGACTTTGGCACACACATACACACAAAAATCCTTTCCCCCACACTTGTTTTTGCAAGAATGTCACTCAAAAAGAATTCCTTCTAAGTCATGTTCCACTATACTTCAAGAATAAGGGTATGGAAAGTCCTATTCTGGGCTAGGTAAGGGGAATGTGGTTAACAAAGAAAATAGGCTAAATAAGGCTCAAAGGGCTAATCCTACAATACAAATGACAAGGGTGGATTCGGCTATTTGGCTATGGTGGTGCCTACTAAACAACTTCATCTTGCTATTTGTTATGCTAATCAATTTCATGCTTTGAAGAAACGGGTATGAGTTCTAGTGTTTGTAACTCTCTTTAATAGTCATGCATTAAAAACCAAATCCTCATCATTGTGTTGGAAGGTACCCTAAGACGCAAACAAACACACCAAAACAACTCTTTTTGGCTTTTTCAAAACATTTTTTTTTCCAAATTTTCGGATTTTTACTTCAAAACACACTAAAACAGCTCAAAATGCACTAAAAACACTTAAAAACAGTGAGAAACAACATTAGAAGTGATACGTGATAGAATCCCACGAATTTGCATAAAAACACTTGTTTACCCCCCCCCCCCCCACACTTAAATCAAACATTGTCCTCAATGTTTCACACAACGACTCACACAAAAGCAAACAAATAACAAACAACTAAGCATGATAAAATAAAGCAGCAAAGAGAAATGTTTAGAAACGCAAATCTGGGTTTGGAGTGGAAGTTCCATATTCTCCTTGTTGAATGCATGGGTTGCCTCCCAAGAAGCACTTGCTTTAACGTCTTCCAACTAGACGAATATGCCATGTTTAGCTTCACTAGTACCCACGGCATGGAGGGGTACATCATCCACAACATGCTCCTCGAAATTCTCATAGTAGTGCTCTATGAATGGAAAGGGATAGTGATCATCCCTGATTATGGTGTTTTGGTTCCTAAAATCCATGTAAATGCTCCCACCACCTTGAAATCGATTGGGTACCTGCACCAAAGAAGGTAACAACCTATTAGTTGAAATGGGAATTGGAATTGGGGTTGGAGACTTACAAACATATTGTGATGGAGGCTCAAAAGTGGCAGCCCTACAAACGATGTCACTATGGCTACTCTCAGCAAGATTGGGTGGTTTTAGGGCAACCACTCAAATTCCCTCTTTAATGGTGGTTCTTGATGCATCCTTCTTGATAGGTGTGGATTGTTCCTGCCCTATATCTATATGCACATCAATGGCAAAACAAGAATGAACATCATTAGGATTCTTAATAGAATCATAAACACTGAATTTAATTATATCACCACCAAACTCCATTGTTAATGCTCCCTTGGCCACATCAATCTTTGTTTGGGCTGTTTTCATGAATGGTCTTCCAAGTAGGAGTGGCAAGAGTGGAGAATGAACCGAGTCTTCCATTTCAAGCACATAAAAATCAACCGGAAAGATTAAATGATCAACTTGCACCAAAACATCTTCCAAAACACCCTTTGGATAGGCATTAGATCTATCGGCCAATTGAATAATTACACCATCATTTTTTAACTTACCTAGGTTCATAGATGCATAAATTGAGTAAGGCATGACATTAATAGATGCACCTAAGTCTAGTATGGCATGTTCAAAACGATTATTGCCAATAACAGAAGGAATTGTAAAACTACCCGGATCTTTGCATTTATGGGGCATTTTACGTTGTAAGATGGCTGAGACATTTTCACTTACCTTTACAACCTCTTTGTTCGAAATTCTCTTCCTAGTAGTGCAAAGTTCTTTTAAAAACTTAGCATACCTTGGAACTTGCTTAATTGCATCCAAAAGTGGTATATTAACTTGTACTTTTCTAAATGTTTCCAAAATGTCCTTTTCAGCCTCCGCCTTCTTCGATTGCATGAATCTACGAGGAAAGGGTACATTTGGACGAATAACATTAGAAATAGTCGAATTTGGAACCTCCTTACCTTTGGAAGACAAATGGGAGTGTTTGGGTGGCTGCGACATGGGTTTAGCTACCCTTGTCGTGGCTTGCTCTTGTTCCTCGTCTTCGAATTGCAATTTTTCGTCCTTAGTTGGGGCTGATTTAGATGGTTATGAGGCCATTCCAACTTGTTTTCCACTTCGCAACATGATTGCTTTGGCAGATTCGAATCCTCCTTTTGGGTTGACAACAGTTGAACTAGGCAACTTGCCTTGTTCTCTGAATTGGCCCATGAACTCCACAATCTGCCCTACTTGCTTCTCTAATTCATCAACCTTTTTGTCCCTATTTTGCATTCCCTGCGCCATAGAAGTTAGTAATTGAAAATTTTGATCATTATCTATGGACGAACCTGATTTGGATTGGGCAGGTTGTGCTTGGGGATGTGTGGGTGCATACGGCCTTTGGTAGAATCCCGGAGGTTGCTGCCTAAATGCACTTTGTTGTTAGGGCTCCCTCCCTTTGAAATTTGGATGATCTTTCCAACCGAGATTGTATGTATTAGAGAAAGGATCACTCCTTGGTTGGTTTTGGCTCCCATAACCCACGGCATTGGCAGATTCCCACCCTCCGTTCTCGATCAATTGAGGGCACTTATCCGTGAGATGTCCATTCATTGAGCACACGCCACAAATAGCCACACTTTGTACATTTGGTATTTCAACCACCTGCGAAAGAAGAAAAGTAAGATTAGCCATTTGATGTTGAAGTTCGGAAATAGCACTTACCTCATTAACTTCTTGTTGTCGTGGTATGTCTCTTTGACCAACGCCTTCATATTGTTCAGCATTTAAAGCTCGGTTGGCAATGAGAGTCTTGGCAACCATGGGTGTTTTGTCCACTAAAGCTCCTCCCGCTGAGGCGTCTAGCATTTGGCGTTCAATTGGTAGAAGCCATTCGTAGAAATATTGAAGAATAAGCTCCTCTTTCATTTGGTGTTGTGGACATGAAGCAACAAGAGTTTTAAAACATTCATAATAAGTTAGAAATGATTCACCTTGGTTTTGCTGAATGCCACTAATCCTTTTGCGTAAAAGAATGACTCGAGAAGTTGGGAAAAACTTCTCCAAAAACGCCCGTTTCATACTCTCCCATTATGTGACAGTTCCGGGGGCTAGTTCATACAACCAATCTTTTGCCTTTTCAAAGAGAGAAAAGGGAAAAGCCTTCATCTTCAAAATGCTCCCATCAACATTCACCGGGGTCATACTTGAGCAAACAACCTCAAACTCCTTCAAGTGTTTATTAGGATCTTCCATGGACAATCCATGGAACTTAGGAATATGGTGCAGTAAGCTAGACTTTAATTCGAACTCGTCGGTCTTGTCTGGGGCTGCCCTTGGATATTGAATGCATAGAGGCATGGCATTGTCCAATCCCGACGCGGAAAGCTCCTTGATTGTTCGATTGTCGGCTGCCATAGTTTGTTCTTCCTCAAAAATCTGAGTCGTGGCTTCCTCTTCCACTTGTGCTTCGTCTTCTTCAAGATCTGGTGTAGGTTGAGGTGGTTGGGGCACTTGTTGATTATTTTTCCTTCTCAAAGTTCGCTTGAAATTGTCATCAAAGTCTAAGATATGCCCACGAACCGGTTGAGAACTCCGAGTCATAAACTAGTACCTAAAAACAAGAAAACAAAACAAGGTCAGAAACTAGAACCAAATACACACGAAAATAAACAAAAAGAAATAACAAGGGATTAGCAACTTTGCTAATCTCCGGCAACGGCACCAAAATTTGATGCGAAAATTAACTTAAAACACAAATTAACCCTCTTTTGACAATTGTAGTATATAAGTAAGTAGGGATCGTTCTTAAACCGGGGATTATGAGGGATTGCTAAACACTTTAAACTGACTCAAATAGATAAAACTAAACTTTAAAACACTTAACTCGACTTAAAAGACTCAAAACAAGTTCACAAGACTCAAAATAAGTTAAAAACACTCAGACCTGCCTAAAAACACAAACTGGGCAGATTTGACTCTAAACACAAATTTGGATGAATTTTGGTTCTAACTTGACTCAAAACACTTGAAAACACATTCTAAAACAGATTTTAACTAGTTAGACACTCTAAAATAAAGGGGGATTTGGTTTGGACGAAAATAAAGTAAACAAAAACAAGACTTTAAACTAGGCAGATTTGCATGAATTTGGTGAAATTAAGTGGATGGTAGGCTAGCTAGGAGGTCTTTCTCCACACATGACATACTTGCATACAAAACAATCTCCAGTTGCTTATTCAATGAACCATGAACCTTAACACCCCAAGTTAACTAGGTACGCTTAAATTAACCCTCAGATTTTCCTTAAGTCATTGAATTGAATGGAATTAGCGCATTGCAATCAAATCATTCCTCAAAAGTTCTCTACATGAAAGCGCATAATAGAGAAACAATCAAAGATCATTAAATTCTATGAAAATCATAAGTGTTGACGAGGCGTTCGTAACTATGAAAGCGCATGATACTTATGCCAAGAATTTACTTAACATGATTGTGACTAACAACCTTTACTACTTATGAATATAAGTTCCCAACGATTAGGTGAAGTTTCCTTATATCCTAGCATCAGATTTATGCATGCAAATTAAGTGTGCATGATGAGTATATTTTATATTATATATTTTACCCTATTCTTAGTATATTTTGGTTAATAATTTGGAAGAATTTTGATATTTTGAATTATATTTCCAATATAGGATTTTCGACTTCCTCTGGAGCAAAACATGGTCAAATGGACGAATTTTGGAGTAATTCCAATTGGAGGACGTTTGTGAGTCACTTAGCTTGATCGTATCAAAATATCAGATTTTTCTACCAAGCGAATAAAATTCTGGTAATAAAATAAAGGAGCAATGTGCAGTGCTGGAATAGTGACG
This sequence comes from Pyrus x bretschneideri, assembly GCF_019419815.1. Taxonomy (NCBI): domain Eukaryota; kingdom Viridiplantae; phylum Streptophyta; class Magnoliopsida; order Rosales; family Rosaceae; genus Pyrus; species Pyrus x bretschneideri. The sequence goes on along the minus strand of NW_025999808.1, from coordinate 151,406 downwards.
TTTCGGGCTTGAATTGCATTTTTGGAGCCCAAGATGACCTCGGATGGGTTTGTGGCCTTCTGGAGATGTGTTCAGAATGTTCTTATCTTTAAAACAAGCTATCTTGGGCCGGATTTGGAGGAGATTTGAGGCTAAAACGTGGCTGAACATTTTCTGTGCAGTTTTTCCTAGGTTAATTAGGAATTTATTTTCTATTTTATTTTATTATTATTTAGTTTCTTAGTGGGAATAAAATACTTGAGGGTTAGGGTTTGTGCGCTGGTGGGAGGAGATATTAAAAGGCTTGGCCGTTCTAAATCTTAGGGGTTTTTCTTTTAAGCAACTTTGGGGAAACAGAGAACTTGGCTAGGGTTCTTGTAGATTTTCTACTTTAAGGTGTTTTCATTCCTTTTATTCTTAATAATATGTTCTATGATTTCAATTATGAATATGCGTAACTAATTCCTTTTGCTAGGGTGAAGCCGTAAGCCTTAGCATGAATATGTGATTTTTATTTAATTGCTTATGATTGATTGCATGCATACTTTGAATTATTGATCACCGTGATTAAAACTATCTAATTGTCTTAATGCCTGATCACCATTAGGATCTTTAGAAAAGTAATTTGATGCAATTTTGGTCGGAAGGTTCCCTGAAATTGATGTTGGCTTCTTGTGATTAATAATTGTAATTTCACTTAAGATGAACACCACATCTTAAGGGTTGCATGGTTTTTCAAAGGGTTTTCATAAAGCATAATGAGTCTCTCATGTTCAGATTTGATCCGAACGTCCGGACGGGTTGCATGTTAGATATACGTTCTATGTTGGAGGTTCCAAGTAGAATATAAATTAGGAAAACCTAACCTTCAAAGTGGCATGTATAGATCATAATTAATTGATAAAAATACATAGGATTGATAGGTGATGGTGAAACCCTAGTGTTTTCTTAATTTGATTTTTCCAAAACAGTTTTCTTTTCCCTTCATCTTTAATATTGCAAATTAGTTTATTTTTATTAATTAAATTCGTTTTAATTTAAGTAGGTTATAAAACGAATCATCTCAACTTTCTGCTTTACAATAATTAATTGGAATTAGGTTTGGTTTGAATTATTTAATAATCCCTGTGGAGAACGACCTTGCGAGAACCGTTTATACTATAACAACCTTGTCATTCTTGCAAGTAATATAGGAGTTTTTAACCCATTTGCGTGTATGGTAAAATCTCTATCAGTGCACTCTCAATCCATATACATAAACAAGTTTTAATTCAAATAGATAAGTAAATTGAATTCACAATTCATGAAATCAGAACTGGAAGTAATCAAATCATAATGCAAATATAGCCATGGTTTCGAAATTCCCCCTAGCCAAAAGGGGATTAGTTCCTCATACTCGCAAAGCAAAGATTCTTGAAATCAAACATTGAAAAAACACAAGAAAGATTACACCTAAAACGTTCTAGCAACTCCAAGTCGAATGGCATGCACGTCTAGGGCTCTCCTCTTTCTTCCTTGCTGCGATACAAGGTGTGGGTGGTGGTTTTGGGGGTTATGAACGATGTATTCTTGCTTGGGATGATGAATGATGGCTGATTATGATGGTAGAGTGTGGCAGGTTGTATATGGAAGTGTATGGAGTGAATGAATAAATGAGAATGGAGGCTAGGGCTTGTGACAAGGATTTTCTGAATGGCATAAGGGGTTCCTCCAAATTTGTGGCTGAAAATATGTTTATATAGTCCTAGGTTTAATTAAATTAGGGTTACACTTAGCAGATTTATTGGATTAGGGCCCTAGGGTTCGGCACAAGTGAGTTAAATCCACTTAGGAGAAGGTTTGACCCAATTAGTTTCATAAAAGGATTTGTGTAACCCAAATCCACAAGGAATGAGGCCCTATAAATCAGAATCCAAAAGGAACAAGGTTTAGGAAATTCGTCCAAAATTGGGCCTTCTAGAAACTAGGTGTTTTGTGGCTGATTTTGGATTTTCTAGAAGAGATAAGAGGGGGAAGGGTGTAGCACCCTTTTAGGGTTAGATAAGGCTTCTACAAATCATGTTTTTAGGTCCACTTGCAGTTAGGATTAAGGTGGAACAAGACTAAGTTAGGATAGGATAAGATAAGATAAGGTTTTGGATAATGTTTCCTCTTTTGAGCTAATTCCTTATCCACTTTGTCTTGAGTTTAATTTCTTCATCTTCTTATCAGATTTCTAGCCTTTTGAACTTCAAATTCGTCCATACATGTTGGCCCATATACAAGCTATCCACTTAGTGTCCAAAACTGCTCCAAAATGCACCAAAATGCACTCTCTTGGTACTTTAACCCTTTGGACCTACAAACACACGAAAATGAGTTGAAATACTACATTAACTAAGAAATAATAACACAAATACACAAGAATAAGCTAGCTAAGTAGCCTAAATATGCTCCTATCAGAATTCTTTACAGAAATGATGGGGACTTAGCATCAACCTTTAGCTGTGATGGTTTAATTACCAACATCCGTTGAGAACAAGCCTTGCAAGGGTTATCATTTGAGATAGAAATATGTCTGAATGTGTCTGCTCAATAATGAATGTTTATTAGAGTTGGCAATGATTCTACGTATCATGGTAGATCCTGAGTGACCCAGACGGTCATGCCAAAACATGTAAACTTTTGAATCAATGAACTTCCGATTCATGACAATATGTGATTCAACTGTCTTTATGTATGTATAATACAATCCACTCGTCAAACCATACAACTTCTCCAATATACGCTTCTGGGTATCATTGGAGGTAATGTATAAATACTCCACATTTTCTGTACTTTTCGTTTCAATGTGGTATCCATTTAAACATATGTCTTTGAAACTCAACAAATTTTGAGTAGATCGAGCAGCGTACAACGCATTCTGTATGGACAATATTGTTCCATTTGGTAACATAATCTGGGCTTTCCCTAAGCTTTCAATTATATCTTATTGGCCTGATATTGTTGTTATCCTTAATTTTGTAATCATGAATCTTGAGAAATACTTTCAATCTCAAAGTATTGTATGCGTGGTTGAGTTATCTGCAAGACAAATATCTCCGTCATTTCTCATGTTTTGAGAATGACCATAGTTTTTATCCATACTTTATCAAACATAAATGATTCAGTCAACCGGTACACTTCATTCCTCCTTTCCACAATGAAGTCTAAGACATCCAGTTGGGTTGTGTTCAACTGCCCTAATAAGTCACATACTGGATCAGGTATATTCTTTGGTTTAGCTTGATCAAGAAAATTAGTCTCAACACCCTTCTCCTTAATTGAGGCTTAATATAGATCCACGAGATGTTTTAGGGTACGACAAGTACGTGCCTAGTGTCCATTGCCACCACACCTATGGCAGGCTCCTTCAGAGTTTCTGGGAGCATTGTTCATATGAGCTTTGCCTTTGTGGCAATTTACATTTTTAAAGTTCGGGCCTGAAAATTATGCCTTGGAACATGGTTGTGAAACTGGACACCATGATTCTTGCCTTTTCCGTTCCACCGCCATCGTCTATGGTCACGTCCTCGTTTATGATTATTGCCACCAGAGGATGTGGCATTCACTTCGAGGGAAGTAGCATTCACTTTTGGGAATGGTGTAGATCCAGTAGGTTAGGACTGATGATTTTTCATCAGTAGCTCATTCTTTTGTTTAGCTACCAAGAGTACAGATATCAGCTGGTTGTATTCAGTGAAACCTCACTCTCTATACTGCTACTGTAGGAGCACGTTAGAGGCATGAAATGTGCTGAAAGTTTTTTCCAGCATATCTTCCTCAATGATGGTTTCCTCACAGAGTTTTATCTGGGAGCTAATTCTGAACATCGCATAGCCACTGACTTGAAATCCTGGATCCTTAGGTGAGTCCACTCATAACGAGCTATTGGAAGGATCATCGTTTTCTGGTGATTGTATATGTTTCTCAATGCCTTTCAGAGAGCTAACGGATCTTCAACCATTAGGTACTCGTTCTTTAGTCCTTCATCAAGGTGTCAGGATAAAGATCATGGCCTTCGCTCGATCTTGAGAAGATGCACTGTTCTCCTCCTTGATTATTTCTCCAAGATTCCCTGCCTCCAAATGGATCTTGGTATCCACTACCTAGGTAAGGTAGTTCTTCCCAGTAATGTCCAGGCAAAAAAATCAAGCTTTGTCAAGTTTGCCGTTTTCATTTTTTAAAGAAAAATGAGATGTGTAAGAATTTCCAATAATATGTATTCTGAAGGCTTGTAGTATTAGAACTTTTGATTCTTACAAATTCTTCATTTTGATCTTTAGGTCAAAATTATAAGCACTCGAAACTTCTAGCTCAAGATTTACATGATAAATGAGAAGGGTTATTCTATCGCACCATTGTCATAACATAGGATGTGCGATTATTCCACACCATTCAAGTAGTAGAAAAAATTTAATACGCAGAGTAAGGTGGGCGATTATATCACACCACCTAAAATTGCAATAAAATTAAACAGCAGACAAATTTAAATATGCAGGGTAGGATGAGCGATTATACCTCTCCACCTAAAATTTGTAGTAAAATTAGATATGTAGTCCAAGATAGGCGATGATACCGCACCACCTTAGATTGCAATAAGATTAAATTTGCAGTTCAAGATGGGCGATTGTACCACACCATCTTGGATTGCAGTAAAATTAACATAAATAAGCATTGGGTTAGTAATCAGGAGCCACACCAAATAAAAAAAATCAAAGATATAGGTAACTGTTAGGTTGAGAACTAAAAGCAGGCATGGTGTAAACAGTTCTTCGCGATGGTATATTCAACAGGTGAGGCTGAGGAAGAAGAAAAATAGTAAAATCCTTAGAGGAAACTTTTTTTTTCTTTTGACGAAGAGAAATGAGAAATAGTTAGAAAATCGTGAGATAACGTGTTATAAATAGGCAAAAGTTAGAGAGATAACATTTACTAGTGACAAGAGCAAAGCAGGTGTAAAATATCACACTGTAACTATAACACAAGGGAATGACAAATAAAAAAATGAGGGATAGATACTGATGTTATTGATCTTTTCTTTTTCTCAATCTATTTTGATAGCACACGAAGTGTTCTATTTATAGAACAACTCCAAATAAGCGTAATAATTACATCTTGAAATTTACAAAACACACATTTTGAAAATACAATCCTTATTCATTTTCCTAGTCAATATTATTGTGTAGGCATTCATTAACCTACAAATATTTTTAATAAAAAATTGTTATAAAAGGGTTAAAGATTGAGAGATAACCTTTTAAGTGGTAGGTGCAAGGTAGATGTAAAATGCCACACAAAAACTTAGCACAGGCAGATAATAAATAAAAGGCAGAGGAATAGATGATGTTACTAATATTTCTCTCTTGTTTTTCTTCTTCTTCAACTTTCTGTTACATGCGGAGTGCTCTATTTATAGAGCAACTCCAAACTGATGCAGTTAATGCGTCTTGAAATTTAAAACGCATCCTCTGACATTATAATTCACTTTCCAATTTTACTTTGCATGGGCATTGAAAACTTTGCCCATGCAGGAGACTTTTGCTTTGTGGGCATTCATTGCCATCAGACATCAGACTTTTCAACACTCCCCCTTGGATGCCCACATATCAACATGAGTTGCCTCGTTAAAACCTTGCTTGGAAAAACCCAGTGGGAAAAAACCATAGCGAAGGAAAAAGAGTACAACTTTTCCTGGATCGTTGATATAGTGTCAAGTATGCTTATGTTGCCTCGTTAAAACCTTGATAGGAAAAACCCAGTGGGAAAAATCCTAATCGAAGGAAAAAGAGTACAACAAGCATGTATCAGGGATGCTCCCCCTGATATGTATCTCCCCCTGATTCCGCATTCTCCAAATTTAGCTGTTTGGTAAGTCGACGTAATCCGATGTCTTGCACTAACTTCTGAAATGTGCACTTTGGTAGAGATTTGGTGAACAAGTCTGCCAGATTTTCATTTGAACGGATTTGTCTGACTTTAATAACTTTAGCCTTCTGAAGCTCATGTGCACTAAAAAACTTTGGAGATATGTGTTTAGTCTTATCGCCCTTGATGAATCCTTCCTTCATTTGGGCAACACAGGCTGCATTATCTTCATGGATGACAGTTGGATTGTCTGTCTTCGAAGTTAGACCACATGAATTCCGGATATGATGGATCATTGATCTTAACCAAGAACATTCACGACTTGCTTCATGTAAAGCAAGTATTTCTGAATGATTTGAAGATGTAGCAACTAATGTTTGCTTGGTTGAGCGCCATGAGATTGTTGTATCTCCATTCTTAAACACATATCCGGTTTGTGAGCGGGCTTTATACGGATCAGAGAGGAAGCCAGCATCTGCATATCCAACGAGGACCTGGTCATCTGTGGAGTTCTTTGAGTAAAAGAGACCCATGTCTGTTGTCCCACGAAGGTATCGCAATACATCTTTGATACCCTTCCAATGGCGAATTGTTGGAGCAGAGCTATACCTTGCTAACAAATTAACTGAAAAAGCTATATCTGGTCTAGTACATTGTGCTAAATACAACAAAGTACCTACTGCACTCAGATATGGTACTTCTGGACCAAGGACCAGCTCATCATCTTCTTTTGGACGAAATGGATCTTTCTTAATGTCCAAAGAACGAACGACCATTGGAGTGCTTAGTGGATAAGCCTTGTCCATACCAAATCGCTTCAGAATTTTTTCAATGTAAGCTGATTGGTGGACCAAAATTCCACTAGCACAATGCTCGATCTGCAGGCCGAGACAATATTTTGTTTTCCCAAGGTCTTTCATTTCAAATTCGCTTTTCAGATATTCAGCAGTTTTATTGAGCTCTTTAGGAGTCCCAACTAGATTCATATCATCAACATATACTACCACTATAGCGAATCCAGAATTGGATTTCTTAATGAACACACAAGGGCAAATAACATTGTTGATATACCCTTCTTTGATTAAATACTCACTGAGACGATTATACCACATTCGTCCAGATTGCTTCAGACCATACAAATAATCGCCTCAATTTGATCGAGAGCATACCTCGTGGTTTATTACTTGTTTCAGGCAGCTTAAGTCCTTCTGGGACTTTCATATAGATGTCAGTATCTAATTCTCCATATAGATACGCAGTGATGACATCCATAAGTCGCATGTCAAGTCTTTCTGAAACCACTAAACTTATTAAGTAACGGAACGTAATTGCGTCCATTACAAGAGAGTATGTCTCCTCATAATCAATTCCAGGTCTTTGAGAAAAACCTTGTGCAACGAGTCGTGCTTTGTATCTTGCGATCTCGTTTTTCTCATTGCGTTTCCTTGTGAATACCCATTTGTAACCCACGGGGTTTACACTAGGCGGGGTTTGGACTACTGGTCCAAAAACATTCCGCTTTTCCAAGGAATTTAATTCTGCCTGGATTGCATCTTTCCACTTAGGCCAATCCTGTCTCTGTTTGCATTCATCAACAGAGCGGGGCTCAATATCATCACTTAAGATGATTTCAGTGGCTACTGCAAATGCAAACATATCATCAATGATTATTTCATTCTGATCCCACAATTCATTTGTACATGCATAATTTATGGAGATCTCTTTGCTTTCATGTACTTCTGTCTCTTCAGGGACAGATGTCTCATCAAGGACATTTTCTTTTTCTGGAAGTCCAGAATTATGAATTGTGGATGTATCATTCATTTTCTCTTCCTGAATGACTTCATTTGGATTCAGTTGTGCCCTTGACTTTCTCTTTCGAGGAGCTGAATCTTTTGAACCTGGGGGTCTACCACGCTTTAGGCGTGCACCAGATGAATCATTCGCTGCCACTTTATTTTGTCCAACAGGGACATCAATTCTTGCAGGTGCATTTGCAGCTGGTATATGTGATTTTGTCACTTTCATAGCATCATTAAATGCATCTGGCATTTGATTAGCAATGCTTTGAAGATGAACGATCCTTCTCACTTCATTTTCACATTGAATGTTGCAAGGATCAAAATGAGACAAGGTGGGAACAACCCATGTCAGCTCTTTCCGTTCTTCTGGAACGGTCTTTTCTCCCCCTAACGACGGGAAAATTGTCTCATCAAAGTGACAATCAGCAAAACGAGCTGTAAACATATCACCTGTTAAGGGTTCCAAATATCTAATGATAGATGGTGAATCAAAACCCACGTAAATTCGCAGTCTACGCTGAGGTCCTATCTTAGTGCGTTGCAGCGGTGCAATAGGCACATAAACAGCACAACCAAAAACTCGTAAATGGGAAATGTTTGGCTGATGTCTAAACACGAGTTGTACTGAAGAGTATTGATGGTTGGCTATAGGTCTCAATCGAACCAATGATGCAGCATGTAAGATGGCATGTCCCCATGCAGAGACTGGCAATTTGGTTTTCATAAGCAGAGTGCGAGCTATTAACTGAAGCCGCTTGATCAATGCTTCTGCTAAACCATTTTGAGTATGGACATGAGGAACAGGGTGTTCAACATCAATGCCCAATGTCATGCAATAATCATCAAAGGTTTGAGACGTAAATTCACCAGCATTATCAAGTCGGATTGACTTAATGGGATAATCTGGGAACTGTGCTCGTAACTTAATTATTTGAGCAAGAAGTCTCGCAAAGGCTACATTCCGAGTAGACAAGAGACAAACATGTGACCATCGGGTAGATGCATCAACCAAAACCATAAAATATCGAAATGGTCCACATGATGGTTGAATAGGCCCACAAATATCCCCTTGAATTCTTTGCAGAAATGATGGGGATTCAGCATCAACCTTTAGTTGAGATGGTCTAATTACCAACTTCCCTTGAGAACAAGCTTTGCAAGGGTTATCATTTAAGGCAGCAATGTGTCTGCTCACTAATGGATGTCCATTAGAGTTGGTAATGATCCTACGCATCATGGTAGATCCTGGATGACCCAGACGGTCATGCCAAAGCATGTAAACCTTTGAATCAATGAACTTCTGGTTCATGACAGTATGTGATTCAATTGTCCTTATGTATGTATAATACAATCCACTCGACATACCACGCAACTTCTCCAATATACGCTTCTGGGTATCATTGGAGGTAATGCATAGATACTCCACATTTTCTGCACTTTTTGTTTCAATGTGGTATCCATTTAGACGTATGTCTTTGAAACTCAACAAATTTCGAGTAGATCGAGTAGCATACAATGCATTATGTATGGACAATATTGTTCCATTTGGTAACATAATATGGGCTTGCCCTGAACCTTGAATTACATCTGAAGGTCCTGATATTGTTGTTACCCCTACTCTTGTAAGTCTTAAGCTTGAGAAATACTTTCGATCACGAAGTATTGTATGTGTGGTTGCACTGTCTGCAAGACAAATATCTCCGCCATTTTTCATGTTCTGAGAATAACCACAATTTTTATCCATGCTCTCTGAGTAAGAGAATTAGAGTTAAAAGCAAGTTATAACAAGAAATTTACATGCCACTTTTATTGAATCTGAAAATACTACAAGTTCAGCATAATAAAAGTACATTAATGATTCAATCGGACCGATATACTTCATTTCCCCTTTCCACAATATAGTCTGAAACATCTAGATGAGTTGTGTTCAACTGCCCTGATAAGTCAAACACTGGATCAGGTATATCCATTGGTCTAGCCTGGTCGAGAAAGTTGGTCTCGACACCCTTCTCCTTGAGGGAGGCTTGATACAGATCCACTAGATGTTTTGGGGTACGACAAGTACGCGCCCAATGCCCATTGCCACCACACCTATGGCAGACTCATTCAGAGTTTCTAGGAGCATTGTTCATATGAGCTTTGCCTTTGTGGCGATTCGCATTTTTGAAGCTCGGGCCTGAATTATGCCTCGGAACCTGGTTGTGAAACTGAACTCCATGGTTCTTGCCTTTCCTATTCCATCGACCTCGCTTGTGGCCACGTCCTCGTTTATGATTATCACCACCAGAGGATGTGGCGTTCATTTCGAGGGAAGCAGCATTCACTTCTGGGAATGGTGCAGATCCAGTAGGTCGGGAATGATGGTTTTTCATCAGGAGCTCATCATTTTGTTCAGCTACTAAGAGCACAGATATCAGCTGGTTGTACTCAGTGTAGCCTCACGCTCTATACTGCTGCTGCAGGAGCACGTTGGAGGCATTAAATGTGCTGAGAGTCTTTTCCAGCATATGCTCCTCAGTAATAATATCCCCACAGAGCTTCATCTGAGAGGTAATTCTGAACAATGCAGAATTGTATTCTGCCACTGACTTGAAGTCTTGAATCCTCAGATGAGTCCACTCATAGCGGGTCCTTGGAAGAATCACCGTTGTCTGGTGATTGTATCTGTTTCTCAAGGCATTCCAGAGAACTAACGGATCTTCAACCGTTAAGTACTCGTTCTTTAGCGCCTCATCAAGATGGCGGCGAATGAAAATCATGGCCTTTGCCCGATCTTGAGAGGATGAGTTGCTCTCTTCCCTGATGGTATCTCCAAGATTCCCTGCTTCCAGATGGATCTTGGTATCCAGTACCCAGGTCAGGTAATTCTTCCCGGTAATATCCAGGGCAGCAAATTCAAGCTTCGCCAAGTTCGCCATTTTCTTTTCTGAAAGAAAATGAGATGTGTAAGAACTTGCAATAATATGTATTCCTGGAGGAATATGATGTTAGAACTTCTGGTTCTTACAAATTTTTTTCATTTTGATCTTCAGCCCAAAATGATAAGCACTCGAAACTTCTGGCTCGAGATTTTCAGGGTGAATGAGGAGGGCGATCGTACCGCACCATTCTCATTGAAATAATGTAATATAGAATGGGCGATTATTCCGCACCACTCAAGTAACAAGAAAATTAAATATGCAGAGCAGCGTGGGCGATTATACCGCACCACATAAAATTGCAATGAAATTAAACAGCAGGTAAATTCGAATATGCAGGGTAGGGTGTGCGATTATACCGCTCCACCTAAAAATTTGCAGTAAAATTAAATATGCAGTCCAAGATAGGCGATGATACCGCACCGTCTTGGATCGCAGTAAGAATAAATTTGCAGTTCAAGATGGGCGATTGTACCGCACCATCTTGGATTGCAATAGAATAAATACTGGGTTAGTAATCAATCTCTACACCAAACAAGTAATCAAAGATGTATGTAACCGTTAGTTGGAGAACTAAGAGCAGGCATGGAGCAAACAATTCGTCGCGAGGGTACACGGCACAGTTGAGGCAGAGGAAGAAGATGAACAGTAAAAACCTTAAAGGAAACATTTTTTTCTTTCTTTCGTTCGTTCGGCGAAGAGAGATGAAAGAATAATTATATTTAGAGACTCGTGCTGATAACGTGTTATAAAAGGGTTAAAGATTGAGAGATAACCTTTTAAGTGGTAGGTGCAAGATAGATGTAAAATGCCACACAAAAACTATAGCACAGGCAGATAATAAATAAAAGGCAGAGGAATAGATGATGTTACTAATATTTCTCTCTTGTTTTTCTTCTTCTTCAACTTTCTGTTACATGCGGAGTGCTCTATTTATAGAGCAACTCCAAACTGATGCAGTTAATGCGTCTTGAAATTTAAAACGCATCCTCTGACATTATAATTCACTTTCCAATTTCACTTTGCATGGGCATTGAAAACTTTGCCCATGCAGGAGACTTTTGCTTTGTGGGCATTCATTGCCATCAGACATCAGACTTTTCAACAAAAATATGATTTTTTATTAGAATAGAAAGTCGGTGAAACACCCAAAAAAAAAAAAAAAGAAATTCCTCTTCTTGTGTTCAATGCTCTTACTGGGGATTCCATTCACCGGATAAATGGTTCCGGTGGCTGGACCTTTTGCAGAAAACTCCACGAATTCCCTTTAATTTACGCCAAGTACCAAACTTAATGGATTCTGAGGAGGTCTCTGCGAAGGGCAGCGTGGCCAATTTAATACTCCGGTGGTCTCTGGGTCTCCTTCTCCTTATCGTTGCTTTCTTTTCACTATCGCTGTTGGTCGCCTTCGTCGCCGTTTTCGTCGCCAATTCTTCAATTCCGAGCTCAATTTCAGTGTCCTCTCAGTGCAGGATCGTCTCAAGCAGTAAGTTTATTTATTTTAATAGTTTTGATGTTCTTGAAAATCAGTGTTTGTTGACTTCGAAATGAGAATCGAACTAGCAGAATAGAGTTTTTCAAATTTGTTTTTGTTTGTTGAGGTGCAACAAAAGGAGTTGGTTTTGCTGTGGTTGCATAGCATATATAATGATTTTAATGCAAATTTGTTAGTTGGAAATTTGGAATCACCATTTTGTGTTAGAATTGTGTAGATATGTGTTAGGTTTGTGGAACACAAGGATCTGTTGTTAGTTTATTATCGATCACGAAATCATAGTAATCGAGTGGGAGCGGTTTTTCATTTTTGCAGGTGTTGATCTTAAGTCATCTAAAGTGTGTGAGCTTGGACTGTTCAATTATAAAGCCAAGCATGTGTTTTATCCTTTTCAAGGAAGAAGGTTTCGATGCCGTTATGATTACTACTGGGCTTCAATTTTTAAGGTACTCTAACTTACTCTGAAACTTTTAACGATATATATCAGCACGAACTCATGTTTTTTAAATCAGTTTGTATGCTAATCATAGTAGCAATTTCTGATTGCATAGCTTTAGCTTCCACACACAATTTGTAGTTGGAACTTTATTTTGTTAGAGATTTGGATTTGAGTGCATCTCTGTTAGGTTTTTCTTCAAGTTTGAGGTAAGTGCAGTTTATCCATGAACCAAAAGAGTACTATGAAGATTCTATGTAGTGGTAGGATGGAATTTGTGAAGCCTTTTTTCTTGAAAAATTGTTGGTAATTGGCAAGGGGGCTTCATAGGTAAACTGATAACGTCACTGTTGTGTAGTTTAAAGAAATTATGCTTTACGGTCATGCTACCATGGTTCCTCTAATTCTTGATAAACTTGACTGGAGTCAACCCACGAAAGATTAACAAGGGGTTCAGAGCAAATTCTCTGTTTTTCCCCTTTTCTTGTTTAGGTAATTTCGTACTTCATGAACTGGACAATGGTATGTAGCAGTTTCTGCTTTGCATGTCTGTTCATTCAAATATTAATTCTTGGGTTTCCTGATTGCAGGTGGAATACAAAGATCAGTCTTCTGGTCAGACTCAGCTTGCATTGGCTGAGGCTCCAAATGAGGCCCTTCCTCTTAATTGCAGACCTAATTTTGGTGCTGCATGGTTGACCAAAGATAAATTCAAGGTATCTTGCAAGGCCTTTCAATTGCTTACGCTGTGGTCAGCATAAAAATCGTTTTTGAATTTTGGTTGAAACTAATATATATGAATATCATTTTTACCATGGAGGTAACATCATAGTTGAACATTACGGTTCTTTAACTCCGTGATAGAATTTTCTTAATTTCTCATGTTTGTTAGGTCAATGAAACTTATGACTGCTGGTATACGAATGGCATTTCCAAAGTTAGCTTATATCATGATGGTTTCTTCAGTTGCCAAGCTAAAGATCCGTCTATATTTGAGATGATTAGAAGATATCGCATCCTGTGAGCAAACTGACTTTTTTCTTATTTCTTTTAGCTTATCAGTTTGTATATTGTTTCATGGACTAAATTAGTTCCAAAATGTGAGTGTTTAGATAACTGCACTTAATCACATAAATATGTTAGGATAGCTTTTCTAAATAGATTGCTTATCTCAAAAAGAAGGTAATATATCAGCATGGATGGATATATTGGTTCCGAAAACATGGAGATAATATCATAAAAATTCAAGAAACAATATGTGAAAGTTCCAAATGAAATTCCGATCTACTATCTGATTAGAACAGTGTGATGGGTGAGGTGGTTTAGGCGAAGTCAATATGGTATGCGTATGATTACTTGTATTTTAAAATTTTAAATACATACAAGCCACAGCTTTCTTATCAAAAGAAGCACTTGGATGCTGCATACCTGTAAAAAAGGTTCTGTGGAACCATGACAGCAGAAGAAAACTTGTAGAAGGAAAATATCTTTCATGCTTCTGCTTGCACTACATTGGCACATAGTTTCATAATATCTGAAGGAATGGAGGGAGTATTTGTGTTGCAAATCTGAAAAATAGAGGACAGCACCTTCGTTGTCACTGTTATATAGTGCATGTACTCTCTCATCATGATTGTTCCCTACAAAAGAGTTTTAGTCTCGTCCACTCTCTTTTTTCCATGTCAATCTTTTGCATTTACATTTGTTACATGTGTAGCCAGGCCATCTGTTTAGCGACATGATTGTTCCAGCCTTTTCATAATCTCTAGTGTTTACTGTACCGTGTAAATTTATTTGTAGCTTTATCCACTTTATTATTCACTCCCATAGGAGATAATCTTAACTAGTCCAACAATTCTCTCTTGGGCGATGGTAGTATTTTTAATGTTCCAGAGTCCAGACTATCCCTATGTTCTTTCTTCTATAGACCATTATACCAATCAACAATTTCTTCTTATTTAGGAAAACTTTATCCTGATAGTAGTATGTAGAGGATTAAGTGGAAACAGTTGTGATGCTATCTTTCATTGAAGGCTTTTGACAACGCACTAAACCATTGTAACCCGCCTTTCTTTTTCTTTCCTCTTCCTGTCATCTCTGATAAAAATTAGACAAAGAAGGAATTTAATTCTATTAAGCTAAAATGAAAAATAGACACTATGTCTCTGTTCTGATAATGGAGTAGAACTTGATTAAAGCCTCTGTTTATGTTTTGTGTTTTGTATTTTGTTCTTGTATGGTATTACTTAGTAATGGTGTCTCTTATATTTCAGGGCGACGAAGATTTTACACTCCTGGATTGTCAGCCAGAAACAAGGCGGGTTTTGGAGGTGGGAAACGATAGCTGGAGTTATTAGTGGGTTTTTAACTTCTTTTATCTCCATAATCTTTGTTAGACTCCTGCAGCAAATGAAATTTAGGTTGCCTCAGATTTTAGCCGCAAGAGTGCTTACTACCAGCTTCAGGCGCACTTGTTTACTTGTGGTATACATTTCTTTTGCGGGTTGGCTGGCTATCCAGTATGGGAAAAGGCTTGGCCTCCCGGAGATGATCGTACATTTTAAGAACTCTTGAGAAGTAGGCAGCACAGTTTTTTTGAAAAGTTGTAATTCCATTTTTGTCTGCAAGGGGTCGGTCTTGGATTCTACATATTTGGAGTTGCAGCGACGGAGTGTATCATTCATTCTCTGTACAATGATATACAAATTACGATTGACTGGGCACTGAATGCGCTTAGTCATCGTCTTCGTCTTGTCGGATAGAAGCATATATACATACATACATATATATATATATATCTATATTGAGCTAAGGTAGATATTGTATACTATAGGCAACTTACATGGAGGTAAAAGAGCGATAATCTTATATGTGATTTGTGAAAAGTGTCTCACAGAATTGAATCTATTTTTCAACATTGAAATTTGAATAATCTTTTGTTTTATGTTTTATTTGGGCTACCTTGTTAAAATTTCAGACAATAATACTGCTGATGAATTGTTCAAGAGCTACAAAGCTCTTACTAGAAGCCTCTACTCGACATCCGAACATAGGGTGTGGTTTGTGATTTGAATTCATCAAATAATCGCAAGTGGCTCTCTATAGCAACGGTGGAGAGGAGTGTTGTTCTTGCACTACAGTGTGCGTCCTTAATCTAACATCTATTGTTTGACAAAAAAAATTAAATAATAAATAATCAAATAATCAATCATATTTTAAATTTAAATCAATAAATTTACTTGATTTAAATTAAAACTAATCGAAGAATTAATAAAGAGAATTCCTTAATTAATTTTAGTCAAATGTCGACACATGTCACTTTTGATGACTCGTCTAGTTTTGATGAGTCACGTGCCTTGTGCACGATATGTGAGACTCACGGTGCGTGCCACGTAAGCCTTGACATGTCGAAATTTAATGTATAAGTGAACATTTATTTCATCAAAATTATGATGTTTAGAGGTCCCTGCTCCAATTGAAAAACTGTGGATGAATTATCTTCTGAACGAAGAGAGAAGAATCAACACTTGGAGGTGAATCACATTATATATGGAAGAACGTATTTGGAGAATTTGTGGCAAAGCACACATTTGAAGGCAATTTCAATTTGAAGAAAACCATCAGAAATGATTTATAAGTGTGGGCCCATGATTTTCTAAGGACAAAGTAAGGTTGATTCAAATACTGTTACCTTAGAAGTTTGACCATGGACTCATAGAAGTTTAACCTTTGGAAAACCATCCAACCCGTAAGATGTGGCATTCGTTCTAAGTGAAATTACAATTATTAACCACAATGAGCATCCATCAATTTACATGTGGCATTCCAAGAAATTGCATCCAATTACTTATCTAAACATCCTAATAATGATCAAGCATCGAGATATAGAGATAGTTTAAACACAATGATTCACAATTCAAAGTATGCATATGTAACGACCCATCTCCAATTATTACGATTTTTATAATTTTTAAGTGTGAATTTACAAAAATGCCCTTCGAGGCAAAGTGTTGACTTTTGTTGACTGCCGTGTCATGTCACGTAAGGTTCAATTTCTTGGTGTATCCTCATAATACTCGTCGCCAAAAATACGTGGGCGCGAACGGATCGTAATTTGGAATTATAACGAATGAGTTATTAACGTTTAAAGTTGAGGGCAAAGTTGCAAAATTATTAATTTCTAGAATACTCCAGATTTTTGAAGAAAAATCTAGTAGCCACGTGTGTGGCCCAGATTAAAGCAGAATGGTGATGGGCAGTGGAGATGGTAAGTAAAGGAGAGAACGAGGGAGAGGTGTAGGCAAATGGGGAGATGAGAGAAAAGAAAGTGCCCAATCAGAAATAGAGCAGGGAAGGAAAGGAGGGAAGGTGAGAAGGAGGGGGAAATCAGGTTCCCTTTGACCTGCGCCACATAACCTCGTTTTCACCATATTTTCTGGTGGTTTTTCATCGGATTTCTAGTGAATTGCCGCCATCTGTCACCTGGAAAACATTCAATTACCCTCCCTCTTCCTTTTCCACCTAAACTTATAATGAATTTGGTGCTATTTTTGGGGAAAAACCTACTGTGGAGCTTATGGGTGTATGGCGGCGATGCGCAAATCGTGAAGCTAAATCAACCCATTTCCACCACCAATAGACTTCCCTTGAGGCTTAGAACAAAGCTCAATCAGTTGTAGGGGCAGCGAAGCACCGAAGATGACGAATCAAGAACACCCATCTTAAAGGTTTCTGGCGGGTTTTCATGAAATTAAGGCTTTTCCTGGCCAAATTGGCCTTAGTCATAGGTATGAAACTTGTTCTACTCGTTGAGATCTTCATTTCTGTAAAATTTGGTAATTTTTAGAAACAGTTGAATTTTTTGGCAAGTCGAGGCGCCCAACCGCCACCTGCGGCGGTGTGTGGGCCGAGACTTTCTCTAACCTTCCTAGGTTAAATTTGAATACTCTGATTCCATTGGTGAAGTCCGATTGACGAATTTCTGTCATTTGGACGTAGTTCCATGAAAGTCCGCCACTTGATTATTATAGCAATCGACGGTCTGACCGTTGGATCGTCACCAAACTTTGATATGTTATAATACGTAATATTTGAGGATATTAGAAACTTATGGATAGGGAATCCGACGTGCGGATCTTCCCAATTAGGACATGTAAGTTATATGTTCTATTGATAAGAATTCTAAGACATGATTTGATAATTGTTCTAGGCGCTGATCGTTCGTGACGCCTTGATGTTGTGCTAGGGAGTTGTAGCACGGACTCCAGGTGAGTGGGCTTTTGGTTTTCTATATATATATATGTATGTATACTTTACGTTTTTTCCAGAAATTGTTTTAAATGAAATGTGATTGAAATGCCATGTCATACTTGCGTTATATTTTAGTATATGCATTGGTGTAGTCATGTATAATGTTGCATTATGTTGCGAAGCCCAGGTAAGCTACAGGTGAGTACATTATGATGTTAGTGGTTGTGATATATATAGTTATGCCTGGATGCATTTGGTACTCATTATCCTGCATCCGGGTGTTAGTGCTTCGTCTGAGGTCAGGGTCAGCCTTCACGTGATCGTTCACCTCCTGCACCGTATGCTCACCTTGGATCGAAGGTAGGTGCCAGCCTATCGTATAGACCACATTAGGTGGTTCCGACTCGTAGGTGACTTACGATACTTCGCACAACCTTCACGTGATCGTAGCACTTAAGCGTATTTATTTACACCCAGCTTGTCGTACAAACCACATTAGGTCTTTCCGACTTGTGTGCAGGTTTAGAGCCATACAGGTCACGTTAGGTGACTTCGGCTAGCATATCATTTTACATTGATTTATTCCACCTGGCTGACTTATTTCATTGCTGAGATACTTGGCATGGTATATACTTGGTTTTCACTACTCTCGAGCATGATTTCTATATACATATGTATTATTATTTTCTAGGAAATTATACGGGTTTTATGGCGAGGGGTTATAATATTTTCAAAAGGTTTTTATTAAAAACTTTATTTTTAGGCTCACTCACCCTTGTTTTTGTGCCCTTCCAGGTTTTAACTGTTGGATGTCCGTATCGACGAGGATTCGTGGTGAATCTCAGTATAGGTGGCTAGCTCTGAAGGTATGATCATTACCCACACTACTGTACTTTACTTATACTCTGATATCGCGTGTGAAATAGGTTCATTCTCACGCACTCTTATCTTTAGGTACTTTTAGGTTTAAATTTATTCACATTTTCCACATCACCGTACTTAATGGTTTCGTCTCCTTCCAGGTGTCGGCCAGTGCAACTTGATTCGGAATCCTAGTGGACATCCTGAGTCAGGGTGTGTCAGCATACATAATTAAAATCAAAGGAAGTACTATTAAGAAGAAAAACATTAAAAACATCTTGTATGAAAAATAGATTAGTTATGCATATTCATAATTAAGATCATAGAAAATATTATTAAAAAGAAAAATATTGAAAACATCTTGTATGAAAAAGTCTGCAAATCTCCATGAGCTCTAGCCAAATTATCTCTCCAAAATCGTATAGAGAAAATGACACACCCCGATCGAGATTAGGGCATGCTGGCCGTCACGTGGAAGTGACGTAGCCATGTGCACAGTGCGGAAGCTAATAAAATAGTACTACGAATAAATAAAAAAAACTGATTTTACAGTAAGTAATAATAATAAGTACGACACCTAGTTCAGAGCAAGCCTAAAGCAGTCCAAATGGAAATAATACGACAACAGTACACCCAAAGGTGGCCCTACGCTGGTGAGGGTCTGTCAGAAATGCCGGGAAGCCCTCTAGGAAACCACCGAACCTGCTACTCAACTAGAACCTGGAGGGGCGCAAAACAAAAGCGTGAGTGGGCAAAAACAAAGTTTTTCGAAAACCATTTAACAATTACGTTCTAACCCCTCGCCGTAAAACCTGTATACTTCCTAGAAAATAGATATACGTATAGTATATATATACCAACCATGCTCAAGAATATGCCATGCCAAACCTCATAATGAAATGCAAGTGCTCAGGTGGAAATCATAACAATAACATGTAATCTGGCAGCCGGAGTCACCTAACGTGACCAGTACGGCTGCATCTAGAGCTCAAATCTCAATCTCACTAGATGAACCTGCACACGAGTCGGAACCACCTAAGGTGGTCTGTACGACAGGCCTGGGTGTAATACATATATACGCTATAGTGCTACGATCACGTGAAAGCTGTGCGAATAATCGCGGGTCACCTACGAGTCGGAACCACCTAGAGTGGTCTGTACGACAGGACTGTGCACCTAACTTGGATCCAAGCTGAGCGTGTGGTGCGGGAGGTGAACATCACGTGAAGGACTGTGCCCTACTCTGGGCAGGAGCACTAACACCGGGGGTGCAGGTTATGAGCTCTCTAAGCATCTCGAATCACTACTGAAAGTAAACATGCATAACACCTACCTGGCACTTACCTATGCGTCCACAGCACCAATACATGCACATATATAAATGCAGTAACCATGCATAACCAACGACAATATAATATATGGCATAAAGCGAATAAACAATTTAAATCATTTTCTGGGAAAATATAAGTATATAGGTATATACGGAAAACCAAAAGCCCACTCACTGATATGTGGAAGGGTCGTAGCCCCCCTGTCTCGAGTGACCACGCTCGTCCTCGGGATAGGTGTCACCTATATGCGAAACAACTACAAAAAACGTCAATTTAAAAGCACAAAACCAACCTTTAGAAATAACTTCTCATACAATTCTCAAATGGGGTATATGAATATACCAACGTGACCTACTCAACCTCAGGAACATCCCCATATTTTTAGAAAAATTTTCCACCGCCGCACGCGTCGGCCAAGGCACGGCCACACGCGCAGGCACGTGCCTGGCACGCTGACGGCGTCAACTGACGCCGTAGGGAATATTCCGTCAGTTTTGACAGATTCCGTTAACGGCGTCAGGAATATTCCGTCAGACTTGACGGAATATTCCGTCTCCTTCTCCGGTGAACCTCCGGCGCCGGCGACGGCGCCGGAAAACTGGGAAATTTTTAAACTTCAATATCTTCTTCGTTTTTCATCCAAATTTCACAAAATTGGTACCAAAATGAAGCTTAGAACTAGAGGAACACATTCATACCACTTTCAAGTGCTAAAAACCACGAAATCTCACCTACAAAAACACCCCAAATCCGGCCAACCTCGAAACTCGTGATCCCGACGTCCAAAACCTTCAAACGAACCACCCCAAGCCTCCTAGGGACCTCACCAAGCTACCTACAAGCTTGAAATTTCCTAAAACGTGAGAAATCACGTGTGTATGAACAATACTCGAAATCGGACATTGTGGATTCGACGTGAAAACGAAGGTGTTCTTACCTGAAAATGGTATGGTTGGACTCCTACGAGCCTCACGAGCTCGAATATGTACTTGGTTTCTTCGATCTGTGGAGGTTTGATAGGTTTTGGGTGTATGTCCGTACGTTTTCAAAGGAAAATGGGAAGGGAACTGGACACGGGTAGGATGCAGGGCAGGGGAAAAAGTGTGGGTGTGTGGGAGTATGTGTGTGGCTCAAAACAGGCCAACAAAACCCGAAAACATAACCCAAAACGTAAAGAAATCAAACTAGGGGCAATTTCGTCATTTCACGCGTACGTTTTTAAAATTCTCGGGACGGGCTGTCACAGAAAACCTCAATAGCCGGCCCCTTTATTTATATTACCACAAATTAAAATCTTTCATAAAAGAGGTCACTACCCCAAGTGCCTAATGTTATGAACACAATCATTTATTTAGGGCCAAACAGAATGAGCACATGAGTGCGGTATGGGATGCACAAGTTTATTTGTCCTTTGTATAAATGATTTTCAGAATGACAAGCTATATGATGTGATTTTTTAGGGCGCAAAGTATAGGTTATCTGTTTTATAGGTTAAATTAATTAATTTAATATAACTAAACTTTGTTGGGAAAAAATTTGGCTACTTAATATTATAAAAGACGAGGAATTGTTCCTCAAAAGGTTCCATGATTGGAGGCCGAACCTTCATGTTTTTTATTGAAAAAAATTAATATTATAAATTATTCTTTAAAAATTGTTTTGTTAAAAATTAATTAAAATAAAAATTATTTAATTAATTAATTGTGACAAATAGATAAAACGATGGTAGTATTTTACTGAGATTCATCCATCTCGATTCTGTCTAGGAAGTATTTATTAAGTAGGCCAGCATTATTTTTCCGTTGGGCACCGATACTTGTTCGTACCAATTACGAAAGCCCATTTTGTTCCATCAGTCGTGCCAACAGTGCCCTTCCTCCTCCACACTGCAGCGCTCTCCACCGCTCCTCCGCTCCTCCCTCCGATCCTCACCTGTAACTGTAATTCCTTCTTCTTCGATCCTCCACTTCTCTCTTCTTCTTGTTGCTCAATTCTTCATCTTATTCTAGTTTATTTTCTTCTGATTATAGTTTCTAAATTCTGGTTTTCGGCCTAAACCTAGGAATTTAGGGATTATTGAGTTAATGCCCGATTTCAGATTTTAGTTGATGAATACTTTGGGGATTAAGTTGAATTTTGGAATTGAGTTGGAGCTCCAGCCTTCGTTTTTAAAACTTTAATTGATTTGCTTGTATAATCGTATCTTCTACCAACATGGCACAAAATCGAGCACAGTGGCGTTCTAATATATATATATAGCCAACCTCACTTAGTGGGATAAGGCTTTGTTGATGTTGCTGTTGTTGTGAATTTTCAACTAGACTCATTGTTTTATCATTTTGCTGGGAAATCCCATAAAAAGCAAATTAGACTCTACCCAAATTTAGAGAGAAACTTTCGACTTAGGAAAATTGGCTTTAAAGTTCTGTCCAATCCAGTTTCACCTCCTGCTTCGGTGCTGGTGCTCTTCATTTACGATTTTCGCTGATTAATATATTCTTGGAAATGGCTTCTTTTCTTGTTGATTCTGTTGCTCCTTCGGATTGCTTTTTTGAACTTATATGTTGCCACTGATTACAGGTAGAAAATGCCCAAGGTGAAGACTAACCGAGTGAAATACCCAGAAGGTTGGGAACTGATTGAGCCTACTCTTCGCGAGCTACAAGCTAAGATGAGAGAAGGTTTAGTCTTTTTTTTTTCCGTGTTTTTATTACATTTTTCATTGAACTTTTAAAAATTGATGCGTATAAGAATTCAAAACCATACTAATGTATGTTTCCTTTATCTTTTGGACAGCTGAGAATGATACTCATGATGGTAAGAGAAAATGTGAGACCTTATGGCCTATTTTCAAAATTGCACATCAAAAGAGCCGCTATATTTTTGACCTTTACCATCGAAGAAAGGAAATTTCCAAGGAATTATATGACTTCTGCCTGGACCAAGGCTATGCTGACCGCAATCTAATTGCAAAATGGAAAAAGGTTTGCCTCGGATCACTTCTATCTTTATTTGCAATTAGTAGGCATTTTCATTCCTAAATCTGGTTTATATGTGTATGAAGATGACTGCATGTTAGATTGCACCTTGGAAATAAGTTGCCTAGTTTTGAATTGGAATTTAGTTATTAATCATGAAAAACCTGTAAATACGGTTGAAAGAATGCAAGCATGAATATTTAATATAAGAAAATTGGAGTAAACTTAGCATTGCTAGAAAATTAGCAAACTCAGGGGGAAATACATAGACATGGGACATGGGTAGTATGACATGGATGTGCCGACGATGAGGATAAAGATATGTATTGGATTTTGCATTGTCAGCTGTGTTTGTAAGTTAAAAAGGAACTTCTGTACCTTAATTAGGATACTCAGAATGTTAACGAAAATATAGCAAACTCATGCAGCCTGGATACGAACGCCTCTGTTGTTTAAGATGCATGCAGCCTCGGGATCATAACTTTGCCACCACATGTGTTTGCCGAGTGCCCAAGCATCTGAGGGAGGAGAAGGTTATAGAGTGTGTGCATTGTGGCTGTAAGGGCTGTGCCAGTGGAGATTGATTAGTGGTATGTCGTTCAAATTGCAATACAAGTGAGATGTTGAACCACATTATCCTTGGTATTGTGGATTGTTGGGAATTTGTAACATTTAGCTGATCTTAATTAATCTAGGCGATCCCTTTATAAACGGTAATACTAGTATGTTGTCTCTGTAACTTTTCCTTAGGCCCAATGTTTTACTTGTAATTGAGTAAAGTTTGAATTTTTTACGCTTCGTTATTCCTGTTGGTTGAAATAGTGCATTCCCTACTCAGTACATTTCGTTATTCGAAGTAAAGTTTGAGCAATTTGTTCGATTCCATGTTTCACAAATTGAGTTGCTAAGTTTAGGGACATCGCTACTCTGAAGAGTCATTGCAAAATCCTACATATACTGAATCTTGGAAAATAATCGGGCGTATAGGATAAATGCGGCATGTTTAATGTGGTGTATCGAATGCACCAAATTTTAACCCATGTCTTTAGCCTTGGATTTAGGTTTTAGGGTTTGTATATTCATAAAACATGTGTTGTAATTTGAGTGAATTCGAGATAAGACGTTAATATGCCAGGTGCGCTATGGATTGAGAAGTATACACAACAAATGAGGTTGTGGTCTTAGGAATGATGGTTGAATCATGGCTTATGACCAATTTATAGGCCGGTTTGACACTTAATCTGATACGGGTCATAAGCCGCATTGCGTGGCTTAGCACGGTCGTATTTTCCTTAAAGTAGAATACAGTTGTATAAAAAAAAAAAAAAAGATAATCTCCTGCATCTCATAAGCGCTGTTCTAAAAATTTCCACTTAGCGTTGTCTATGCCCTGCTTATACGCTAGGCGGGTGGCCACCGTCCCAATTAGTTCCTAAACGTTTGAAAATTAAGAAAGTGCACCTAGATCTACTTAGGGGCCCATTTAAACTTGCCTAGGTCACTACTCTCACTTAGAAAAAATGATAACTTTAATTTTGCATTTTATTTTTTCAATAAAATATAAGGGACCTGTTGAATATTTGGATGAACACTCATTATATATTCCCCATGTTTTCAATATGTTCTAATACTTTATAATCTATATGTCATTTTATTTACAATTTATGTATACAATCATGTTTTTTTTTAATATATATAAGAAATTTACTTAAATCCGCATAATCCGGCTAAGCCACCGCCTAGTCGCCTAGGCCCTCTCCTGCCTGCTGCCGGCTAGCGCTTAACGTCTTTTAAAACCTTACTCATAAGCCTTCAAATTGATTAGAAAAAACAAAACAAAATCAAATTGGCTTGTATTGGAGCCTATGATTTTTTAATCCAATAAAAAATGGCCACTTGATGGATATTAAATTTCTAAATGGACCATTACCAATTTACCATATTATATAAAGTCCACCACTCGATTAGTACCTCCCCAACACTATGACAATGCCCTCCCAACGGCTACACTTATTAAATAAACATGATCAAGCAAGTCCCTTTCCTTGCTGCCATCATTCCATTGCTGTTTCTACCCTAAGTAAATTAATTTCGTGAAAGCCGAAAAACTTGTACTATTCTGTTTACCGAGAATTTTTCTTGATACGAGCTATACTGGGGAGTGGGATATGAACACAAAACTCAGGTGTAGGAATAAACACTCTTAACATCTTGAGCTACATGCCTCTTGCATATCTTACTGAGATTACATTGAGCTTAATAAGTTTCAATTTATATCTTAATCTTCTTGTGTTACTTACTGCTGTAAGAATGAAGTTTCATGAGAAGGAAGAGACAATGTTTGGTATAAAGAATCTTTAGATAACCCGAAATCAAAGATACCGCAGTTTTTGTTTATAATAATCTTGTTTTGATGATCGCTGCCCAGCAGATGCTTGTAAAACTGTTCAAAAGAAAAATAAACGTAACGCTGACATATGAAATTGTAATCTGGGTACTTGGGACCTGTTCTTTAGCATATACTGGTTGGTTTTAATGTTTGAACTCTTGCTCAGCTGGTGTTAGTGTTGATCAGTTCAGACTTGAGACTGCAGAGACAGACATAGTTGCTTTGTCTAACTGGTTTAAAGTCGTCACGTGTAAGTAGCTGGTTTCAGAGGGATAATCATCTGCTTGAGTACATAGTCTGCTTATAGCTCGTGCAGGTACATAAGAGTTGACACTTTTCGGGTGGCTTCAAATTTTTTGTTTGTGGGAAAAAGTTATTTAGTATGGTCAGTGAAAAGGGAAGCTCAGTGAATGATTCTTTTGTGAAACCAGAAGGCAGTTGGCAGAGTTTGATAAACTCATTCCAGGGTCAGGGGGTTCCAAGAAGTCAGGGGCAGCAGATGGAAGGAAGAGGGCTTTCCGACTTCTATAGGAATACAAGCGAGGAGTTGATCGTGAGATCTTATATGGAAAGCTCAGTTGCAACGCCTCTACCGACCATGGAGATGCTTGGTTTTAAGAATTTGTCTCAAAACTTTCGTACAGATAGCGAGGAACTCTTCAAAAGCTGGCTCACAACTGGAGAGGCAAGCAGCCGTGTTATTCCTATCCTAAGTATTCATTTACTTGTTTTTCTTGTTGAAAGCTTTATCATTCATTGAATGTCCAATAGAACATCATCTAGGTTTGAGTCAGTTAAAATGGCTCGTAATTCGCATTCAAATACCATTCATTCCATATGAACGCGATTCAATGTCTCTCTCTTATGGTTCAATATTTGTTTTTCCCTACCAGTTATTACTCTCCTTTATAACTCTACAATCTGATGCTCAAATAATTGTTTCACATAAGATATACAAAATCCATTAGAAGCTGGATGATATGCACTTGTGGATTCTGCTCTATCCCTTTCCTGATTGTCTTTTTTGTTTGATTGACATGCAACTTTTTCCAGACCAATTGCTACAATTCATCAAGCATTGCGCATCGTACCCGATCACGGATGTAAGTAGTTTGCAGTTTGAGCAACCCTTAAATGGAAATCGTGTGCTACGCCTTAAAAACGTTCTTCTTTTCCAGACTGCATAGTTTTGTTTACCCTCAGACTTCCGGATCTTTGATCTTCTTGGCCTTCTTATTATAAGCTCATAATTGCTTTGTACATCACAGGATATCTACTGAAATAGCTAGCTTATCGTCGGGTCAGCAACATGTCGGTATTCTTCAAAAGAAAAGAAGCAATGAGTGTTTATATCCACCAATTAATACCATGCCTGATGAAATCTCAGGTGACAACAATCAAAGTTCAATCAGGTGGCTACTGCTCCCTTCTAATAAGCTGCCTTCTAATAAGCTGTCTTGTAGCATATATGATTTTATTTACATGGTGACGATAACATTTGGTCTCAATTTTTCAGGCATGGTGTTGAACGAGGAATGCAGGCTAGCGAGCTATACTTGGCTAAGGCATGTTAATATTGATTCGTTTCAGGATTCATTTCAAGGAAGCTTCATCTTGTATCTAATATTTTACCGTCAACGCAGGCCTGGTTTCACAGTTCTCAACCAATGACAAGAAGCCGATCCTCTGAATTGCGGTAATTTTTACACACTTGTTAATAGATAATAACAGCGGAATTTCTGTTAAACTGTCTGGTGGATGCAGTCCTTAATCCATTCTACATCGTATTTAATTTATTTTTTTCTTATTTACTTTTATGGAGGGCACATGTCATCATCTCATTTCATTCAATGAATATATACTAAAATGCAGGAGGAGGTATGTTGCCATGCAAAACGCTCAAATGCCAGGAGGTCTGGAAGTGATGCAGACTGCTTCAGGGAATAGCAATCTAGCAAAACAGGATTTTGCATTTTCAAATGGTTTCAATGACCCTTCTATTTGTGTGGTCACCAATCAATTGGCGACCTTCATTTCTCCATCCAATTCATCATCGTCCACTTTCAACACCCCACAAATGAGTGAATTGGATAGAGTTTCATCTGTGGTGAGCATGCTAAAGGGTACCTTGGAGCGCAAAAAGCTTAGCAATCAGATCGAGAAAGAAGGTGTGGATGACGATAGCTCCAATGGACGTTTCTCTGTTCAAGAAGGTATCGTCAACATCGGTTTTGATCAAGGGAAAAGGGATCAAATTCATGAAATGGCAGGGGGAACATTTCAGGAAGTATCTACTATCCAAGTTAACAATCATAGAATTAAACAAAATGTTGAAGGTTCACTGGATCTTGAGATGGAAGGTTTTGTAAATATCACAAACCCGAATCCCATAAGCAGGAATTCTCAAGAACCTTCCCAAAGTGAATCATCTGCTGCTGCACCAGTAGTTTCATCTGGTTTTGATGCATGTGACGGTCCCAGCAATTCAAGTCAAACGCTGAGCATTTGTGAAAGTTCAATCAAACGAGCTGGAAGCTCTAGAGCCAAAGGTGATCCTTTTTGAGTCACTGTTCCCTTCCTATGAAAGTTGTATTGCAGACTGATATCGGTGACCTTTAGTTTTAGAAGCCTTTGAGTTATCTTATGCAAATTTTGTTGACAGATAACTAACATACAAAATAAAATCGATTAGCCCAAGATACCATCACGATAGATCTTAAAATTGTGAAAGAACCATGATCAGAACTATTTGTTTCCATTTACCAGAGTAAATGAAAATTTATACAAAATTACAAATGACTCGGCACAAAATGTAATTGTATGTCTGTGCAGACGTTTCAGATACACACCTTTCTTTCTCCTTTTGTGATTAAAAACGTTTTTGAAGGCATATTGGCAGTACTAACAAAAGTTAATACTGGTTAGCATCTAGTCAGTGTTTCATTTAACTAAAGTTTAGTATATATCTTGTTGTGAAACTGCAGATTTCAGAGAACGGATAATTGGAAACTTGAAAGATGATCAAAAGGTAAGACTCTACTCTTCGATATTGAGTATAGCATGTTATTATGAAAGCTTCTAAAACATTTACCAGGTTTCATGTTTCTTTGTTCTTTAACTTGCCATATTCCACAGAGTGGGAAACGTTTAGACCGCTACAGATCAGTGACATCAGCTGTTTCAGGTATCCAATTATTACTAAAACTTCAGCATAATGAGTTATGGCTTTTATTTCAATATTATCTCTATAAATAAATTAAACCAGAATGTTCTTGTTTCTTAAAGCATACTTCTGAATTGGACTTTACCAGCATATGCTCATGTGTGTTTGTAAAAAAAAAATTTAGAATGGAATGTACTCTACTTTATGGGAGAAGAAAAACCAAACTCTTTACTTATGATGTGCACAAAATATAACGGAATGTTCTTATGTTCGAGGTGGAAAACTAGAAAGCCTTTGGACTTACCTGACATTGATGTTTCTTTAGCTTGAATAAAGATATAATTCTCTTTTCTGTTGCCCCGTATAAGTGTCTCGAAAGCCTTTTCTTTCTGTTACTACATTCTCATCTTGATAATTATCCGCAGTTGAAGAAATTCTGTTAAAGTAAAACGTTACTGTATTTTTTCCCCTCATGGTATTCTACTTTCTAACAAAGAAAAATGTTTGCAGTGGACAAGGAGGATGCAACAAAAAAACGCAGGGTGGAGAGGTCACGGAAGTAAGTACGGCAACACCTACAATGGGGGCTAGTATTGTCTTCCCCCCAAAAAACCTCTCTTCTTCGAATTTGAGATCTTCTTTTCTTTATTTCCGTATTCTTTTTAACAAATGGCAGTAGACTGAGTTAATTGGCTATCCATTGAATCTTAATTCCAGTCTTTCCTTAATGTGGATGCTCATATATGAGTTAAAGATAAAGGGGTTGATTTACACACATGGGCA
The DNA here is from genome assembly GCF_019419815.1 of Pyrus x bretschneideri. Lineage (NCBI taxonomy): Eukaryota > Viridiplantae > Streptophyta > Magnoliopsida > Rosales > Rosaceae > Pyrus > Pyrus x bretschneideri. The sequence continues at coordinate 122,135 of NW_025999808.1, read as the reverse complement.
CACACAGATAAGACCGCGAAAAAAAAAAAACACTAGTATGCATATCTCACCTACTGTCTGACATCAGATTGATTGTATCGAAGATCGTAACTTTTATTAGGAATTCTAGGAAGAGAAGTTGAGGAGGATTTTATGTTAAAATCAACCCAAGCTGAGCAGCTTCAACTAATGCCAGAACACATCTTTGTAGGAACATGAAGCAATAGAAATTATCTAGAAGGTGCTACATGTCTTTTAGAGATGAGAAGGTTATATTTACGTTAAGTTTCTTGCTGATGTAGAATGGCGGAGGCAAAGGAAAGGAACTCGACTCCAGTAATTCCATCTGATATACAATCTGTCTTGAAGCGGTGTGAAAATCTTGAAAAGGAAGTGCGATCACTCAAACTTAACTTGTCCTTCATGAATAGGTAATGGAACAAACTAGCTTTCATTTACTCAGAATTTTCTACTTTGATGTTTCCACGTATCAATTTTTTTTCCTATCACTCGAGTCACATTATGCATACAACCGTTAAATATTCATCTCTAAGATGAACCTGTGCGGTTGTTTGCTAAAGAACATAAAATTTCTTGTTGTATTGGACAATGACGTCTACAATCAATCAAGAAACTTGTTGTGCATGAGAGCTTTTAACTAGCTTCTGTGAATAGTTTTGTTGGTCCGAAACTTAAGCCTCTTGGTGAAGTGCTAGAGCTAGTAAATTGTTGAGAAAAGTATTTGGCAAGTATTGACAGTTAGATCAAATCAACTGGCAGGGTCTTTTTTCAGAGCACGAAAGCTTTTGGTTTGACTGCTAGAAACGCGCCTTGATGTTCTACTTGAAAAATGATTGATTATCTAAGTCTTACATTGTTTCAGGAAGGATTCTGAGCAGACTACGCAGATAGAGGAGCTGCAGAAGCAAAATGAAGATCTAATTGATGAAAAAGAACGGCTCGTAGAGGAGATAGAGAGAGTCCTTTCAGAAACTGGAAAGATTTGAAACTCTCATCAACTTCTGGTTTGCAGTTAACTTCAGGATCTTGAGAATTTATAAAGGTTCAATTGTGGACAAAGCAAACAGGCAAATCTTAATGCTTGATGCACAAGTAAATCATGGTTTGTTTGTTTTTTTTCTTCCAAAACTAGAGTTTGTGAATGTCAAACTATCAGTTGACCAGTAAATTCTACAATGTCTGGTAAATTCTACCAGTTAACCAGTGAATGTCAAATGGAGGTTACTTCTTATACAATGATATTCTGGTAAGGCGAGGCTGGATTTGGACAAGTAGCAATAACCTAATTATGACTATTTATCGAATTCAATATAAATGTTAAATCTTCATCTTCATCTGTGAGTCAAACCTGAGACTCATCACGTGTAGTACATGAGGCTTTAATTAATAACTTACAACTAGTTCTTTGTGGCATCTGTCAGGTGCTTGAGTTGATTTCATCCAAACCACTTTAAAACCATAAAAAGTTAACGAATAAACTTAACTTAAACTCCATAATCCTACACTAATAAGTTAAACAAAAATGTTGGGGGGCCTCTTTCAAAGTGGGACTCCATGGACTTTGTGCCACCCCATAATTTAATGTCAATTTTCATGTCAACATTATAGAATATTGTGCAAAAAACACGAGGTAATAGATAGTCTTGGATAAGATATGAAATTTCTCAAGCAATGTATGCATGCAAGACTTAAGACTTAAAACTCTATCAGATGACAAATCTACTTGAGTATTTACACACTCAAGGGGAGTGTTATAGATATTATATTAAAGTGTGATTGTTTAAATCCTAGATAGATTTGATTACTAGTTATTCTTTCCCTACTAGTATTGTATTTCCTTGGAGGACAGGATTTTCCCCCTCTTTGCTACTATAAATAAAGGTACTGTGCAGGGGAAATAACACATCCTAACATCTCATACTTTCTCCACTCTCTCTCTCTCTGCCACAACACGTTATCAACACGCTCTTGACGTTGCGCTAAAGAGAGTTTGATTTTCAATTAGTGGAGTATTACGTTTTAATCATTATTTTTATGATTAATTTATTATTTTATTAAATTGATCTACATGCTATTGATTCAATTTAATTTTTCTATGTTGAACGTGATACAACACATTGGAGATGCAGTTCCAGCTTTTAGAGAATGATCTTCTACAAATTCAAAGGCTTAATTGTTTTCTGCCAAGCAGGTTCTTTTAAAACAAATTAAGATATTTGAAATGACCGTGAAGCATGAAAACATTCCCCGTGATGCATGAACCCTCTACATTTATATTTTCCTTCCGATCTATATATTGCATATGTTCATATATTTGTCAATAATATATATATAGATACGTTCATGCATTACGCAATTATAAAATCGCTGTGTGGAATTTGTGAGTCGAAGAAAGAAAGAAAATAGAAGCATGATTTTTTTAAATTATTTTTGGGTTCTGAAAACCTTAATACTAAAAATCTGGAAAAAGAAAGGAAAAAAAAATGGAAAACTTGGTTGAGCCGCGGCTTACAACCGCGATGCCAAGCCAAGCCAGTCGCTAGAGCCACGCGCTCGCGCCGAATTGTGAAACCGAGCTGCGCCAGGTAGTCAAGCTGTGAGCTGCTACCCAGCCCAACCCGAGGTCACCAAAAACGACTGCGTTCTCCTGTCGTCCCCTCAATCGAACTGGACCGCCACCATTGACAACCTGAAGTCGTATCGTTTGGTGAGAACCGTCATCCTCAACGGCAACCTAAGAGATCCCAGTCATGAATCTCTGAGTTATGGACCTCCTAGACATCGAGAATTGTTCTCCGTCGAGATTTTTTAGGATTCTAGACGAACTCCGGCTTGTTTTCCAGTCTGAAACCATAAAGATTGTGACGGCGCCGTCGAGCTTCTCTTGCAACTCCCACACCCAACATTGCTGGACCTTCTCTGAGGACACCCAAGCCTAACTGGGCTTTTTTTTCTTTTTTTCTTCGGCCCACTTATCTGCAGTTGGGCTGCTCCTTTTCTCAGCCGGTGACACTGCAGCATACTGCTTGTTTTTGCCGGTAGTTGGGCTGCCTGCAACAGCTTCATAAGGCCCAACCCACAGCTGGCAGCTGCTGAGCTTTGCAAATTGGACATCAGTCAGCAATGCAATGCCAGGCTGCCTCTTGTTCTCGATCCAAAGCCATATTTGGCTTGATTTTTTATTCCATCCTGCACCCATATATTTGTTGTGCTCGATTGCACGACCTTAACCAATTTTTTGGTTTTTTTTTTTTTTTTTGAATGGCCCATAGCCGTCTAGTCCAAAATATGGCTTGAAACCTTGTATTATTTTGCTTCTACGATCAACCCCAAATAGTCTCGATCTATTGAATTAATTAAAAGTGACCAGCAGTCCATTAATCTGACATGACATCCAAAATTATTGGCCTAAAGCCCACTTTTGAACATTAACAATTCAATATTTTATTTCGTTTCTTTGAACTACTGACTCCCTTTTGTAGTCCCGAAGCACTCACACTTGAGTTCCTGAAGCAACCCAAATTCACTACACTTAGTTGTATATTGTATTATGTGTTCTTACAAGTACCTCTTCTTGAACCAGAAGATTCATAACTAAACTTGAACCAGTAGTTACGAATTTAGTGCTTTTGAAATCCGAAGCTTTCATAAAACACTACACCCATGAAAACCCAACGTTTTTCATGTACACCTTGTCTTAGAACTTGAAATGTTCTTACTTTGATGCTTATGGATATCTTATTTCCATAGTAGCAATCACAATCTTGTTCCCTCCATTTAGTGGATTGTCAAACCGTAACAAACTCGATTTCACTTATTTAGACGTTTCTTAACAAAACCACTTTATGTGGATATAAGACGTAAATCTCCATTTGACTATCAGAAGCTGAGAAACCATTGTAGCCAACAATGGCATTGAAGAATTATGCTGAAGCATTACAGATAGAAGTACCTCATGAACGAGGATTCCATGCCTCTTTGGCTCACTTCTGTGGACCGTCTGATCATGTGAGATATTGCCTGAAGCACACCATGATTATGTCCATGGATGAGTACGATTCTGAAGTTTATAAATCCGATCGGATTTTGACTAGAGAATACTTTTCTCGTCTTTTCATGTTTCTAACTCACTCCTGAAGCAGTAGTGTAGAAAGTGAAAGTTTACCAAATTATCGGATTTGATTACTACCACAAACGTGAGATAAAGTTATAAACCCAGCTTCGGCTGGAGTCTACCGAATGGTATAGACCTAGCTTGGCTGGAGTCTACTGAATGGCTCGACCCAGTTCGGTCAAGGCTTACCAAATAGTGATTCCCAGTTTCGGTTGGGGCCCACCGAACGGTAATGCTCTACTTTGGCAAAGGCCCACCGAACAGACCTTTACAACTTCGGTTGAAGCCTATTGAACCCAAGTCTGGGTCTGTCTCATTCATAATCCAATTTCGAGTTTGTTTTTACAATATATGGTAGAATCAGGGCCTACTAAGGTATGACATCATGCCTGAAGCGTGATCCATGGCACCTAAGACCTAAAACTTCAAGAATAAAGGATAATATTTTTGAATCTCAGCCCTGCAGAATCGACTTTCGTCTCGATGGAATAGATCATTGGTTATGCATATGTTCATGCCTCTACCAATGTTGTTGAGGAGTACCATTCTCATAGTCAATATGTGAAACTAATTTTGCTCCACCGAACATCGTTAGAAGAACATAATTTTGACATGGATGGCCTTGTTGGCCGAATCCCATCAGTAAACCATTTACTTTGTGACCATTTTTCCATGTTCTTGGATTCAAGTTTGGTATTTGTTTTAGTTATGGATAATCTTATCGATATTGTCCTCGAATACGAGTTAATTGAATCATATTTCTTGTATACATGTGACCAAATTCAATTAAACACGTGATTAGGTACGAATGTGGGAAAATTAGTTGTCTGGATGAATGTGATACTATGCACACTAACTTTACACCTAAATCACATATCTAGCAACGACTTCAAGTCTATCCAGCCTGATTAGGAGCATCGGCACACTCCTCGTTGTATGAATGGTACTAAATTACCATTTAAGAGACCTTATATTCTCCTCATTTTGAAAGAACGTTATTGAGTCTTAAGAATATTCGAGATGACAATGATCATGAAAGAAATCATCGAAGTAAATAGAGTGGAACATCTTTGCACCACCTCCAAAAATGAACCTGATGCTTTTATTTGGGGCCACTGGGCTGTCTCTCAACTGGGAACACACCACATATGGGCGACCTAGAGTCGGGTGATTGAGCAATTTACTTGCTTTGACACGACCATTTGGAACACTTAGGTCGAACAATGATGTCACGACGCATCTCCTTACCCGAAGTAAAGATCATGTACTTACAAGCACACTTTGCCAAGCCCTCGCAAAGATACGAAATCACCCTTTTTCACAGTGGATTCAAGGGAATATATGTGGACTAATCCAATCAAAATGCGGACCATATAAATACTTATGGTTTTGGTTGATGAATCGACAAACTGGTCACATGTTTGTCTACACACATTGCTGCTAAACCTCATGGCCGATTTTAAAAGGTTTACCATCCTTATTATCCCATAAAGTCTGGAAGACTGGATAATGTCAAAAAGTTTATATCGAAAATGGTTCGATAAGTATTGTATGTCTTTTGGGTTTATAATTGAACATCGAATTCCCATGTTCACCCCAAAACAGCCTCGCAGAGCTATCATAAAGCGCAATTTAATTAATCACCTAGACCTTGGTGAATGCATTAAGCTTTCGTTTTCTGCCTAAGGCAATGCAATCTTGTACGCAGCTATGTTGGTTTGCCTTGAGGTCCATTACCACCCAACCTATTCGACGTTACAGTTGGTTATTGGGTACAAACCTGATGTTTCGTACTTATGCATTTAGATGTGCATTCCATGTGCCAAGTTGTGCCGTCGCAACGTACCAATATGGGTCCTCACAAAAGGTTATGAATCTTTGTCGATTATGATTCTCCTTCATAATAGCTCTTTTAGAGCCCTTGCAAGCGATCTCTTAACTACTTATTTATGGATTGTCACTTCAATGAGACAGTTTTGCCCACTATGTCTCATCTCAATCCCCATACCGCACAAGTGTGATAAGCAAGTGTGATGTATTCTAGCTTTCAAAATGTTGCTCCAGATGCATTCCTCTGATCTAGCTCTGATCTAGCTAAAGTGACAAGATCATATACCAGCTGTAAACATACCTGCAAATCATTTCCAAATCCGTACTCAATTACTGTCTCAAATCATTTCCATCTCATGAAATTAATCCAGATTACTCCCGAGACTTGAAGTTCTTGGTTCAGTATACTAGTTTGGATGGAATTGGAATGAGATTATCATCAATGATGTTTTCACTTATATGGTAGCTATTGACATAAATGAAAAATGACGACATCGAACTATGTTCTGTTGATTAATGACAATGTAGAACTGATTGAACAACTAAAATTACAATGCAGGTTAAATTTTTTTACCAAAGTGTATTTGGACCTATCATTCCTACACTGCACAAGGTAACCCTGTTGTGTTACAAGTGGGAAAGGAAGCGTAATGAGATGAATGAAATGCGATGTAATGCACGCCTTATGGCGCAAGGTTTCTCTCAAACACCTTGTGATTGATTGCAATATTATGAATGTGGTTAGTGTTTCTCCATGGGGATATTGATACAGAGATTTACATGTAAGCTCCTGAAAAATTGCATAGACTGGTTCAAATAGTTCCAAACTACGGAACACCTTCTTAACTCGTTTAAGGCGTTCACTTACTGATTGAAGCAATCTGGCGGATATGGTATACTCGTCTAAGTGATTATTTGATCAGTCAGGGATATGAATTATGCCCTTGTGTGTTAAACTATGAAATCTTATTCTGAATTGCTAGAGTTATAGTTTATGTTCATGACATGCATCTCACTAAGACTCTAGAAGAGCTTGAGAAAACTGCCTCGTATCTAAAGACAAAATTTGAGATGAAGAATCTTGGGAAAACTCATTTATACCTTGACTTGAAGTTCAAAGCGTTGTTCTGACGATACTTTGGTCTACCAGTCAAACTATACCCCGAAGGTGTTACCTTTGAGAATACATATGATCTTCCATACGCTATATGCAAATAAGACCCTTGAAGAGGTTATGAAACCCGAAATTCCATATATGAGTTCAACTTTGAGCTTCGTTGTACTTAGCTCATTGTATTAGATAGGACATCTTCTTTGATGTTGATCTATTGGTAAAGATGTAGCACTGCGGCTACACGCAACACTGAATTGGTATTAAAGATGTTTTTCTGCTACCTTGAAACTAGGGATGGCAATTCTAACCGTTAAACCTGATAACTGTGGATAACCGCTTGAATGGATTGTATTTGGGTATGAAAATTCGGGTATATTTTGGCTATGGGGAAAAACCGTGATTATTATTCGGTTTGGGTTTAGATATGGTTATAGGGGTTCCCAATCCGTATCCATCCCCAAATCCAAACCGAATAATATATATTATATATAATATTAAAGTATTAAAAAAAAGAAAAAAAAAATATATATATATATATTATTCATTGAATCTATTACCTTAAGAATACAAAAATTGCATTGTGTGAGCTGCATTTTGTGGAATAGTTCAAAAGTTTTAATATGAATCAAAATCTATGAGAATTCAATGGTACTTATGGGAGATATCAAAAGATCAAACCAACATTATCAACGTTTAGCTTTAATTTTTATGTTTCACAAGATCCACTCATTAAATCATTTTATACATCAAATATTTAAAGACGAAATTAATATTTACTTAATTATCATGTATCAATTGAATGAATATATATTTTTTATTGACGAAGATGGATATAACCGTTAACCGATGACGAATCCAATACCCGGTGGGTATGATTATGGATAATACCCAATGGTTAATTTGCGGTTATGGATATGGTTAGTTTTCATGGTTATGGGGATGGATATAGCATTTCCGTCCCCAAACCGAACCATTGCCATCTCTACCTGAAAGGTACCATGGATTTGGGTTAATCCCAACGAATCTCGAGCGGATTCAACCCCCTAATCCTCGAAATGATGCTTGCCTTTGTTATGTTGACGCTGGTTACTTATCAAACCCACACAAGGTTACTTATCAAATCCGCACAAGGCAATACCTTGGAGGTTCACAATATGACCTTTGTTGCGAAACCTTCGAATTGTTCCAAGACTCACCTCACTTCATTATGCCACATGTGAGATAGGGTTAGGAGTTCTTGTTGAGTATATTCGAAGTGCTTGATGTTTTCATCCATCGTTGAGTCCCAATGACGATCCATGAAGACTATGCTGCATGTATCAACCCAACCAAGACATGATACATCAACAAAGTCAATGCCAAGACATATTACGTCTACATCAGCAAAGCATCAGGAGATTGAAGTCATGCAAGCCAATCCCAGACAACCTTGCCGACCTCTACACGACGTCACTGCCGAAATCAACCTTCCAAAAGCTTGTCCAAGGAATTAGTATGCCTAACCATCCATATGCAATGCTTGTAGTTCTCATTTGCAAGTTTTATCAAACTCAGGAGGAGTATCCAGAAGTATACTCACTTGATCTTAATGTACTATTTTTCCTTACGATTATGAGCATTTTTCCCACTAGATTTTTGCTACCTAACTAGGTTTTGATTAGGCACCCATCCTGGGCTGGTCATGCCCTTGTGAGCTCTTCTACTTGCGTCCAGAAGACGTATAATTTTGACTTAATGAAACTTCTCAATTTTCTGCTTAGTCTATGAGTTTTTATTCCACCTTGGGTTTTACCATAGTGAGGTTTTGTGAGTTTTGCCTTTTATGCATTCTTCCGTTGTTTTGAGACTCACATTCGCTCATTGTGCCGACGACTTCATCAACTGTACTTACTTCATCGTTGAAGACCTGATGTGTCATTTGTTTGATTATTTACACACTCAAGGGGGAGTGTTGCATTCCTATTAGATTAGTAATGTGATTATGTAAATCCTAACATATCTAGGATATCTGTCACATCCCGCCCTGGGCCCCCCACCACATCTCGGGCTCGACTCCACCGTAGCACGATATTGTCATCTTTGGACCCCGACCACACCCTCAAGGTTTTGTTTTTGGGAACTCACAAGAGAACTTCCCAGTGGGTCACTCATCTTGGGATTGCTCTCGCGCGAACTCGCTTAACTTCGGAGTTCCGATGGAACCCGAAACCAGTGAGCTCCCAAAAGGCCTCGTGCTAGGTAGAGATGAGAATATACACATAAGGCTTACAGTATCCACTTCCCTGGGCGATGTGGGATGTCACAATATCCTTATAGGATTCTATCATATCTCTTAGACTAGATATTATCCTATTAGAGTTGTAATCCTATTAAGGTAAGGTATTAACATTCCTTACTACTATAAATAAAGGTACAATAGAGTGGAATAAAACACACCTCACAATTACACATCTCTCTCTTTTCTCTTTATGCCGCACCCCCTCCCTCCCTGTATCTAACATTCATAAATGTTCAATAAATTATGCTTACAACATAAATAAATAAATAAAAACAATTTGAGCGATCCGAAAGAAAAATAAAAAACCAAATGGGGCCAAACGTTGCGTGGCACTTATTAGTTTAATAGTAAGAGAACGGGAAGAGAGAATCCTGAATCACGCACGGCACTCACACTCCATACGTTAATCTAAGCGAAACCAGAATCAGTCTCGCAGTTCTGCCAAATGGGTTTGAAGGTATGCTCTCGATTCTATCCCCTTCCCTTAAACATCGATTTAATCTCATATTATCCGTGAAAATTCATCCTTTCGCCGTTAAATTTACTACTTTTCTTGGGTTTTTTGTAGTTCAATTAGTTCAGATCTGTATTCTAATTTGTTTTGAATTTGATGAATTTCTCAAGATAAATCAGCCAGATTTATAGTTAATTATAGTGGGTTCTCTTTAATTTATGTATTGTACTTGTTTTGCATTCATTTGGGCTGAGATTTTGATCCTGGTATAGTGGATCAGAGCTTTCGTAACTAGTGTTTTTCACTGTGGCTCCAATTAGTTTAGATCATCGTCTAATGAGGGTTTTCGGTTCTTTTTGCTACATTCTGCTTTGCTTGTTTTCTTGGACTGAATATGAAATAAGGCAGTGTCTGTCTGAGATTTGTGATAAGCAGGTGCAAATCTGTTGTCCAATCTACCAATTATTTGCCAGCTGCCCAAAAAAAACTATTATCTATGAAAAAACATCGTCCGGTCAATCATCCGATCAACGTAGAATTTTATGATTCATAATTTTGTATGCATTGTATTGCTTTAGCACTTGTATAATTGCCAAAATCATCGTAATGAAGAGGGTGTATCTCCCAAATTGTTTAATGAATTCAAGTCAGTTTTAGTGTCAAACAAGGTTTTAAAAGACGCTAGGCGCTAATCGGGCGACGGGTTGGGGCCTTGCGCCTAGGCGGATTTATGTAAATCTATTATATTTCTTGTAAATAAGTGTCAGTTTATACTTAAAATATAAACAATTTTATCATAATCATCATAAACTACAAATTAGAATGACATATATATTATGAAGTATTGGAACATAGTGAAAACATAGAGAACAAGCATATAATGTGTGTTCGTTTAAGTCTACAACAAGTCTCTTACAATTTATTGAAAAAAATAAAATGCAAAATGAAAGTTATCTATTTTCTGTCTAAGTGAGTCGCAACCTAGGCGGGTCTGGGCGGGCGCCTCAACAGGTCTAAGTGCCATTTCTTAATTTTCAAACGCCTAGGCATTAATCGGGGCGGTGGCCAGCCTCCTAGTGCCTAAGAGGGGCCTAGGCAGCGCTAGGCGGGAATTTTTAGAACAGTGGTGTCAAATAGGCAGCTTGGACTTGGAACACTCTGTCTAAAGTTAGCGTGTAAAGAAGCTTAGTATATGGTCTTGTTCTTAAGTTATGCATGTTTATTGTTGAATTGTGAGTTAGTATTAGAAACACCTTAGTAAGAGTAAGGAGTTTCTCCATTTAAGCCTGCCCACTCAGATTTGGCTAGTTATCTGCTTTCTTTTGCGGTAATAATTTGTCACTGCATGATAGTATTTGATCGTATGATCTACTTCCTACTGTATAATCAGTTATGAGAGAATTTCATTGTTTTGACTAGTATTGCATTGACAATAAAATTGAACATGTTTGGTACATGTGGAAGGCATATCTACCTTCTATTTGATAAAAAATCCACTTGCTTTAATTCATAGCTTTTACTTGTATTTCCTCATTTATCGATTGCTTGTGTCAATTGCAGATGATGATAATTTATTTACTGTATAATATTTGATGATTTGGTGCCCATGCAGGAGGAGTTTGATGAACACGCTGAGAAAGCGAAGACCCTTCCCGAGTCAACAACCAATGAGAACAAGCTTATCCTCTATGGGCTGTACAAGCAAGCCACTGTTGGAGCTGTGAACACTAGTTAGTATAATGATCCCTGAAAAATATGAGAACGCACTATTTTGTTCTCTCGTTGCAACACAAATTTTCCATTTATGAGATTGTCAACCATCCTCTAAATCTTCCCTTCGCGTTTGTTTCTTTGTGGCTGACTTGCAGGCCGCCCAGGAATCTTCAATATGAGGGACAGAGCAAAGTGGGATGCATGGAAGGCTGTTGAAGGTGATACTTCTGAGCATAATGTTTATTATTATTATTATTATTATTATGTGTCAATCTTCTTCGTATACTCTTGCATAATTGATACTTCTGAGCATATCGTTTATTATTATCATATGTCAATCTTCTTCGTATACTCTATCATAATTCTAAGGTATAATTTTCGTTCTGGCAGGGAAATCCAAGGAGGAAGCCATGGGTGACTACATTACAAAGGTGAAACAGCTGCTGGAAGAAGCAGGAGCTTCTACTTGATGTTTTCGTATGGTGTTATTTGATTCAAAATAAACATTGTACACTTACGTATTGGTACTTTGTTATATCTAAATGTGCGAATGTAACGTCTATGGGATACTTTCGGTAGAATGGTTGTACTTTTAGTTGTTTAATTGGAGGGGTTTGCAGTGTTAGTGAGTTTGAGTTTGCCAATTTGCTATTACCTTGACCATTAGTAATGCTTTTAAGTATGCTTGGTTGGGTAACGGACTAGCTTTTGGACTCGTGATATTTTTCCTTCGCAATTTTGGAAGAGAGAGGTTTGAATCTGTGCCTTTCTCATCCCAATTTAGGAAGAGATAAGTTGGAATTTTCACTCCGTATTGATTAAAGAGATAAGTTTAGTTTTTTAGATTGTTTACACTTGATTACATAAACCTGCACATCCATCAAAATGTTGGTGATAATACAGGATGAACGCTGCTCTGCTCTTCTCTTGTAACGAGTCATTCCTTTCCGCTTATATTTTTAATATAAATCACAGCTTGATACGTATAAATTGCACAAATGAATTGTTTCGGATAAGGAGAAATGAAAAGGTTCATTTTCCTCAACTTTTTCCATGGAGGGATAAATGTTATGCATGGTTGATAAAAGTGAAGTTGTAGACCATGATTAGTAATTGCTACGCACCTACCAATAAGATTACGATTGCATTTGACTCTAAGAGTCATACGATTGCATTTTACTACAAGGGTTATATTTGATTCCTTTTTTATGTGCGTTGGGATGATATAACTTTAAAGTTAAATTTGATTTCAAAATTAACTTCATAACTTTTAATTATGGAGGAGGATTCCCTCCCCTCCTAATCTCTTCCTTTCTCTCCCTTCCTATTTGAACAGTTACGATTTAGTCACGTCAACATCTTATAGAGACAATAAGACAAAAAATAATATGTGAGAGGAGGGGAGAGAAGGGGATGGAAATAGGAAGGGAGATAATCTTCCTCCTTTAATTATTGGATTGGAGATGGCTTAAAACAAAGTTTAATAGGTATCTAGAATCATCAATCTATAAATGGATGTTAGTAGTTGGGTTTCATGCTAGTGGAAGTGGTGGTGGCAGCAAGGGCAAATGTATAATGGAACCAAAGGTGGGTCCCAAGACCACCAGAGGTCGGGAAACACGCATGTGAAAGTCCTTTGGAGATCCTTCAAATGTTTGCTATAGACCCTTTTGTGCCCCCAAAGTACTTGTTTTAATGTTTGCTAGGCACATTTTCAGTAAGTTACATCGACAACACTCGACAAAAACTCTCAATAGTACTTATCAGATTGTTGATATCTGTTGACATGCAACATGGTTTGGCTGACAAAAATAAACCTTAGTGAATAAATTGAATTTGTTTTTGAACGCTTCACGCTCTGTTTCTATCTAAAAAACTTGGACCCTTAACACTAAGACCTCCAAAGTTCAAATTCTAGATCCTCCATTAAGTCGCGGCAGTCATGATGACGACAATGGTGATGACAATGACGGTCGTTGGATGGTGATGGCTGCAACAGTAGCGATGATAATGGTGGTGCTCATTGTTAGGTGGTGATGAAGACGACAATAGTGTTAGTCGTTGCCTCGCCCATGCGATGGTGATGGCGGAGATGATGTTGGCAGGATTGGTGGCAATGGTAATGGTGGTTAAGGCACGTCCGCGGTGGGCGTGTAAGAAGAATAATGGTGATGGTGGCATAGCGTTCAATTTTTTTTTTCTATGCTTATGGTACAAACACAGAAATTGTTGTATGATTTAATATTATATGTCCAAATTCTATATATTTCTTCATCTTCATCGCAACGAAGAGTTATAATCTTAAAATCCCAATCGAAAACACCGCCCAAATTACCTTTAATACGACTTTCTGACTTTGTTTTGACTGTTGTGATGAGTTATTGAAGGCCAAGAAAAACCACAAAAAGAAACAAAAGAAAAAGAGAATAAAAATGGAGAAGATATGCAAGTCCAGAGATCTACTGAACAAAAGGACAGCTAGAGATATAGTATTCCCTTACACGAGAAGCGCCGTCTCTAGCCAGAATACCTTCAAGATCTCCGATGATTCTGGCCAACCATATCTCCAAATTTCTTTGGATTTCTTTCAAGTTGTTTCTAATGGAATCTGAACACCGCCGTGTGTTGTGTTTGGGCTGGTTCCCCAGCTCATCTCCATAAGAACTCTTCCCAATCTCCGTTTGTACTGCCATCAACTTCTGTCCAGTTTCTGTCGCACGTTGTTGAAGTCTAAATGATTCGAGTAAAAATTCTGTTTGTCGTTGTGTACGAAACTCTGGACTGAGTGTAGGTTCGGAAGGATCACTACCTTGCTGCAAAAACAAGAAAATTTAGCAAGCAACACGGCCCAAATGGTAGCGTGTCAAGTATCATTGGAGACAAGTACCGAAAGTTCCATAAATCAAAACAGATGTAAATTACCTCAAAAGAATTTATAATTTTAGAAACCGCTAAAGTACATCTCAGACTAATAATTGGGACGTTATATGATAACTGCAGAAATTATGAACTACAAAGGAAAGTTTATTTTCAATCATTTGTTATATTACATCTTGCTCACACTGATAAAATAGACATGATGTTATAGTCAAAGCTGCTAGTAGAAAACCGAAATAACCAGTTATAGTAGGCACGGACTGACTAAAAGAAGCAAGGTTTATGTTTTTATACATATGTTTGTAATGCACTTCCCAGCGTACCTCACTTAAAATAACACAGCAAAGAAAATGTAAAATATGGTATAAAATAACGCATAAATCAGTTGGATAATTAGGAATGGTAAAGTCACTAGTTTCAAGAGGGATTTTGAATTATTGATGTGCTTGAGGCATAGTCAAAGCAATACAACTTTGTTAACTTCAAACTAACGAAGCAGTTGCTTCTCATTTATAAAGAACCTCCTGTTTCGTTCCTTCTACTCTCCTTTTTTTTCTTCAGTTGTACTTTCTGTTGTTAATGGCAGATTTCAACTTTATTAGCGTTCCAATATAATCGGGGATTATCAGAGCTGTCTTTCTTTTGTTTTTCTTTCTGTTGTAGTACTTTCTTCTGTTAATACTTGGGCTCTCTACAACATTTAACAGACAATAAAATGGCATAACAAAAGTAAAACATGGAACGTAAAACATAAAGCATTACCATTCTTCTGCACAGATCATCTATCTTCCCCGCAAGAGCTTGATACCTCTTGGCCTGCTTCCTCATCAATGAAGGTAACTTAGAAATATCATTCTTTCCAACAGTTTCCAAATTCAGTAATTCCTGTTCAAGTAATTTTAGCTTAGAGGATATTCTTGTCGACTCACCATCTAGCTTCCAAGGCGACTCCCTAGGAAAGAAAGACGTGTTGATATTTAATTAGCTGCAGAATATTAGCTAGACGCTTCAGAAATGATCAGTAAGTAGGCTGTCCAATATATACCTTGGTACAAAATGCTTCATGTGATACAACGGTTCAAGGGATTCATAGTGTACATCCTGCATAAGGAGGAGAACGGATTAAAACAAGTTACGAACATTTCCAATTTGATAAATTCGGAGAAGAGAAAATACGCCAACATAATGGTTAACGTTCCTCAATAAAAAAAAACTTCAAAGAACAAAGTTTTTTTTTTTTTTGTCAAACGATAGACTTTGTTAGATTAGATATTAGATTAGTCACTGACGGGTTTTGAACCCATACAGTTATGCAAAGGCTCAACACCTTTCCACCACTATGGTAAAGGGCCACTTGCTTCAAAGAACAAAGTCAACCAGCAAAGCAGTGAAAGAAGACCACATTGAATTGCTTTTAATAGTTCCCAATTACATTTGACGTTTGATGGCTCAGATGGAAAGTATTAAAAAGCAATTAAGTTAAACTTCCATTTCAGAACACAAGAAGTCAGAACAAATAAACAAATTTGAGGAGACTCGAGGGAAAAGAAAAAGACAATTTTTCTTCTCTTTTCTTTCATTTTTCCAAAAAAAACTGGAATAGTTGATCAAATCATTGCAGAGAATATTGGTGTCCAACTTCATTACAGCGATAAGTGCCAAACAAAAGGGTAAACTTGAGATGCCAAGTTACACAGTTTCGGGATAACGATTCGCCTTCCAGATAGAAGCAGACACATGCCTTGTAAATTGCCACTTGTTTGCTAGTGATGAAGGAGACAAATGCACCTCAGTATCTGGCAAGCCACTTGCATGCTAGTGATGAAAGAGACAATGCACCTCAGTATC
Source organism: Pyrus x bretschneideri (assembly GCF_019419815.1). NCBI lineage: Eukaryota > Viridiplantae > Streptophyta > Magnoliopsida > Rosales > Rosaceae > Pyrus > Pyrus x bretschneideri. The sequence continues at coordinate 105,907 of NW_025999808.1, read as the reverse complement.
TGGCAAAGGATTTAACTTCGTTTCTAAAAAAAGGTTACTTCTCATCTAAGATGCTAATAATAATAATGGATTAAGATTTAGCCAATGTTTTTTTTTTTTTTTTTTTTTGTTATGATTATCCAGATGCCAAATTGAAACGAAATCGAAGCCCCAATGTGTGAAAGTGATGGAGGCAAACCTGCCAGAGCTTGGAAGCATCAGATACCAAGTGCGAGTCGAAGCCGAAGCCAACGGCATTGTCGTAGACAATGACTTCCTCCTTGCCTCGGTGCTGGTGGCGGTGACAGTGGTTGTCGCCGTCAACCTCAGCCTCAGGTCCTCCTCCGCTGCTGGTGGCCATGAAACCAATCATGTCGTCCCTCTCCTCAACCACCATCTCCAAATCCTGAATCCTGGCACTGGAATCATCCTGGGTTTTCTCCAGCTCCAGAATCCTGGCATGGAGGTGGGCGATTTCTTGGTGGGCGTCGTCGATCTGGTTCAGCAGCCGCTTCTCCTCGGCTTGCCAAGCGTTGCGGTGGCTGGCGAAGATCTCGACGACCCGGGCATTGGCTTTGGAGTCCTCTTTTCGCCTGGAAGTCATGAAGCTCACTTGCTCTTCCGCCTGCCATAACCGCGCAGAGAGCTCGCCCACTTGGCTCTGGAGCTCCTGGAAGTTGTCGGGAGCTAAAGCCAGGAAAACACCCAGGCTCAGGCCAAGGTAGGAACAGAATAGCTTCTTCGTAGCATCATCTTCGTCTTCTTCTAGTTGCTGTTGTTGTAGTTTGTGCCCGTTTTCAGCCATGACTAGTGCCTGTAGGCTGTAGGGGAGAGAGAGAGCGAGAGAGAGAGCGCGAGAGATTTTGAGTTTTTGGGATTGTGGTGGATTGCGAAGCGAGTCGCTTTTGGGTGTGTGCGACTGTGGGTAACAGGGGAGGACGGAAAAAAAGCGGCTTTTGGGGGTTTGAGATTGTGCGAGTTTGGGAAGGAAGAGAAGACGGTCGCTCTTTGCTTTTGGCACTACGATTGGAGTCTACCTCTACCAACAAAGGCGGGGCAAATGTTATACCTATTATTTTAATGAATTCTTAACTGGTCGTTAAAATTAATAGGTGAAATAATCTGACCCATTAAGAAAAAGAGAAAATTAAAATTAACGGGTTGTGTCGTACATTATTCTTTATTATTGTAACTATTTTCGTTAATGGTTATTTCTCATTCTTTGTCAACATTACATCGCCGTAAAATATGTTTGTGAACATTTTAACCAAAAAGAATTCAAATTCTGGCACCAAATCATTTTTCTTCCCAAAAACGTAACTAGAATTGCTTCATTATTAGATTATATCCTTGCAAATTGATTAGGTACGTAGTTGGGCACATAATGAAAAAAATTAGGGTTCATATATTGTAATGTGTTAACCTTGTTCTTGTTTTAATTTTTTATAATTAAACTAGGTCAATGGTGAAAATATAAGAAATCATTAGGGACATAGAAAGGTGACAATAGCTTACTATTAATTTAAAAAAAAAAATGATTCAATACCTAATGAACAAAACATCAACTTAATACTTAGTTTAAAAGAAGGAGAAATTAGGTTCTTATCCCTATTTTTTCTACTCCATTGATTAAGACCTTATTCCTTTTCAAATTTTAATCAAGGTCCTTAAGTTTTATTAATGTCACATCCCGCCCCGGGGCGGATCACTTCCCAGGTCCGCTCCACCACCGTAGCACGATATTATCCGCTTTGGGCCCCAGCACACCCTCACAGTTTTGTTTCTGGGAACTCACACGGGAACTTCCCAATGGGTCACACATCATGGGAATGCTCTCCCGCGCTACTCGCTTAACTTTGGAGTTCCGATGAAACCCGAAGCCAGTGAGCTCTCAAAAGGCCTCGTGCTAGGTAGGGATGGAAATATACATATAAGGATCACTTCCTGGGCGATGTGGGATGTCACAATTAACCTCATCAATTATTTCAATAATAAAATATTTACATGTCAAGATAATTAAATTTATTTCTTTTCAATTAAATTATATTTCTAAATATATTCATTTAGTGTTTAGAAACTTTACCTTTGGTATATTTATATTTATGGCTAAACTTTGTATCATATATTTCTATTTTTAGTTTGTACCCATTTTTAATTTGCAACCTTTTTTTTTTTTTTAAATTATACCAATTTTCTTTTCAATTTCAATTTGTATCCATATATTAATTTCTTTTTGTGCTTATATTTTTTAAACTTTTATTTGTACCCGTAATTTATTTATAATGTACCCATTTTTATTTAAAATGTATCACTTTGTTACATACCAAATGTACCAATTTTTTTGTTTTGTAAGTGCCATTCCTTTATGTAAAATGTATCTATTTTTTAATGTAAAATCTATTTATTTTTTTAATCTAAGATATACTCGTTGTTTTTTTTTTTGTATAAAATGTATCTCTTGTTTTTTTATATATAAAATGTACCCATTTAATTTATATAAAATGTGCACAATTTTTTTGTATAAAATGTGTCAATTTTTTGTATGTGCAATGTACCCACATTTTTATATAAACGTACCAATTTTTTACATGTAAAAATGTACCCAAAATTTTATTGCATAAATGTACTCACATTATATGTCACATCCTGGCCTGGGGATATCAAAGCCTAACCCTGGCCGCATGTGTGCTGACGAGGACGTTGGGCCCCTAAGGGGGGTGAATTGTAACATCCCACATCGCCCAGGAAAGTGGATCATGTAAGCCTTATATGTATATTCTCATCTCTACCTAGCACAAGGCCTTTTGGGAGCTCACTGGCTTCAAGTTCCATCAGAACTCCGAAGTTAAGCGAGTTCGCGCGAGAGCAATCCTAGGATGGGTGACCCACTCGGAAGTTCTCATGTGAGTTCCCAAAAACAAAACCGTGAGGGCGTGGTCGGAACCCAAAGCGGACAATATCGTGCTATGGCGGAGTCGAGCCCTGGATGTGGTGGGGGCTCAGGCCAAGATGCGTCTAGGTCCGTCAACGTTTAGTTATGTAATTATTGTTTGGGCTTAACCCAAAGATAGCACACACTCATCTTCGAGGCACGTGACGCCTATGGGTGTGTAGGTGAAGTTTTCTATTTTTGATGTCAGCCAGCACAACTCGATTCGGAGTCCTTATGGACATTCCGGGTCGGGGTGTGTCATTATAAATATATATATATATATATATATTCTAAAATGCACCCATAAGCAATCTTTTTTTTTTTTTTGTCGAAACCCATAAGAAAATTTCAATAATTAAATTAATAGTGTAAATGAAAGAAAAATAACGTTTGAGTATTTATTGATATTACTACATCTCCTTTATTATTATGTCATTTATGTGGAGAGGGACTTCAATCTAAAACCTAAAATGCATAAGGTTTGAGTCTATAACAGTTAGGAATCAGGGACCGCAACTAAACTATCCCTTAAAAGAAATAAATTGCTCTACATAATTTAAGATGGCAGTGATGAAGGTGTTGTAGGGTGGTAGTCAGTATCAAAGTTTATAATAGGAGTTGCCCATTTTTCTTTTATCTCTTTTTTTGTATGTAATCAACGCCTTTGAATCTAGACTTATATGGGAAGTATCGGCCAACATCGTCTTCAAGTCTACCTTTTTTCTCAAAACATTCTCTGAATTGTCTCATTTGTTTAGCTACTTCGCTACCTTCATCCACCTCCTTTACTTTTCTTTTTTGCTCTTTGGCATTGTGTTACCCATAGGCCTATGACGGAGGTTTTGGGTTCTAGAATAGTCTTTGATTCATCATAATCCCAGACAATATATGCAAACGCTTGAGAAGGGGAGGATTGAAACCATCCTTGTTCGGCCATTTTGCTAAATTTTGTAGTCTCCCAACAATGATCCATGCAAAAAGGATGTCCTACCTTCTCATGTTACATTTTTTGCATCATTTATCTATGCATGATATTTTTTTAAGAAAAGGTTTAAGTTAGCTCACAAAGATGAGACAAGTAATTTGTGCAGGTAACTAGTAAAAATATAATTAAATAAAAATATCACCTTATCGAAATCACTTGTCCCACTTTCTTGTGACACACTCACTAAATTTGGTAAATTTTGAGTTGTTTGTATTATACCATCGAGATCTAAGACCTTTAGCACCTCGTTTTTCTCCTCTGTTGGCCATGATTTAATTGAATGCCTCGAAAACGCGTTCCCAAAATATCATCAAGGCTTGGCCATTTCTAATAATAGGATATTCACTAATCGCTATAAAATCACAACATAGAGCAACATTGCTTCAATTGAGTAATTTCCACCCTTGGTTGGAGCCTCACTTGAACCCACCATTGATGGATAAAATAAATCAACAAAAAGAACAAAATAAATTGTATGAAATGAGAGAATTAAGTATAGAAAATGAAGTTGTGGTAAATTTTGGTTATATGAAATTGGTATTTACAAGGACCATTGAGCATGAGCAACAGTAAAAACATTAACAAATTTTAAATCCAACATTAATAAGCAACGATGTTGATCAGAGCATTAAAAGCACTAGTGTTGACCAGAATTGTTGATTCTCAACGATAACAAATTTTAAATCCAAAATTAATAGGGACCGTTGATATAAAATATGTTGAAAAGACAATAAAAAAAAAATAATAAGGGCGTATGCTGACGCCGAGACCTGCCCTTGAAATTGCATCAACAGCTGTCTGGCGAGTCCACCAACAATTGAGAAGGGGAGGCGAGTGAACTCAAGCCGCACAACACCAATCAAGGTTGTGGGCCCCATTTTCCATTCAAGGTTGTGCCCCTACATAGACCTTATATATAGGTGTATACATTATGCATCTAGTGAGTTCCAATACTTTAGAGACTCATTTTCTGATCTATTGGAGATTAAACTTGCCCCTACATTTTTTTATACCCGTTTTATACGGTGGCTGTTCCTATTTAGGAGTAGCACTGGAGATGCTCTGAGTACAACAAATTTGTGGATGTGATGGGAATTTTTTTATAGCTGCATAGAACATGTAATTTGTCTTTAGCTTTCTAAACTTGTTTTTTTTGGTAAAACAAGGAAAAGCAAAAGACTCCAGTAGACATAGCTCAAGCTAAGGTTGGGGATTTAATAAAAAATAAAAAAAATAAAAACCGAGTGAATCGCCCGAACCGCAATGATGACTTGGTTTGGTTTGGTTTTCTTGGTTTTGTTTTTAATTTTTGGTGATTAAACTGAACCGCACCGACGTTTGGCAATCGGTTCCCAAAATTCTTAAGGTGTGGTTAACCGAACCTACCCTCATATATTTTATTTTATTTTTTAATCATAATTAATACATGTAGTAATATAAATGGTTAGTTATTTATGAGTTACCGTGTTTCCACCATATGAAAACAAAACCTAATTAGTTTAAGAGTCCATTTGGAGAAGATCAGGGGGACCATTTGGAGAAGGCAGCAGCTGTTGTGTTGGTGTTCTCCTAGGGCTGCTTCATTTGTGTTATCCTTTGAACAATCACTCATATTGATGCTACGTTCTGTTGCGTTTGGAGAGATATTTGTTATGTATTTTCATCTTCACACAAGCCGAGAACCGACCCAAACTAACCTACCACTGTTGGGTAACTGACCTAATCGGTTTTAGACCCACCTTGGTTGGTTTCGGTTTGCAATTTTGGCCCAACCGATTACGTCGATTTGGTTTCGATTTTGGCCGAAAATCGACCCAAACCAACCCACGCCCACCCCTAGCTAAAACCATCTGAACAAACATATCTCATTTTACAAATACCAAGCACATCATCTATAAGAGCAGACACAATCCAAGTAGGAGGATCATGGAAAATAAGGTGCGTGCCCAACACTCGAGGGTGATGAAGCCGTTTTAACATGCATGGAAGTTATAAAGAAAGAATGAACATAAATAAAATATGTAAATTTAAACATAATGAAATATGCAAATGTGGGAACGTGTTTAAAGCATACAATTAATCAAGAATAGTGCAAAATGAATGTTGTATAATAATGAGATTACAAAGAAAAGGGATCCTACACCGAGAGGACTCGAAGGTACCGATATGAAAATGCCTCAACGCCAGGATCATACACCTCGATTTTAAGTCCTGAATGGGGTGCAAAACAAAAAAGGTGAGTGGACCAAAGTTTATAATAATAATAATACTACGTAAAACCAATTTTCTTTTCAACATACTAACCCCTTGTTTGGAAAACTCATATAGTACTACATATTAGGTTTTCTAAAAACTCTAACATGCCATGAAACCTTTGTAAGACATGTATATATAAAACAGTGCTCAGTAATGGTGACAAAGTCGCTCGAAGGAAAATCCATAAAAAGCTCGTAACCTTAAAATAATGTACTTAACCAGGGGTATCATAGTTGCCCGAAGGCATATCCATCACCCGAGGGTGAAGTTGTACGACACTGAGTTATGATGCCAGTGAAGAAATATGGTAGGTCCTATCGCCGAAGATGAAACTGTATGACTCTGGGTTACGCCAAAGGAAATATAACATAACACATTGACACTAGCCATGGCTAATGAAGCTGTCTGACATTGGTTTCGCCAGTGACGCTGGGAATATGTTATAAATATCTCACTACTCATCGACAATGTCTTATGGCCATAGACATATACATACTCGTGTTTTGTATGTGTTGTATGATTACCCACTAATAAGCATAGAAAACATAAATCACATTTCTCGTATCAAATCATTGGAGTTCAAAAGCTCAAAGCATTATCTCATAAACCATATTCATTGATCCATATCGAAAGGTGTAAAAGTAATAGTTCATAAATCTTTTTAAGATGTAAATTCAATAAATCATAAACGTTTCATGAAACGTAAGTTGGGCAAATTTCAGAAAAAGTCAACCGAGCCACTGAGGCAGTTAACTATGTTAAAACTTCAGAATTTCACTAAATGGATACTAAAAATGAACTCAAGGCATCGAAATTAGTGTAGAAGGATTCTCGAGAAAATTTTGTAAAAGTCAACGCAAGGAATATTCAGTTGCCAGTAGTCGGAATCTGGGTAAACTCGCCGAATTTTCTGGAAAAAAGTTCAAATGGCCATATCTTTTTCATTTCTCATCCAAATTCAACACATAATATATCAAAACGAAGCTAGAGAAGAGTAGAACAATATTATACCTATTTACAAGCAAAAACTGGTTAGAGTTGGCTGGGAAACTCCTGAAAAAGTCGCGGTTCTCGCCAAAAAACTGGGGAACTGGGGAACAATGAAACATATGTGGGCCTTAGTGGCTCATATAACAAGGCCAAAATAGACAAAACGGAAAAATATCATGCGAATGTAAAATTACTGAAATACCCTTAACATTTTGCATTTTGTACAATTAAGGACGGGTTGTTACATCATTTTTCTAAATGAACATCACCAAAGGGGCTTTTAAGCTTTTTCCCACGCCCACAAGCTTACATGTGTTTCACCTCAGTACTCTTTACTTCAAAGTTAGCTTACTTCTGAAAGATTGACGGATTAAACTATATTATGCAATTAGGAAGCAAATGATGAAAAACTCCAAGTGTTTTACTCTAACTGTGAAATTGATACCAGATGGATTACCCTACAATAAAAAGTTTGAAACCAACAATATTGACTAGTCAAATGTCCTAGTCAACTGAGTACAGATTGTTAGATACCCACAAACATATAAACCAAGCAAACTTATAATGCTAAAATAAGACAGTGTGATCTTCAATTATGTTTTAGCCTTAATTCTTGAGTTATGTTTACTTGGTTAACATAGTGTCAATACTAGCAAACCCTACAATGTTTATCTCTAACAATGGTTATTTGGTCATAAATGATTCTTTGTAAAGTATTGAACACAAGGGAGTTTTTTGCCGAAAAAATCCATATCTGGGTTAAAAAATCAGGGACTCTCCATTGATTCCAATTCACTAGTGTAAACAAGGTTCTTACAAAGACCATACAAGCTTAATTCCTAGATCTCTATCTATGGAGCAGCATTACCTTTGTGCAACCTTGCCCTACACAAGATGGACTCATTCAGTCTTTACGAAGTGGCAGCTGCTCTTGACCTCATCACCTTGTGGCATAGAGATCAACACAATCAATGATATGATGTTATGATATGCTTATGAAATCTGGATTCAAATGACTAGTCAGGTTTTCCAGTCAAACAGTTGAAGAAGAACCCAACATGAATCCAAAATATTGGTCTATGAAAGGTATGAAACTCAAGGTTTAGACCAAAAGCTTAATGCAAAACCATTAAAACAATGCAACCCTAATATGCAGTGATTGGGTGTTTGCGCATAAGATGGTTTTGTGGCTAGGGTTTCGGTTTAGATGCTTAAGAGGTAGCTTTAGGCTAAATGCACTATTCTTCTTGAAATGTGAATAACCTAGCCAAAGAACAAATGAATCCTTGAAAACCCTTTTAATGGGAGAGATGAATGTTTTAGACAAGGGGAACAAGGGGACACGTGTTGCAAGACAAAGAAACCTTTTCAGATTAAGGGTGGGAAATCCACGCATGGGAAAAGGTGTCAGATGGCTCATGTGGGCTATCTTAATTTACGTGCCTATACAGCTGGACAATTGACGAAATTTATGACTAGACAACTGCACTAAACAAAAAGAATCTGGAAAAATAAGCTTGATATGCAAATGCATGATTCAAACCTTTTGTAGTGTAGAAGGCTGGTGCTTTGACAAGTTCAATCCCAGTAGAAATCCCAGATCAGCAGTGTACCCTAACTCTAAATTATAAGCATGTGTGGTAACATTTACAATTTTTGACAAAGGAAGGCAAACATTAAACCTAGTACTTAACAAACAGGCTTAATAACTTGAGTAAAATACACTTAGAAAAATATTTCCTAAGGCATCTAAGTCCTTCCAAGAATACATAGGCACAGTCTGCCTCGCATCTAGCTTACTGTGACTAGGGGTTTACAATATGGTTCGGAACTCCGAAAGATCAAACCATTGAAATACAAGTAAGTAGGACTAGCCAGAAGTGGTCAGCTCTGGATCAACAAGAAGTTTGAAGGTCATTTTGTTATGCATTCTGGATAAGTTATCCTGGTTTGATTCATTCATGGTCTGTTGGTAATTATCCATCTTCGAAGCGGAACGCACTTTCAAAATCATAGTTAGTGGCAATTGTAGGACTATGATTCTTTGAGCCCATGACACATGGCAAGAATGACTGGAATGCTCTAGGCCCATGGAGTGTAGTCCAGTGAACTAAGGTTTGGCCTATTGAAGATATTACTTGTATACCAAGTGAGGAAACCTGATTCAAGCCAAATTAAGATATCTTAGGGATTAGATAACATAATTAAGATTCTAGGAAGATTAGGTATCTTATCCTAGATTTCCTCCTAAATAGTCTCCCGATTTGATGAAGATTACTTTCCCTACAAAGACTCTCAAGATCCCTATAAAAACACTAGCCTGTGCATTTATCAAGGGGATATCCACATCTATCTTTCTCTAAGTCTATTATTGTCACGCCCCGATCCCAACATACGTCCAAGATCGACACATGACGTCACCAAATATCTGAATCTCTAACATACCCCGCCTCTAGGATATGTACAAAGCATAACTCAATATTCGAATTGCGTCGTAATTTTCGTATATTTTATGGCTGCATCTAACCTCTTCGTTAGACTGCCTACGTACCCTCAACAAGGATCAAGCCATTCGTAGTTCATCATTTCACTACACTCGAATATTCATCACATAATTCACTATGTCTCAACAATATATCACAATGCATAACATGCAATATTACAAGGAATAAACGACGGAGCACAATCTTATTCACTAGTCACAATGGTCAACGAGTCTAATCATAATTACCATAACCATAACCAACATCATTCCTTAATCACATCAATCAATAATGACAACCATCACATCATCAATAACACATACAACACATTGAAATGTGAGGCTAGAGCGATACAGTTCGGCTGAAGACTAAATCTCTAGAAAAAGGGGATTTTGGACCACCTAACGGAACCAAGATACCAAAGGGGATTCTGGACTATCACTCAACGCAATCCAAACCAGGATACAATTCCGGACCATCGCTCAACGGAATTGCGGAGTAACAGGGATTCCGGACCATTACTCAACGGAATCCAAACTAGGATACAATTCTGGACCATCACTCAACGAAATCTAAACCAGGATACAATTCTGGACTATCACACAACGGATTTGCAGAGTAAAAGGGATTCCGAACCATCACTCAACGGAATCCAAACTAAGATACAATTTCGGACCATCACTCAAAGGAATCCGAACCAGGACACGATTCCGGACCATCACTCAACGGAATCGTGGAGCACAATGCATAACAACCAATCAATGAAACAACACATGAATCAAGTTACTCAAGTTATAAAGGCTCAACGGAACAAGAAATGAAGTAATGAAACGAGGGGTGAAACACGTTTCGAAGCAACAAACCCCATGACGATGGGTTAACGGTCCACCACTAGCCCTCACCTTTTATTAAATCAAGCCAATCATACAAAACAAACCATATTTCCAATATGCATGTCAAATCCCCCTTCATAAAACTACATTGATGGCTAAATATAAAAATTAACAATTTATAGGAAACATAATTATAAAACCATTTCATATTCACATATATTAAAGTCACTCACATTTCATCATATCATACCATCTATGCAAATCAACCACCTTTCAAATATGCACGTCAAATCACATATCACGATCATCATCAGTACACAAGCCAAATCATGTTTAATAAACATAGGTCTATGGCTAAATATGTGTGTGTGTGTGTGTGTGTGTATAATCACATTTCAATAGAAATTTCATTTATAACCCAAATCATATTCACATATGACATTAATATAAGAAATCAAGGCAATAATTGTATCACATATATTCAAGTCACTACCAAACCAAAGTGGTCCCACTAGACTTCACTTAGTATTCCGTGGTACTAGATTTAGTATTTAAAACGTTTCGAGACATATTGACCAAAAGTCAACTCTCGGTCAACGGTAAGGTCTACAACCCTACGTAATTCGATCCGGAAGATCGGTACATCGGATTTCTGATCCGTTAGTTCCAGCTATCTTCAAATATTAGGTTCTATAATGTATCAAAGTTTGGTGACGATCCAACGGTCGGATCATCGATTCCTACAATAATCAAGTAGCGTATCATAATGAAACTAGGCTCACAATAATCAAACCACATCATACATATCTCAAATCTGAGATCAAAATATCAATTTAGTGTAAAATAGCATCAGCGGCCCACTGACCACTCGCCGCCACACGTGCCGCCCTGGGTGGCAGTCAGCCGCCTCAACTCGCCGGAAAATTCAACTATTTCTAAAAATCACCAAATTTTATAGGCAAGTATATCTCAGTTAGAGGAGCAATTTTCATACCTGTGGCCAAGTCCAATTCGGCCGGGAAGTGTCTCAATTTCATCCAAACCGCCGGAGACCCTAGAAATGGGTGTTCCTCGATTCATCGCCAAAACGAACTCCGATTGCCTCATCCAATACTTGGGCCTTGCTCCAGGGGTTAAGGGGAGTCTATTGGTAGTGATGATGGACGGTAATCATTGTTGGAATCACCGTACAATGAGAAAACTCGCCGGAAAACCCTTAGCACTTTGTGGCTTCGACCTAGAAAAATGGAAAGAAAAAAATGGAATCTAACACTGCAGGGATGTAGGACTCGTCAAGAGCTTTCCATGGACACCAAAATCACCCAAAACAGAAGTCGGATGAAGAAGATATGGCCGGGTCAAATATGGTGGTTCGCAGGTGAAAATTGACCCGTTTTAGGTCTCTCCTTTCCCCTCATTTCCCTTTTCTTTTTTTTTTTTTTTTTTTTTTTTTTGTCTGATTGGGCTGTTCCCCCTCCTTTTCTCTCCCGCCTCTCTCCTTTCTTCCCTCTCCCCTTGCTGATTGGTCAATTCCCCTTAACTCACATAAATATGATTGGCCTCCTTCCCACAAGATGGGAGTTTAAAATAAATTTAAAATCTATAGTTTAGTAACACACTTCAAATGTATGTATCTTTACCGTTATAATCCAGACTCGCAAATGGCTTTCGCCTATGCGTTCATAGTTTCAAGATCTATTCAAATACATTACTTGTGACCTCGAAAGGTCAACGAATTTTAGATAATTACTTTCCAAACTTCAAACTTTGTAACTAATTTAATTAAGATCTAAATCCAAATAAATTAATATAATTTCTTGAAAAATAATATAAAATCCCAATAATATAAATAAGTAGATTATAACAGTGAAATCCGGGAACGGGATTTCACAATTATTTTATACAAGACATACATATTCTCTCTATCCCTAATAGAGGCCTTTACACCGCCATCTACGCGTAGACACGTCTATGGAGAACTCATCTCCTTAGCACCCCGCCATAGGCTATTCGTCAAAGATGGTTAACTTCATTCTTTCTTAGAACTACATCCGTTGTTTGATTTTCCTTCCCGGAGATATGTAGGTAGTCCTATTCAGATTGAACCACACTCCCAATCAACCCCATTGTTGGAGATCATGGGCTATTCTGATTAGATTTTGCCTCCGTCCACGAATGTATGCGAACTTGGTTCCTAGATGTGAAGAGACATCACGGTGCACCAAGCCACACTTGCCCTGTAATGCATTTGATGCGAAGGCGCCTCGATCACTCTGCCAATCTGTCACTGACACGTATACCATTTGCACAAACATGCCCAACCGCTTTTCTAGATGAAACGCCGACAAGACAGAACCAAGCACTAGACAAACCATTCAACCTGGAGCGCTTTATAAGAAAGGAGCACCCAAGGTGTTCTTTCCAGCCATTAATTGTTTTGAGGTCCGGCCGATCGTTATAACTCATGCCCAAGAAGGAACCCTTGAACCCAAAGAAGAACAGGAAGTCCAAGGCCCAGACGAATTAGAATGAGGCATTTCTGAGCATTATAGCCGATTGAACACAAGTTTGGTTTAATTAAGCAACATAAAGTACTTTTCGACCGTTAAGGACTAATTGAAATGTGAACCATCTTCATCTTGAGTTCATTTCATTTATAGCTTTAAAATCGAGCCCATTAAAGACTAATTGTTCTAGTTTGTTAACTTACAAATTTTGAGTTAACAACCACATATATACCAATGAGATGACATTCCTAAGGAGGAGGTGGGATGAGAATCAACTTTTAACATCAAAACTACCCTCACGCTTGATTGAGTTTCAACTTTGCTTAAGTGGACAGTCCCTTTTATCAATCCGATTCGTTTGTGATCCGATTTGTGGTCATTCCGATTCTTAGTACGTACACGTGGCCACATGAGTCAGGCTCCTAAAAGAATCCCATACCTGTCATCTCTCAGTTACTTATTCGGGTTGCGAATACAAAACGACAAATAAGCTGTCAGCTATGCTGTTGAATCGTTGATTCACGGGAGAGCTTCACATTTCCAGAAGCAGCGCATGCGTCATTGTCGTCAAGGCCCCAAAGGCCCAATGGGAAGTTGCCTTTTCATTCAGAAAAATAATAAATAAATAATAATAATAATAATAATAATAATAATAATAATAATAATAATAAAGTATTAAACAAGGGAGTGCGGCGAGAAATGGGAGAAGTAGGAGTAGCAGCGAGTGGCAGTGTAGTAGGTGGCAGAGGAGGATCATCGAAATTCGCTCTGAGGCATCCTCTTTCTCCGTTTGCGGTGGTCGGATTGAGGAACCTCCGTGCTCTTGAATTTGGGATCATCACCATCAGGTTCTTATTACTTGTCACTTTATTTAATGCAATCCGAATTCCAAATTAAGTAGTAATTAAGGATCAATATGATGATCTGAGTGATTCTTTGCAATTTGCATGTCGAGTTCCTTCCAAATTTCGAATCCAGTGTAAGTATTTGGTATATTCAACGACAACCAATGACTCCAGCTTAATGTGTATGTAGCATTAGAAACTCTTTTTAATTTATCTTTTAATCTTTTTTTTTTAAGCAAAACTAATGAAAATAGCTTGAAAATTTGAAGTTTTAACGAAAATGACAAAATAAAATGAATAGTATCATGATTAATTTTTTAATGTAAACATGTGGTTTTTCATTAAATAAACAGTAATGAAAGTTTTTCTTAAAAGTCCCTTTTTCTTATAGTAGACGGAGATAGATTTTCATATACGAGAAATGACATTTTCCCTGCGCAAGGCCAAGGGTGGGGAGTATAAATCAAGAAATGGTTTAAAAGATATACATATGGGGTGTGCTATCCACACACCTCTTTTTACTTCTCACACACCCTTGTTAATTTCTGTCCTTGATCCTCTTCAATTCATCCGATCCAACATGCGAAAATTAAAAAGGCTGTATATATGTACATCTAGATATTGAAATGCACCATTTTATAATAATTGTGTGGTAGCTGAGTTGTGATACTTTCTCAAAGGATACATACACACTGAAATTTCTCTGTTTTGTATTTTCCAAAATGATTAAGTAATTTTTGTTTCAGTATTTTGTCATAGAGATGTGGAGTAAGCTGTTGGATTCAAAAATGCACTTTCCCTTAAGATATTGTTGTTTCTTGTGCAAGGCGTTTGATCATTACTGAAAGATTTACGGTGAAAATTTTGGCATGCAGAAAGAAGAGGTCTGCTGAAAGGTTGGTTACTGAATGTTTGGTATCTAAAATGGCTGATTACAAAGGGAAGGCAGTCGCTGCAGATGCCACATCAGGAGCTATGATTTTCGAGCCTATTGTTGAGGATGGAATATTCCGATTTGATTGCTCTGCAAATGATCGAAATGCAGCACATCCTAGTGTCTCTTTTACTAATAGCAAGGATAGAGAAACACCAATAATGAATCACAACACACCTTCATATGTCCCAAGTTTCGAATGCCTTTTGGGGCAGCAGATTGTCAAACTTGAGGTCAGCAATGGGCTTTCATACTGCATTTGGTGCTCTTAGTATTATCTATTTCTTTTTGTGTTTTCTTAACAATTGTATTGCCCTTGCAATGTGAGAATTCCCCTATGCATCAACTAACGTGATAGAATTGCTTCTGGTGTAGCTTCCTTCTGGGACCTCTTTCTATGGAACTGGGGAAGTTAGTGGGCAACTTGAGCGAACAGGGAAAAGAGTAAGTCACTTTTGTTGGTCCATCCATGGAAAGTTTCCCCTCTCCTAAATATTTTGTACTTCTGTTTGATTTAGGTTTTTACTTGGAACACGGATGCATGGGGTTATGGTCCTGGAACTACATCATTGTACCAGTCACATCCTTGGGTGCTGGCTGTTCTTCCAACTGGAGAGGCATTAGGAATTCTTGCTGATACAACACGGCGCTGTGAGGTGCCATGACATCTGAATCTCTTCCCTTTGGGTGTAACTTGTATGTGAAATTGTGAACGTTGAACTTGTAAATTTATTGACCTACTTTTTGATTAATTGTATTTTCTCATGAGCAGATTGATCTGAGGAAAGAATCGATGATACAGTTCATTGCTCCATCCTCTTATCCGGTCATTACATTTGGTCCATTTGCTTCACCTGATGCTGTTTTGATATCTTTATCGCATGTAATTGGTAAGTTCTTTAACCATTTAGCATGTTCTCTTATGCTATCAAAGTGAACCATACAATATATGCGCACACACACATACATAGAAAGTAAAGGGGGAAGTGCTTGTTGGTACTAATTCATGATTCAAGTTTTCTTCCTGTCTGTTCCATTTCCTCTTTCTTTTGACTAAAAGGTGGCCGAACTGTAGGATTGTACACCCAGTTGA
The DNA here is from genome assembly GCF_019419815.1 of Pyrus x bretschneideri. Lineage (NCBI taxonomy): Eukaryota > Viridiplantae > Streptophyta > Magnoliopsida > Rosales > Rosaceae > Pyrus > Pyrus x bretschneideri. The sequence goes on along the minus strand of NW_025999808.1, from coordinate 90,070 downwards.
AGAGCCTTATAATTAAGTTTGTACAAATTATGATAATTTGATAGTTGTACGAGTCTTCTAGTGCTGAATTTTGCATTGACAGTTAATAAATTGTCTTAGCATTCATAGTTTCAATTTGACGTCTAATATACATGTAATATAAGATAAATTTAATAATATAAGTACTAAATGTGGTGGGTTTGAAGAGAACACAGTTATATGACAGAAGTTATATGTTATGTGATTTCTTTTGATAATTCTTTTTAATTTTAGTGTATTTGTTTTTATTGTTGCTAATTTTCTCACTAGGGACTGTATTTATGCCCCCAAAGTGGTCCTTAGGCTATCATCAATGCCGTTGGAGCTATGACTCTGATAAGAAAGTTCAAGAGGTAAGTTCATAAAAAATATCTGAAGTTAAAACTCTCTCTCTCTCTCTCTCTCTCTCTCTCTCTCTCTCTCTCTCTTCCTTAGGCTATCATCCATGCTTAGTTTTCTCTCACTTTCTCTTGTTGGTTACATGTTTCGTCAAATACATTTTCAAATACTATGCCATCAATTGTTTCTGGTGATACGGACAACATATAAATGAGCTTGACAACCAGAATCTCACCCGTTTTTCATCATAGTTATGTAAATTCTTTGACACATATAGTTAGTACAAATCTCTACAGCATGTGATCAATTTGCATGATCATTGACCGGCTTACACTTGCAGATTACAAGAACATTTCGAGAGAAGGGTATTCCTTGTGATGTCATATGGATGGATATTGATTACATGGATGGCTTTCGTTGTTTCACTTTTGACAAGGTATACTTTCACTTAAATGTTCTTTATTAGTGACAATACATTGGGTAGTTTCCATCACATCATGTCTTCTGATTAGCTTGGTGCTATTTTGAATGAGTCGTTCCGACTAGGTTCATTTGTAGAATTTTGCTGGATGTCTTTGACTTTTACTTCTAGTGTGAGTTGTGTCATTTTATGTTACTTTTGGAGATGCAGAGAGAATTTACATGGACATATTTAATTGGCTCGTCAGACCCACAACTTATGTGGTGTGAAGTGTAAACATAAGTGTAGCTTGTTGGTGTGTAGCTGTGGCATTAATAACCACACCAGAAACTAGTAACATGCACTGAAAAGACAAAAAAAAGAAAAAGAAGAATTAAAGTTACAGAACAACATCTATGAAATGTCCCATTTTATGATGGACTGAAACTAACCATTTGAATCCATCTGTAGCGTACTGTCTTAATTAATATGTTGTTATTGACTTCAACCTCTGAAGCTATGAGAAATAGGATCAAAGTCGGAAGCTAGATAGATGAGTTCCAGGGAAAAGATACAAAGGGAATCATTCTGATGTTTCTGAGGGGGAAAAAGAATACAAAGTCTGGTAACATCCTTGCCCTTGACTGCTTAAACAAGTATTTAGTAGCAGTCCTCCCAGAATACTGAAAAGTCACATGACTGTCACATGACTGTCACATGACCATTTAAGAAAAGACTATAAACAGCATCCATCAAATTATATGAAACATAATTGATAAGAAAACAACTAAGCCAAGCAGCTAGCGAGTAAAGTTACTCTTGGAAAACCTCGTACATGCTCCAACTTCAACCCCATCATGAAGGAAAAAGTTAATTCTCTGAGAAAGCCTCCAAAAATCAAGCATAGTCTTCTTCAGAAATCCATGTACTGTCACTAGTATTTTTACCGAACTATACCAAGAATTGCTTATACTGGTTGCTCGAAGTTGCTTGACTTCTAATTGCGTTGAAAGTTGTCCTTTATTATGTTCTTCTAACAATACACCATCATGAACAGTTAAGGGTGGGCTAATTTGAACGCTCCGGTGGAATCTATTGTATTTTATTTTGGATGAGAAACTTATTGCCATTCATTATGGACTGACATACGCCAATGTTGTCATTGTTGACTCAATCAACAATGGACAAGATCGTGAGCAAGTCAAATAGTTCTAGTATGAGACACTTCTCAATCCTACACTTATGTATTTGTATTAAGGCAAAATTAAATAAAAGCGCTCCAATTCTACATCTTATTAATTAAACATTTGTGGGTTTTCAACTTTTTATTAAAACGCTTTGTATTTTGATTAAGGTGCTTCTATCTTTATCCATGTCATTTTTTAATTCCAACTCATCATTTTAAGTAAATTTTAAAGAAAACAAAAAAAAAAAAAAATGAAAATAAGAGATTTTTATATTGAAACTAATCAGGTCTAAAATCCCTAAATTCTTGGAAAGAAAATAAGTTTGAATTTTTTGATTGAGTCATTATCCCAATAAATAATTGTTAAGAATTTGATATAATTAATTTTCAGTACAAAGTTTTAATATGAAAAATTCTCTCTTTTTTAAGGGTCATAACGTACCACTAGATTGTACGTACCAAAGTTAAGTTAACGCATTGTACCAATACCATGGTACATGCTAAAACAAGAATAACATAACGTACCAAAATTAGTAATCTATAATGTACCAAAATATTAATGCATACCAAAACTAAGATTATATAATGTACCAATTATGTACCAAGTTATTGGTACGTTATGTTTAATAGGATGTTAGTTGTATTTTTAGAATTTTAATGATATTTTTTATTTGAGTAATGAAAAGTGTCATTTGAAATGAATTATGGGATAATATATCTCCTAGATTTTAGGATTTAGGTGATATTAATTTGTTATTTGATTGGTAAACCAAATATGTGTAATTTTTGTTATTAAAAATTAGATAAGAATGTTTGATCAAAAGTCTAAAAGCTATGGATGTTAAATCTGAGAATTTCAAAACTGAGGCGCCTATATCAAAACACCTGAAGAATGGCATAATTTTGTGGATAACAGTGGGACTGCATTTAATTTCTTATGGATCAAGGTTAGACTGTGGGAGTGTTTCCTAGGCCCATGGTGTATTTTTTTTTATGGTCCAGGTTGTTTGGCTGTATTTTATTGGTCTTCTGTTCAATGTTTGTATTGCCTGCCCATTGTGGTGGTTGTGTTTAGTGATCCCTCTATGGACTGCTGGTTCACTGTATATGTTTACTGTTCCTGTTATCATATAAAGCTGTTGTCTTCCTATTAACAAAATGGGCATTGGACTGTCATTCCTTACAAAAGAATTTCATCATGATGATATCTTTCAGGAACATTGTTCTGTTCCTATAAACACAATGGATTCTTAGTTTCATTCCTTACAAAGCAATTTCATTTTGATGATATCTTTCAGGAGCGCTTTCCAGATCCGAAATCATTGGTAAAGGGTCTAAATCAAAATGGTATCAAGGCAATCTGGATGCTTGACCCAGGGATAAAACAGGAAGATGGTTATTTTGTCTATGATAGTGGTTGTAAAAGTGATGTCTGGATTTCAAGGGCAGATGGAAGACCATTTGTTGGTACATTTTCTCTATGTAATGGAAATAGAAACCGAACCTAATAAGTTACCATGTTAAGATTTTCTTTCCATTTTCAGGGGACGTGTGGCCTGGGCCTTGTGTTTTTCCAGACTACACACAGGCAAAAGTTCGATCTTGGTGGTCCAATTTAGTCAAAGATTTCACTTTAAATGGTGTTGACGGAATATGGAATGATATGAATGAACCAGCCGTTTTTAAGGTAGCTTTATAATTGTTTAGTGGTGCTTTGCAGTTTTTTCATTGGTGTTGAATCTATTTTCCTTGCTCCCTTTTTCAGACTGTCACAAAAACGATGCCCAAGAGCAATATTCATAAGGGGGATGATGAACTTGGAGGGTGTCAGAATCATTCACACTATCACAATGTATAATTTACTCAACCTTACTGCTGTGTTCTTCGTATTACTTGCTTTTCACAGTTAGTTTTAGCCTTTTAGGTTCAACTCTTTTGAACATCCCTTTCTTATGGCATCCTGGTAGGCGAATGAGCCGTACTGGTTTGTGAATGTCTTTTGTTTCATTGTTGTATCACCAATACTATATGTGCGAAACTTCTGAGCTTCAGTTTGCTGATTTTTCTGCATTCTAGGTCTATGGCATGCTGATGGCAAGGTCTACTTATGAAGGAATGAAGCTGGGTAATGAAAAAAAACGCCCTTTTGTTCTCACCAGAGCTGGATTTAGTGGTAGCCAACGGTATGCTGCAACGTGGACAGGAGATAATCTTTCAACTTGGGAGCACCTCCATATGAGCATTTCCATGGTTCTTCAATTGGTATGTTTACTTGCTGTTTACATAAAGCAAAGTTGCAGACTTCAATTTGTTTTCCATGCCTGTTCATCTATGGTTGGTTTGTTGTACAAGAACCATGTGTGCTCTGTATGACAGATCACATCTACAAAAGAAGGTTGAATTTAATAGATATGGTCAACTCATCTTCTCTAGACTTTCTGTTATAAGTATTTTCTTTCGATAAGCTATATTTATTGGCAGCTACATTCTTATTTGTGCTTCATATGCGCTCTCTCTCTCTCTCTCTCTCTCTCTCTCACGCGCACACATCCGTGCTCTTAATACTTCCTTCTTCTTTTTTCCTTCAGTCTTAATGACAATATTAGTTTGAGATTTTACAAAGGTTTGAATTATTTTTAAAGGGGATGAACCCCCACCCAAAATACATAAAAAAAAAGTTTGTCTGAGCATCTTTGTCCAACCCTTTTTGTAATTGCTTTTACTTTGTTTTCAGGGACTTAGTGGTCAGCCACTATCAGGGCCTGATATTGGTGGTTTTGGTGGAAATGCAACACCCAAGCTCTTTGGACGGTGGATGGGTATAGGTTCTATGTTTCCCTTTTGCCGTGGGCACTCTGAAATGGACACCATTGACCATGAGCCCTGGTCGTTTGGGGAAGAGGTTTGTCCTGCTTGAGCTTTATGAAAAAGTTTTGTGTTTCCTGAATTATCCCTTTATGTATGGTGGCTGGTGCATCTGGTTGAGCCACTTTACTGTTACAGTGGAGTAAGATAATCTTCTTTCAAACCAGATAATAACTGTTATACATATAGGACTCCAGCTATGTCTTCTACTCTATTAGTTTTTCCAATTATTTTTGTGTAGTGCCCCTATGATTTTAATTTCTAATTATTTATTAATTACAAAATAAAACACTTGGAAACCTAGGTTTTGGATTTGTTTTCTATGCAGCTCCATGTTTCTTTATGTATTTTGTGCTTTCAAGGAAGTTGGAACAATTTATTTACTCGTAATTATGTTAACAAAGCCTAAAAAGTCTAATGCTTCTGTGGTTTCTACATATACTGTTATGTTACACACACACACACATATATATATAAATATTAATTATATATAGATAAAATATTTCAAAAACGTACAAAGAAGAATCCAGCAGTAGATAAAAGGTTCACAATCACTGAAATTCACTTTGCACCCCAAACTTTAAAACGTTGCAATGATAAACCTAAATTTTGGATACCATGCAATGTCAACCCTCAGTTAGTTGGACCTTTACCTGCTGTGTGGGACCCATTTTTGTGACAGGGATGCCAAATTTACACCACATAGAAAATAAAAAGATAACAAACTGTAAAAAGACACATGGCCTTTTGAAAATATGTAAAAATGTAAACACTCTATAATGCTAAAAGAAGAAATGAAACTGCTTCTCCTCCATGGAGCAGCAGTGTCTCACCACCTTGGCCAAGTATCATCTCCAATCTATGTTCTTTTATAATTCCAAAGCATGCTTCTGTCTGGACAGAAAGATACCCTGTGCTTCGATCTTGCAACTTCGATGCCCATATTTACCTCAATGCTTTGATCGTATGTTCTGTTTTACTTCAGTTTATGAGGCTACCTCAACTCTCATGTGAAATCAATCATTCAGAAAATGATATTCAGTTTGTTGCAATCCACTGCTGCTTGTTTAATTTGTGCTTTTGTGTTTTTAGATTTACGGATGGTTTTGTGCCTACCATGATTCCGAACTAATTTCAATTTTATGTCAGTGTGAAGAAGTATGCCGATTGGCATTAATTAGGCGCTACCGTCTTCTACCACATATTTACACTCTCTTCTATATGGCTCATACAACGGGCACTCCAGTGGCGAGTCCTACATTTTTTGCTGGTGGGTTTTTTATGCTGTTGAATTGTCTATTGGACCTGATCACTTTGTTAAGCAGCTAATTACATTGTCGAATGCTTGTGTAGATCCCAAGGACTCCAGCTTAAGGAAATTGGAGAATTCTTTTTTGTTGGGTCCACTTCTAATCATTGCCAGGTTCTCGCACTTTTCCCACAAGATAAAAAGCCAAATCATTTTACATTATGCTTTTTATTGTTCAGCTTCCATCTTCTATGGTTTTTGTAGTCTGTCCCCGTGCTTTTAGCAGACCGATAGTGAATTTGACATCATCTTTGAGAAAAAAAGGCTTACCAATCTTCTGTTTTATCTCTTCTTATTAGTAAATCTTTTCATTTATTTAGAAAAACAATTTTTCAGAACAGATGCCTCATGCAATACATTTATATGCATCATGCAATAGTCATTGTGCTTGCAATATCTTTTCTAAATTGTTTATTTTCTGTTGTGAGAACTATGACCTGAGTTTACCAAAGATCTTGTTTAGAATTTAGTATTACTTCCTTTCCTGCTTCAGTTGGATGTGATTCTATCACTCTTGTGTTCCTGACTTTTTATTTCCACCTTATAGTTTGCTTCCATCATTCGGAAATATACAAAAAGTTATATATTTGTTACTGTTCCCTCTGAACCCATTGCGTGAATGCTTTCTGGTTAAATTTAACTCATGGATGGTGTAGAGGAGATTCAGTTTTGGAATTTCATTGATTAGAAATGATCCTCACATTTTGTTCTGACATCCTTTTTTTCATGGTCAGCACTGAGCCTGGTCAGGGGATGGATAGTTTGCAGTTCACATTGCCCAAAGGAATTTGGTTGAGTTTTGATTTTGGTGATTCACATCCAGTATGTATTACCGTACATATTGATATGTTTTAAGTTTCCAATTTTGTCTTAATATTTACATGCCACCTCATTTCTTTGTTTCTCTTTTCATTCTCTTCTGGTTATTGCAGGATTTACCAGCTTTATATTTGCAAGGTGGAGCAATTATTCCCGTGGGTCCTCCTCATCAGCATCTTGGCGAATCTAATCAATTAGAAGATTTGACACTCCTTGTGGCTTTAGATGAAGAAGGTAATTGTGTTCTGTCAATTTCCTCCCGAAAAAAATTGGATTGTTTGGTTGTTATTTATTAACGTTCAACAGTTTCAAGTTTTAGTGGTCTTGCCGTACTTGAGGTCAAATGATTTATCATACTTGGTTGTACCTATCTATTATAATATGCATAAGAAAGTATGAGGTTGAACCCAGAAGGATTGATTAGGACAACCTAATTTTGAAAATCTTGCCTAACTAATTGATCAAAAGTTGTATCTCTTCTTGAATAAAAATTATGTTCACTAGAACCATAAAAAATTTCAATTGGAGATAGCTCTAAGGCCTTGACAACATGAAGAGGAGTCCATAATCCATGTGTTTTGCAGTTCTTCGCGTTTTTCTTAATAAAACCAGTTGTTCTTATTAGGAAAGAATTACAATTAGGTTTTGTTTTTCAACATTTGTAGTCAAAACTTTGCACTTAGAAGCTTTATGAATGATCTCATTATTTACAGGGAAAGCTAAAGGTGTTCTATACGAAGATGATGGTGATGGATACGAGTTCATGAATGGGGGATTCTTGTTGACACACTATGTTGCTGAACTTCAATCTTCTACTGTTACTGTTAAAGTTTTAAAAACTGAAGGATCTTGGAAGAGGCCAAAACGTCGGCTGCATGTTCAATTATTGCTTGGTGGAGGGGCAATGGTATGGCTTCTTTTCTGGAGGTATACCAATTAGGTGTCTGAAACTATCTTGTGCTAATAAAGTACCATATCAATCCTGAATCCCTCAAACAGGTTGATACATGGGGCAATGATGGAGAGGTTCTTCAAATTGTAATGCCTTTAGAACAGGAAGTTGGGAAGCTGGTTTCCACTAGTGAGAAGCAATACCGAACTCGTTTGGGTAACACTTCTATTCATACTTTATTCGGTTTCATATTATCCTCAACGTGTAGCTAAAGTTTTGCTATTGCCACTTAGTTTTCAGCTATAATTAGCTTCTCTGAAACTGTCTAAATAGATTGCATGAAGTAGGCCTCATGTAACCATCAGGATTTCATAAAGCAAGGGCAAGGATGATCCTTAGTACAGGACCTGAAAAATGGATGGTCCCGATCAGTGAGCAGACTGAAATTGGGATGTTCCTGATTAATGGATGTATCAGTGACAGTGCTCCTGACTAATGCATCTTAAATTGTTAATGTAGAAACTGCCAAGCCTATTCCAGATGTGGAAGTGACTTCTGCGCACAAAGGAATAGAACTTTCAAGGATTCCTATTGAACTGAAAGGTGGTGATTGGGATATTAAAGTCGTTCCCTGGATTGGTGGTAGAATTATTTCCATGATGCACCGTCCTTCAGGTAGTACTTTTACGATTATCTTTTATTTATTAATATATGTAGAATGTATTTTATTTATATGGTCGCTTAATATATTGAACTTATGAATAAACCATTGTCCAATATTCATTTACTCATGGTGGATATCATACTTCACTCCACTGTAGTTATCAAATAGATTTATTTTTCTGTCCAACAAAATTACCCAAGAAACAGCTACCAGTGCACGATTCCACGAAATACTAGTTTTCCACCACCAAAAGACATACTTTTCACAATGAATGTTTAAGAATGAATTAAGAATTTAGCCCAAGTAATCCCTGCAACCTCAACCAACAGCCACCACAGCCCCAAAGAACATAGAGAATGTAAAACTAAGTGAGTTTAAAATGAGCCTCTTTTTTTGCACTAATAACACCAATGAGGAGAAAGATAAATATTGGGTCTTCTTGTTTGTAGCTAATTACAAGTGTTTGCTCTTCTATGAGATACGATTCATGCTAAAAGGCGAACTTTAGGAGCGGACTTTCAAATCATTTTAGCAGGCTGGAACACAGCAAGGGACTACTTTCAGTTATTACATGGAGAATTAAAAATATCTTACAAGTTACAATCCCTAATGTGGCAAACTCCTAGTGTGGACTATGTGCTGAAACCTGAATATTCTCCAAAACAATCCCTAGTTTGGCAAACTCCTCAATCTCTTATGTTCACATAAATTTCTTCAAAAAAACCAAAAAGTCCAATTTTCTTGTTCTGCACAAACCTCTACCATATCAGCCACCCTATAATTTTGATCCATAGCCTCAAAAGGCTAGGAAATTTTGAGCACGAGGGTTAGTCATGAAGTGATAAATATTGAAGTGAGGGATGAGGTTTGCTATGTATTTTGTAGTTTGGCAATGACTGAGATTTTTAGCTACCATGAGTCTATTCTGTTACATGAAGGCGATATCTATCAAAGAAATTTCTAAACATGCCCAGACTTTAAGCCATTTTCTTTCCCTTTTTTGGGTGATAAGGCTGAATAGACTAAATTTTGTTTTAGTGATACTCCTATGATTGATACTTTCATGTGGTGATTGCAGGGACACAGTGGCTTCACAGTAGAGTTGACATTAATGGGTATGAAGAGTATAGTGGTACTGAGTACCGCTCTGCTGGATGTACTGAGGAATACAATGTTACAGAGTGAGTTTCTGAAATAAAATATTGGGGTTTTTAGCCAATAGGCTTAATCATTATGCCATTAGTATCTTTAGTTCCCAAAGACATTCTTGTAGTCAAACTAGAAAGTTTTTCATGTAAATAATCCTTTAGTTTTGAGCCTCAAACATCCCATTGGGTTTTGAAGATTTTGTCAACCAGTAGGAATTTAAAATATTTTAGAGTAAATATACTGACTCTTAGGTCGTTTTTATCCTAGACAGCTCTTGGGTTAGGCAAAAAAGAAGGGGTGCAACCACAACTTTACACCTCACTTCATAGTATTGTGTTTTATCTAGTTTCCATCAATTAATACGTCATTCTATTTTCATTGCAAAATATGTGAGAGTTTGAGCCACATTGAATCTTCGTGAAGGATCCCTTTTTTTTTGGGTAGGGTAATATACATATATAAGGACAAATGTGCATGTATGTATTCTCAGTGGTTAGGAATCCACAATCTGTATATCGAACCTAAAGTACATTTTCATAGTTCTTGTAGCTTCATTTTATTCTCTCAAATCTCTCTGCAGACGGAATCTTGAGCATGCTGGAGAGGAGGAATCTATTCTGTTAGAAGGTGATATTGGGGGTGGTTTGGTTCTCCAACGACAGTTAAATATTCCAAAGAATGATCCCAAGGTTTTCCGAATTGACTCTAGCATTATAGCATGCAAAGTTGGTGCTGGTTCTGGTGGATATTCAAGGTTTGTTCCAAATTACAATTTCCGATCCCTTTTCTTTTATCTCTAATCACACACAAACATATAACCAGTAAAAACGTTGTATACATTGTCCCCTCTTAGTTGTGTGCCCTTTAATTTATCGTCATTTGCAATAAAATTTGGTGTCCTTTTAAAAATAAAAACAATATATAAGTTATATACACGTGCATAATTTGTTTTGTAATTTTTTCTTTGCAGGCTGGTCTGCCTGAGAGTACACCCAACGTTCACCCTCTTGCACCCTACAGAATCTTATGTCTCATTTACAGCTATCGATGGGTCAAAGCATGAAATTTGGCCTGAATCCGATGAGCAGTTGTTTCAAGGGGATTTACTGCCTAATGGTAATGATATCTTTCTTGCAGTGTTTTTACCTTCATTACAAAGTGACATTCGAACTTTATTGCCTAGTTTAAGAACATAGGATCTCAACGTGACTGGAGGAGAAGTGAAGACAATTTTGCATTTCTTGTTCCTTTTTCCTCTTGCTTTCTATGTCATTACATTCATAAAAACATTTAGGTTATTAAGGTTTTTACTCTGACAAGGATTGTCCTGAAACCGAAAGATTAGACTATTGGAAAGAGGCAACATGAAACTCATACCACACCATGGGATTCGATATTCCACCATGCTCTGAGGACACGGTGCAACTTTGTAGTCGGTCCTAGGTTTCAGAAAGTGGAGCAAAAGGATTACAATAATCATTTTTGAAAAGTTTTGAGTTCACTCTTCTCGGAGTTCTATCATGAATTGCTGTAACTTACCTCTGATAAAAAAAAAAATTCGTCGTTATTTTTGGACAGGTGAATGGATGCTCATGGATAAATGCGTTGGGTTGGGGCTTGTGAATCGCTTTGACGTTAGCCAAGTTTACAAGTGCCTAATCCACTGGGGAACTGGAACTGTTAATTTGGAGCTGTGGTCCGAGGACAGGCCGGTTTCTAAGCAATCACCTCTCAGAATTGCCCACGAGTACGAGGTTGTGACACTCCCGTAGAATAGTTAGTCATCTTCATCCAACTCATTTGCATTTACCAATTCCAAACTAGTAAATAAAAAATGTCTGAACTTTGCGGTACAGAGTGTCGATTGGAGAAGTGCATCTTGATACTACATTTTCATGTGAAATTTGGGATTCTGAAGTTGTTCATTGTAATAAAGCAAAACAGTGCAATTTCATCAGTGATAACCAATTGGAGCTGGTGATTCCCTCAGTTGCTGTCCCTTGTAGTGTATATCCTGCAGTTCAAGGCACATATAAGGATATTAAACACCAATTTGAAACTAATCAAGCAAGAACAACCGAATTGATTTAAACAAGTTAATCCCTATTACCGATGCAAAGTGATTGACATCGCGGTGGTGTGCCTCATCCGCCCTAACAACCGTGACAACGTCTCTCAGAGTCGAGTCAGGTGGCAGCTGCCAGTAATCAATGGCAATCGCCGGAGCTGGCACATTCTCTATGTTCCCTTTATCCAGCTCCTTGAGGAACTCAGTGTACGAGTGGATTGCTTCCTCCTCAAGGTACCCAACCATTCGATGAGCGAATTTCGGGGAAGCCATATACCCTACGAAGTAGGCGTTGAAGAAGACGCCTTGAACCGCAAAGACGAGGGCACGCTCGTACCACTTAGGGTTGGCTACTTCCATGAATGTCATGAGGTGCATTCGCTCGTTCTCGGCTTCTTCCAGCAGAGCTTTGATCCACCCTCCGCTGTGCTCGAACCGCCGTAGGGACTTGCAGTGCAGCAACATCCCTCCTACCATTCCGGGAACTGCTGCCACTGTTTCTAGCATCATTGCTCGGCACCCATACCGCCTCTGATATTGTATATACCCACCCACCCAGCATTATATTATTTGACACACTTTCTGTAGCAATCTTTTCTCTACTATTATAAAATCAAGAAATTTACGGATTCACCATGATACAAAGTGCCAAACAAATTTTATTTGGACATAAATTGATTCATCGAGAAATCATCTAATTAGATAAATAGGAAAATAAAAGGCAGACATGGGATGTCATGTTTGTGACAACAATTGATTATGAAAAAGACATGCATATACCTCAAGTATTCACAATAGAGATTAAAACATTCAAGAAAGTATTCACGTAAAAGAAAAAAGGTTATTTACATTTCTAAAAAGTCATTTGTCACTCTTTAATGAAGATATATAAAACAAAATAACGAGGCAAATATGACTTTCTTTTAGTACCAATAACAATTGGAAAATGATGACCCCACTTTACTGTTTATTTTTAGTCTGTTGTCAATTCTCTCAATTAGGGTACTATAAGACGGTGACACCACATTTTTTACACAAGTTCTAAACCATTAAATTTGTATAATTTTAAGAGTAATGCTAGGGAGACTAAATTTGTAGACTTATTTTGCAAACTAAATGATGTGTCATCAATAAGAAATTAGCACGTTTATCAACATTTAAGTAATAATCCAATCATCAACTTCTATGTCATTTAGTTTACAAAATTTAGTCTACAAATTTAGCCTCCCTATTATTACTCTACTTTTAATTGTTGAGATGTAATCTAATTAAGTTAATTAATTTTCTTTATTAAATCCAAAGCGATTTAAACAAATTATTAAAGGAAAACGTTTTTCTCTCTCCTCCCCTCTATTTCCTCATCACGTTTTCTCTCTTTCTCTCTCCCCTCGTCTCTTTCGTTTCAAGTCTCTGCAAACCAAAAAAATTTCTGCAGTGCAAACATTCGTCAACTCCTTTTCTTCCTAGACCAGAATATGACTTATGTCGTTCTCTTTTGCAAAAAAAAAAGAAAAAAAAGATGTGACTATGATTGTACACAGAAGATTGATAACTAAAATTCCAGTCAATTTGAAAAGGAAAATAAACTCGAGATGAACTTTAAAAAAGAAAGAAAGGAGAAGAAATTTCTTGTTCTGCATAAACCGAAGGAACAAAATTTATATGGAATGGAGTTAGTGTTGACCCTTATAACTTGTAAATTTATCATCGAAATTGTGATTTTATACCTATTTGATTATTTGAAAGGAATATCATATATATGTAGTAGAACCAAATATATACCCCATGTATACCTGGAAGAATAGATCAGTAGGCCATCGGAGAGATTTGACGGTCCAGTAAGCCATTCTGTCCAACAAAGTCGTTGGCACGTGATGCTTCTTCAGATCTATCGAGACGTCCGCTTTGTACGTCTCCCATGGCTTCATCAAACATCAAATATTTTTATTATTTCACAATATTAAACAAACAAACAAACAAAAATGGTTTGTATGTATATGTTTTTTCTTTTTTTTTTGCAGCAAAAGAGAATTAACACTACTAATTCGTACGTACGTACCCTAAAGCAAGTCCACTTCCATTCGGTTCCATCTTGATTGGTGACTTTGGTGGGTCCCACACCCCAGTAGCTGGTGATCCCCTTCTCATCATCCTTACCACCGCCGTGGCCAGCAGTTGAAGGGGCCGTAGTGTTATGACCCTCTGCAGCCACGTCGACAGTTGCAGCACTGGTGCTAGCACTCCGGACTAGGGCACCACCACAACCGCTATGAAGATAATTCAGAGGAAGAAGATGACCGGCAGCAGCCATCAGAGACTTATTGGTAGCGCTTGCAGTGGTGAACAGCCGTACTGTGCCCGCCATCGAGTTCGCCGCGTGTCTTCGGCTCGCCATCATCATATTATGTAGACAAAGAGAGAAGATGTAGCTAGCGTTTGTTTGTTTAATTGTTTGTAACTTTGTGAGGTACGTGTGTGATGATTTTTTAGGGTTTAGGGTTTATGGTTTTTCATGAGATCTGTGTCAGGGTTTATATACCCAAGTCTCAATTGATTATTAGGTAATTTACTGATATTCTCTTGTCGCCTACGCAATTGATGAGCTGGTAGAGCCGTTAGGTGATGGAGATGAAAGGCTCTAATTGTGACACGTCGTCTCTTGTTCACGGCTGTACTAAAAAGAAGGTATCCTGATGGACGCTTGCCAAACACGGCCTTGCAAACCATGCATTTTCACACGTAATGACTAATGTACCCTTGAAATATTGGAACTTGCTGGCCACAGCCACACATTGATTTCAATTTAGATGGCTCATTTATATATTAAGGGTAATGTTAAGAACATTAAATTAATAGATTAAATTTGTAAATTAAATCATGTATCACCAATAAGAAATAATTGTGCAATTTTTATAAGAGTTTTTTTTTTTTTTTTTTTTTTTCCAAATATAGAAAGTTTGAAGTGTCACATCCCGACCCGGGCCGGATCACTTCCCGGGCCCGCTCCACCACCGTAGCACGATATTGTCCGTTTTGGGCTTACCATTCCCTCACTGTTTTGTTTTTTGGGAACTCACGAGCAACTTCTCAGTGGTTCACCCATCATGGGAATGCTCTAGCCCCCTTCTCGCTTAACTTCGGAGTTCCTACGAAACCCGAAGCCAATGAGCTCCCAAAAGGCCTCGTGCTAGGTAAAGATGAGAATATACATATAAGGATCAATCTCCTGGATGATGTGGGATGTCACAATCCACCCCCTTAGGGGCCCGACGTCCTCGTCGGCACACCACGGCCAGGGTTAAGCTATGATACCAAAAGGCCTCGTGCTAGGTAAAGATGAGAATATACATATAAGGATCACTCTCCTGGATGATGTGGGATCTCACATGAAGTGCACTATTAAAATTTTAAAATGCTAATAACAATTCTCTTAATTAACTACATTTCTATTGCCACCTAGTACTGTGATCTAGTGATATTCTTCTTCAAATGGTCTTAGGTTTGATTTTTGTCAAAAGTAAATTTCAATCACATTATTGTTAACCAATGGTGAAGCTTAGCCCATTCTTTCATCCCGTTAATATAAATGGTATCGTTTGTTTAAAAAAATTCTTATTTATTATCGTCGTGTGCGGTGCAACTTCATGACTATCCATATTCTTAGATGAGGTTGAGGTCGAGGTCGAGGTCATATATGTTAGGGGTACATCATTAATTTTGTAATTGACCCCAAACAGTATTTCTTAGCACACGGTTTCAAATATCCGGTTTAAGATTTCCTTGGGGAGCAAGTATGATGAGGTTGCGTGGATGAGATCGTATTTGCCAAATTGGCATTTCTCCTATTTTAATTGGGATAATGATAGGAAAACTAAATATGTAGACTATACTTTGTAAACTAAATGATATGAAAGTCGATTATTAGATTATTATTTAAGTATTCATTACCGTGATTATTTTTTATTTGTTGATGATATTGCAATTTTAGTCTATAAATTTAGTTTACACTTAAAACAAAGGTGTTTGGGTATAAAAAAAAAAAAAAAAATTTGAGCTAAAAAAAGTGTTTGGTAAACACTTAAAACAACTTATTTTCAAAGTTTTGGGTGAAAAAAAGCTGAAAATGTGAAGCAGCAAAAATGAGTTTATTCTCATAGCACAGCAGAAACAGTTTTTTTTTCAAAGTACAGCAATACCAAACCAGCCCTAAATCCCATGGCTATTGTAGTAAGGTTTTTTAAATAGTTTAAAATTATCAAATTAACCTTTTCTTAATTGGTTGAAACGAGTTGCCTGTGGAATTTTAACGGATGACCCGATAACGTTCCAATTCTTTAACATGTTGACCTGAAACCCGTTATTTTCGTGTTAAATTAACGGAACATGTAAAAAAATTTCTAGGGTGCAACTTGGATATTGGCGTATGTGGTCGAGGTCACATGGTAGGGGTACATGGGTAATTTTGTAATTGACCTCAAACAGAATTCTAGCACCGTTTCAAAAACCCGATTTAAGATTTTCTTGGGGAGCAAGTAGATGAGGTTGCGTGGGATCCAAGTCGCAACGAGATCGTAGTTGCCAAATTCGCATTTCCCTCCTATTTTTAATTGCACCTATATATTACAAGGGAGAAGTCAAATTTGATGAAACCTTCGTAATGTAAACCTGTCCCTTCATCTTACAACTTTTAAAATGTAAAAATGAAAAACTTAATTAAATAAGTGAAAAAATTTTCAAATAAATATTCAAAAGAAACAACCTCATCCACGTAAAGAAGTTCGTGGCCTTTATTATGATTTTATTACCAAAAAAATTGTAAATTGTTTTTTAAGAATAAAAATGCAACAAAAAAAAATAAAAATAAAAAATAGTCAATTTTTATAATAAATCTTATCATTGAATAGATAATTATTGATAATAAAATAATTAAGTTTAAGGAATTAGACTTATTTTAATAAATTGGACTATTCCTATTATTGGCTAAAAAAATTGGACTTATATCAAGTTTTCCCTTTTTTTATTTTGTAATTTTATTTTATTTTTAAAAAAGTAAATTATGTTGCAGTCCTATTAGATTAAAAATGTGATCGTGTAAATCTTATCATATTTAGGATATCCTTATTGAATTCTACCATATCTCTTAGGTTATATATTATCCTATTAGAGTTGTAATCTTATTGCGGTAAGGATTTTAGCTTACTACTACTATAAATAAAGGCCAATGGGGTGACATAACAAACATCTCACAATTACACATCTCTTTCTTTCTATTGTTGTCGCACCCCTTCTCTATGTCCTTTATATTGTTCAATAAATTAGGGTTACAACACGTTATCAGCATGCTCTTGCCAGAAGCTAAGGAACTAAAGGTTCGTGGTGGAGGTTCTTCTGCAAATTCAAAGGCTCAGTTGTTTTTATGCCTATCAGGTTCTTTAAAAATAAATTAAGATATTTGAAACGACCATGAAGCATGAAAACATACATTCCCTATGATGCATGAACCCCTTATATTTATATTTTCCTTCCGATATACATATATATATATATATTGTATATGTTCATATATTTGTCAATATATATATATATATATACACATACACATATTCATGCATTACGCAACTATAATTATACTATGTCACATCCCGGCCCGGGGCGGGACCACTTCCCGGACCCAACTCCACCATAGCACTATATTGTCCGCTTTGGGCCCCAACCACGCCCTCACGGTTTTGTTTCTGGGAACTCACAAGAAAACTTCCCGATGGGTCACCCATCCTGGGATTGCTCTCGCGCGCTACTCGCTTAACTACGGAGTTCCCGTGGAACCCGAAGCCAGTGAGCTCCCAAAAGGCCTTGTGCTAGGTAGGGATGAGAATATACATATAAGGATCATTATCCTGGGTGATGTGGGATGTCACATACTATGTGGAATTTGTGAGCCAAAGAATCAAAAGAAATTAGAAGCAATTAGGGTTTTTCGAAACCTAGAAATTTTGAAAAAAAAAAAAAATTTCTAGAATTTTGTGGCTGAGTTGCGGCTTCGAGCTGTGCTGCCTTGCTAAGCCACGCTAGCTAGCATGCAGCCAAGCTGTGTCCAGAAAAAACGACCAGCCTCTGGCCTTGGTTTTAGGTTTTAGTTGGGTTGTAGAACATGTTTATGGTTTCCTCAAAATATTATAATACTAGTATGTAATAAGGTACCCTGCAACACAAGTGAGTCAAAATATGTATGGTACAACAACAAGATATCTCAACATCAAATCTAAATCGTTATCACAAGAAACCAATGCTCATTAATTTATGTAGGCACACAAGTCCATTGTAGAGATATTAAGACAATGGAACATACTAGGTGTAGGTTTTACATTCTAGTACTACATCACATGAGATGCGCTAGTCGCATCACATACGAGTCCAAAACATCACACAAAAGGACATGTTGGCACCTAACTCTAGATCCAAAGAGAATGTAAATGGTGCATGTAAACTACATGCGAAGCTGGTCCGTAGTCTAGGACAGTACAAATAACTAAGAGACACTGTGCAAACATGTAACAATACGCAAATAAGATGTAAGGGTGTCATGCCACAAGGTTATACTCACAAATAATATTATAAACATAAAGTGTACAAAAAATCTATTTGTAAAGTTAAACATGGCATGTCACATCATAGTATATAAAAGCAGTTGTCCGAAAAGACCCACTCACATATACATGCATGTCATAACGGTCCAACTATTCTGCTCGTGGTACACCTTCGGATGGTCCTCTCCTAAATGGGAAACTACACTAATGATTAAAGTAATAATAATTGAAGTAATAAACCTAATTTTCTTTAGGTTGCTCAGAACATAATTTTCGTCAGAAATTTGGAAAGAAATTCAACTACCCCGTTTGGAGCCTTTACACAACCAAATTTGACCTATAATATATCAAAACGAAGCTTAGGATGAGAGGAATAAGATTATACCAATTTTAATGGCAAAAGCTGGTCGAACCTCATCGGAAAATGACTTGAAAGTGACGGTCTGAGTTGGAGTTATTCGTTTTCGTTGGTTTCAAAGTGGATTTGAGCATGCAAGCTCAAACCCATAACCTAGGGATTATGGGAAGTCATCCTACATCTTCAAAGTCAACCATATCAACAAGGTTTGGTTGGGTTTAGCTTGGAAAAATCCTACAACTCGCCAGAAAAACAGAGTTAGGAAGTTTGTCCTTCAAATGCACTAAAAAGTGCATGCATGCTAAGAATACTTACTAAAAACTCGAGGGAGAGTTTGAGAGAGAAATATAGGCTTACCATGGTCAGAGGAGTGATGGTTTCACCGATGTTGGTCGAGCTTCGAAACAGAATTTTCGTTTTCTTCCAAGTGTTGCAAGGCTAAGGAGTTGCTGAGAATGCTTTTGTAGCTTTCATAAAGTTTTTGAGGTGGTGATTTTGTTATGTTTGGCCGAGAGAAATAGGGAATGGAGAGAGAGGGAGCTACAGGAGAGGTAGAGAGTAGAGATGTGAGCAAGATAAGTGTACAACGAGAGGGAGTAGTGAGTGATGTGAGGCGTGAGAAATAATGGGAGAGGATGAGTGAAGTGTTAATAGGATGAATCTGATGGAGTGTGTAAATGATGTGGTTAATGTGGAAGAGTGTGAGAGTAATGTTGAGTGGATAGGTAGAGAGAAAGATGATGTCGTGTGAGAGAAAGAGAGTAGTGGCAAATGGTATCTGGTGGATTTGATGGGTGACAAGAATGGAATTTTAAAAAGGAAAACTAATGAAAATGGTTTGAAAATTTTGAGTTTTAAAGATAAGGACAAAATAAAGGGTAAAGTAAATAGTACTAGGATTGACTTTTTAGTGTGAAAATGTGGTTTTTCATTAAAATGAACAGTACCAGAAGCTTTTCATTAAAGTTTTTTTGTTTTAAACCCAATTAAAACAATATTAAATGGTCACTTGTTTGTCAAATGAAATCATTTCAGAACATTGTTCAGTTCGAAGGAAGAGGATCCTCTCCGGAGTCGGTTTCACCGGAGCCTCCGGATCCTCCTCTTTCCTCTTCTTTCTCTACAGGTTTTTGGCCCCCAAAGTCGGCGTCATGTTTGTTCCTCCAGAGTAGGCGTCGGGCGAAGTCAGTGTTGTGGCATCCCTGGAACTAGTTATCGGAAAACTTCAAAACCACACAATCGGCGACGACTACTACGACGTTGCCGATAACTAGCTCCCGGGAGGCCACGACGCCGACTCCGACCGATGCCCACTCCGGGGGATCACGACGCCGACTCCGGAGGGCGAAAAAGTGCAGAGAAAGAAGAGGAAGGTGGAGGATCCAGAGGCTCTGGTGGAATCGGCTCCGGAGAAGATCCTCTCCCCTGTTGGAAGCCTTTTTGAGGCTAGTCTAGGTTTCCTATGCAGCATAACGCACAAGACCAATCAGAAAACTGAACCAAAGTAGTGATGTGCGCTGCACAAGTAACGTTTTGAATTTAAATCAGTCCATATAAAAATATAAACTTCACACAGTTTTGTGCACAACATATTTCGTCTGCGTCACATGTTCGTAAAAATGAGTGTTATTTGAAAATAGTAATATAACAGTGAAAAAGTAAAAGGAAAATTGAGGTCCACGTGGAAGGCCTACATGGCATCTTAGGGGCATTTTGATAATTTCTCCCCTACTCAAAATAAAATATAATAAATTTCGGAATGGGTTGTCACACTATGTTAACAAATGTATTGTAAAATAATTCTCAAGTAGGGTGAGAGAGGGACGACAGAGAGACAGAAGGGCTCATGTGTTTCATCCCCTGATGTTGTGCCTTTATTTGTTCTAATACAAGTTGTAAAGGATTTGATCTCCCAAATCCGATGGAATTCCTACTTCTAGTTTACACAATCACATTCCTAAATGAATACTAATTATAACAAATCCATAATAAATTGTCGCATTTTTTATTTTTTTTATGAATATTGATTCACGTTGACATAAGGGTATATTTTAGTTAATTGTTAGAGAATTTGTCTTTGGTTAATTGGTAGATTCATTGTTAGGGATTGTTTTTTAGTTGATAAATCGAATACACATCAAGCTATAATCCTATGTTTCAAATTTTGATAATTAGTCATGGAAACTTTTAGCTTGCAATTTTGATTTTACAATTAATTTGAATGAAAGTACTATCGTTTAATTTTTAGTGTTACCTTTTGTCCAATAATTTTTTTAACACTTTTACAAACTGATCTCTTGGGGAAAAATTGGATCCGCCATGGTATCCGCTCCATTAATCTATAATGTTTGTCAACGACCTATTTATCTTTCATAATTTAGCCACCAAAAATATTCATCAACCATACTCGAGAGGCGTCAAAATTGGCTTGAGTTGTTCTCGATGGGATCTCGAGCAGTGGGAAGTGAGACTTAGGTAAAGTTTTGTTTTTTCAATATTTAGGTGTTCTAAGTGGGTCGGGAAGCCTCAATCTCGTATGAGGAGGTCCACAAGGCTGCTTATTTTCATGGTGGCACTAACCATCCTCAATTAGGTAAAGAGTTTGAATGTAACTAAAATTATAGGGTTATATAAGTGTTTCACATATAAAACAGTACATATCTAAAAAAAGTTTGAAAAAAGTGGAACATGTTTTTTTTGGAGAAAGACTTTGCTACCCAAGATCCTCCTCATTTCACTTAATTTTTTTTTTCTTCCAAATGTAGAAAGATTAGGTGAGATTAGCTTTTCAGCAATGGTCGCGTGCGAGACACCTACCATCTTCCGAGAGGGTGAGGACCATTACCCGCAGAAACCTCCTGTTCACCTCTCCTCCACCAAATTTATTGATAATAAATTCATGACGAAAGTAAACGATACAAGTAAGGGGACTATGCCAACACCCGTAAGACAAAACGATCAACGAAAACGATAATAAGGACAAAAAGAAATATCACAAGCATGGGTTGAAGCTACAATATCTGGAACTGTTGACCACGAGTAATAAGCGTAACTATCTATCCCAAATGAAGCTAAAAGATATGCAACTTGATTTTCATCTCTATAAAAATGTGTGCACATAAATTGCATTTGACGAAGTCATCATAGACAATTCTTCCAATCCACCATAATAAACCAAGGGAACACATTAGGAATCTTAAAAAGATAGTGAATAACCAATATGGAATTTGTTTAAATCCATAAATGTTTCCAATCTTTGACCCAAGTTATACGCACAACCTTAATGAAAGTAAGAATTTTTGCACCAATTGAACTTACAAATTTTATGTTTGATTCAAAAGCACCAAATGCCCTACCCTCCGATGAGCGAAAAATCCCTCAAAATCTGGCACATTCATTAGCATAAGCCCCATCGACATTAACCTTGAACCACCCAACCTTTGGCAACCTTCAAATAACTGGAATAAAGGATGGAGCCATAATAGAAAGCAACGAGATACCCAAAATTGAGAAAATAGACAACATTGAAGAGGAGGAGCTACCACTTCAAAAACACAATAGAGTTGAGTCACAAAACCGAACGGCTAGCCAGCACTTAGCATCTAATATGAAACTAATTTGATTATGAAGAAACCAAATGCTCATATAAAAGTATGTGCCACTATAATCCAAAGTTTTCCATTACAACCAGAAAAAGTTCTAAGAAATGTTTTCCAAAAAACATGTAACATTGATTGTACCACTAGAGAAGGACAACGAAAAAGCTCCAACAACCAAGACCAAAGACCAACAGTCCAAAAGCATTCTAAAAAAAAATTGAGGGAGATACTCAAGAGCTGACGTATCAGTCAGGAGACTACCATGTAAGACTTTTCCAAACGGTTATGATTTGCTTTGGTTAAATCTGATGAGACCAAATGATTTTCCATCAAAGCACTTGGCTATCAATGTTAAGCAAGTGAGAATAAGTCTTTTTAGCTATAAGAATACCAGAAAAAGAGATAGAACAACATAAAGAGTTAGAAGATGCCAACACCAGAAGAGGAGTAGTTGTAATTAAAGCAGCAACTTCAGGAAAAATAATAGTAGTGAAATGCTACGGCAAGTCCAAATGAGAACCGCATATAAAATAGCTCACCGAGGCTTTGACAGTATAAGCAAGTGCATTAGGGATGCCGAGATATGAAATCCAAGTGGCCCGCCCAACCAATTATCAAACCAAAATAAAACTTGAGAACCATCACCCACAATCCAAGTCAAATGTGAAGAGATAATAGAGAGAACCTTTTTTAAAACCCATCCACACCGAGCATTTTTTTTTAAGTGGAAGGAGGAATCAATCCTCTATGCAAGAAGCGAGATTCACCATATCCCAAGAACGCTTTAAAATCAATGAGCAATTTAGAACTGCCAAATCTTTTAACCTAAAGGCACCAAGAAAGATGCTTTGGGTGACAACAAACATGCAAAGAAATTAGAGAAGTACCACGATAGTCTAGATCACCTAGAAACCAAATTATTTCGATTCTGTCTGGTTCAATTTTAGTTTATTTATTTATGTTGTTGTTAACCTAGAAATTGAAGAGAAAATGAAGAAAAAAAAAAATATAGTGAATAAGGCTTTCAGCATATTTGGACCTTTAAGTGTGCTTACAACCTTGGATTGAAATTTGACCAAAGATTGACTTGGAGTTGGGCTTGGAAAATGAGTACTAACATAAACAACAATAACAAAGCCTCGTCACACCAAATGAAATCTGTCGTATGAATTCTAGAACGTTACGGCGCTTGGTTTCGGGCAAAATCTTCTATTAGTACCTAATACTGTATGTTTTTTCTTGAAGTTTGTTTCGGCTGAATTCAGTTCAGTTCAATTCTGAACCACCAAAATTGAATCCGAATCAATAATTTTTTTTTTTTTTTTAAGTGTCTAGAAAAAAAAAGAATAAAAAAGAAAGAGTAATAACTTTTAGCGTTGGAATTGCGTACGCTGTGCTGCATTGCGGTGAAAGCAGCAGTTCCGAATCACCCTCTCTCTGAGTCTCTCTCTGTCGCGTAAGGAGCTTGGCATGGAAACGGAGGACATAATAGCAGAAGAGCTGCAAAACGTAGAGGCTGAAATCCAAGGCGTCCAAGGTAACCAACCCCTCTCTTTCTCTCTCTCTCTCTCTCCGCTTTCTGTTTTCCTTTTCCCTTTTTTTCAATAATTATTTATTTCTTCATTTGATACTTTCCATGCTTCAGTTTTTGAAACCTAATTTACGATAGGATTATTATGATAAACCAGAAAAGAAAATGGTTTATGAGGAATTAAAGTATTAATCTTTACGAATTTTGAGTACTAGTTTAAGAGACTGGCTTTATTTGGAGCTGGGTAAATTTGTTAAGTCTATATTATAATGCAATTGCAAGTGTAACCAATATTTTCTGGAGAGTAATCACGAATTCACTATATGAGGAATTAAGTGCCAAGTGTCTGGTTGTTCAAGTCATGGAGCCTCTCTGGAGACAGGGGTATCGCTGCATACGTATTAGGTGTTATTATTCCCATAAATCTCATGTCCGAAGCCTCGTGCGCTAGGCTGCCCTGTAATGTATGATGTTTTTGGTCTGTGTTAGGTTCATCTCATTTTTTTTTTGTCAAACGATAGATTTTGTTAGATTACATGTTTAGATTAGCCACCGACTGGGGTTTGAACCCACACCCTCATGCAAGGGATCAACACCTTTCCACCACTCTGGTAAAGGGCCACTTGCATAAAATCATCAGATTACGAGAATGGGGATTCAAATTTGGGTTTAGAAGACCTCATTTTTCAATTTTGCTAATATTGTTTTTCTTCCCGTTGTGTCTGATTTGATTCATTGGATAATTTGTATTTTAGCCTTCTAACTCATTAGAGGATTTAAAATGTATGTTTTGGTAGATCAATGCGGATAATATTTTCTGATAGACAATTCCTATTAAAAAATAGAAAAGATAGTAAGTGTATGTTATCTGATATGATCTGTCTGGAATAAGTTACGGAAGTTTGTCCACGTTTTTCTTATATATTAAGAACACAGTGATTTATGCGTATGTCTCGTTTTTCAGACCAAATTAAGATATTGCTTGACCAACAAGAGAGTTTATATGAAAGGCAATCTGAACTGCAAGCTTTACTTGAAGCATCTAAAGATTCATCATATCCTGTTAAAGGTGCTTCAAATGCTGAGGAAAACTGGTCTGGGATATTTGAGTGGGATTCTCGAGCTAATGATGTTAGGTTCAATTTATTTGGCATATCCACATATCGTGCAAATCAGCGAGAGGTAAATTCTGTTTCTGGATTGTTCTTTTTCAAATTTCCTGCTCCTTTGTTT
Source organism: Pyrus x bretschneideri (assembly GCF_019419815.1). Lineage (NCBI taxonomy): Eukaryota > Viridiplantae > Streptophyta > Magnoliopsida > Rosales > Rosaceae > Pyrus > Pyrus x bretschneideri. The sequence continues at coordinate 65,053 of NW_025999808.1, read as the reverse complement.
GCTATCATATTGTCAGCTCTCTACCAAGAAAGAGAATATATGGGATCTTATTGCACTCTCCGTTTGGGTACTTCTTATTTGTAAGCAGATGTTGAATAAATTCATGGATTGAGTCAGGTAAAAATTCATATAAATTCATATCTAAGTTTACTTAATAATGGAGGAGTTCCTTTGCAAGTTGTCAATAAGCATGAGCTCTGTCTACAAGAAGATGTTTTAAGTAAATCATGTTTCAGCTTTAATGAAAGCAATTGAACATAAGTTAGTGATAAGAAATTGAACACCAGTAAACAAGATTTTTGCAAATATTTTGAACACCATATCTGCGTGCAACTATCGACATAAATATGTAGTATAAACTGAAGATGCCAATTTCCCTTTGAATAGATAACGTCAGCTTTAATGAAAGCAATTGAACATAAGTTAGTGATAAGAAATTGAACACCAGTAAACAAGATTTTTGCAAATATTTTGAACACCATATCTGCGTGCAACTATCGACATAAATATGTAGTATAAACTGAAGATGCCAATTTCCCTTTGAATAGATAACGTCAGTTTCAGATGGTTCAGTAGTCTTTCAAAAGTAACCCAGTTTTCCTCTCTCAGTGACTTATATTTCCACAACTGTATACCGCAAAGAATAACTGGATCCATCTAGATTAACTGTGACCTGCATCAGCACATTGTTGCTTTGCACTGTCTCAGTTGAAGGTGTGGAGATTGGCTGGCCAAAGGATAGAAAAAAAAAATAGCTTAGTAATCAGTCGGATAAAAATTGGAAGAGCAGCGGAAAAAATCACGACAGTACAAGCATTTTTCTTTTCATTTCACGTTTAAAGACAAAAACCTCATTATTTGCTCATTCTTCATAGAATCATATGGAAAGCTAGAAATTCTAGGGCAGCGGTGGCAGTAAACAGCTGAGGGTGTTGTATTCTTCTCGGGACGAGATTGACGTGTCCTGGAAAATGGATAGATTTTGCTCACTGGGAAGATCACAGGGAAATTGGCTAACAAAAACTAGTTTGCCGACAGCTAGGGTTTGGGCAGGGGCCAACTGCTAGGTAAGAAGCACAAAGTCCTAGTTTTCTCTAGGCTTTGGTATATGTAGAGAATATTTGAGATTAATCTTTGTATGCACTTCTCCGTGAAAATGAGGGAGTCAATAGCTACACAAAGAATACAAAGAGAAGTATTTCAGTTACTAGTAATTATAATTAATGACCTTATCAGTACTTCTGTAATTCGAAAAGTCAACTCCTACGCTCGCATAAATAGTTGTTTGAGAGTCTTTATAGCTGATTCATTGTGGTTTCATATGTCATTTTATTTTATATATAATACAAGTATTAGTTTTGATCATTCAAACTGAAAACTAGTTCTTCCAATCAGATAACGTGGGCTTTGGCCCAAGTAGTGGATGGATATGGTAGCTGGAATTGTGAATGTTTTATCTTTCTCCCGTACCAGTTGTGTTTCTCTTGGTGGTATCGCTAATTGCACTCCAGTAGTTCTAGCGTTATATTAGTGCCAGTTCGCCCTTTAGTTGTTAAAGTTCAAACTGTTTTTTAGATGCTTATCCCCATCTCTTTCTTTAGATTTGCTGATAGTGGCTAATTCATGCCAGATTATCAATGCTGTGATGAGTGGAAGAGATGTTTTAGTGATTATGGCTGCGGGTGGTGGCAAGAGCCTCTGTTACCAGCTTCCAGCAATTCTTCGTGATGGAGTTGCTCTTGTTGTCAGTCCTTTGCTTTCATTGATTCAGGACCAGGTTGTAATAAATTCTATCCATCACTTTACAAAAACTGTGTCCTGAAGATTTTAGTCAGGTTATTCAACAAACTACCATTGCTTCAGGTGATGGGTTTGTCAGCTTTAGGCATTCCAGCTCATATGTTGACATCAACTACTAATAAGGAGGAGGAGAAGTCAATATACAAGTCCCTCGAAAAGGGGGAGGGAGATTTGAAAATATTGTACGTGACACCAGAAAAGATATCAAAGAGTAAGAGGTTTATGTCAAAACTTGAAAAGTGCCATAACGCTGGTCGTCTATCTCTCATTTCTATTGACGTAAGTATGTTGCCTTGAATGATTCATTATACCTTGAAGCAAAAATAGGCACATTGGTATTTTGGCTTTATCATCCTTCAGCAATCAATAATTTTTTATTCTTTAGTTAGTAAGTTGAATATCTCTGTGTGTCTAATATCATGGTGTATTTTTTCAGGAGGCACATTGCTGCAGCCAGTGGGGTCATGATTTTCGACCTGACTACAAAAGTCTTGGTATCCTCAAGACTCAGTTTCCCAATGTTCCTGTGATTGCTCTGACTGTAAGTTTTTTTTTTTGTCTTTAATTCTTATATCCTCTTTAGAGGCACTATCACAATTCCATAGCTTCTTCCACTCCCGTCTCGAATAAACAAAAAGTCATCAATTTAAATTTTGGGTATTCAATAGAAGTTAAAGTACCTTGTTAATTTTATTTCTCTTTATTGGCGAGAGCTTTGATTTCATTGTGTATTGTATCAGTTTCCGTATTAATAAAATTTAGGGAATTGTTATTGGCACTCCAACAATCTCATTTTGCACTCCAAACTTTCTATAATTGGAAAGAAAATTACATTTGTGAGGAGTGTAGAATGAGATTTTTGGAGTGCTAATAACAGTTCCCAAAATTTATGGTAATAATTTGCTGAATGCTGGTCACAATTTTCTCTTCCATGCTGGTGGTAGAGAAGCAAAGGAAAGCATGACAGAGGGGCTGTTATTTTTTGTTCTGTATCTGGCAAAATGATGCTATTGAGTGCTTTCAAATTTGATAATAAATTCATTAAATTATTGGGGCATTTCAATCAACTCATATGAAACTAATAGAACGGGAAAAAGCAGTTTGGGGTTTGCGGTTTAACCTTCATTCGTAGATAATATAGAGGAATGAAAAGAATGGAGTAACCATGTGCTTGCTTCTAATCGTATTTTTTGGTTGACTTGATGGGTTTGTCATACTGCAGGCCACTGCTACCCAGAAAGTGCAAAGTGATCTGATGGAGATGCTTCACATTCCTAGATGTGTAAAATTTGTCAGCACAGTCAACAGGCCAAATCTATTTTATATGGTTTGTTTGTTTTTTCATTGTTTCTGGCTTTGAATTTGAAGAGGGGTCGCCATAATTCTTTGTGCTTTAGGTACGAGAGAAGTCTTCAGTTGGCAAGGTGGTGGTTGATGAAATTGCAGAATTTATTCATCACTCTTATTCAGATCATGAATCTGGCATAGTGTATTGCTTTTCTCGAAAGGAATGTGAACAGGTCTGTGTTGTTTGTTTATTTTCATTGTTGGTTGCTTTCAGTTGACTGTCACATAATTTGTAAAAAGTGATAGCAGATATGGACAAAATAAATCCTGAAATGATGGAACTGTAAGCAGTTTTAAAGCACAATGCCTGAATTTGGTTAGATAAACTTTTGATATGTTAACAAATTTCCAAAATTTTTTTGGAGTCAAAACAGAATTGCTTAAGTATCACAGTTTTGAGCATATTTCCGAAATATAGAAATCTTTCCCTATAGATAATTTTCACTTAGAACACACTTTGTATCCTGTTTTGTAAATGTAAGTTTTATAGGATTCTGTTGTTGAGTCTCTCTCTCTCTCTCTCTGTCTTGTCGGCTACAGTGAGTCTGATATGACTCATGACCACAACTGTTTAATTTATCTAAACTGGATTATTCTATATATTTTTTGCAAGAATTTGCTTACTTAGCGTAAATTCACACATGATTGGGGCTTTAGCATAATTGTCATGCATAGAAAGGTGTTTTAGGTTGTAGCATCATACATAATTGCTTGTCCAAAATAGCATTATACATAATTCCTTACGTTTAGAATTCTAGGTTGCAAAGGAGCTGCGTGAGAAAGGAATATCAGCTCATCATTATCATGCAGACATGGATGCAAATGCTCGTGAAAATGTTCATAAGCGGTAAATTTATTGACTCATTATAGATATTTTGCAGAGATTATTTTTCCAGTATGATTTGTGGCTGAGGGTTGTTATTACTTTGACTCTCCTCTGGAACTTGCTCTTTGATGTATCCGGCAATAAATTAAACTTAGCAAATTAGAGAATAACTAGAAACACACAAGATTTATACCGGTTTGGTAGAACTTGTGCCTACGTCCAGTTGTGATTTCTCTAGGTAGAGAAACCATGACTTCTTTGATAAATAATAGAGCATACAGTACTTTTGCAAACCCTCGAACTAATCCCTTTCTTCCCTCGGCTGTCTCTCTGTTTTCTCACTTTCTTTATTAGCCTTTCCCGCACCTCTATTTATAAGTATAGGGTGCGGTTTACATCCTATTTTCTGATTAGGTTTCCTATTCTATATGGGATAGGAAAAGTACACTTTCTTTCCTATCCAGTTTGGCTTCTAGGATTCCTAATCTAATTTTACAAGAGAACTTAATTCTTTCGTAATCCTTGTAGGACAAGAATCTGTGCACCTTTTGGTTTCCTAATACAACCCTAAACAAGATAGGAGGTTAACAAAAGACGGACTAAAAAGCTAATAATCTCCACCTTGGTGAGTCGAACCAAGTCTTGACTGTTGCACCCCAGATTATATTCGAACCTTCTTGAAGCAGCTCTGGAAATCTTCAAGAACCTTCACCTTGGCAAACTTCTTCTCGCCTACCTCAAGTGAGGAGGTGCTCCACCTTGATCAATCAATGAGATCAATCAAGTTCAAGCAATGCTTGAATTTCTTCCAAGTCCCCTGCAGAGTCAGCATCAATGTACCCTAGCACCCTTGTCACCAAGAACCTCTCAAGTAATGCAGAATCAACTTTACTGCATCCCATTGTTGCTTTCCTGGATTTGCCATGTACTTGGAAATGACGCTGATTGCTTGAGTTAAGTCGGGTCGTGTCACACCATTGCAAACCTTAGGCAGCCCCCAACATTAGCATAGGGAACCTTCTCCATATCTGATTTCTCTTTTTCTGACTTAGGACACTATTGGCCACTTAATCTGAAGTGAGCTGCCAAAGGAGTCGAAACTGACTTTGCTTCTAGCATGTTGAACTTCTCAAGAACCTTATGGATATATTTGGCTTGTGATATATAGATCCTACCACCGGTCCTATCTCTCTGAATTTCCATGCCAAGGATCTTTTACGCAGCACCTGGATCCTTCATGTCGAACTCCTTGCTTAACATCTTCTTCAAGTCTTGAATTCTAGACTTGGCTTGACAAGTTATTAGTGTGTCATCCACATATAGCAGCAACAATATGCTCATCCCATCTTGGAATACATGGTACTACACTCAACAATCATATAAGCAATTTCCTAAAATTAATTTTCAGCATAAAGGAATCAAATCTCTTGTACCACTGCCTTGGAGACTGCTTCAGGCCATACAGGGACTTCCTGAGTCGACATACTAGGTTTTCTTTCCCATATTCGGAAAACCATTTTGGTTGAGCCATGAAATCGTTTCCTCTGGATCCCGATGGAGAAACGCAGTCTTCACATCCATCTGCTCAATCTCCATGTCATGCTGTGCTGCCATTGCTAAAAGCAATTTTCATATTATATATGGGATAGGAAAGTAAACTTTCTTTCCTATTCCAATTTTCCTTCTTGGGTTCCTAATCTAATTGTATAAGAAAACTTAATTCTTTCCTAATCCTTGTAGGACAAGAATCTGTGCACCTTTAGCTTTCCAAAATACAATCCTAAACAAAATAGGACTTCAACAAAAGACGAACCAAAAACCTAACATGGGTATCATGGAATTACATGAATGTTGCTAAGTATGCTGGTCTATTCTTTTTTTTTTTTAAGGGACAAAATCTTTCTGGATTGTTTGTGCTGAGTGCTGACTAAAGTATACCATGGATTAACCTCTTATTTGTCACATTCCTTGAAATTCTGGATATCTTTTCCCTAAGTATCATATCCAAAAGTCAAAGTTGCCCAAAATTCAGATGATGTCACGATACACAGAATGAAGAATTGGATATGCATATCGTATTTGCTACCCAAGCATATGACCATTTTGATTGTTAATTACCATTCCTAGCTCATGTGTTAGGAGGTGGAGGACAGGGATTAGTAGTGAGTTTATCTAATTTTTAAGAGATAATTGATGGCAGACCGAGAGGTAGGTTTAGAGCCTTGAGAGGGCTCAGAGAGGGGCATTTTGCTCTCCACAATTTGTTTTACATTAGTTGATGATCTTTAGATGCTTGAAAACTTGGTTTAGGTTGTCAACCTTTATGGGTTACCTGCAGGATTGAAGATTAATAGATAGTTTTATTAACTGAATGCCCAGCTCATATTATTCAAGCCCGCCTCTTAAAACTCAATTGTTACCCTTTATTATCTATTTTTAGCAACTAGTATTATCTTTATGGATGTTTAGGTAACTCTGTATGCATATCGCCTATTCCGAGCTCACACATCATCACGTCTTAATGCATATTCTTTTGTTTAGTCACTTTCTCCTCTTTCGTATGTTTGATAACACAGGTGGAGCAATGGAAAGCTACAAGTCATCGTAGGCACTGTATGTTTGTTTGCAGTTCCCTTTTTCACCGTAAAGAACTTTATTGTTTTCCTATTTATCTTCCTTACACCTTAGCTTGCATATGCATTCCAGGTAGCATTTGGCATGGGAATCAACAAACCAGATGGTTAGTCCTTCAACATTATTTGCTTTGATTTTGTGTTGTATGAGTTCTCCAATCGAAATTTATCTTCTTTGCATTGACAGTATGTGGGGACTTAATAGATTATGGTGGTTATCTGGTCATCATATTTGGACTTGACTCCTAATGGGAGTCATTTATGAATCATGAAGTTCTGAAAACCATTATGCATACAGGTCAAGATATTCCTAATTTCCCAGCACATGGTAATATGCGCACACACTATCAGTACTGTACATAAGGTCTGAATCTGCAAAAATATTCACTAAACAGTAAACTAAGAGAACCTTAATAGATGATTGAATGGTGATTTGATTCTTTTAACATGGTGAGTCCCAGAAGGGAAAGGATCTTTAGCTCGAATCTGCAACTTGATTTATAATTTACTCCTTTTACATCATAATGACCATGTTTTTATTTCTTCGATCAATAGTACTATCAAAACTGAGACGTAAGGGACCCGAGCTGGTTACTTGGGTCCTTTGTTTCTCTCTGAATTGAGCATTATGACCAGCACACATAGCCCAACTCTTGGGCACTCGGTCTTAAATTTGCAATGTTCATGTATTTTCCCCAATAAAAGCATATTATCATTAATGTGTAGAAATAGGGGAATTGTTTGGAATCTTTACAGAGCTAATACAACTAGAGGTTCAGAAAATAAAGAAAGGTGCAGTTTGATTCGGGCAATCCCAGAATCTTGTATTGCATTATTTGTGAGAAGCCTAAGTTGGGAAAAAGGGCTTGGTGCTGGCAGTTTTATTTTGTTTTGTTTGAATGGAGAGAAATAGGGGAAACATTTAGGGTGTGAAGGGGGAGAATGTGGATTACTTGTGGGTTAGAGTTTGTTTCTGGACATCCTTTTGGCTCAGATAGTATGGACTGACTGTTTATGCGATTTTATTTCCTGATTGGGGACTGTTCTATGTTTGTTAGTTCTTTTGTTTGTTTTCTTTCTTTTATCTTTTCTTGTTCTTTAATTGCATGTAGTTCAGGGAACACCATGTCTCTTGTGTTGTAATTTCCTTTTGTTTTCAATGGAAATCTTAGCACCTTATAAATATAATGATATTAAAGGGGGAATAATTTTTCATAATAATTAATAACATAAGAATTTAAATTGGTAAGTATGAGTAACATTTTATGGGGAAAAGTTTCATATATGGGTGGATCGGGGACAAGTTCAGTCTAATGTTCAAGGTCTTGGGATCACAGACAGCAAAACTTGTGCAGTCGATGCTTTCTTTCTTCACTTATCTTCTATTTCCTTATGTTGTCTTGTTTTTCCAAGCCATTTGAAGTTTGCATACAAATACAAATTTAATCTTATTTTTCTGTTCCGTCAAAGAAGTCTTTTTCTTTTCCTGTTATATCTAATACTTGGTAACTGCTTGTAGTCAGGTTTGTCATCCATCACAGCCTAAGTAAATCAATGGAAACATACTACCAGGTTTTTCACCTTCCCAACTGCTAACTTACATATCCTTTAAATTTATCCCTTCTGTAACCTTCGTAAATCCAGGAAAGTGGCCGAGCTGGACGAGATGGACTCCCTTCTCAATGCCTACTGTATTTTAGACCCGGTGATGTTCCTAGACAGGTATTATTTTCTGCTATCGCGCTGGTTCATGTATAATTTCCTAAACAATGTGATCTTTAGATATTATTTTCTCTGAGCAGAGTTCAATGGTCTTCTATGAAAATTCTGGATTGCAGAACCTTTATGACATAGTACGATATTGTCAGGTAGTATCCGTTTTCATTTTAGTCGTCCTACCAGTTACATAGTTTCGTAATATTTGTAGCCTTGCGCCACATGCATTTGATTTTTTGTAATAAAAGTACTAAATCTAACATTAGTCTTATCAATTTCTCTTTAAAATTGCAGTCAAAAAGACAATGCCGCCGTAGTTCGTTTTTCCGCCATTTTGCTGAGCCATTACAGGACTGCAATGGTAATAAAGTGTTATTGGTTGTTCCTCTGTATGCTCAAGAGCACATGCATAAGCACACACGGGGACACACGTCCTTTGTTTGGTTTTACTAATTCTTATAACTAATGTATGCTAACTCAGGGATGTGTGACAACTGTGCATTTTCCAATGAGGTTAAAGAGCTGGATGTGTCACGTATGTTTCTTTGTGTTCTCTTCAAAAGAAAAGAGTACAATTCTGTATAATTGTCTATTAGTTTCGTTCATACTGTTGGCATGCTTTACAGGTCATGCAAAGGTTATTATTTCTTTGCTGCAAGATGTACAAGAAAATGATCAAAGATTGACTGTGCTGCAATTAGTTGATAAAATCAAAATAAAGCACAAGGAACTAGGTATTTTTATTGCTTCATTATATAATTCTTTTTGTATTAGATGATTGATTCCGGTGTAGTAGATCTAGGAATGAGTTCAGGGATTATTCTCTTTCTCATATAGTGTGGGATATGTTAGCAGCCGTAAAATGATTTTGATTCAGTTTTAGTTACTTGTAAATAGATCTACTTGAGAGGTCTTAGCTAGTTTTGCTGGATGGTGGATTTCTTATCCACTATTTTGTAATTCATGTTATTGTTTTAATAAATTGTTATCATTTCTTCTTCTAAAAAAAAGAAAAAATTGATTCCGGTGTAATAAATGTACCATTTTAGCTATCATGGAAATGTTTGTACAACCAGAAAATAATGGTAAACTAATTCAGTTTTTTAATTTCAATCTGAGTTACATACTAGCACAATGCATTGATCAGCTTTCCCTATAATAGTGATATCTACTGAGGAGTGAAAAAAGAAATAGAGAGTTTTTAGTTTACTTAGGAAAAATGAAGTTTGTGTAGGTCGAAGGCTGTGCCTTTATTATGTTATTATAAGAATGCTAGAACTGTGTCGTATTATATTTTGGTCTATTCACTATTTCTGCTTGTCTAAGATCTAGTGATGGGAACGAGGGGTTGTTTTCTGTAGTGTGTAGGCCTTGTAGGGTCAAAGGCGTGAGAGGCATGAAACTTTTGGAAAGAACTGGAGGGGCATATTGTATTTTCTGTTCTGTAGTTCCAAGTGTTGTCAATGGCGGAGCCATATAGTTAGTTCACAGGGCACACTACTCAATTGCACATTATTTAGTAGTTACTATATAATTGACTTGTTAATCAGTTTTCTGTCGCACAAAGTAATATTATTGAAAACATATAATGAACCAACGATTATTTGCCCTTCACTTATACATTAATAAATTATGGAACAAAAAGTAAAAAAAAATCAAGAGAGATTTGACTTAAAACACAAATTCTGACACGTTATCATTTAGTAAATGGAAACTTATCATTGGTGTATGAATTACTCAGGTTGTGAGCTGAACAGAGAGGAAATAGAGAAGCTTGTCATACAGCTTATATTAGATCGATTTTTGGTAAGAAGTCAAACTCTTGGACCTTGAAAAAGTCGTCGTTCTCAATTGTTTGATTTTTTTCTGATCTGATTTTTGACAATCACAGAAAACTCTTTAAGAATTCTAATTTTTAATGTTCCGGCATGTGCATGTATTTGGTCTTAAATCTTGATGTTCCTGCAAGGTTTTAAATAATATTTGTTAGTGTGATATACATTTTTGGCCATTCCTGAACCCCTAAGGTTCATTTGGCCCATTTGGTTTGCGGGATTTGCTCTTTGGGCAGGAAATACCCATGCTCATTCCTTGGGGATGGGAATAGAAGATTTTGAGTGTTCCAAAATGTGGAAATGAGAATGACATCAAGGAAAATTTCATTGTTTTTCATTCTGACTATGCAGTTATCAGAACCAATTTTTTTTTTTTAGCCTTTGAATCACACCCCAGCATTGTGTATAAAAAAGTTGTATTCTAAATTGTCAACCAAGATAATTTAGTCAGAAAAGATGCATTGTTTGCATTTCTCTAGTCATGGGAACAACACCCCAAAGGGTATGAGATTCCCCTTTCATGTGCTTGGAATACATTGTGGCAGTTATCTGTTTCCATCAATGGTCTTCCTAAACATGAGAACAGGATCTCATTCTCATCTATCTCATCAGCGAATCAGCGAATCAAATAGACCCGTAAGCCTTTTGGGGTCTGCTTATTTGCCAAAAATTATGAGAAGGCTCCGGTTTCGAAGGTCCTAAAATCTCCAATCTCTATCTGCATTTGTTTGCTTGTCCATGCATAGGGTGGGGTTGCAGGTGAGGATTGTAAGTTTGATATACATTGATGTTGGCTCTCAGCTTAAGCTTTTGGGCCTTATAATTCTGTTACAGTGCCATTTTCTTTTAGTTTCTGAATTATTTCGTTAAAGCATATTGTTCTTATTATTAATTTTTTTTTTTTGCAAGACAAAAAATTTGTCTCCCAAGGTTTTTATTTTTCATTCTCTATAAATTATGCCCTGTTAAATCTTCTGTAAGCATGTTATTATTTTTGTTGAATCTTGATAACTCTGATATGGTTGTTTCAAGTACGTGATATAGAATCACACTGTTCTTGATGCAGAAAGAAGAATTTCAGCATACAGCTTATGCCACAAATGCATATGTAACAATAGGACCCTTGGCAAAGCAAGTATTGCAAGGTCAGAAATTATTCTTTCTCGAAAGTTATACTAACATATTTTATACAGGAAAAGTTTATGGTATTATCTGAAATGCTATTTTTTGAAAGTTACAGTTTGAGGCATTTTATTTAAGAACGACATATCTTGTAGCATAACTGGTGCCTTTGCAAGGACAGTAATGTCAAAACACCCATAAGCTTGTCATGATAATGTTAATGTCCTACTTAACGAGTTGATGTTGAACCCCCTTTAAGAAAAAAATCAGTCTTGTAATAGGCAGAGATTGATGATTTATCCATAATGCTTAGTAAATATAACAAGAATTTACCTAGAACATTTATATAGGGGCACACTGCACTAGAATTCAGTGATCCAAACTGTCAAATTTACAGCTCATTTTCAAAGACTACACCTGCTAGGATCACCCATATCAAAAGGTGCTTGTGCCTTTAAGATATTGCCAACGAGACAGTCATGAGTCCTTTTGGGCTCTCCTATTTCAAAGTAATACTGCAGCATTCAAGTTCTAATTTACTTACCAGTTCTGTTATAGAAGTTTGCAGAAGCTTTAACCATGCCCTAGAGGATATCTTTGAAGGTGGAATGCTAACTGTGAGAATTGCGAAACTTAAGCCATTTTCCATCCCATTTGGAGTGAGTTTCTAGTTTTGCTGTTCTCAAGTCTAACCCTTATGTGAATTGCAGAACGTCAGATAGTTTTACATTTTGAGGTATTCTAAGAAAAGGAGTCGCATATTATCACAAGTTTCCTTGAATGCTATTCTTGATATGTCTATATTCCATTAATAATAGCAAAATAAAACATGTCGGTTACGGTATGAAAGTGATTAACTGTGGAAGTAAAGATCCGCTTTTACGCTAACGTTGGATATATGTCTATATTGGTCAATCTGGCCAAATTGCACGCCCCTGTAATTTGGTGTAAAATATTCTTACACCTATGGGTGCTACTGCACGTGATACATGTTTATTAAAGAAAATATCGTTGATGGTCCAATTTACCTAGAGCCTACTTTATACCTGTTTTATATCGGTTGTTTAGGTTCCTGTGCTGAAAATTTGGTCTAAGAGCATCTCCAATGGAGTAGGCAATTGATTAGTCAAACCCATTTGATTGCTTAATCCATTGGAGTGACACTTTTTCCATGGGGCAACTGAGTAGCCAACATGCCACATCAGCTTTTATAGTACAATTTTGCCTACTTTAATTGCCTATACCATTGGAGATGCTCTAATAAGATGCATATTTTCCTTTTTGAGCGCCGTACCTGCAAATAGAAAGAAAGAGAATTGTGATGTAACTTGACTCAATTTCAGTGTCATGATCACCTACATTTCACCTTTCACTGTCCATGAACTACTGAAACTCATAGTAACCGCTTGGAAAAAAAGGTTTTATGTTACTCTTGACTCCGTTTTCGCTTCTTTTCTGGTTAGCTCTAATTGACATCAATTCATTTCACATTTAGGTAAGAGAAACATAAAGCTTGAAATGACTAGCGGACAAAAGAAAGTAGCTGGTATGAGATCAGTTAAACACAGTCGTGCTTCCTCTACTCTGGAATTGAAGCTTGGCGAGCTGAGGAAGGAACTATCTTCAGTTCATGGAGGAATATTTCCACATTCTGTTCTGTCTACTCAACAAATCAGCTTGATAAGTGCCCAGAAGCCAAATTCAATGGAACTGGTTAGTTTTGTGAACACTATTCCATTTAAGATGCATACAAAAAGTTTCTTGTGGTTGTGTAGGGGGAGATCTCTTGCAACAATTTAAGTAATTCGATATCTTCTGTTTGATGAAAACTTGTAGTGCGAGCGCTTCAGTGCAATGTATTATATGCTATTAATCTATGTTGTTGCTATGCAAACAAGGGGTAGGTGTCCTGAATTTATGCATGAAACATATTTAATTTCTTTGCAGTTGGAGAATATAATTGGAAAAGTGAAGACGGAGAAATACGGAAGTAGAATCCTTGAACAAGTGACAAAGTATGCTGATTCGGCGCAGCCTGATGAGGTTAAAGAAGAAGAAGAAAATGAAAACAGAGCCTCAAAAAGGCTAAAGAGCAAAAAGCAACTTATCCTTGTTGAGAGTAGTGATGATGAATCATGATAGGATCAGTTCTAACTCTCTTTTGTTTGACTTCCCACAACATAGACACTATCTGGGTATGGAGCTCGTTTGAGTGCATAATATGCTGGAGATGGAAAATTATGTTTCTTATCAGTTTTCATTGTAAAAGGGAAAAACGGTAAATGTACTAAAAGACAAGCCAATTATGGCTCTGTCCTCGAAATCAGAAAAATTACGCAATGAGCTGAGTTTTTACAATTTATATGCGAGTATTTTCGTCATTTTGCTTTTGTGTATAGAGTGTGTATGGCCGGTTTGTCTTATTTTGGTCTAAAGATTAAAAAAATAGCCTATTTATGTCAATTTCCCAAATATATTTGTGTTGTGAATAATATCTAGGAATATGATTTTATAAATTTAATGTAAAATGGATTTGAAGATCAAATTCTTATAGACTTGTATTACTTGTAGGCAAGTAAAGTTCATCATGATTAATATAAATAAAGGCACAAGGCCCGAAGGTGAAACTCCATTATCACAAATCACTTGTGCCCTTCTCTCTCCACCGTTGTTCCTCTCTCATCCTACTTGAGAATTATTTTACTATACGATATTAGAATGAACGTGACTTTGTGAGAAGAGCCAAAACCTCAAGAAGCGTTATCGAAATTGCTCATCGTCAAAGTATTCTAATTTTTTTTTTTTTTAATTGCATCTTGTTATAATTATTTATTATTGTGATCCAATGGGTCGATTACTTGTTGAGATACAATATCGAAAAGCATAAAATAGAGGGTTTTCAAAACCCTAATCGCGCAGAAACCACGGCTTTGAGCCGGGCCACCGAGCCGCGAAGCCACCATCGTCTAAAACCCTAAGCCCAAGTGAGCGGCATGTCGTTTTCAACATGTATCCTTCCTTCAAGTTCAAACTTGGTGGCCGCCGCCATCTCCAAGTCGAGGCACCCGAGGCTGCAAGTTGATCGCTGCGTTGGTAAGCCTGCGGTCATCTTCGAGCACCATAAGACCATTCCAAAAAAAAAAAAAAAAAATGTTAATCCACGTTTTTTTTTTTGTTGAAAATATAAGATTTTTATTTTTGTAAAATATTTTTCGTTAGTATTAAAGGAAAATTTTATAAAGTATATGGAACCTGATTTTACTATGATCAATAAATGTATATTTAATATATATTTAAGCTGAAAGCTAAAAAATTATGTAAAAAATTATAATAGTGAGGCTGAAAACATTGTTGGGGTTCCATCCTAAAGAATATCAACGGAAAGTCTTATTTTAATTTTCATATCTTCACAGTAAGGCGAAAGTGAAAATAAATAGTTTAAACGACGATTTATGTATAAATTTGCAAAACTGACTAAAATCCGTGATTACACCCACGTTTTTTTGTCAAAAATACAAATTTTTTATTTTCACAAAATTTTTTCTCTAAGCATTAAGGAAAACTTTATAAGTCATTTGGAAGTGGATTTATGATATCTGTAGTACTATTTTAAACATAAAAATTATGAGAGGATTTCTCTGCTCGTCTTTGATCAATCACCCTAATGGCAGAACTCTTTGAAAGCTTCTTCTCTACTTTTTGTTTGATCGATTGCCAGTTCCAGATTCGTATTCAAGACTTTAACTTTGAGCCGTAATTCACAATAAGGCTATGAATCATTAAAATGAATTCAAGTTTGTTAGTTTGTTGTTTGATGCGATTAAAGAGCACCAGAGACTGGATTTTCTATTTTAACATGGATTATGAGTTCAACACATGCTCGCTGAATATGAGGCTCGATGAATACGGCTTATGTGACAATTTGACGTTTTGTAAAAGATAACGAATGTTCTTCATTCTTTCCACTTGAGTTTGAATCTCTCTTGCAATTTAGATAGTGTACCGTAGAATATCATGTGTGTGTGTATACAAAAGTAATGGGACGGATATAGTGCATAAAACTTTATATTCAGGAGGCCGACGAATATGTTACTGCGTAAAATAATGCGATGCGATCCAATACCAAGAGTAAGTAATTAAGCGCATGTGTGGTGAAAAGCGACCAAAGGTTTAAAACCCTCAACCCTCAATCCAAGTTTGAATTTCTATGGAGGCATAAAAATAAATAAATAAATAAAAGAACTGTCATAAACATGTTACAAGTAGGAATGGGCAAGGGTTATGGCAAACGGATAACCGTAGTTGTTTACCAATAACCGTTTATGCTCATACCCGTTGGAGAAGGATATGAGCATAAATGTATTATCTTGATTAGTTTTTTTGTTAGTCACTATCATGTTTAAGAGTACCCTGTGCTAAATGTATTATCTTGGTGTTCACGAAAATTTCCAACGGTGGTGATTTTTGCGTGTCTTGTTTCCCAAACTTCTTTATTTTTAACCGTCGGGTTGAATAAAACACACAAAAACCAATACGGTTAAACAGAGCTGTGAGAGGCTAAACAGAAGGTGTTCCGCATAGACAAATTCGAACCAGATTTCCTTGGACAATGTCAAACGACCATATGCGCCGCGAATAATTCATCTAAGTTTCAAAGAAAGGAGGAGGGTGCATGTAGGCCATAATCATTATTATCATATAACATCATTGTAAGGTTATCCAATCCATCATACCACACTCGAACATCTCGGATACATAACATCAGGAACCAAACATACAGACACGGTGACACAAAAGCCAAGTCCACACAATCAATAGCTTTCGGAGCTACAAGAGTTCCCTTGACGAGCATAATAGCGCCCATGATAATGTTCGAAACGACATAAAGACTTTTATAAGTACACCAGAACATCCTTCATGCAAGACAGGAGCAACCAAACACACACAAGATGGTGACTCAGGCGCATCTTGCATCTTATTTATCTCTGTGCTATATATTTATATAGACAAGACCAATCAACAAACCAACTGTGACGAAACCGCAGCAGTACTTAGCTTTCAGAGCTGCAAGAGCTCTCCCCTGATGATGCACTTTCTAGCTGAAGACGCTTCATCTCCTCGTAAGCCCAGTCAAGCCCAGGGCAGTAATGGAGGGGAGGGTTAAACCTACAATCATACATGTCATCTGGCAAGAACGCTCCATTCTCTACCAGAAATTTCACTGCTTCCCTCCTCCTCTCTTTGGCTGCACTGTGAAGCGGGGTCCCTGTTTCAACAAATAAAGGAAGCAGAACGCGTCAGATAATACCTTAACTATTGCAATTTCTTCATCTTCTCAACTAAAACATATAAAACTTGAAAATAGCTACTCAGGAGGAAAAAAAAAAAAACAAAAAAAAAAGGAAGGGTGACGCTACTTACAGCCACAAGCACCCTTAGTTCTGGCATCAATGTTAGCTCCACGCTCAAGTAATTCATCCATAACATCCAAATGACCACCCTCAGCAGCTAGGTGGAGAGGGGTAACCCCTTTCAATTTGCGACCCCAAGCAGCAGCATTCACATCCATTCCCTTGTCAAGAAGCCGCCTCACCTGCCGGAGGAAAAGAACAGACAGAAAAATTTTAAATAATTAACAAATTAGTTGGGGCAAAGCAGGTGAAAAAAAGTTCAAGAAAACACAAAGCTTGTGTTTCATATTAATTTGAAAAGGGTAATGCTTGGGAGACTAAATGTGTAGACTAAATTTTGTAAACTAAACGACATGGAAGTTGATGATTGAATTATTACTTAAGTGTTGATTAACATGCTTATTTCTTATTGGTGACACATCATTTAGTTTGCAAATTTAGTCTCCCTAGCATTACCCATTTGAAAAATAGATTGTACTTCTGACCAGGGTGCTAATTTTCATTTCCTTGTAGCCACTTAAATTACTATTAAGTCATTTTTTTTTTTGTCAGGAAAGTCCCCAAAAGAGACCTGCACTTTCTCTCCTAATTTACCATAGTTAGAAGGTGTTCAGAAAAGCAGCCAAATAAGACAAAACAAGTGGGCTTTCATCAGGAACACAATTCATTTTACTTGTTATATAAGTAAAAACCACAAGAAGAATTAAAAAAGCTGAGAGTTCCATTCAATACACAAGTCTCTAACAAGTTATTTATCAATTTCACGATTTAGAGTAGCAATCTGAAAGTCAATTTACAGTTATTAATTTCGTATTCTGGAAGCCAATTTTGAGTAAGAATCTGCAACTCTTAAGTCGCTTTAGAGTCGCAATCTACAGTAGCGTATAAGTTTGGTTAATTAAGGGAGGAATTTGTATAAGTTAATTATTAATCCTAAAGATGCAATTTCTACTCAAAAGTCAAATCCAGAAAACCTCATTTGAAATACTCTAAAGGACCCTTCACAAAGAAATTACAACTACTTGTCTGAAAAAAGAACACGTTTGTGGTCCACCTACCATAGCGCGCGCACAAATATATCTATAGTTGTAATGCATAAATAATGCAGATTGTGTTGCAAAGCGTATAGAAAACCTTGACGTTGCAAATTTTCTGATACTATTTTATCATCCAGACAAATCATAATCTGAGACTACACTTTTTCTCTCTTCTATCAATTAGAATAGAAAAGAATTATCCAATACAATGTCAACAAGGGACTTTATCATCGCGTCGTATTGTATATTAGTTGTGCAAATCCTATGTAGCCGGCTCCGTTCAATGACACAATAAACTAGCTTCGCAGGGCTAATAATAGTTATGAGCTTAAACAAGATATTACAACATCCAAATCTTAACAAATCATGCAATGCTTTTCCAACTTTACAACCAAACATTTAGCAACATTCTCAATACCGAAAACATAGAATTTACCTGTTTCAGGTCGCCCTTTCGACAACCAATATGAAGCAGAGTCCATCCTCTATCATCCATGTCCACACTGGACCTAAACGACCGCCTGAGCGTGCCCATTACCTCGGTCTATCGGGGCAATCCACAACCCAAAAACGCACGATTTGATACCAACAAAGAAAACACAAGCCCTCTTTTACGCAACTACAACAACAAATCTCAACCCCAGAACCCAAGATTTACATAATTTGTAGGGAAAAAAAAAAAGTAAAAAGAAAAAAAAGGGACCGGAAGAACAATATTGAAAAGGAAGGGTGTGAGAGTGAAAGAGAGAGACTTAGCGAGAATGATTGGCCATGCAGTAGTTTGGAGCCAAAGGATTCAAGCCGGGACCGAGGACGCGAAGATTCTCAATCTCAAAGATGACGACGGCGGAGACGACGGAAGGGGATGAGATTATATTCATAGTTGATGCAAAACGACGAGAATTTGTGCTGGTTTTTGGGGGAAGAACAAGGATGCCTATATGGTGTGGGATTCCCAATCGATTTTGTGGCCACAGGATAAGGAATTGGGATTGGATTGGGAGAGGGCTTGGCGGCGGAGGAGAAACCGGAAGAAAACCAAACCCTAAAAGGAAACAGGAGTAATAGTGGATTTTTTGTGTGATGATCAGCTTCCCCATTTTTTTAATGTTGTTGTAGCCTTGTAGCCTTGTAGCCTTCTAGGGTGTCGGTCGGCACACGTACGGCAGGTCAGCGTAGACTCGTGCGAAACCACTTTCCTTCATTGTTCTCGCTTATTCTCTTTTCCAATCATTTATTTATTTATTTTCTAAATTCCACTTGCTTACCTCCTCACACACACACACACACACACTCTCTCTCTCTCTCTCTCTCCCTCTCTCTCTGTCCTGGCTTAGGCATCACCCAAATCTCAGAGACTGGGGAGTGCCAGACAGAGTGGTGCGGTGTCGTTTTGGCTTCTGGTGCTTACGTCTCTCCGCCGCTGCTCAATTGCTCAATCTGCATTGCTTTCGTCTCAGATCGATCAAAAACCAGAGCAGCCTCTTTATCTTTCAACATTTATCGGTAAATCTGACTTCAATTTCACTTCAAGATTTTACCTTTTTTTAACTATCTAAGCTTAACTGTGTTCCCTTGTAATTACTAGTGAATTGGAGGGTAATTGACTTGGTTTTAACTCTTAGGACCGGCAGTGGACATGGATTTTCAAAAGTTTCTAACTTGAAAAATTGAAGAGTTGATGATGAAGCTTAAGATGTTGTGTTTGTGGATGTTCCTTCTTTGTTTTAGGATAATTTCGATGCATTATTCGATTTACTAATTGCATTTATTGATTGACATTGTTTGATTAACCCTGATTGCTGTGAGCTTGTTGTAGTGAATTGCATATTGGATAATTTCGTGCTCAATTTCGTTGGCTTTTGACGGTTTAATACCCATTTTCCCGGGTCAATATGCAAGGACTTACTGTTTCGTTGTCTTTCCTTGGATCTTTTTAGATTTGGTTGTATATTGTTTTCTTGCAATATGTGCTTTACTAGTTCGTGAATGCACTTTTACTTTATTACTTACCGTGTGTGTCGTAATTTAATTGTACATGATGCCTGTATAGTTCCTTTTCATTTTGCACCCCATTTATGGGAATTCTATTGGTTAAGATTGAAGTGTAGAGCGTGACTATCATTTGCTAAGTCTTAACAGATAATATTGTGTGATGTATTGGAATGGATGAGCAAGCAGCTATTCGTTTTTGGTCGCGTTCAAACTGCTATTAAAATTAGTCATGTTCATTTTCAGGTTTCCTTTTTGTTTCATTTCCAGCTGCTGGATGTCAACGTCAACTAGAAGGAAGCATTGTAAACCTTGGCTTGACAGATGAATTATTGTTGCTGTATTATGCTGGACCAGTGCCACTATGGGCATCTTTTTGGTGAAATGGAGAGGGCTCTGGCTTCTTTACGTTCTATTGCTTTATATAACAAGGAACGAAATTAGAGCTATAAGTCCTGATGGTAATTTGACATATTTTAGTTTTTCATTTGTCCTTTTCTTTTCTTTTTCTTTTTCTTTTTTTTTTTTTTAATTTTGAGTTATCTTGACGTGTGCCAAATTATAACGGATGAGAAAATATTGAAGATATTCTGACACAGTGACATCTTATACCACGGGGAATGGTAAAAAAAATTCAGTGATGCCAAGTATGTGTCCATAGTAGTGTTTACATCTACTTAAGTTGAAAAATTGGTTGTGCTAGTGTATCTAGAAATTTAAAAAGATTGGATAGTTTGTAATCATAGAATAGAGTGGCCGAGTATATTTTTTGAGCAGGTATTACATTATGGCTTCTTTCTTTTGTTTTTTTTAACAAATAGAGTTATTACATTATAGATATTGGTCAATCAAAGGATACGACATGCCATAATCTGATATAGATATTCATCTATTTGTAGGTGAGGCACTTCTAAGCTTCAGGACAGCAGTTGTTAGTTCAGATGGTATCCTTCTTCGATGGAGACCAGAAGATCCTGATCCATGTAATTGGAAAGGAGTGAAATGTGATGACAAAACAAAGAGAGTAATCTACTTGTGAGTGTTAATGCCTACAATTATGTTTTGTTAATCACTTTCTGTGCTTATCGAACAAACACTTGTTTCATGGGATTTATTTATGGTTTTGGTTTTTGTTTTTCGCTTGTGGTTGATATCCTGTATTTGTTTTTTACAAGTTCTTGTCTCCTACTAAAAGAACAAAAGATTATGTATTTCTCATCTCCACATTGGAGATGGGCACCTCTTTCGACATTGTTCTTTCATAAGACATAGTCTTGGTTTTGAGGATGTTTGGTATTTTCAGGCTTGCCCATGAGATTATTATCTTTTGTTGGAATATAATGCTCTGTTCTTGGGGGGTAACAAGAAAGCTGTGGCTCTCTGGAGGTGTATGATTTTGGCTCTTACATGGAGTCATGGACTATATGGTTGAAATGAAATAAGTAATGTTATTTTCTTCTATTATAATGCAAATTGAGGAGGCTGAGAACTAAAAGTAACCCCACAACAGAAATAATATAAAATGAAAAGTAGTGTAACGTAACTATCTAATTGGGGTCATTTTGATCGAATGGATATCCTACCTGTACAGTGGCATTGAGGCATATACATTACTTAGCCCATTCGCAAATAGATGATTGAGACCTAATTTATTGTTCATTTGATCTGCGGAGGGCGTATCATGCTTAAACCTTCTGTCCTTTTAAATAAAGATGTGTCCACTTTTCAATAAATTTTCATCCTTTTTAAAATTAAAAAAAGGTTACAATGCATGAGTGTCGTAAATTTTGTGTGTTACAGTTATGAGTTTGTTTCTCATGGCGTATCTTGCAGGAGCCTTGCTGGTCACAAATTAAGTGGATATATACCTCCAGGCCTTGGGAAGCTAGATCAGCTAATGATTTTGTATGTGATGTTAAGAGATATAATAGCAGTTATGGTAATTGATGTATCTTTGTTATATCAAATTTTCTTCTCTGACTGATTATGTCTGATGTATCATGTTGTAGAGCTCTTCATAACAACAACTTTTATGGGACTATTCCTTCAGATCTGGGGAATTGCACACAGTTGGAGCGAATGTAAGTCCACCTGTGCGAATTGTTATCTTACAATAATTGTTCTCATGTTCACTACTGCATGATGTTTGTATATGGTTCTAACCAGTTGTGGTCGGAGATCGTTTGATAATGTGATTTGGCAAAAAAATTGGTTGAATAACAGTGATTTGCCTATAGTTGAATGAAAAACTTTACTTCAGAAGGCTTTTTGTGAGAATCTAATATCTCCTGTCGTGATAACTAGTGCAGGAATAATTATTGCATCTAATCTCTTCTTAATACAATTCTAGACAAATTCAATAAATTTTGGTCTTATCATCCTCAGTAGAATTGAGAGTTATACTGATTGAAGGCTTATTACCCATATGAAATTTCACAGGAACAGCTTGTTTAAAATTCAATTCCTTGAACAATATGTGTAACCAATAATAATTCACAAGTCCCGTAACCCATAACCTGAAATTTCTGCTTTCGCACTTGATATCCCAACAATTGATTGTTTCTTAGTTTCTGGCTGACAATGTTCACAATGAAGGTGTAGTAGCTTAGAATATACCTTCTATCACCAACAGAAACAACCTCCTAGGTGCCCCTGCATACTTCCTTTAAGTGTCCGTTCTTTGAAAATAAAAATCCCTATCCAGGAGCATAGTTCAAATATCACATGTAAAACTACCTCTGGATGGGGAGAATGGGGTGCATGCATAAACTGGCGGACTACACTCACAACTTAAGCAATATCAGAATATGTGTCCAAAAGGTAGATAAGTTTTACATTAAGCTTTTAATACCTTTCATCAACATGATTGGTTCATTTTAAGTATCAACTGGTTTACCTAGCATCCCTCTATCTTGAAGAAGATGCATTTTGTTTGGGAATATGCATTTTCCTGGGCAACGTCTTCTATACAAAGAAGTTATTTAATTTCTCCCAACCCTTTGATCTTTCTCATATTCATTGACAAAGTGAGTTTTTCAACATCTCCTAAACATCATTCCCAGCAACAATAGTATCACAAAATACAATAGGAGCTGCTTTATTACCTTGAAAATGGAAAATAAGTACAGTGTGACTAGTACAGCTTAGTTTATAACCAATTTTCACACTTGGCATAGTTATTTGAAACTCGTCAAACCAAGCACTAGAAAATTGTTTCAATTAATACCATATTATAGAATATGGATATGGTGTAGGAAAATGGTATATTTATCCTAATTTTTACTCACAAATAATAAGATAGAGCGGCAAAGAGTGCTCCTAGTTGATCCTCTGTGTGTTGCTGCTCTGCACAGTTTCAGATGTGACCTCGTGCACATCTTTTTCTTTTCTTTTTTGTACTTTATTTATGAAAAGAAAAAAAAATGATTTTTTTTCGTTCACATGCACTCCGAGACTATCAATATAAACTTCCTCCACCAGGGATCACATTCCTCACACAAACTAAAAAAGATACCGATCTTGGATGGTTGTTGAAGAGGATAAGACATAGATGAAATTCATCTTGGCAGGTGGAGCAAAAGTGTCTGATAATTGGTACCATAAGTCTTCCTTTAAAAAAACATTTGTAGCTTTATGAATAAATCCTTTGGCTACTAGTAGTGCATTCTTTCATTCTATGGTACCATTTGCATTATGTTTGACCTTGAATGCCCATTCTACCAAACAATCCTCTTACCTTTTTCTATCATCCCAGTACCATGTTTTTTCAATAGCCATCATGCTTTCTACACAATGTTCTAAAAATTGCTAGGCGGTAGTCGGGTGGCGGGTAGGGTCCTAGTGCCTTGCAGACTGGGCAGGGCCTAGGCAGTTTTAGTGTTTTTCTTTTCCCTTCATAGTATCTTTTATTTAACTTGTGCTTGAGTATATTTTGACCAAGTTGTAGCTTTCACAATTTGATTGACATTTGCAATAAAATAAGTCCCAAATAATATCTGTATTTTCTTTTGAATTGGGCAATCCAGTTATGGAATTTTCAGTTATAGGATGTAGAATTTTCATAATTTGTTTACATTTCAATAGAAAAGTCTCCAGTAGTTATATCTGCGTTCCATTTTGAACTGTATAATACTGTTTGTATCATGCTGAAGTTGAGTTGTTTGGTTGCTGCAGATACTTGCAGGGTAATTACTTAAGTGGATTAATTCCAAGTGAATTGGGAAAGCTGTCAGCCCTCAAATTTTTGTGAGTTGTTTCTAACATGCTGATCAATGTTCAATAAAAAAAGTTTTTCAATTTATTTTTTACTTCATTCACCTATTTTCTGTGTGGGTTAAGAATAATTTGAACAAGGTAGATTTGTAGATGTGCTTACTACATTTGTGGCTACGCAATTTATTTTCAATCAGGATATGCATTCATTGTTGAACGTTTAAGTAATTATCTCATCATCACCAAATGTAAGAATGCCACTGTAGTCTGTAGATACCATACGACTAATGTATTTGTGCCTAAAATAATCTACGCATAAAATTTCGAGTTTCATATTATACCTTGTAGTTAGTGAAGTAGGATTTAAAGATACTGTTTGACACTTCTGACGCTTCTTCGTTCCTAGTTCAGCATTATGTCATATTGCTTTCAGTTAAAGCTTTGTTGTTGTTGTCGAGGATATCTCTGTTATTATTTTATCACTATTCTATGATTTTATATTGCAGAGATATTTCAAGTAACTCTCTCAGTGGAAATATTCCTGTGTCACTAGGGAAGTTGGATAAGCTTGTTGCGCTGTGAGTTGCCTAATTCCTTGTCTGTCTTGTTAAAACTTGAATATTGGTGTTTTATTGAACATAAAATCATGTAATTTATTGCTTAATGGAATCTTGACTTGCTGTAGCAATGTGTCAAACAATTTTCTGGTTGGACCAATACCATCTGATGGAATGCTTACCAACTTACCTGAAAGCTCGTAAGTACTAATCATCTGGTAAAGTGTTGTGTGTTTTTTTTGTTTGTGAAAAAGAGGAGGGAAAGGAGGGGGGGGGGGGGGGGGGGGGACTGGACTTTATTTCAAACTCATTATAATCATATTTGTCCTTTATCTTTTGTCTTCCAGTAAGATGATATATTTTGTAAGGTATGCGTGAAATGTGGGAAGGGATTGTTCTCATGTCATTGCCTCTCTACATTCTAGATGGTGGGACTTAGCTTAAGATCTCTATTGTGCCCTAGTTACTAACTGACCTGTTATACCCATATTAAACTATGACAATGTAGTCCCCAATGATTTTCATGCTCTTTAGAGCCATTGACACATTTCCTTGCAGATTTGATGGAAATCGTGGTTTGTGTGGGAAGCAAATCAATCTGGTATGCAAAGATGTCCCTGGGGAATCACCAAATTCCCAATCTCCAAGCTCAGGTAAACCTCCTTGGATGTGACATAGATGGGTGCAATGTTTGTGATCATCTAGAGACTCTTTAGAACGTGAAGGCCTTCAAATTATTTTGGTTTCACTATGACTTCTCATGTTGGTGAAGTCCTTGGGGAATTTTAAAATTTCTTTCTGGAGAATCTCAAGTGCTGACAACATTATGGTACTCATACTTAGTATTGAAAATTTTGTAGAGCAAAATCAAGGTGGAAAGAAGAAATACTCTGGTAGGCTACTTATCAGTGCATCAGCGACTGTGGGTGCACTTCTTTTGGTGGCTCTCATGTGTTTCTGGGGTTGCTTTCTTTATAAAAAGTTCGGTAAACATGACAGTAAAGGTCTTGCAATGGATGTTACTGGAGGTACTGGTTACTTTCTGGCTTATATTTGATTTACGTCAACAAATCTTGAGTTCCTCGTTTTTGAAATCTGACCAACAGTCTTTTTGCTCCAGGTGCATCAATTGTAATGTTTCATGGAGATTTGCCATATTCTTCTAAAGACATAATTAAGAAGTTAGAGACTTTGAATGATGAACACATAATTGGTGTTGGTGGCTTTGGAACAGTGTACAAGCTTGCAATGGATGACGGCAAAGTATTTGCATTAAAAAGAATTGTAAAGATGAATGAGGGGTTTGATCGTTTTTTCGAGAGGGAGCTAGAAATTCTTGGAAGTATAAAACACCGGTACCTAGTGAATTTGAGGGGCTATTGCAATTCTCCCACATCAAAGTTGCTAATCTATGATTTCTTATCTGGTGGAAGCCTTGATGAAGCACTTCACGGTTAGATGCTCTTCTCTTGTGTTTATTTTCATTGCTTTAACATGTTACATGTGCATCTGGTTTAGATGAATGATAAAGTTATTATCTATACATGAAGTTAGGGGGGTAATGAGTGTAGGACCCGGAAAGAGAAGGTTACAGAGAGTAAATTAAAAAAGAAACCGTATAAGGAAACTTACTGTCTGCAAGAAATTCAATACTTAAAACTGTCCAACAAAAGGACAGTGGTGCCTTCGAGTTTATACGAATCCAAATAAAAATACTTGAATAAAGTTAACCATAAATGTGTCAAATAACCTAAACTCACCATGTGATGTTGCACATAAGTGTTTACATGCACATCATGATCTCCATCAGAGGAACACGTGGCATTGATCAGGCTCAGTATTTGGTATACATATGTACTTTTCTTGATAAAAGTTTTTAAAATATTTTACTGCACATTATACATATTTGTTACAAGGAAATAAACCATTGGAACAATAATATTTCATAAACCATTGAACAGAAAGATCTGAGCAGCTTGATTGGGATGCACGATTGAATATTATTTTGGGAGCAGCAAAAGGCCTGGCTTACTTGCATCATGATTGCTCACCTAGGATCATACATCGAGACATAAAGTCAAGCAACATTTTACTTGATGGAAGTCTTGAGGCACGCGTATCTGACTTTGGACTTGCCAAACTGTTGGAGGATGAAGAATCGCACATTACAACAATTGTTGCGGGAACATTTGGTTATCTGGCTCCCGGTAAGAAAATGTAATTGTTGTTTCTGTTTTGTTATGCTGAGCTCTCAACTCTCTGAACGTGGATATTGTTCTATAAATTTTGGGAATGATTCTGCACACCCCTGTTTAGTTCTTTCCATTGATTCCCCTTTGAAATAAGCAGGGGTGTGTAGGGGGACAAAAAAGGTGTGGAAATCCCTTCCTATTATAATGACTAGATCCATGGTAGATGGAAATAAATTATTACGATTTTCACCTTTAGCAGATTTTCACGCTCTTCCATAAAAGTTTCTGTGCATAATTAAATTTGGAGTAGTAAGTGATACAAAAGTGTACTAAACTAAACAACCAAATGGAGCAGCATAGCAGCCTAAAATAGCCTGTACAGTGGCAGAATAACAAACAATACAATAGAACTCCCAAGTAAAAACTAAACACGATTGAATGCATTTACATGCACTTTCAACTGCTCCAGTTATAGGTGTCTGGTAATGTACATGCTTACAAATCAGCTTCCTGATGAAATGTGTTTTTGTTACACAAAGGGAGGAAAACTTTGTGTGTGCAGGCAGTTATTTCTGAAGTAGTACGATACAGTTTTTGTTAAATTTATATACAACCTGAGTGATATGACCTCATTGGCAGAGTATATGCAAAGTGGCAGAGCAACTGAAAAGACTGATGTTTATAGTTTTGGGGTCCTGGTGCTTGAAGTATTAAGTGGAAAACGACCCACAGATGCATCATTTATCGAGAAGGGCCTCAACATTGTTGGCTGGGTATGTCTCTCTATGTGTGGTTTTTGTCAAAAATAATATTGCTTTTTGACATGAAGCTAAATCAGCAAGTGTAAATCATGTCCTCTAAAGTTGACTGCAGTATGGCCATGTTTGTTTTAGCGTTTATAAAATTTAGTTGGGAATAGTATAAGCATAGTGAATTGTGAACTGCATATCCATGTCAACTGTTGGAAATCAATTGCACGTGTTGAATATAATAGGTGAAAGAATGATAAAGAAAATATTTTGGTTTTGATTGATTGTTGCAGTCAAGTAAATATTATGTAAAGTTCCTTAATGATATCATTTTTGGAATGGGTATCGTTTCTTCAAGTTAGTTCTTCTAATTTATCTGCAATTCCCTCTGCAGTTAAATTTTCTGGTCACAGAAAATAGGCAAAGAGAAATTGTTGATCCACAGTGTGAGGGGGTGCAAGCTGAAAGCCTCGACGCCCTGCTTTCTGTCGCCATTCAATGTGTTTCTTCAACTTCAGAAGATCGACCCTCTATGCACAGGGTGGTCCAGCTGCTTGAATCTGAGGTCATGACACCATGCCCTAGTGACTTCTACGATTCCAGCTCTGAGTAAAAAGGCTTTGTGCAGATGGCAAGTCTGAATTTGCGTTTACATTGCTGTTATATCAGATATGTAATGCAAACAGTGGAAGGGAATCAGAATCTGTGAAGGTACATTAGCCAATTCATTCGTTCATTCTTTCTTCAGAAAGACTACAATTAGAAGCTGGCATGCACATCTGTTGTCCACATTGCCTTTGTTCAGACATCGTATTCATCATCAACGAGATTCTGGATGCAATTTGCTCCTTTTGTTCTCCTTTTGTGCGGTTGCGTTCAAACTCTTGTAATTCCTCTTGCCCGTTCACCAAAATTAAGTGTATATGATATTTATACAAATAGGTCACTCTGCAAGTGATTCTTGTTGATGCCATTTTTGTAAAATATGATTATGTGACAATAAACAGTAGGATGTAGGAGCACCTGCGCCCGCTGTTTTTCTTTCGTTTGTAATATTATGTTCCCCCTTTCATAATTTTAATTCTTAATCTGCCTTGATCTTGATTTAAATGTTTTGCCCTAATACGATTTGCAATGCCTATTCTGTTTGCGCTGGATTGCCAATCGACGGGTCAATTTCTTGTTTGCTGTAAATAAATATTATAGAGATGGGGTTCCGACAAACATGGAATGCTTCCCACTGCCTATGCCGCAGGAGAGATTTCTCTTGCATCCAATTATGGTTTGAGTAGCGTAAGTGCGTAACTGGCCAATCAATTCTTGTCACGTATCTATAGGAAACGTTGAAAAACTATTAACATGCAAACAAGTGCATCAAACGTTTATAAACCAAAATAATATATCGAATAGAGGTGTATTTGAGTCAGAAGGGTAGCTTAGCCCTCACAATAGGCTAGTACTAATGTGGTTTAAATTCGTCTCTAGCGAGAATCGAACCTAAGACTTCTAAAGAGGAGTACCATTAGACCGTAGTACTAAGTGACAGACCTTATGAATTTAAACCTGTTTAATGATAGCCAAAATGAAAAAAGAACACAACTAAATGAAAGAGGAAAAAAAGAACAATGGAAAAAACTTTAATGTGTTGCAGTCATATTTAGAATAAGAATGTGATAGTGTAAATTCTAGTGTATCTAGGGATATCTTTCATATTCCCCTTAGTAGTCTAATATTAGAGTTGTAATCCTAAAAGGGTAAGGATTTTACCTATCCTACTACTATAAATAAAGGCACAATGGGGGTGATACAACACATACCTCACAATTAAATCTCTTTATTCTCTCTCTCACTACTGCCGGCCTCCCTCTCTCTATTCCCTTAGAATATCTTAGTTAAATAGGTCTACAACACGTTATCAGCACGCTCTTGCCAGAAGCTAAGAAAATGACGGATTGTAGGAGGCTATCTTCTACAAAATTCAAAGGCTCTTATTTGTTTTTTGCCAATTAGGTACAAAATTAGGTACAAAGGAAGATATTTGAAACATCCATGAAGCATGAAAACATTCCCTATGATGCATGAACCCCTCTATGTTTATATTTTCCTTCCATATATATATATATTGTATATGTTTCATATATTTGTCAATATATATATATATATATATATATGTTTCATGCATTACACAATTATATTGCTATGTGAAATTTGTGAGTCAAAGCATATAAATAAATTAGAAGCAATTAGGATTTTTCAAACCCTAGGGATGTGGAAAAGAAAAAGAAATTTTTTTGGGAACTGTGCGGCGCAATCACTGCATCATCACCGTGGCTTCACCAAACCACCGTCGTTGGCCTGAAGCTCAGCCGCGTGGAACATGTCATGGCATGATGTCGTTTGACGCCTTGGACCTCACGCCAGCAGCCCTTTAGGCTTTGTTGCCCTGACTCGAACCCTAGGCCTTTGGCCTAATTAGCTTTATAGGGCTTGAAGTTCCTTAGCCCAACCAAGAAAGCCTACAGCCTTTTTGGCCTGTTGTCCTGAATTCCTAGGCCCAACTCCAGCAACCCAAAGCTGCTAGGCTTCCTTTTTTGCCCATGATTTGGCTCGCTCTCAGGAGCCCTTAGCTCACTGGGCTTCACCCAAATCTTAGCCTACTCGCTAGTAGCCTTATGCTACTAGGCTTCATTTGCACCGTACCCAAAAACCCAAACCCAGCTTCGGCTGGGCTTCCCCAGACCAACGCAATGGCTAGCTTTCGCTGGGCTTGCACCTGTTTCGACCCAATGCCAGCAACCCTCATCGAAGCCCAATTAGTATGCAGTCGAACCTGTAAGGCTCTTTTCCCACATTATTTTGCTTCCACGATCGACCTCATTTGGTCCTAATCTATTGACTTAATTAAAAGTAACCTGCAATCCGATAATCTGATAATTAATCCAAAATTACTGACCTGAAGATCACTTTTGGACATTAACGATTCAATAATTTATTTTTATATTTTGAATCGTTGACATCCTTTCGTAGTCCCGAAGCTCTCACACTTGAGTTTCTGAAGCAACTTAAATCCACTACACTTAAATCAGCATATTGCATTCTGTGTTCTTGCAGGAACCTCTCTTTTATGAACAAATCGTTCATAAAACTAAATTGAACCTGTAGTTTTATATTTAGTGCCTTTGAAACCTGAAGTTTTTACTCAAAACTTACCACATGAAACCTGTAGCTTTCATGCATAAATTAAACCAATACATGTCTATTGAACCCGAATGTTTTACGATATATGTCTATGGATTACCATATGACTGACCATGTTTTTGTTGTAACCTCCGTTTTAGGGACATGTTGAACTTGAACAAGCTCGATTTCATCACTCTGGAAGCATCTAGAAGAAACTACCTGAAATGTGCAAAAGGTATTAAAGCCACCATCGAGGCACCTACGGATGACAAACCTGTCGACGAAGCTCAGAAAGCTACTTCAATGATCTTCATTCGAAGACACATCCATAATGCACTGCAAATTGAGTATCTCACCAAGTAGCACCTATGCACCCTTTGGCTTGTTCTAGCCGACCGTTTCGATCACCAAAAAGACATCTACTTGCCTGAAGCAAGACACAACTGGCAGCATCTTCGCTTCCAAGACTTTAAGTCCGTGAGTGAATACAACTCTGAAGTTTGTAGAATCCGATCACTACTAAAGTTCTGTAAAATGGAACTCACCGAATCATATATCCTAGAGAAGATTTATTTGACCTTCCAGGCCACCAATACTGTCTTGCAATAACAATATAGGGCACAGAAGTTCACCAAATTTTTAGATTTGATCTTTGTTTTACTTCTTGCTGAAAAGCAAAACCATCTTTTAATGAAGAATCATCAAGCTCGACCGATTGGCTTGAACGCTGCGCCTGAAGCACACGCGACCAATTCTAGCAACCATAAACGACACAAGAACCGCTGTGACCGTGGAAATGGGCGGCAACCCCACAATGGGCCCAAGGTCAATAGAATCAAGGCCCACCCAAGGGAGGAAATGTAACCCAGCAGGGCCAACCACTTGCCTATAAGGCCCCAAACTTCAAGAACAAGGGAAAAGCTATCGTTCAACCGGTTTCCACTGAAATGGACACGTGTTACCGCTGTGGATCAAAGGATCATTGGTCACGCGTATCATTCCTGTCGTGAGTTTAACTTTGCACATGTGGATCATCTGGAAGATGCTACTACATCCATGGACAAGAGGCATCACCTCCTATGGACGAATGAATTTCAGACATATTTTAAGGTGTTTTACCCCTAGTGGCCGAACCCACTAGGAGTGGCCGAACCCTCCCTATTTTCTAGGTTTATGGTTTAATTTTGAACAATTTTTCTAAGTCTTTGGAATAATTTGTTTGGTTTTGGTTTGTTTTGAATTATGGATTGTTATTTTATGGATATTATTTCTCGAATTACTTAATTGAACGAATGGAATTATATTTATGCATGTGACCAATTCAATCAATTTATTTCTAGGTATGTCTAGTGGGGAAGTTAGTTATCTGGCTGATAGTGCTACCACGCACACTATATTGCGTGAGTAACACTATTTTACTAGGTTTATACGCAAGAAAGCACATCTGACAACTCTCTCAGGCCCATCCAACCTGATTGAAGGATACGGAAATGCCCGTATCATGTTGTCCAATGGTACAGTCTTAACCATTAAAGAGGCCCTCTATTCTCCACGTTCCAGAAGAATGTTGCTGAGTGTTAGAGATATTTGAGATAATCAATATTATGTTGAAACCACTGAAGATAATGGTTCTGAATTTCTTTGTATCACTTCATACAAATATGGCCAGAAGCGTATTCACGAGAAGTTGGAATGTCTCCTGAGCGGGTTATACATCACAACCATTCATAGCATAGAAGCCTACCATGTGGCCTGCTCTGTGCCTGAGTTCTAGAGCACTTTGCTGCTTTGGCATGATTGTATGAGACATCCCGAACGTGATATGATACGCCGTATCCTCAAAACATCACATTGGCATCATTTACTTCCTTATGTTGGATTCTCGCCATGCAAATCGTGTTATTTAAGGAAGTTAAATACTCAATCTTTGATTACAAAGATTATTCACAACCCCCCTAAGTTTCTTCATAGGATTCAAAGGGATATTTGTGGACCTATCCAACAAACATGCAGACCATTTAGATACTTTATGGTGTTGGTTGATGCATCCACACGATGATCACATGTTTTCTTGTTGCCAACATGCAATGCTACATTTGTGAAACTCCTAGCATAAATTATTAAGCTAAGGGTTCACCACCCTGATTATCCGATTAAGACGATTTGACTGGATAACGCTGGAGAGTTTACGTCAAAGATTTTTTACGATTATTGCATGTCAGTAGGGATTGATGTGGAACATCATGTACCCCATGTTCACACCCAAAACGGCCTAGCAAAAACTTTCATAAAGCACCTTCAATTGATAGCTCGAACTTTGGTTATGAGAACCAAACTGCCAGTATCTGCCTAAGGCTATGCAATATTGCACGCAGCTATGCTGGTTTGCCTGAGGCCCACTGTTATCCAACCTTATTCACCATTACAGTTGGCTACTAGATACGAGCCTGACATCCTGCATTTACGTGTGTTTGGGTGCGCATTTTATGTGCTAATAGTGTCGCCACTATGTACCAAAATGGGTTCTTAAATAAAAATGAGAATCTATGCCGGTTATGATTTGCCATCAATTGTTCGCTATTTAGAACCTTTGACAGGAGATCTCTTTACTGCACGTTTTGCGGATTGTCATTTTGATGAGACAGTATTCCCATCATTAAGGGGATATAAGTATGCTAACGTTACTGGAGAACACCACGAATTGTCGTGGTATGCTCCAATTATGTCTCATTTAGATCCCCGCACTGCCCAGTCTGAAACCGAGGTGTGACAAATTATAGATCTTTAGAGCATTACTTAGAGCACGCCAGATGCTTTTACTAATTTAGCTAAGGTGACAAGATCAAATATACCCGCTGCAAATGCACCTCCAAGGATAGATGTACCCCACGTATGTCATAATCCCGCCTGGGAAGGTTGGACCATCCTCGAAGGTGGGGAGGCCGCACCTTCCACACGGCCCGGTACATTGGTGGTTAGCCAATCATCTGCTTTGACCCTGAAGTGTGGCAGACTTCTTGGTTCAAAGGATTCACAACCCCGGAAAAGGAAATTGGCACCAACTAGTGACCCTAGTTTGAATCCAACCATCGCCCCCTCATCTGTTCTAACACATGAGGTTATTTTAGATTACGATGATGTCTTGGTCGAGACAAATTGACCTCCCGAGAATCATGAGATTTCGGTCCACTAAGCAGTATTGGATGAGGTTTGGAATCAGAATGAGATGATCATTGACTATGCATTTGCGTAGATAGTAGCTACTGACATCATGCTTAGTGATGACATTGAACCACGTTCCATTGGTGAATACCGACATAGAACGGATTGGTCAAACTGGAAACAAGCAATCCAGGTTAAACTCTATTAGCTTGCGAAACATAAAGTGTTTGGACCTATTGTTCCTACACCACCACATGTGAAGCCTGTTGGCTACAAGTGGATTTTCATGAGGAAGCGTAATGAGAAGAATGAAATAGTGCGATACAAAGCATGCCTTGTAGCTCAAGGCTTTTCTCAGCGACTTGGGATTGATTACGAGGATACGTATTCCCCCGTAATGGATGTTATAACGTTTCGTTACCTAATTAGTTTGGTAGTTTCCGAAAAACTAAATATGCAGCTTATGGATGTGGTAACCATGTATCTCTATGGGGATCTAGATATGGAAATATACATGAAAGTTCCAGAAGGACTTCCATTGACTGGTTCAAATAGTTCTAAACCACAGAACACTCTCTCGATTAGATTGAGGAGATCACTCTATGGATTGAAACAATCCGGGCAGATGTGGTATAATCGTCTGAGTGAATATTTGACAAGTCAGGGTTATGTGAACAACGAATTATGCCCATACGTGTTCATAATGAAGTCACATTCAGGATTTGTAATCTTTGCAGTTTATGTTGACGACATGAACCTCATCGGAACTCCCGCAGAGCTTGAGGAAATTACAGCTCACTTGAAATTGGAATTTGAGATGAAAGATCTTGGGAAAACTCGATATTGCCTCGGCCTAGAGATCGAGCATTGTTCAAATGGAATCCTAGTACATTAATCGAACTACACCCAAAAGGTGTTGCGACGTTTTAATGACGATAAAATAAAGCCTTCGAGTACACCTATGGTTGTTCGGACTCTAGATGCTAAACGAGATCCCTTCCATCCAAAGGAGGATGAGGAAGAGATTTTGGAGCCCGAAGTTCCATACCTAAGTGCACTTGGGGCTTTATTGTACTTGGCCTAATGCACTAGACCCGATATCTCATTCGCTATTAATCTTTTGGCTAGATACAACAATGTGCCCACATGCAGGCACCGAAATGGTGTTAAAGACATTTTTCGCTACTTCAAGGGTATGATGGATTTGGGCTTGTTCTATACTCGCAAATCTTCGAGTGTTGCCGCTCCCCTTGGTTCTCGAATTGATTTTTGCCTTGTTGGTTACGCAGATGCTGGATATCTGTTTGACCCACATAGGACACATTCTCAAACGGGCTATGTCTTTACTATTGGAGACACCACTATATCTTGGAGGTCTACCAAGTAAACGCTAGTTGTGACTTCTTTGAACCTGCTGAGATTCTCACCCTGCATGAAGCATCGCATGAGTGTTTTGGGTTGAGAGCAGTCATGGAACATATTTGAAGCACTAGTGGTCTTGCTTCCATTGGTGACCTTCCTATGACGATCTTTAAAGACAATGCAGCATGTATCCAGTAGTTAAAAAAGGGATACATCAAGGGAGACAACACCAAACACATAGCGCTAAAGTTCTTTTATTCTCACCAGCAACAACGACATCAGAACATTGAAGTCGAGAAAATCTGTTCCCAGGACAACCTAGTCAATCTCTTCACCAAGTCATTGCCGAAGTCTACATTTCAGAAGCTTGTCCAAGGAATCGATATGCGTAAATTATCTGAGTTGAATCACTTGTAGTGAGTATCCTGAAACATATTCACTTGATCTTAATGTACTCTTTTTCCTACGATTAAGAGCATTTTTCCCACTGGGTTTTTGCTACCTAACGAGGTTTTGATAAGGCACCCGTCCTGGGATGATCATACTTACTTTCGTCCTGTTTGACGTTTGTTTTAGACATTATGCATACTTCTTACTTTTCTCCTTAGTCTATGGGTTTTCCCCATGCCTTGAGTTTTACAATAGGAAGGTTTTGTGAGTTTTACTACCAATGCATACTTTCTTTATATTTGAGACTCGCATTCGCCTGTTATGCCACCAACTTCATCAACTATTCTACCTTATTTGCTGAAGATCTGATGCGATGTTTTGTTTAAGTATTTACACACTTAAGGGAGAGTGTTGAAGTCATATTTAGAATATGAATGCGATTGTGTAAATCCTAGCGTATCTAGGGGTATCTTTTATATTCCCTTTAGTAGTCTAATTCCTATTAGAGTTGTAATCCTAAAAGGGTAAGGATTTTACCTATCCTAATACTATTAATAAAGGCACAATGGTGGTGATACAACACATAGCTCACAATTAAATCTCTATATTCTCCCTCTCACTACCGCCGGCCTCCTTCTCTCTATTCCCTTAGAATAGCTCAGTTAAATAGGCATACAACATAATGCATTTATTTTAATAATTGAAAGGGGCTGCAAGAATAGATATGCTAAACAACAATACCATTTGTTCAAGGGACCTTGGGTTTAAAGAACATCTCACTAGGTCACCATCGAGAGAAAAAAAAAAAGCATCCCACTAGGTGACCGGAGCAACAGAGCGAAGGTCACAAACTCGACATTTTATGTTATTTCAAAGTCTCATTGATTTTGTACATCAACTCACTCAAATGCATCACCAGTCCACTTCTTCTTGTGAGGTCCTACGGTACACGAAAAGAAGGATGTCATACAATTGAAAATAAATTAGGTGATCACAATATGGAATAGGCAACAGAAAGTTTGGATAATGAAGAAAGGCATGTATTGAGACGTAGATGGAAGGAATAACTTGTCTAATGATCATATTAGAACTGCATTGAATAAGAATTTGATGTGGAAGACGAGAGACTAATCAAATGTGGATTCACTCATGCTACAACAGGAGATGAAAAAAAAATCAATCATGCAGGATTGTCTTTGAAACGGAAAAACAGGCAGCATCTAAACAAAATTGAAGGAAACACTTGTAACCAGCTCCCACGCCTTCGAGATCACGAAGAACTGATAATCAGTCATGCAGGATTGCTATAAAGCTTAAGTGACGAAAATTTTGCCGGCTCAAATATATTTTTTATTTTTTTTCAGTAAAATTAAACTTTGTCCAATGAAATAGTTTGGTCGGTCATGTCAGGTTTGTGGAACAAAGTTGGTCAATACACTTTTGCTCGACATAGTGTCGTCGGGAAATCAGTCTGGCAAAGTGTTTTTGCTCAACAATTTGTTATTTTCGTCGGGCAAAATTTCATGCACTGAAATTTGCCCAACGAATTTGTCAGGCAAAAAAACACAAGGCGAAGAAATCTCATTTTGGCCGACTAGACCGATACGAAACTGAAGAATGTATCAGTTAAAACAATATTGTCAATGAAAAGAACATATTGGACTTTTGAGTTCGCGTTTGAAGGATTAGATTTGGCTTTTCATTTTTTTTTCATTTTTATCATTGATACCTGAAAAAAAAAAAAAAAAAAAAAAAAAGTAACTGAATCTTGTATTTATTACTGATCAGTTAAATTGGAATTCAATAAAATCTTAATTAAGTTGATAATTATATGCTTTTGCAGAAGTTCTAAGCATAAAAACGAAAGTTCATAACATATTTTATTATTATTCAGATGATGAGAAACTTAAAAAGAACTAAACTAATTTGTTAATCAATGCTTGGTGCAATCAGCCGGCTTAAACGACACAGTTCTGTCCTCAAGATCATAACCCACCAGGAAGTTTATTTGAGCCAAGTTCCCAAATATTGCAACGTCACTGGACGGTATCATTGTCAGGCAAACCAAATCGTCCTCCATTCTAGCAAATGTGTTTACTGCCTGCAACTTCACATCCGCACCCTTGAAGTGCGCAGTTATAACGGGAACACCAATGTCATCGCTTTCGCTTCGAAAACAAAGGCTCAGAATCCCCCTCGGATCACTAACCCTCTCTGCGTTAATGGCAACCTCCAACGCCGATACCAAATCGTCATAAAATCCAGGTGGAAGGAATGTCAAAGTAGTACCTGAATCGATGATAATGTTACCCTCATTGCCAGCAACAGCAACAGCAACAGCAGGACTATCTTTGCAGTTCGGTGATTTGGTTTTGTAGGCCAACCTCTTCTCTCCAACGCTAATGGCCTCGAGTGTGAGGTAATAGAAAGTGTCGGGCTCTTTCGCAACTAGAGGAGTTGAAACAGCACCAGCACCCGAGACAATGCCGGCACTGCCAAAACTTATCTTGCTCGCCAAGTTATTGTTCGGATTCTTACTATTTGATGCCAGAGGCACCAAACAGTAGGAAAATTTACCACCACCGGTCGATTTAGTCAGTTGAGAAGCGAGGGAAAGAGGACCGCCTCCGAGGCCAATCAAGCCAGAACCGGACTCGTCAAATGTACCACCATTTTGATGCCCACAACCGAAGACAATTTTCGGAAGCGAAACTGGACGACCGGTAGTTGATGCAATGGTGAAGGTCTCAACAGCTAGAGTTCCTCTAGTGAAAGAGCGGTCTCCGTAACGATAGCTATAGTCACATGTTTCGTGTTCGTTGTCTTGGGTGCCGCAGGCGGCTTCTTCGAGATAAGTACATGAATTGGACTGACACGGGATGGAGCGGTAGGTCGACGATTTCTTGGGATCGAAGAGAGGAGGTTTTTGGTTGAAGCATTGCTTGCATGGCTTGCATTGAGTCCAAATGAGATCACTGCCAGTGTCGGCTATTCCGAGGACTTCAACTGGTGGGGTCCCAATTGATACGTTCATTAGGTATTCTCCATTACTTGATATTATTCTGGACTGGATATCTGCTGATGACGACAACGACGATGATGAGGTGATTATTGGCTTGACGAAGCGATTGGCACGTGTGACAGAACGACAAAAGGCATCGTGCAAGCGATCGTAATGAGACACGGATGAATTGTACCAGGGAGAGAGGGTAGAGTCGCGGTGTATGAGATCAGCAGTGAAACCGTGGCTATTGGCTTGGGTGAGCAAAATGAAAAATGCAAGTAGGGCAAGGGGAAAATGTTTCATATTGCTAGCAGAAGTAGCTAATGCCACCTTATCGGTTTGGTTTGGTTTCGATTGGAGATGGAATGACGAAAGCGTTGGTGTTGCAACAAGTATTTATAGACGTTGTGATGGTGAACAAAATTCAATTACGACATTATGATTGGAAGATCAACATGCAGAGCGGTTTTAGAGATGTAAAAAGACTGCAGGTCGACGAACAGGTTGTGAAAATTTAATAATCCAATTATATATTATTGAATAATTAATGTTATTACTGGATTATACCGCATTGGATAGATGACGACACATTTTCTTGATGATTTGATCGGAATGAAACAAAATGAGTTAAGGGTAAATCATATGATTACTTATTACAGAACTGATGGGCTGAACTCTTATGTATTCTGTCTATTCAGATCTCCTTGTTTCTGCTTTTCTGATGGCTCTCTCTATTTTATTGTGCCTTTGAGCTTTTTCCAATCGATGAGATTTAATATTCAAACCATTGTGTCCTGTAAATTTATTTAGAAAGTTAATGCAAAGTTTATTGTCCCAATTTTTTTTATTTTTTTTGCAAATTTAGAGTAAAATGGTGGAAATTCTATTTGAACTTATACTTGCCTCTGATTTGCAAGTGCCGCATGGCCTTGGTAGGTAGAGTTTTTTTTTCTTCAACCTATTGCTTCGTCGGGTCATACCATCCTTTTCCCTTAGCATAAATTAATGTAAAATATCGCTTGCATTAAAAAGACATGTATAAATAGCATTAACATAAAGTAGGTTGATGTCTAGTGGAACATCTTTCACAAGAGAGATAGCTCACTAATAGACTGAGAGACAAGTAATTCGACTCATTTACATCCAAATTATGAATGTATAAAATCTATATTATACAAAGAGACCGTGATTTTTGTTAATTTGAATTGAAAGGTGATATAAAATCGGTCTATTTATTTATTTATTTATTTTATCTATTAGGTTTTTATTTTTTTTTATTTTTTTAATTTGATCAAATTTTATATATACTAAAACCTGGTGAAAAAAACACTGTTCATTAACATTGCACGGGCGGTGCTGTTTTGCTTTGGGTATCTTTCTCTTCTCATTTTCACTGCTTTTCTTTGCCCACACGTCCACCATTCTCTTGCCACGTGTCGATCATCCTGGAATGGTTCGCTTCGATTCTCTGGAAATTTCTTTCGGTTTCCATTTCCTTGGTTCGATTATACTTCTTGGTTTTATTTCGGTTTCTGCTCCTCTTTGGCAAAACTTTATGCTTCTCTGTGGTTCCTGGTGAGATTTACCACTTTCTCGATTTTTTTCTTATGTTATTCTAGGGTTTTGTTTATGGCCTCCGATTCTACATGTGGCTATTTAATTTTGTCAAGTTTTCAGTTTCAGGGCACTGTAGCTTATGGTTTTTCTTGAGCCTTTCTTTTCAGCGTTTGAAGGCAT
This sequence comes from Pyrus x bretschneideri, assembly GCF_019419815.1. Classification (NCBI taxonomy): domain Eukaryota; kingdom Viridiplantae; phylum Streptophyta; class Magnoliopsida; order Rosales; family Rosaceae; genus Pyrus; species Pyrus x bretschneideri. The sequence continues at coordinate 24,789 of NW_025999808.1, read as the reverse complement.
CTGTGCTGCATTTGTGTAAATTAATTTCCTCCGCTTCATGCATAGTAGACCTAACATTTGTGTCGTGTTTTTCGTGTTCGTGTCGTTTTGTGTCATACTCAATATCTTAACGAGTCGTGTCGTGTAACACCCGTTAAAATAAACAGATAAAATGACCCGACCTATTACCTGTTAAGGAAAATATATTTTAAACCAATAAATAATCAAATGAAAAACATAATACTAAATAAGTATATACATACCATATTGTTACGGGAATGTATACCATATTGTTACGGGAATGGGGAAAGAGAAAGGGATTATGGCTTTTATTATGATCAAATGGTAAAATTGGAAAATATTGGAATAGAGAGAGGTTTTTTCATTCAAAAATGTTCTAATAATATAAGTCAAATAGAATCCAATGGTACAGATTTACTTTCATTTATCTTACTGCTGTTATTTAAGTAAAATTTTTAATATTTTTTTAATTAATGAAGAAGTGTAAAAAATATAGGAAAAATATATAAACACTCATAATGATAAGCTTTACAACTATCATGAAGAGCGTAACTTCGAAATTAGCCACTATAATCATATAAATCATAGATCAAAATTTAACCGTTGATTGTTATTTACATTTACACTTCATTTTTCTCATCAAATTTTGTTTTTTGAAAACATGATCTATTAGAGGATGCAGGAAGATGAATGGTTTGGATCGTTGATATTATGTTCAGAGTTTTATGGTTAGTGAAAATATTGTTTGATGTTTATAAAGTTTCTACAAACTATATGTGACACACCCCGAACAAAATTTTTGGAGCGTGCTGGCCGTCACGTGAAGGTGACGTAGCCAAGTATGCTATGTAGAAGTAAAGAGTGAAAATACGAGGAAAATAAAGTCAACAAAATAATTTACAATAAAAAGATTAGTGAGTGCTAAGGACAAACACGTAAGGAAAATGCAAGGTAGGAGTTCAAGTCTCCTAGGTGCAGTCAAGAATAAACACTACACAAGTGATAACTAGAAAATCCTACATGGAGGGTGCTCTGTCAGAAATACCTCGATGTTTCTTTCGTCACCCACGTACTCGCTACCTAAAACCTGGAGGGGCGCAAAACAAAAAACGTGAGTAGGCAAAAACAAAGTTTGTTTTCCATGTCAGAATATCCAAACAATTAGTATAAGTGTCAAGCAGGTGATATAAAACAATCGTAATATGCCAGTAATATCAGTACATCAGCCGGAGTCACTTAAAGTGACCTGTACGGCTTAAACTATAGCTCCTCATCCACTATCCTGCACACGAGTCGGAACCACCTAAAGTGGTATGTACGATAGGCTGGTGTATCTAATTACGCTCAGTGCTACGATCACGTGAAGGTTGTGCGATGTATCGCAAGTCACCTACAAGTCGGAACCATCTAAAGTGGTCTGTACGACAGGCTGGCATCTGCCTTGGATCCAAGGTGAGCGTACTGTGCGGGAGATGAACTATCATGTGAAGGCTAGACCCTACTCTAGCGGAGCACAATCACCGAGGTGCAGGAATATAAGCTATAACTCAATCTTATTAATACCACATCTATCACTAACAATATACTCACCTGACTTACCTGAGCGTCTGCGGCACAAAAGCATAACCAACACAATCATAACAATAATATCGATGATATTTGACATGGCATTTCAATTATAAAACCATTTAAAACGTAATATCTGGAAAGATACCAATCATAATATATATATATATATATATATATACTGAAAACAAAAGCTCACTCACTGATACGTAGAAGGGTCGTAAATCCCGAGCCTCACGTGGCTACGCTCGTCCTCTGGATAGTCCTCACCTATATGTGAAACAACTATAAAACCGTCAATTTAACGCACATAACCAACCTTAAGTAATAACTTCTCATACATTGCTTAAATGGGGTGTTTGAATATACCAACGTGATCTACTCAATCCCACGAACACCCCCATATTTTAAAAATAATTTTCTGATCTCCCACGTGCCGGCCAAGGCAAGGCCAAATGCGCCGGCCATGCGCGGCACGTGCTTGGCACGCGTGTAGAAACCCTAACGCCGTTAGGGAATATTCTGTTAAAACCCTAACGGAAGTTAACGGTCGTTACCTGACGCAATTAGAATATTCCGTTAACTCTGACGGAATATTTTCTTCCTTCTCCGGTGAGTCTCGCCAGTCGTCGTTGTCCGCTGCAGTCTGCAACTCAAAATTTTGTCGGTTTCTGGAAAAACTTCAAACTTCAATATCTTCTTCATTTCTCAACCAAATTCCTTGAAATTTGTACCAAAATGAAGCTTACAATGAGTAGAACAAAACCTTATCACTTTGGGGGCCTAAAACCAACATAATCTCTTCGGAGAAACCTCGATAATCTGGCCAAACCTGCAACTCGATGAAATCGAGCTTCTCGACGTCCAAAACACTTCAAAATTACTCCCCAAGCTTCGTGAAGACGTCCTAACTCCCTAGAACCTTAGAAACATCTAAAAGCCTCACGATCACGTGTGTATGAACAATGCATTGAATTGGGGTTCTCGGGTTTTTGAGGGTTTCACGTCCTAAAAATGGTATGGATGAGTTCCTAGACTTGCAAGGTCCAAACCAACCTTCAAACCTTTGATCTGTGCATGGAAAGTTGGCTTCGAAGTTGTCTGTACACTTGTAAAGGGAAGGGAAGAAAATCCGAGAGAGAAGGGAGAGAGAAAGGTCCACAGTGTGTGTGTGTGGTGTGTGGTCCATATGGCAGCCCACAAACAAAAACAATTCAAACAACACCCTACAATGCTAATTAACGTACAGTGGTAAAATCCTCTTTTCACACTAACGTTAAAAATAATTCGGGACGGATTGTCACAACCTTCCCACCTTAAGAAAAATTCTTCCCCGAAAATTACACAACAAAACAAACCACTAGTAATCATAAAACAAGCGGGGATACAAATCTCTCATTTGGTCTTTCGTCTCCTAAGTAGCCTCCTCCACTGAGTGATTCCTCCACAAAATCTTCACCAAGCACACTGGGCGTAACAACTATAAAACCGTCAATTTAACGCACATAACCAACCTTAAGTAATAACTTCTCATACATGGCTCAAATGAGGTGTTTGAATATACCAACGTGATCTACTCAATCCCACGAACACCCCCATTTTTTTAAAATAATTTTTTGACCTCCCATGCCCCGTCCAAGGCACAGCCAGACGCAACGGCCACGCTCGGCACGTGCCTAGCACGCGTGTAGAAACCTTAACGCCGTTAGGAAATATTCCTTTAAAACCGTAACGGAAGTTAACGGCCCTTACCTGACGTCGTTAGAATATTTCGTTAACTCTGACAAAATATTCTCCTCCTTCTCTGATGACCCTCGCCGGTTGCCGCCATCCCTCGCCGTTAGCACCGCCGTTTGCAACTCAAAATTTCGTCGGTTTCTGGAAAAACTTCAAACTTGAATATCTTCTTCATTTCTCAACCAAATTCCATGAAATTTTACCAAAATGAAGCTTACAACGAGTAGAACAAAACCTTACCACTTTGGGGACCTAAAACCAACAGAATCTCGTCGGAGAAACCTCGATAATCCGGCCAAACCTGTAACTCGATGAACTCGAGCTTCCTGACGTCCAAAACACTTCAAAATTACTCCCCAAGCTTCGTGAGGACGTCCTAAAGCTCCCTAGAACCTTATAAACATCTAAAAATCTCACGATCACGTGTGCGTGAACAGTGCACCAAATCGGGGTTCTCGGGTTTTCGAGGCTTTCACATCCTAAAAATGGTGTCGATGAGTTCCTGGGCTTGCAAGGAGTCCAAAACTAACCTTCAAACCTTCGATCCGTGCGTGGAAAGTTGGCTTCGAAGTTGTCTGTACACTTGCATAGGAAAGGGAAGAAAATCCGAGAGAGAAGGGAGAGAGAAAGGTCCACAGGTGTGTGGGTGTGGTGTGTGGTCCAGATGGCAGCCCACAAACAAAAACAATTCAAACAACACCCTAAAACGCTAATTAATGTCCAGGGGTAAAATCATCTTTTCACACTAACATTAAAAATAATTCGGGACGGGCTGTCACAATATGACATCAACTCATATTTCAGTTAACCGTAAATATCGAAACTTGATATCAAAGATTTGAACCGTTCATCTTCTTACATCCACCAGATGATCATATTTAAAAAAAAAAAATTCAAAAAATGAAATTTAGTAAGAAGAATGAAGCGTAAATGACAATCGACAGTTAAATATAAATTTAATGTTTATCGATTATAGTGTTGGATTTCAAAGCTGACCCCTTCATGAAAGATGTAAAGCTTGTCACCATGAGTGATTGTATATATTTTTTTACATTTTTTACACTTCTACAATAATTATTATTAATTTTATTAATTTTGCCCTCAAATAAAAAACGTTATTCATGAGGGTTTGAAGCATTTTAAAAATCTAAGCGATAATGTAAGTGTAACTATTATCTACTCGTGGAGGAATAATGGTGAATCACGATTGTTTATATATTCTTTCACATTTTTCATACTTGTTGTATGTATGTCTTCTTAGTTCTTGCCTATACAAATACTATACTAGTTTATTTTAATTTTGGACAACAACATGTTAAGTAAAATTTATCCTAGTAATGATAATAATGAACTCTCATAATAAAAATAAATAATGACTAAAACTTTTTTTTTTTTTTAACTTATATAGAATAATAATACAAAACTATATTTTTAATATAGAATACATTGTTTATATTAATACGGCTATTGTATTTTATAATAAATCATTTAGTAATTAAATTTTAAAATAATAATTTTTTCTTAACGGGTCGAAACGGGTTACCCACGTGTTACCCGCGTGTATACCCGTTAAGAACCCGTTATTAACGGGTTCTTAGTGAGTCACCTGATTAGTTATCGTGTTGATCCGAAATCTGTTATTTTCGTGTGTCAGAAACTGCCGGGTCTAATGCATATTGCAAAGTCCCCATGAATTTGTTGTTGTCCCATCTGAGTTGATCATGTCTTCACTGGTCATGATTGCAGTTTGTCAAGGATTCTGAAATTTAGTAAATTGCAACTTTTTGGTAAGTGAAAACATATATCAATTATTTAGGTCTGTTAGGGTTTTTTGGGCTGTTTTATTATTGCCGAGTTTTATACAACATAAATAGTGAAGCTAGAGGTAATTGAGAAATATTTAGTGGTGTGGTAGATATTTCTCATCAAAATTGAGAGAGTAGTTATATTTTATTTAAATATTTGTATAGTTTTTGGTAGTGATTAAGTTTATGGTACTCCAGATCTTCGGAGACTGATGAGAGCCTATTACCAATCTGCTGCTACTTTAAACCTTCTCAGGGTGTTCGTCACCGGAAGTTTCCCAGCTATGCAGAGGGTCACGTTGTGGAACTTGGATTTCACATATCACAGTGAACAGGGTGATAGGTATATTTCCTCACTTTTACCATTTTAGAGCTTAGATTAGTGATAAATTGATTCGAATCATGTGGCATGAACTTAAAGCTCTGTTTGGGAAAGTAGGCTCTTTACCCCAAAGTTGCTTGCTTTTGGTAATATTTGGAATTGTGCTTCTAAGCTGTTTTTCAAGCTTTTGGACATACTAAATGGAGCTAAATCGAACAGCTTTTTTGTTGCATTGTATTTGCTTTCCTAAATCGATTGTTTTTTTTTTTTGTTGAAAAATGTGAATGGGTTTTGTAGCTCAAAGTTTTTAAGGGCGAAAATTATGCTTCAAATTGGATGTAGATATGAATTTTACAGATTCAAGGTGTTGAATTCATCTTTGTTTTGGTGTATTGTGGTTTGGAATGTCATTTAGTGCAATATAGCCTTAACTTAAATGTAGTTTTGTATATATTAAGTACTCATTTGGATTTTGAGCAGTAAGAGAGAGTTTAGCAGGTATTTGAGGAAATGCGAAGAACTTTTTTTTTTTTGAAATGGCTAGAGTTTAAGATTCTCAGAAGGAAGCTCCTATAAGTTTTTGGTTTTTTGTGTTGATTTGAACAAATTTCAGTTTTTATATTTATTAATTTTTGTTGTGTGAGTAGGATTTATTGGGTTTGATGTTTCTTGAAACACTGGGTGGTTTGAAGATGTTTGAAATCATAAGAAGAGTTGAAGATTTCAGCGAGGTTTGAATCAAAGCACCAAATGAATTCTTCTTCCAGGTGATGATTAAATGTTTCCAACTTTTTTAGTTGTATAAAGACTTGGGTAGTTAGAAATTTGTTTTTACTCATGTGTTTCACTAATTCTTTGGTAATAGATAAATCTTCATGAACAGTCTTCTGCTTCTATCAGTACCCATGGTAAATTCTTATCAATTTACTTTTAACAGTCAGGTCATTTGCGACCAAATATTCTTTTTCAACTAATGCTGGTTTGTCGATGCAAATTTTTGCCATCTTCAGCCTTGATGAAAATGCACCTGCAAAACAATCAACATCTTTGATCAAAGACCTAAGCCTCATGCGCCCACGAGGTTGGGGGGGGGGGGGTTAGGTCAACGAATCTCCAATGCCTAAGTTAGTTTCTTTAAGAGAATAAAGTGTTTAGGATTTTTTAATAGGGATAGGGCCGACCATCTTGTTTAATGGAGAGATATTCTCTAAATATTCCTAAGATATTAAATAGGAAATAATATCTTGAGATAATGGTATAATTGTCCTTAATTTATTTAAATTAGGATTACTTACTTGATTGGAGTCAATCTTCAATTGGGAATGTATTAAAGATAGGATTTGGGTAATTAATCCTTATCTTTAATTGTTTGCCAAGGGTAGGTGAGTTGTGGGTAGTCGCATTTAGCTACTGAGACCTCCATAGATGTGAGCTGTGCGTGGGAGATCTGAGAAGCCTGCCTATTTACTGAGGGCAATCTTGTCTTTCTTGAATAAAAGTCCACGTGTCGCCACTATAATTTTTGGGATTATTTTAAGCTCCACAAATGCCCCCCACACCTACTGTGCTACACGTAGGAAAAGGATAGTAGGTGTAGGAATCCCAACCTGCTTATGCTTGTAGAATTGTTTCCCAATTTGAACTTGATTTGCTTTATTGATTTGGAGATAGACTTCTTCTAGGAAAAGGAAACCAATTGCCTCCAATACCTATTTAATTCTGCCTTAGGTAGGGGATTAAATAAATTAAGAGAATAATTATTATTCCAACAGGGAAGAGAAGCCAGAGGAAATTTTTATTCCCCCTACCCTAGCATTCTTCTTTTCTTGCCCTTGCAAAGAGTTGTCTCTCGTTGTTCTTTTCCTTCTCCGTACCGCACCAAGGTAAGAAAATTTGAATTTTCTTCTTCTTGAATTTTTTGGAAGTTTTCGGACTTGAAAAATTGGCTCGGCGGGGGTCGAGGAGGTAAGAAACGCATGGCAGGGCGGCCACAGTGCAGCTTGGTGGTGCGACATAAGGGTCAATGCGTTGGGACTCTGAGCTCTACTCGGCTTGGGATGAAAGGGAAGGGCAGTGCTGAAAGGTTGGCACGGGCTGGACCTTGTAGGCTGCTGGGCAAGGGCCCGTTCAGTAGAGAGGCGGGAAAGAAGGAGAGTCCGGCTTGGGTCGGCTCTCGGGTTTAGGTGACCTGGGCCGTGTGGCCCAGCCTTGTCTTTTGGGACGCCTAGCGCATGAGTGAAAAGGGGAAAATGGGAGATGATGTATGGGCCTTCCGCGCGTTGGGTCGGCCTGCATGAAATAGATAAGGCCGTGGGACCTTGGGCCTCGCTGGGACGCTTGGAGCACGAGGAAGAGAGGCGCGTGCCTCCTTTATGATGGGCTCAGCGGCCCGGGCCGCATGTAGGAGAGAGTGTGAGGACTTGTGAGCTGGGTCATGGGGCCTAGCCCTGGGCTCTGCAGTTCGTGGGTTTTTTTTTTATTTTTTATTTTTTAATTTTATTCTCTTTTCTCGAGTTGCCTTTTAAATATTTTCCCTCGTACTTTTTGCAGAGACTTTGAAATGTCTTCCTCTGACTGCAAAAGTGACGAATATCTTCCACCTTTGTACCGTTAGGCTGGTTATTCCGACAAGGTGGGTTACTTCAAGGCTACGCATGTCAAGATCAATTCCAATGAGTTGTTTCGGGATATTCTTGAGGTGTACAAACATGCAGTTCTGTCAGGGGTTCGCGTCAAGTGGGTGAAAGATGATAGCAGCCATGAACCATATGGCGAGGGTGCCTCTGCTAGGAAGAAAGCTATCAAATTTCATCTGTACTACTTCGTGTTAGGATTTTCCAGGAGGTGATATACTCCATGAAATGCACGCCTGCTCAATGCTCCCTAAATGCAGTTCTTGCGATGGTGGGATTCTCGAACTTGAGCATGTTCTTCGATCTTGGCTTGACCATGAATAAGTATTGGTACTTCTTTGAGATCAGCCATAAGGAAGGTGTGGGACAACTGAGATCTTGCCATAGGCTGCACGATGCTTTTAGCAAAGGTGATCATAAGTGGGCGAGAGATACCTTGGATGTGAGCGGAGAGTGGGAGCCTGACTTTTCTCTTGAGCTGCGTGTCTCGACTACCCTTATCAATGGTAAGTGAATTGCTTCATTCTTGTCCTGCTTGAATTTTTTGTTGAGTTGCTCCATGACTTCAATTTATTGATCGTCTTTCTTATTTTGTGTAGATTCGATGTTTGGCTCAACTCCAAGGACTTCGGCAGATATGAAGAAAGTGCACATCACCTTGGGCATTCCTGCTGAGTATCGTGAGTAGTGTTGGCTGCTCAGCCCTCTTCGTTAGAAGAAATGTAGCCTGCCTTCCAAGGAAGAAATAAATCGGATAAAGGACGAGGTGTTGGCTCGTCCAATTGTTGCTGTAGAGCCTGCTGCCAATGAGGGTGGAAAGAAGAGGTCTTCCTTACCTGTTTGTGGGCCTTCGGCTGAGAAGAAGCCAAGAACTTCTTCTGATGTTGTTGAGAAGCTTGTCATTGATCTAACTTCCCCTAAGGGGGCGAAGAAGACAGTTCAGTCTGAGCCTATGAAATCTGCTGCTCTGAAGGTGACCGTATCCATTGCTAAGTGACTTGCCCAGCGGAAGGGTTTGGTGACGCCTCCGGTGTCTGGGTTTGTATTGAAGCGTCTGTTGGGAGCTAAGTCTAGTTCTGCTTCTGAGAGGCTCCCCACTATGAAAAGTGGGAAGGTGAATTCTGTTGCTAAGCTGGCGCCTGAGCTTGTTCTTCCTTTTGCCGTGACTGGCTCGTCTGCTGAAAAGGGGAAATCTGCTCGCACGGGCAGTTGTGAGAAATCCACCGAGTTTGAGGCTAAAGAGTTTCCCAAGGTTTGTGCATTGCTGAAGGCTGACTTGCTTGAGGACATCGATGCATGCGCCAAATTCGTTGACAATGTTGGGAAAGTTGTCATTCGCTCAGACTCCTTTGTGAAGTGTCCTGCCTACTCGAGGAGGTCCTCCCTGATTGCTACAATGCATAAGACTTTGATCCTGGCAGCTGAGTCTATGTGCGTTGATCAAGATGCTGTTAAGTGTGCTAAGGAGGCCGAAGTGGCATTAGTGGCTCAGCTTCGCTCGGCTGTTGAAAAGATCGATAAGCTCGAATCTAAACTCGCCGTTTTGAAGGGTTTGATGTTTCTGCCCCCACTTCTTTACAACTAAAGATCGCTCATCAGGATGACGCCCATTTTAATGCTAGGGTTAGTGCAACTCAAGCGATGTTGGAAGCTCCAGGGAATGAAGCCTGTCGTGTTTCTTCAGTGGTTGAGGACCATGAGCGTGTTAATTCCGAACTACGATCTGCTTGTTTTGCCAAGGACGAGAAGCTTATCTTCATGCATGTTGAAGTGTCTTGTCTCAAAGAGGTTGTCAGTAAGCTTGAGTCCAAGGAAGTTGATTTGCAAGGTGTGCTGTTTGCTAGCGAGAACCTGAAAAAGAAGCTGGATAAGTTGCAGGGTGCTCACACTAAGCTTGTTGAGGAGAATGTGCAGCTGAAGAAAGAGAAAGCTGGTCACGAAGTAGTGCTTGCTTCTTGTCAGGCTGATTTTTACAAGCTTGGCTATGTAGACGATCTTTAAGGCAAGCCGTCAGATTATGAGTTTTTCAAAAAGGACTTCGAGACTTTTTTCATTTCTCCAATTGATTTGCTTGATTTATCGTTTGAGGCTGCTTTTGGTGGAGTAGCTAAGGGTTAGGCAGTCCAGGCAGGGGCGGCTGAGGATGAATTGATAGAAGCTTTAGCTGCTAGGAGCGGTGCGGCTGCTGAAGGCGTGGCAGTTGAAGAACTAGTGGTTGCATAAGCTACCAATGAGTAGTCTTTTTGCTTAGACTTAGGAGTTTTCTTCTTTTCCTTTTTGTTTTGCTTTATTTGAACTTTGTTAGCCTTCGAGCCGATTTATCAATTTGCTAGAAATTTAATAAATAGCTTTCCTTTTTTTTTTTTTTTTTTTTTTTTCCCTCATCCTTCTATTTTGCCGTGCTATTTACGAAGTCACCACTTAGGTCTTTGCGAAGTCGCCGTGCTATCAGTGAAGCAGTCGATCCTTTGTCGTCACTTAGGTCTTAGCTTCGACCTTTTGGGCTTCGAGAGCCTTGCCTGCTGAAGGTGACTTGCAAAACTTTGTCGTAGGACGGACGGTTGAATTGGCTACTTCGATGGAGCAGTTGACTCGCGTGGTCACTTTAGGCTTCAGTTTTGGCTTTGATGCTTATAGAGAATTACCTGCAAGAGGAAAAATGCGAGATTTTTAACATATAGAGCTGGCGGCCAAACTCGTTGCCTCCGAAGGAAGTAGGTAAGTTCGCGTAGCTACTATAGTTGTGAATCTCGGCTTTGGATAGCTTTGTGAGCTTTAGCCCTCCTGGGGCGTATTGTGAAAATTTTAACCTATAAGACCAGCGGGGCAAACGCGTACTTTGTGTAGAAAGCAGAGGAGTTCGCGTGGCCACTATGGTTGTATTCTAGCTTTCGAGTGGCTTTTTGAGCGTATGCCCTCCCAAGGTGTGTTGCGAAGTTTTTGACTTATAGAGTCATTGGCGGAACTCATGCTTCTCGTGGGAAGCAGAGGAGGTCCACGTAGCTACCACAGTCGTGCCTCGACTTTGTTCCAGCAAAACTTAAATCGTAGACTGTCGGCTGGAAGCACTGCTTTTAGGTAAGTAGGCGAGTTGTCATAGTCATAGCAGGTGTAAGTCTCGACTTACAGATTGCCTTGGGTTACTAGTTGTTGCGTTGTCAGCTGGGCATTTTACTTATAAAAGCAGACAACTCGCGTAACCACTTTAGGCATCGTCCCTAGCTCTCGGATGTGTTTTAGGGGTGAGGTATAGGTGGAATCGCGCCTTAGAGGCCACATTCTTCTGAGTCGCAACTTGATTCTATAGGTTGCTTAACTAGTATTGCAACACTTTGAAACCAAGCCACTTCATGAAGAATTGTGTGTCGACGATGTACCATCTTGTCACGCGAACTCTTTCATGGGCAGGGGTCCTACACTTAGCATCTTTTCTAGTTAGAGACCCGGGATCCCGCGAAATTGAATCCTTCAGTTGGCTAAGTCTATTATAGGAGAAGGACTATCGTGGCCAATTTTGGGATTCGTCCAGTTCAGGTAGTCTCTGTATTCAGGGGAAACTAAGTTGTCATACCACCCATCTACGTCTGGATATTCTGGATTAGTTTACCCTCTCATATTGGAGAGCACATGCTATGTTTAAATGGGCAAATGGCATTTTCTGCTTGTTACAGGGGTGGTTGAGGAATTAGTTTACCCTCTCGCGCTGGAGAGTTTACACCATGTTTGCAGGGCAGCCAGTGTCTTCTACTTGTCACAGGGTTGGTCAGTTTATTTATGCATCTGGCCCAAGCTTGTGAATAATTCCTTCAACATTCATTAAAAATAGAAGCTTTTATTAACTTTGCTCATGGGTAGTAATGAGATAACAACTGATAATTCTTGGCATGCAAGGTCTTGTTCGTCGAGCTGCTTGAGTCTTTGAACCTTTTTCATCTTGAACGGGGTCCAAGGAATGGTGGGAGGTTACGCGTAGTGCTTTCTCATGTTGTAGGCATTCCATTGCTTGTCGATTTCTTTGTCGCTCATAGTGGTGAGGGTGTAATTGCCTCTTTTGCCTACTTGGTTGATTTTGTATGGACTTTCCCAGATAAGAGCCATCTTTTTGGAGCCTTCCCGTCGAGTGGTGATGAAGGCTTTTTTGAGGACTAAGTTTCCTGGCTGGAAATGCCTGATTTTTGCCCTCTTGTTGTAGTTGGAGAGGAGCTGTTGCTGATAGGCCGCAATGCGGGTGATAACCTTTTTGGGCTCTTCCTCTGCCAGGTCTAAATTGGTGGCTATCTTCTGCTCGTTTTGCTCGAAATTCGGCAGTACGGTGGTGATGCTTGGCATCAGGATGTTAGGAGGACTGATCGCCTTGTAACCATACGCCAGGGAGAATGGAGTTTCGCCGGTTGCTTGTTTTTTGGTAGTGCGATATGCCCATAGAACACTAGAGACCTCATCTGGCCACTTGGCCATCTTATCTAAGAGGGTCTTCTTAAGGCAGTTGAGGATGATCTTGTTGGATACCTCGGCCTGCCTGTTGCCCTGCAAATATCGGGGCATGGACACGTGTTGCTTGATGCCAAATTTTTCAAAGAACTTCGCCAAGTCTTTGCCCATGAATTGCAGATCATTGTCGGTGACGATGAAGTGTGGGATCCCGAAGTGGCAGATGATGTTCATCCATATGAAGTGCTTTATGTTCGTCTGGGTAGTTGTAGTCATGGGTTTGGCTTCGATCCATTTTGTGAAGTAGTCGGTCGCTACGATCATTATGCCTCAGCCCTCAGCAGCAAGCGGCATTGGTCCTACCAGGTCAATCGCCTATTGCATGAATGGCCAAGGGCTTGTTTACGGGTGGAGTTCGCTAGCAGGTAGTGTGGGCACGGGCTTGAAGCGCTAGTAGCTGCCGCACCTTTGTACATACTTCCCTGGTGTCTTAATGCATGGTTGGCCAGTAATAGCCAGCGTTATGAGCTTTTTGCGCCAGGGAGCGGCCTCCTGAGTGGTTTCCACAAACGCCTTCGTGGATTGAGCTAAGAATTTTCATGTTGTCGGGAGACGATAAGCAGTGGAGGTGTAGTCTTGAAAAAGATCTTCGGACGAGCATGCCGTTCCATATATAGTAACATGCTGCCTTGATCTAGAGCTTCCTAGATTCCAGTCTATCTATAGGGAGTGTTCCATTGACTATGTAATCAATGATGGGATCTTGCCAACTAGGGGTTATGCTGATCTGCACCACCTTGATGCATAGTTCCTTATCTATGCTTAGCTTTTCCAAGTACTCGACTGGGATGAAGCGCTTCAACTGATGGTCTAGCGTATAGCCTAGGCTTGCTAGTGCATCTAGGTGGGCATTTTCTGCTCGTGGAACCTGAATGAGTGTATACGCCTGGAACATCGCTAGCTGCTCTCATACCTTTTCGAGGTATCGGGCCATCCTTGGATGCTTTGCTGCATACTCCCTTGAAGTTTGGATGGTAATCAGATGGGAATCGGAATAGATTGCGAGCTTTTTCATCGTTAGGTCTTTTGCTAATCGGAGACCAGCTAGTAGGGCTTCATACTCTACTTCGTTGTTTGACACCTTGAAGATTAGAGTGATCACCTGCTCGAGCATCGAACAATTTGGAGTTGTAAGAATTAGGCCTGCCTCCGATCCTTGGTAGTTAGATGATCTATCGACGTACAAACGTTGGAAATCTCTTGCAGGTGGGGCTGGTATAGCTATGGTATGTTCGGTTACCTCTTGGGCGTTTCTAGGCTTAGTTTTTGTGCGTGTCAGAATGTCAGCTAGTTTTTTGCCTTTAACGTTGTGCATCTGTGGGCAGTGCGGAATATTGTATCATAACAATGATTGCGTACGTCTGAAGGTTTAGCTTGAGCTTCCAGGTTGCAACAACTAGCGTCAAAATCAAAGTTCTGATTTTCAAGTATCTGGTTTCCTGATCGAGGAAAACTTTTTAACTGTGGAATACATGTGGTCGAGCCTTTAGCTCTTCTCGTATGAGGGTAGAGCTCATTGCTGTTTCAGATACCGCTATATAGATGCATAGATCCTCTGCTGCTTCCGGCTTGGATTGCATTGGTTGGTAGGTTGCAAAAGGAATCGGTTGAGTGCAACTGCTAGTCAGGTCAAACCTGGGATCTTCTTTAGAGTAGTGAGGGACTTCATATCCAAGATCGCTCAGATCTTCTTTAGATGTGCATTTGGCATGGTTTGACCGTTACTTAGGGTCAAGGAAAATGTGTTCGGCGTCATTTTCGAGTTTTCATCCTGATTCATTTGCCAGGCATTGTCGACCTTGACACCATCTTCTTGACTTATCTGCTATGATTGCTATTTGGTGGAGGTAGAATCGTCCTTCTGTACTTCAACTGCTATTACTGGGGCGAAAAACTTCTTCTTCGACTCCTTCAGAACTTGTACAGTGCATCGCCTGGACATGGCCTGGTCACCTTTGATCTCTCCAACTACTCTTCCCGGGATGCAAAATCGAATTTTTTTGTACTCAATCGAGGTTACAGCTCTGATCTTCATAGCCAGGGTCAACCTAATATCCCGTTATGGGGAGATGAATCGCTGACGATGATTAAGGTTTACGATGAGATAATCGGTGGGCTGGTAACGTCGAGTGTGATAGTGCCAATGACAGTTAAGCTGAGTTCGTTGAATCCGGTTAAGGCCTCTGCTTTGCGTTGGATCGTGCTTTGCAGGCCCATCTTTTGGATGACTGACAGTTGTAGGATGTTAACTGAGATGCCGTTGTCCACCATGATTCTGTCAACGATGGCATGGGCCAGTTGTACAGAGATCACCAGGGCGTCGTCGTGGGGAAAGTCTACTCCCTTAGCGCCTTGCTTAGTGAAGTCGGTGATCGGTCCAAGTACATCATCTATGGTTTGAACCTGATAGAACGATCTTACCTACTAGATTTTCCTTTTTTTTGAGTTATTAATGGCCCCCAGAAGGTTGGATTCAGCAAATATTTCGTTGATTCAGATTGTCTTGGTTAGGGGTTCGGCATCAGTGTCTACTTTGCGCCTTAGTCGGGCAACTGGTCTGTCGATATACTGGTCGCATTTGCCTTCTTTCACGAGCTGCTCAAGGTACCTCTTCCATGTGGTGAAATCATTGGTTGTGTGCTTAGAGCCTCTGTGGAATGCACAATACTTGGATTGGTTCATCTTAGAGGTATCGTCCCTTATGAGTGGTGGTGGCTTGAACCATGGCTTGTCCTTGAGGTGGCAAAGGATCTGGTTGATCGGGACTAAGAACTTGGTGTACATCTTGGGTGCTGTGCCTCTTTTTGCTGGGGATTGGTCCCTACGTCTGTCTCATTGCTTGCTTTTGTTCTTGAGTGGTTTATCACTTGTCTTCTTCTGAGTTGGTTCCGCGTCTTTCTGCAACTGCTCAGGCAGCTTCTGGGAGCGTTTTTCCTCATCCTAGAGGAAGTGCTTTTCTGCCAAAGCATAAAAGTTTGCCAGGGACATGTTCTTGCCGACAATCAATTCTCCAAAAAGTGGGTGATCTATTGGGAGGCCCTTTCGGAAAGTTGAGCTTGTGATGTTATCATTGCATTCGATAATCTTCGCCTTCTTCACCTTCTCCGCCTTGAATCCTTTAACGTAAGTGTAGAGTGACTCCTTCCGGTCCTTCTTCATGTTGAAGAGGTGGTCAGACTTCTTTTTGATCGAGCAGTAGAATGAATATTCCTTAATGAAAACCAAGGAAAGTTCGCTTAAGTTCAGGATTAAACGTGGCGACAGGGTGTGGAACCAGTCTCGCACCTCGCCTTGGAGCGTAGTGGCAAAGATTTTGCACATGAGAACGTCATTGTTGGCGTAAAGGGTCATGGCTCTTCGGTAGTGCATCAAGTGCCTGTCCGGATCTTCATCTCATTTCAACAAGGCGTAAAGGGTCATTGCGCTTCAGTAGTGCATCAAGTGCCTGTCCGCGGTGGCTCTTTCTGCACTAGATTGTTTGTAAATGATGACCTGCGCAGGTTGGCCACATCTGTATATAGGGCATCATCGGTAGTGTCAATGAGCTGGAATCCGCGGAGCTGCTCTGCTACGAGCCTTTGTACTTCCTCTTGGATTTGCACTTGGTGTCGCACCGGAGCATCGAGCTACCCCCGGTGTTGACCTGCTGGTCCATGTTGTTCTTCGGCATGTCCTTCTCGTCTTTACTGCAGTTGTGGTGCATTGCTTCACCTTGTGCTGCCAGTGGAACTTGAGTTGGATTGTTCTTGTGCTCTCCTCTAGGCGTCATGCGGCTGCCTACTCCATTGCCTCGTGTGGACACTTCTCCCGAAATGTCCTAAGTGCTCATCGGAGTGTGGACCCAACCTTGAATGCACATTGACTCGTGAGTCGAGTAGGGAATGAACACTTCTCTGCTCATCTAAACGGGAGAAGACGTTTCCCCGAGGGCCCAAACGAGAATGCACACTACTTGAACGCATGGTTTGTGGAGGGCTGAGTGACTCTTTACAGGGACGCGTTGTATCTCGATGCCTTCAAGGAGTTGGTTCACCAAGGTGGTCTGCTGCGTGAGGGTGTTCGTCAAGTTAGCGACCTGTTGGGGCAGGTGGTGCTCGCCATTTGGATTGAAAGAGTCTGGATAATGGGTGCCTTCATGTGTGGTGGAAGTATAGTAGACTGCAAGTACAAAACTTGAGCCAAAGCTGGCATTCCTACAGAAAAGTGGGGTAAGAGTAACCTTGAATCTATCGCGGGACCGGTGGTCGGAATCCGAATCGCTGGAGGTGGCCTTGGAATGGATTGGGTTGCGGGCCAGGTAGTTGGAACGAGTCACAAGGCTTACTGCTATATCATGGCTTACTAGCTGGGTGGCTTGGGCTTCGGCCCATTGAGTTGCCGCGTTCTAGGCTCGGGTTTCGGCCTGTTGTGCAGCAAGGCTTACTGCTGTAGGAGGTTGGGCCTTCTGTCCTGGGCCTGCTGTGGCAGCTGCCAAGTTTTAGGCCTCTTGCCCATGGACTAGGAAATGGACCTGGGCCTCCTGCCTAGGGTTTGGTTGGGTGTGGCGCTGCAAGGGCAGCGGCGTGGGAAGTGGTGTCGTATCCTGGTGGCCTTGTTGTGGCTGCTGGGTCACAGTGGTGGTGGTAGTGGTGCGGCTTCGCGGCGGTGGGGTTCTTATACTGTCGTGTTAAGCCTTGAGGACCTCTTTCGAGGGGCTATGTCCTCGTCTCCACTCTTCGGTTCAAATCCTTACATGTACAAGGTTTCGTTTGTCGTAGTTTCTGAATTTCCTACCATTGTATTCTTTCTCTAGGGATTGATCAAGAAACTTTCCCAGGAAAAATTAATTGATTCGTGTGAGAAATTCAACGTAATAGAAAATTCAAGAAACAAATGTGAGAGACTTTTTCAATTGTTTTGAATCAGCTCTCAATGAAAGCTCCAATTTGTTGATGCAAATTTTCGCCGTCTTCAGCCTTGACGAAAATGCACCTGCAAAACAATCAACACCTTTTGATCAAAGACCTAAGCCTCACGCACCCACAAGGTTGGGGGAGGGGGGGAAGGGGTTAGGTCAATGGATCTTCGATGCCTAAGTTAGTTTCTCTGAGAGAGTAAAGTGTTTAGGGCTTTTTTAGGGTTGCAAAAGCTCTGAAAATTTGATAGAATATGGGTTATTTATAGGGATAGGGCCGGCCATAGTGTTTAATGGAGATATATTCTCTAAATATTCCCAAGATATTAAATAGGAAACAATATTTTGAGGTAATGGTGTAATTATCCCTAATTTATTTAAATTAAGACTACTTACTTGATTGGAGTCAATCTTCAATTGGGAATGTATTAAAGATAGGATTTGGGTAATTAATCATTATCTTTAATTACTTGCCAAGGGAGGTAAGATGTGGGTAGTCGTATTCAGCTGCTGAGACCTCCAAAGATGTGAGCTGCGAGTGGGAGTATCTGAGAAGCCTGCCTATTTATTGAGGGCAATCTTGTCTTTCTTGAATAAAAGTCTACGTGTCGCCACTAGAATTTTTGGGATCATTTTAGGCTTCACATGGTTTACTCTTCTTTTGGAGCCTATTTTTTCACACATTTAGGCTTCAATAGATGAGCTAAGCAATTTCCACGTGGCATTGTATCAAATTAGCATTGATCGTAGGGTATGGCATTGTAAGATCATCTTCTATTCACTTTGATCAAATTATTTGTCAACCGTTTTAGTTTTTTATAATTATGATAGTATTTCTTATTTGGCCTCAAGATTAGTGGACTTAAACTTTGTTTATTATCTGTGCAATACAAAGAAGACCTTAATAATGTAATAAGAGATTGCAATATTAACTTGACAGTAAATTATGCATCTTTTTATTTCTTTTTTTGGATGCAATGTCCCTACTTAATGTAATTTGTATAGGGATGGCAACGGTTCGGTTTGGGAACGGAAATGCTATATCCATCCCCATAACCACGAAAATTAACCATACCCATAACCACAAAATAACTATTGGGGATTATCCATAACCATATCCACCAGGTAACGGATTTTCAATCGGTTATCGGTTATATCCATCTTCGTAAAAAAAAAAAAAATATTCATCCAATTGACGCACTATAAATTGTAGTAGATACTAATTTTCCCATTAAATAGTCTCATCCAATTACAAAAAATATAACAATATATATTTGAAGTTGTTCATGATAAGCCAATATGATAAATTGGTCCAATAAAAAAGAAAAAGAGAACAAAAACAAATACAAATGGAAGACAAAACATGTAAACTAAATATATAACAACAAACAAGAAGACAATTATTGATTTAATTTTGCATAATTCTATGGGCTCATAACATATGTAATAAACTCAAAAATTGACGCTAATTGATAATTTGCATGAATCAAATAACATGAAAAAGAATGAAAGATTACCTATTGAGCTGACAACATGCACCAATTTCTTGACAATGAGACTTCTGAAGTGAGATGAATTTGATAAACTTGGAACATTTGATAATTGATATATAAAATGATTCAATGAATTAATTTGGTTGAGTATAACAATAAGAATATTGAATTGATGAGGTTGTTGGTATGCCCCATGTATGATGTTTGGTGCATAATAAAGATAGTATAGAGTTTGATGCATGCATAATGAATTAGTACTATAGGGATAGGAATAATTGAACACGTTGTGGGCATAATTCCAAGACTTCCAAAGGCCTAATTGAATAAAATAATATATATATATCAAATATATATAATATTCGGATCGGATTCAGGTACAGATATGGATTGGGTACCCCTATAATCATATCCAAAACCATAACCAAATAAAGTTCACGGTTTTTCCCCATATCCAAACCATACCCGAATTTTCATATCCAAATCCAATCCATTCGGGCGGTTATTCAAGGTTATCAGGTTTAACGGTTAGAATTGCCATCCCTAAATTTGTACCTTATGTTTTACCTTTGTTTTTAAATTAAAATTCATTAATTTGGTTGTGGTTTGTTCCATAATAAATGTGTAAAGATGACCATGTTGTACATTACATAGTTTGGGAATGAGATTGGCCTCGTTTGGCACGCCGTATAAGACCACTGGATAGTATTAATAGTACGAAATGGGTGTTTGGTGAGTTTCGTATTAAATAAGCACTGGATTATTTAATCCCAGCCCACTTATTTTATACACCTCCCACCCGCTTGGTTATCCCAACCAAAACCTTCGGATAATTTAGTCGGGTAGAATGGCTTTCCGCGCTTACTCCGTGTGACATCCCACATCACCCAGGGGAGTGATCCTTATATGTGTATTCTCATCCCTACCTAGCACGAGGCCTTTTGGGAGCTCACTGGCTTCGGGTTCCATGGGAACTCCGAAGTTAAGAAAGTAGCGTGCGAGAGCACTCTCCAGGATGGGTGACCCACTGGGAAGTTCTTGTGTGAGTTCCTAGAAACAAAATTGTGAGGGTGTGCTGGGGCCCAAAGTGGACAATATCGTGCTACGATGGAATCGGGCTCGGGAAGTGGTCCCGCTCGGGCCGGGATGTGACAATTTGGTAACAAAGCCTAACCCTGGTCGTGGTGTGTTGACGAGGACGTCGGGCCCCTAAGGGGGGGTGGATTGTGACATCCCACATCACCTAGGGGAATGATCCTTATATGTGTGTTCCCATCCCTACCTAGCATGAGGCCTTTTGGGAGCTCACTGGCTTCGAGTTCCATGGGAACTCCGAAGTTAAGTGAGTAGCGTGCGAGAGTACTCCCAGGATAGGTGACCCATTGGGAAGTTCTCGTGTGAGTTCCCAGAAACAAAACCGTGAGGGTGTGCTGGGGCCTAAAACGGACAATATCGTGCTACGGTGGAATTGGGCCCGGGAAGTGGTCCTGCCCGGGCTGGGATGTGACACTCCGTCCCTCTCTATCGCTTCTTCGTCTCTCTCCTTCTCTCGCAACATTCTCCTTCCACTCTCTCACATCACCTGCACTCTCTTGTCTGGATTCCAAGTTCATCTTCGCCTTCTTTTTTTTTTCACTCTCTGTTCCTTCTTCCTCCTTACACACGCACACACACCTCCCACCTCATCTGTTCGCCTTCGATCTCTGACAAGTGACAACAAAACCTTCCATGGGTTGAAGGAGGAAGACGATGATTCGAATTCTTCCGATTTGGGTTCTGACGAGGAAAGGAGCCGGGCTCCGACGAGGACGGGGATAGCAATTCAGATCTGGGCTCTGATGAGGAGCCTATTGGTTTATTACCATTGAAAATATTCAATCTAGGATTTTAATTTTGGTTGGTGAATCGACGAGTGGGTTTGTATGGAGGGTGGGATTTGATAAGTTATAGTAAATATTTCTATAAGTCTGTAAATATTTCTGGTATTATTTTGGGTATTTTACCATTTGGAAGAGAATTACTTCGGCGTGGGACACAGGTTTACTGTCAAATCTTGTTCTTATGTTCAATGCATCTGGTTCTTTAGCATGTATTTTCCGAACTTGTTTCTTCCTGCCAAATAACAAAAGGCATGAAATTTATAATGAATGCTTTGTGAATGAGTTGCCTTGCTGAGCATTTTCACATGATTGCCTCTTATTATGCAAGTTGTGTTGGCAGCTACTGACTTGCCTTCTATCAATGATGTAACTTACATTGAATTGATTGAGATTATATCAATGATGTAACCTCCCTTTTCTTATCCGGTTCAGTATCAAATATAGTATAAATAATACGGTTATTAGTCTATTACTGCACATAACGCCCGACTAATTTAGTCAGTACTACCCGGTGACTATTTATCCTGTCCGATAGAAATAGTCAAATAGTCAGTAATGTGATCAATCAGAGTAAGTATATTTTAGCTTTTCTTACGTCTTAACTGTCAAGATATAAACTTAAAGGTTGTTTACATAAAATTCACAAATTATAATGTCAATTGCAAGTTAGCATATGATCCCGTGATGCATAGAAGAACTAAGAATTAATGGACAATTTTATGTATTGGTGCTTAAATTTCCAAGAAGAAGACTAGCTCCATTTTCTTTTAAATGTTAATTTTGTAACGTGGGTTTGTGTTTGCTCAGTTTTTGTGGTGAGATAGAACAAATTGGTGAAACGTAGAGTGGTTTTTTTGCAGAAAGGTTTGACCTTTGAATTGGAACTATAGTGTTCGTTCCTATTGCTAGATTGGCAGGTAAAAACTCAACCTTTTGTTATATGTAAATGTTGGTTTCGTGCTGCAACTGTGATAGGGACTGTAGACATCAAAATTTCGGTGAAATGAATGTTGACCAATAATTAAAATTTCAATGTTCACGTGTCACATAAATTTTACATGTAGCGTGTGATTCAACGAAAAATCGAAATAAATTGGAAAAGTCATCAAGTATGACACGTGTCAATACCTGGCAGAAATGATTTATTTCATCTGATTATTTAAATCCAAAAATCAAGTTTTGAAATTCTATAAATAGGAGGCCAATGCATTCATTTAGAGAAAAAGAAGGAAGAAGGAAGGAGAAGGAGAAAGGAAAAGAAGAAAAGAAGGAAGAAAGAAAGAAAGAAGCCTTGAAACTCTAAAGCTCTCAAGCAAATCCCGAAGGATCAAGAAAGCAATCTTCGTTCTTCGTCAAATCCACCTTCAAGATCAAGCCCCGACGGCCCTTGAAGAACTTCCACCAACTCAAGATCAAGCCCCGACGGCCCTTGAGGAAAGTGTTCATCATCCACACATCCGTTCATCCTTCAAGATTAAGCCCAAAAGCCCTTGAAGATCCGTTCATCCTAAGATCAAGCCCCAACGGCCCCTTTGGATCAACAAATCCACACATCCGTTCATCGTTCATCATCCAACCAACCTTCAAGATTAAGCCCAAAAGCCCTTGAAGATCCGCTCATCCGTTCATCCTTCAAGATCAAGCCCCAACGGCCCTTGAAGATTCATTCATCATCCGTTCAACCTTCAAGATCAAGCCCCAACGGCCCTTGAAGAACTTCCACCAACTCAAGATCAAGCCCCGACGGCCCTTGAAGAACTTCCACCAACTCAAGATCAAGCCCCGACGGCCCTTGAGGAAAGTGTTCATCATCCATCCGTTCAATTCAAGATCAAGCCCCGACGGCCCTTGAAGAACTTCCACCAACTCAAGATCAAGCCCCGACGGCCCCTTGAAGAAAGTGTTCATCGTTCATCATCCGTTCATCCTTCAAGATCAAGCCCCAACGCCCTTGAAGAACTTCCACCAACTCAAGATCAAGCCCCGACGGCCCTTGAAGAAAGTGTTCATCGCTCATCATCCGTTCATCCTAAGATCAAGCCCCAACGGCCCTTTTGGATCAACAACCTCAACAAATCCACACATCCGTTCATCCTTCAAGATTAAGCCCAGAAGCCCTTGAAGATCCGTTCATCCTAAGATCAAGCCCCAACGGCCCCTTTGGATCAACAACCTCAACAAATCCACACATCCGTTCATCCTTCAAGATTAAGCCCAAAAGCCCTTGAAGATCCGTTCATCCATCAACCTTCAAGATCAAGCCCAACGCCCCTTGAAGATCCATTCATCAGCTGTGCATCCTTAGATCAAGCCCCGACGGCCCTTTGGATCAACAACTCATCCACAAACCCACACCCTACGAAGATAGAATCAGAGGACCAAATTACAAAGAGATTGTAACCCCAAAATCATTAATACAAAATATTATTTTGTACACGTATTCTTGTCGCTTGTTTCAGGAATTATTCGTGTTTACAAATTTGGCACGCCCAGTGGGACATCTCTACCTCTCATCTCTATCCTCAAATCATCAAAAAACGCAAATGGCATCAAGAAAGGATCAAGTTGTTCCTGCAAAGAACAAGAACATCATCGCCGCAACTGGTGATATTTCGGGCATCATAACCCGAAGTAAGGCAAGAGATCTTTTTGCCGCGGCTTCCGCCCCTGCATTAACTCTGTCAAAGGAACAAGAGCACCTGAGGTACGAGCCTGTGATCACCCTAGCCTCGCTAAGGGCATCAAGGGGGGAAAGCCCGAGGAAATACTCAGAGTCCCTACTCTCCGACGCTGATTCGAGCGGCAGTACAACCATGCAAGTCATGACCACTGGAGCAACTTCAATCGAGGAGCAGCTAGCTCAGATGAATGAAGCAATCGCAAAGCTCACACGAACTGTGGAAGAGAAGGACTTGCAGATTGCCGCACTTGTCAACCAACTAGATGCGCTGCCCGACGTGAAAGTGGACCCAATTGTTGGCCTATTAAAGAAAGAAGGCGACGAAGAAGAGGAGCCTCCAGCAGAGAAAGTCGAAGAGAAGCTGAAACTAGACCAAGCAACGGCGTCCATGGGATCTCTCTCTATCCAGCAACTACAGGAAATGATTGCAAACACTATCAAGACACAGTACGAAGGAAGCTCGCATGACTCCGTACTGTACTCAAAGCCTTACTCCAAGAAGATTGATGCTTTGAAGATGCCAAGGGGTTATCAGCCCCCAAAATTCATGCAGTTTGATGGAAAAGGCAACCCGAAGCAACATGTCGCCCATTTCATTGAAACTTGCAACAATGCTGGGACAGAGGGAGACTACCTCGTCAAACAGTTCGTGCGTTCGCTGAAAAGTAACGCTTTTGACTGGTACACTGACCTCGAACCTGAGTCTATCAACAGTTGGGACCAGCTAGAAAGGGAATTCCTCAACCGTTTCTACAGCACTCGTCGTACTGTAAGCATGCTAGAGCTGACCAGTACGAAACAGTGGAGAGATGAACCTGTCGTCAACTACATAAATAGATGGCGCTCCTTAAGTCTGGATTGCAAAGATCGGCTTTCTGAACCTCTGCCATTGAGATGTGCGTTCAAGGCATGCACTGGGGGTTACATTATATCCTCCAAGGCATAAAACCCAGAACATTCGAAGAGCTAGCAACTCGTTCCCACGACATGGAGCTGAGTATCGCTAATCACGGGAAAAAGGAGCCGATTACTAACTTCAATAAGGATAAAGTATTCGCCCCAAATGTAGACAAGACCGGGAAGAAGCCCGCTAAGGAAGCTTTCACCGTCAACACTACCCCCATCAAGACCTCCTCAGCGCCCATCAAGACCTCCTCAGCGCCCATCAAGATCTCCTCCAAGAAGAAAGCGAAGGAGATAAAGACAAGTGAGCCTCCTCGCACCCAAGACAGATACAAGAGCACCTTAAGAGAGTTGGAACAGAAACGTACCCATTTCCTGACTCTGACAT